>NC_055995.1:98298934-98958004 GCF_018446385.1 Zingiber officinale | reverse complement strand
GCACTTATATGCTGTATTTTGGTGGATGCATTTGTTTAACATGCATACAGGAGGCATATTGTGTGTCTGGTTTGATGACCCTTTTGTTCTGGATAGGAGTTCCTGGTGAGTACAGCTTCCTCAGTTACCTTCTAGTTTTGCAAATTTCCTATATATGATTAGAAAGTTGTATTCCATGTTTATTGCTGTTAGATATATCTTACTAGGCATGTCTATTGGTATTCGCAGAGTTGTTGAACTCACCCTCGTGGACACTATCTTTTTCAGGTACCAGGTTGGTTATGATGTCGCTTGGAGTATCCTGTCTGCTGGTCCCCACGTCACCTCAGAAGATCTATCGGTTTCATTTATGTTTTGTTTGTTTTATGTGTCAGTGTGTTTAGTTTGTGCTCCGATTTTGTTTCTGGAGTTTTGAAGTTGTTATGTGGTATTTTATATTATTGTTGGTTGTGTAAGCCTAGCCGGCTAGCAGTTTTGTGTTTGGTTTGTATTTGATTTCTGTCATTTTCCGTTGTGTTTTGGTTTGGTACAGCCGAGTGGGCTGCTTTACATATAATTGTGTGGTTGTGTTTTTTTTATTGTATCAGCCGAGTAGGTTGTATTATAAACTGTGTGGTTGTGTGTATATTCCAGCCACCTGTGGCTGATGTATATTGTGGATGTAGAAAGTTTCAGATTGTCCGCCATACAGGGGAGGTGCTGCCGAAATTTCTTCGGACAGGGACTCCTCCGGGGCGTGACAATTTAGTGGTATCAGAGCAGGTATACGATACTTGGTATGTGTTCTGGATTTTCGAGATTTATCTGATACCAATTTATTTGGTATCAGAGATCGGCTTACGAGTCTTATTTGCCCTATGTTTCGAATTTCGTGTTTTGGTCTTCTCGATGTGACTTTTCAGGTTTTGGGACCTGGCAGCAGCAGGACATCTCCAAGCTATAGGAGGTATGTTGGTATACTGTTATCCTATTATTTTGTTAGTGTATGCATTATTGATTGTGATAGTTATGAAATGTAATAGCACTTTGTATCTGGTATCTGTATGATGTTGTAGTCATATTACATGTGATGGGTTAGCCACTGATGATGATCGACCGTAATAGAGATTAAGGGTTACAGTTTCTGGTGATTTTTCATATCATACACTAGTAGTTTTTAGCTTCTAGTACTACTAGTAGGAGATGGAGGCACATACCTGCCTATGCTATTATTAGCTGTGTAGTGGATAGTATCTACCTATTTATGTTGACCTAGCCAGTAGTATACCATGTTATCTTAGTTAATTTCATCAGTAAATATTGGTTTACTCTTGTTAGATCGGTCAGTAGGAGCCTGATTTACACTTGTTGATTTGGGTAGTCGTATATTGATATACCTTAGTTGCTTGTGGAGAATTAAGGTATTCTTGATTAGTTAGTAGATGACTGATTTAGTTTTGTTGGTTTGATCAGTAGAGGACATTTATACTCTATTTTTAGAGGTTCGAATCTTTTGATTATTTGTGCTTAGTTAGGTATCTAGAGTACATTTGAGTACATGACTCGTACTGACGTGGAAAAGACTGAATTAGCCGTATACTATTGTCGGCTTGGTCAGTCTATTGAGGATCGATGTATCCTATTCCATGTGGACTTTAATTTTAGACTGTATGTACCTAGTTGGATTGTCTATGATTGCGTTTGCCAGTATGATCTTTATGTTTGATTTTATTTAGTTATACTCCTAAACCATGAGAGTAGGTAGCATAGGGTTTGTGTGGTAGATTGGATTAAATATGCTGATTATACATACCTTTGTAGTTTATACACTTGATTATTATGTGTTGTAGGAGTTCTATGATAGACGGTCAAAATTGCATGTAGTGAGTGTATATTTGTCCAGATGATGATTATTGTGGGTTTCTAGTAAATTATACCCGAGTGGTCGATTGGTTTATTGGAGGTATTTTGTCGATTAAATCTATGTTGTGAAATGTACACATGTGTTTGAGTGTTTTATTGGAGGTATCTTATCGACTTAATCTGAGTTGTGATATGTGCAGATGTGTTCAGTGTAATATTTAAGGTATCTTGTTTATTATATGATTATTCTGAGTGTATACTCGTGTCGATTATGATTTGTTGGAAGTATTACGTTGATTATACTCTTGTCATAGGTGTATATATGTCATGTGAGTGTTGTTTGAGGTGTATTGTTGATTATACCTATGTTGATATATGCACACGGGTCGGTATGCATTGTTGGAGGTATCACGATGAATTATACCTATGTTGTGAGTATGTGTGGTGTGTACAAATTGGAGGATTATGTCGATCATACATATGTTGTGTGAGCACGTGTGCTAGGTGTATTGTTGGTAGCAGCATGATGATTCTACTTATGTTGAATGCAGGATATGGAGTGTCTGCATTATGTCATTTGTTGGATTACCCTATCAACCCATTTTCTTATCAGTGGGTGACTCACTACGATGTTGATAGATTTGACGATGAATTTGATTTGATTGCTGGATTGTTATACCTTTGGCTGCCCACAATGATATATGGTTGAGTGATCTCGTGCAGCCTCTAGTTGGATAGTTAGGTGCCTTGGACACTTATGGATCGTTTGTGGTGGAGTGGAGCTCCCACATATTATTGTTGGTTTGTGGTAGAGCGTTGCTCTTACATATTTTGGATTGTTATGGTCGAGCGTTTCTTCCACATATTACGGATTGTTTGTGGTAAAGCGTTGCTCCCACATATGTGGTATTTCTTGTGATGAAGCGTTGCTCTCACACTGGAGGATTTATTCTTTGGTGATTTATGTTGTTGGTGATCAGATTTCCGACTTATTATCGGAGATCTTATGGTTAGGAATGTCTGTGATACGGACATTATGTGTTTTGATTTTACCGTTAGGGCTTGGGAAGTCTTAGATGTTTGCAGAGACTTGATGATTTTGGTTTTCCTAGGATGTTTGGATCAGTTTCCATTGTCTTGTTGACGATGTTGTGATTTATTTCGGATCCGCGGTGAGTCACGCACATCATCTTTGCATAGTTCTAGAGATGTTTCGATGGAAACGTCTAGATGTGAAGAATCAGTAGTGCGTATTTTGGTTATCTTCTGTGAGATGTTTGAGACACACGGTCACCAGTAGGAGTATACCGTAGTTCCACAGGAGATAGAGGTTGTTACCGTTCGGAGTAGATGGAGTCTATAGAAGAGGCTCGCAACCTCCTTTGTTTGGCTCGATATTTCTGGGAATACATTGAGGGTTTCTCACGGATTGCTATGCTACTTACATGCCTGACCATGAAAGGCGTGAAGTTCACTTGGACTGAGGATTGCAAGACCAGCTTCTAGGAGCTGAAGCGGAGACTACTGTCGGCTCCGATTTTTTTTTTTTTTTTTTACCTTTGGGAGAGGACGGATTTGTCCTCTACACCGACGCGTCTCTACAGGGTATGGGTGCTGTTCTGATGCAGCACAGTAGAGTATAGTTGAAGGAGAATGAGAAGAAATACCTAGTTCATGATCTAGAGTTGGCCGCTATTATTTTTGCCCTGAAGATTTGGCGACATTACCTGTATGATATTACATTGAGATTCTCACTGACCATAAGAGTCTCAAATATCTGTTTACTCAGAAGGAGCTTAATCTCCGACAGAGGAGATGGATGAAGTTCCTGAAGAATTATGATTGTATCATTAGCTACCACCCGGAGAAAGCTAATGTGGTTGCCGATGCACTTAGCAGGAAGTCCACAGGGACTTTAGCTTGCCACCGAGTTGTGGTCACGTACTTGATTCAGGGTTTCTCCAAGTTAGACCTTGAGGAGCAGGGACATGCAGAGCAGGGTATTCTTGTTACCATAGTTGCTCAGTCGTCGATCAGGACGAGAATCCGAGAGGCCTAGTTGTTGGGACCTCATAGAGCTCAGCGTGAGGCAGAGTTGGTCCATACTATCAGATGGAGGATGTTAGAGGCATAAGACTGCCAGAAGAGTTATGCTGACCGGAGTCGAAGACTCTTAAAGTTCTCTATTTGCGACCATGTATTTTTGTGAGTTTCACCCACGAAAGGGGTGAAGAGATTGGCCTCAGAGGTAAGCTAGCCCGCGATACATTGGACCTTTCCAGATCTCGAAAAGGATTGGAGCGGTAGTTTACCGGTTGGCACCACCACCGTCCCTGGCAGGAGTTCACGACGTATCCCACGTATCTATGTTGAGGAGATACGTACCTGACCCGACGCATGTGCTGACAGATATCTCAGTTCCAGTTCAGTCTGACGTCACTAATAAGGAGATTCCGGTATGGATTTTAGACCGGAAAGAGCGTCAGTTGCGGAACAAGACTATCTGACTGGTTAAAGTCGGATGGCAGCGTCATTCGGATGAGGAGGCTACATGGGAGCTCGAGGATATTATCCGGGCTCGATACCCTCATCTTTTCACTTGAGGTATATGGATTAATTTACCGTTCAGCATTTATACTTTCTATCTATTGTTAGTACTTGCTGATGGTAGATAACGAAATTTGGGGACCAAATTTTTACTAGTGGGGAAGAATGTAAAATATCGGAAAAATGGGGAATAATGATAAGAGAATTTTTCGGAAATTTTTCGGAGCTCATATGACTCAGGTTACGGGGATAAAAACGGGCCCCGGGAAAGCCTGTTTAGGCTACCCCGTTTAAGCGAGGAAATGTTTTATTTTCTTTTGTTTTTTTTTTCTCTCTTTTCTTTTATTCTTCACCGTTTTCCTTTTTCTCCCGCGTGCCCGAGCGGTTCCCTTCGCTCTTGCGATTGCCCATCTCTTCCTCTTCCTCCCCGACTCTCTTCCTCGCGACGACCGGCGATCCTCTCTTCATCTTCCCGCCGTCGCCGACACTTGAGCAAGAGCCAGCCAACTCCTTCTTCCCTGCGCTAGCACACTGCCGATCTGTGCCCTAGCGTCGTTGTTGTCGCCACAACCGACGCGGCCGAGACTCTCCTCTGCCCTAGCCTCTCCACTGCCACACACCCCCTTTCCTTATTCCCCTTCGTCGAGCTCGCGCCACAGCCGACGCCGCTCTCTCCTCTCCCGAACTCTCCTTCCTCCTCTCTTTGTTCTCTCGCGGATGAGTTGAAGCCGACGGATCTTCTGCGATCTTCGACGTCGCCTGAGGAGGAAGCCCCCTGAGCTCAGATCCACCACCAGCCATAGAGCGTCAACCACCCTTCCTCTGCCCTAGCTTCACTCAGCGCCGCTGCTCCTTCGATTCCGTTGTTGCTGATGTGCCGGCACTAAATCTTAATACGCTGTGCCCTAGCACCAATCTGCCAATCGTCCAGTGCCAGCAGTCACCTTTGTATCGGCCTGAGTCTCTGGTATTAGGGTTTCCAGCAGCAGCTTCGTCGGATTCTTGGTCATCGCAAGCAATTAGAGGAAGAGGTAAGGTGCTCAGGTTGTTTTGGAAATTTGGTTGTTGTTTAGATGTCGATTTCTTGAGCTTCATTTTGATCCAGACAGTGCATTGCAGGGCGTTTCTTGGTTTCCAACAGCTACCTCTGTCCCGACAGCAAGTTGTCTTTGCTATAGATTTGTTGGGATGTGGATTAAGGTAAGAAGTAGGGAAATTGGTTTGTATTGTCGATGAATTAGGTACGTGTTGAATTGGAGATGATATGGATTACTAGATGGTTAGTATATCACTAGTTGATACATGATAGATTATATTGAGATAAGATCTGATTTCTTGGTTGTGATGGATGGATCATTTTCCAAATTGGATTGGAAATCTATTGTGATTTGATTTTTGATTAGAGATGATTTATGTATAAATCTAATCTTGAGAAGGACATAATTGAGATTAATTATTTCGATTAGGGTTTTATCTATGGGTTTGAATCTTTGGGTTTAGCTAGTTGTCGCTTATGTAACCAGCTAAATTGTATATTATATGGTTATGCAGGAAGTTGATTTGAGACAAGCGCCTCGATGTGGGAAGTGTATTGGCATGATTTTCGCAATGAAGGCGGGTACCTCTTGACTTATCTTTTATGATATTGTCAATTAGATATGCATAGTATTTTATAGCTACAAGCAATGATCATATTTGCCTTTGGTATGTCACGGTTTGATACTCATAGCAAGTTCTGTTTGTCGCTTGTTATGTATCCATGTTTATATCTCGTGAATATTGCCATGAGTACCTTAGTTCCTAGAGTAAGTGACATACCATGCTTTACTGAGTTTAGTACTAGATTCTGGATTTTTATTATCTGACATATGTATCTATAATTTTATATCATCCCTGATCTGTGTACCTAGACCTTTTGCTTTGATCCTTGTACATTGTTGGTACATATTTTATGGAGGTGGATATGTTCAGGACCTAGGTTGTTATACCATAGAGGACCTGTATACCCTAGATATGTGGATTTGACTTACTTGTACTAGGATACACATTTTTATATATATATGTCGATTTGGATCATGATATTGTCATGCTTAGTTTCATGCACCATTCGCATGATTGCATACTGCGTGATAGGCTGCTCCATTATTGTAGAGCATACCGCTAGTTTCATCACTGTTCGGTGTTCCGTTGGTCCGCTCATGGGTAGCGTGACGCAGCGTGGTAGCACGACAGTTTGCTCTGTTCGGTGCTCCGTTGGTCCGCTCATGGGTAGTGTGACGCAGCGTGGTAGCACGTCAGGGATCCCTCCTCGTCATGGTGTACCGGGAGATGAGAGCATTGCGCTCCCCCATTTATGATTTGGGGTAGGAGTATGTGTGTACTCCGACAACATCCCGTCTATTCGGTCACTCATCAAGAGCAGTGACGTCAGAGTGCACGGTTGTCACAGCCCTACCCACTCAGTCTCACCATTGAGTGTGAGATGACTGACTGGCGTCAGGGGTGACCATGTTATTGGCACCATATGCATTTATTGCATTTATTTGCTTGTGTTTGCTGCACTTATATGCTGCATTTTGGTGGATGCATTTGTTTAACATGCATACAGGTGGCATATTGTGTGTCTGGTTTGATGACCCTTTTGTTCTGGATAGGAGTTCCTGGTGAGTACAGCTTCCTCAGTTACCTTCTAGTTTTGCATATTTCCTATATATGATTAGGAAGCTGTATTCCATATTTATTGTTGTTAGATATATCTTACTAGGCATGTCTATTGGTATTCGCTGAGTTGTTGAACTCACCCCCGTGTACACTATCTTTTTCAGGTACCAGGTCGGTTATGATGTCGCTTGGAGTGTCCTGTCTGCTGGTCCCCACGTCACCTCAGAAGATCTATCGGTTTCATTTATGTTTTGTTTGTTTTATGTGTCAGTGTGTTTAGTTTGTGCTCCGGTTTTGTTTCTGGAGTTTTGAAGTTGTTATGTGGTATTTTGTATTATTGTTGGTTGTGTAAGCCTAGCCGGCTAGCAGTTTTGTGTTTGGTTTATATTTGGTTTCTGTCATTTTCCGTTGTGTTTTGGTTTGGTACAGCCGAGTGGGCTGCTTTACATATAACTGCGTGGTTGTATTTTTTTTATTGTATCAGCCGAGTAGGCTGTATTATAAACTGCGTGGTTGTGTGTATATTCCAGTCACCTGTGGCTGATGTATATTGTGGATGTAGAAAGTTTCAGATTGTCCGCCGTACAGGGGAGGTGCTACTGAAATTTCTTCGGACAGGGACTCCTCCGGGGCGTGACAAGTTAGTTTTGTTATTGATCTAACACTCTGACCGAGTGTGCAGGAGAAGTCCAGACAGGTCGACGGACTGACCGGATGTCTGGTACGAAGCCCAGCTAGGTCGACGGGCTAACCGGATAGCTGGTACGAAGTCCAAACAGGTCGACGGGCTGACCGGACGTTTGGCACGAAGTTCAGCTAGGTCAATGGGCTGACTGGATAGCTAGTGCAAAGTCCAGACCGGTCGAAGGACTGACTGGACGTCTGACAGATAAGTAAAGGTAAGTCACTGGAGGGGAGTGATTGTGAGGACGCGTTCTTAGGAAGGGAACTTAGACGCCGATCCGACTTAGAACCATTTCGGAACTCTAAGTCGAGATCATGACTAGATTCCGGTCTCGGAAAGACGGAATCTAAGTCATACTCTTTCTATTGAATTATAAACTGTGCTAATAATCTGTTTTGCAGGATATATGAGTGCCTTAGACTAACGTTTTTCTTGCAGGAAGGAATCTGCTGAAAAACATGGTCCGAGCGCCCGGGAGGTACCCAGGCGCCCGGAGGTGAACTTTTATCCTCAACGTCACTGAGGCACGTGGAGCTCACTAGTTGGCTCGGCTACGTCACCACCAGGGTGCCCTGAAGGTTCCAGGCGCCCCGAACCTCCTATATAAGGAGGGTCAAGGCTGAAGCTCAAAACACAATTCACGATCATATCTTCAGTGCTCCGCGACGCTACCAAAAGCTCACCGACAAGTTTTATTTCTTCCTGTCTTAGTTTTCATAATTGTCGGTATTTTCTTTACTAATAATTCTTGTAATTTCATTGTAACTCTGATTTTGAATTATTAGTAATTGCCCACCGAAAGCACCCTTGTGTGCGGGCCTTGGAGTAGGAGTCGACACAGGCTCCGAACCAAGTAAAAGAACTTGTGTTAGCCTTGCTCTTCTTTTCCTTATTCTTTTTCCGCTGCTTAACTCTTTACGAAGATTTTTTTTTCGATATTCCCCCCCCCCCCCCCTCCCCCTCCTCTATCGATTCTTTATGATTCAACACCTTTCTCCTTCCTCGCCAGCAATATTCTCAAAGGACGCTCTTTTTCTCTCTCGTCGATAATCTTTTGTCCTCGTTCTTTCTTGTTCTTCCTCAATAAAAATATAGGAGTTTTTATCCATACAACATAGGAGTTTTTATCCATACAACTCAAAGTAGAATGCTAGTCTGTTTAAATATTAATTTTTTTTTCAGTTTTCATGAAGTCTTTAATCTCGCTATTATCTTTGAATGTTTTGTTTTCGAGTGCTCGTTTTTGTTTTTCCGTCTTTTCTTATTCTCTTCTACGGCTATCTACGCCAATTTGGCTCCGCTGATTGCTGGGGTTCTCACAACAACACTCCACCCTTCTTCATTAATCATTCTTATACTTTCTAAGTGAGATATTGACAAAATCTCACTTAAAGATATATGTTAATATTTTTTTTATTTTCACACTAAAAATAATTTTAAGACTTATTAAAAAATTTCTCTAATTATTTTTATATAAAAAATATAAATTATCATGATTCTCTTTAGTCCCGCATCTTAAGATTGACAATATCGCAAGAATAAAAGTTTATATAAATACTTTGGGTTAGCTATATTATTATTATTTTTTTATTTTTATTTTTATTTTTATTTTTATTTTTATTTTTTATTTTTTTTTTTTTGACCTTTTTGCTAAAATCAAGTGTAGTATGATATAAAAAACTAAATTAATTTTTTTATTAAAGAAAGTTAGTTACATTCGCACTATATTACACATGCAACGTGTTGTGTGTATTGCCACCATGAGATCTAGGGTTCAAATTTCGATAAAATCGAGCTAAATATCTCTCTTATGTGCTAGTCACTATTCCAAAGGTTAGTAGCCGCCCGTGATTTACCTCCTCTGTGTTGATCCTGGGACCGGTTGACGGAGGCACAGAGGACGAGCGTATTCATCTTTTGCCATCACGATGATTTAATTTAGCATGATCAATCATAATAAAATTTGATATTTATTGATTGTTCTATAATGTTTGAAAATAATCTTTTATATAGTTTTATAAACTTGGATAGATTAGTCCTTTATGTGCTCATTATAATTAATCAAAATAAAATATAATATTTATTTGTTATTTTATTACATTTAGATATGTAATAGTTGAATTTTAAAATATCATCAAATCAAAACTATACAAAGTAAATCAGATTTTACCGTTCCTTTGATTTTTAAACAATTTTATCGGTCCAAGTTCGAATGAAAAAGAATTTTTTTTATTTTTTTAAAATGTTAAAGACCTTAACAAAAAACAAAAGGAAAATTTTGCCTAGACTACTGTATGAAACATGTCAGATTAGAAGCAGAGCTTATAGAGCTCTTGGAATTCTTATAAGAGACTTTAATCCAACATTTCCAACTTCATAGGAGATTAAGACATTCAGATTCTGACTGACAGTTGGGACACTGTTATTCACTAGTAGTAGTTCTACAAGTTAACCTAAAAACTATATGCCGAGGAATGGGTGATCATAGTTGGTGCGAGTGGAGACATCTGCATCTGATTTATCAACATCTTCAAAACTGTCCCTCCTGAGCCAGTAAGTCCTTGGGAACGACGACGCTCCTTCTGGGACGTCTTCCATCACCCAATCATGGCCTTTAGGGTAATATATCCCTGTCCTCGGGTGAGGAACCCAGCAACCTTCTCCATCAGCCGCCGCTGCACGTTGCTGTTTCTTGACTCGACCCATGCAGCCATGTGCAGGAGCTGCATGCTTGTTTCTCACCCCCCTGTCAACACTGCAATTCCTTCAGTTCTTAGCTTTTTCTTGTTAAAATGCATTGAAACTGGACAGAGATGTACCTCAGCAATCTTACTGATCTTGCAAGTAGTGGACGTCCCATATGCTTGCAGGGCCAAAACAGCTCCTAGAGAAATAAAAGTTTGAACAGGGTTTATATAGAAAAAGAATCGAATTCCTACGGCTCAAAGCTAAAGGTGGGTTTCAGATAACGTGATGGTGAGAATAATGTATGGGAAGGCATCGCCTTTATTTGCTTTCGAGGTATGGACCTGATCATCGTGGTTCGGCGGGTCTTGTAGGAGAGGAAGATGACTGTGGCTTTATTCGCATTGGCCGTTGGGTTGTTTAACCCTGGGTCATTTCGTAGAATATTGAGGCAATCTTACTGATGTGCAGTTCACATTGTTCTTGGTCGGCCATGCACAGCAAAAACTTAACAGAAACGGTATAGTTATTCCTTTGCATTACAACTAACAAGCAGCGACCAAGGATCATTGGACATATTAATATTTTAGCTTCCTTTATAGTTTCGTCATACCTTTGAAGGGGGGTCAAAGCTAGCTTGTAGCTGCTATTGGTGTTCCAAGAACGGTGAATGTTAGCAGTGATAAACAGAAGCAGACCCACGCCATGGTGCCTGCGCTCTGCTTCTGTTGTTGCTTGTGTCCTTGATTCCACAGCCAGAAATCGGCAGCCTGAGCGTAGCTTCAGCAAAGGCCTTCCTTCAATCTAATGTGTAATTAAGCAAGTGTAGCAAAAGATATCAGTTTAGATTTGAGCTTGTGGAGAAAAAAAATCCTATTTATCTGACAAAAATGAAGGGAGGTATGTGCAGAGTCAGTGGCTAGTTGAGGAATAAGAGATGCGGCATTATTTTTGATGTAGTTTTAATCACTTGGAGAGCAATTTTAGCTGTGTTGTTTAGCTGTTTTTTATCGGCAGTCTTCTTCGTTGCATTTCAATTCATCCAAAATAATATTAGATTGGTACTCTAGTATAGTAATAGAACGTATCATACATAGGCAGAGGAATGGTTGCAGGGTTTTTGCAACTAGGAAAAAAAAAAGATTGGGGGGTTTGGGGGGCAGGGGCTTAATTGCATAGAGATTTTTTTTTACGATTAAATAAAAATATTTAATAAATAAAAGTTTTACGTCAACAACATCTTTTGTTTTGAGTGGTAGGTTGTACTACATAGATTTTTTAAAAAAGTTTAGCACATAAAAAATAACTAATAAAGTATCACAACTTATAGAAGATGCATATACTTGAAATCAAAATATTAACATTAGTATAAAGTTTATTAAAAAATTTCTGTAGATTAATCACTATCAAGATAATAGTTCCAATAGATAATAGAAGATGTTAATTATCATTCCTAATAGCAAAATATAGCGGAAAAAAAAAGAACAAAATGTAATCATCATGCATCACATGTTTGAATTCCTGTCAAGTTTCTCCCCACTAAACTTTTAGGCCTTGATATCTCAAGGGTTATAGAAGTCTACCTTTCTTCTATAAGCGAGCTTCATTTCGGGATTGGCATAGAAGTATGCAACAACAAACTAGTCGGTACAAGAGAAAACAATTGGATTCTTTGAGACTGCGTTTGTTGAAAATATTACAATGTTTGCTCATTTTCAATTGTAAACAAAATATCCTTCTCAATATATACAATTAGACTGTTATTCATCCATTGATCTCTCATTCTATTACATATATCAGTCTGCACAGTTTTCATTGCCGAAAAAAAAATCGTTTAACGGAAGCAATTGCAACTGGTAAAACTAATGTGAATTCTATCATACGATAAACCAATGGAAAAAAAAACGAAATGTTTTTCAGTTTCAACCAATTTCTGAGTAAGAATTCTCAAGTCATGAATTAAGGAAAACTAAGGATCATCCTGCAGATTATAAAAGTAACTCATAAGTTGTTATTTCAAAAATAAATAATCAGTACCAAAGAAGTCTTCGGGATAAAAATCAACAAGATGGATGAGTTTACGAACATCAAATTGAGAGAGAATTTCTTGGATGAAGACATGATATGCAACTAAGTAATTTCGTACTAATTTCTAAAAAATGATTATTCATCTCTTGTATAATTAAATCAACAACCTGGCATTCAAATTTGCAACCATGATAATATTAATAATCAATGAAATCTCTTTAACAAAAAAAATTAGAAATAATACCTGATAAAAAATCTCTACACGATAATGATGAAAATTAGTGATAAGTTGCCCTCTACGTCTGCCATGACCACGATTTAGAATATTGTCCTCTATATCAAGTATTGGAATCATATTCAATTCACAAAATGTGTTAACTTGTTTCAAAATTAACTAGCATCCTTCTTCCCTGAAATCTTGTAGTCAACATTTCACACTTCTAATCAAGGGCATGACTTAAATAATATTTTGATCCCCTTGTTGTAGGAAAAGTGATAACTCATTTGTAATTCTCAATATATACTTCATCAAATGTAACACAAAAATAAATTGATAACTCTGCATCTTCTCAATTAAACCTACGGTGACACCTTTATTCGTAGAATAAGAGGTGACATCATGTACATTTCCTAACACTTCTATCACTAAAGACTATATAGAGCATAGACGAAGTAATGTTAAGTAGTGTGATCCCCAACGAGTATCTCCAGGTCTTGCTAAACTAGTTTCTTGATATTTTTTTTCCTTTTCTACTAGTGATTTCTCCACTTTCCAATTCAGCAATTATCTTATCATGTTGAATCTTTCTAAGTTGATCTCTCCTCTTACAAGATGCTCAAGATATATTCATAATCATGGTGATATACCCAAAAAATTCACTCACAGTAAAATTGTCATGGGCAACAGCAACAGGAACTAATTGAGTTGGTGAGAGAAACAATGAAAATACATTGCAAATGAATTTTCTTGTAGCATTAGAGATTTCAACCCACTGAACTCACCACGCATATTTGAAGTCCATCATATCCTTGGCTTCTAAATCTAGATAATGATAAATCATATTGCATAAATAAAGCATTAATAGATGTTTTCAAAGAATGAGAACTAGTGTCAGGCACATACACAACTACAAGAAATCATTCAATCACACATCCTTCTTTATTCACATATCTCAAAACAACTCTCATATGCTCCTTCACTGAACTGTCCCAAGCCTCATCAACCATCAAAGAAAATAATTTATCTTCAATATCATTGATTATAACAAGTGTGATTTCTGAGGTACAAGCATGTGTTAAATCCTTTTGAATTTTTGAGAAAGTCAATTGATTGTTTGCAGGAGCATTTTGTTTTATAAATTTGGAAACCTCTTCATTTCGTTGACTATACCATTCAAGCAACTCAAGAAAATTACCTCCATTTGAAGAACTAGTTCCCTTGCTTTAATAAAAAGCGTGCCATATCCAACATTATTGTTAAACAGGTGTGATAAACAATTTCTATATCATGACTATGTACTCGTAAAATATCTCACACTATACCTTTGATCTTGAAAAAAACTCAAATTGTATCCGTGGGGCCAGTACTAGAGGGTTGCTAAGGTAGTGGATCTATCTTTTTTTTAAAAAAAGACTCAAATTGTATTCTAGCTTCACTTTATTGTGACAACTATCACACTCCCCATATGACGATTGAATCTTACTAATGTGTTGGGGTTGCAAGGTTGCAAACATAGTCCCATATTGAAAACACATGGAAAAGATCATGGGTTTATAAGAAAAAGATATCTCCATTGGCATGAGGCCTTTTGGGGAGAGCCCAAGAGCAAAGCCATGAGGGTCTAGGCCCAAAGTGGACAATATCATGCTATTGTGGAGATATCTAAATTCTTTTCGATCCTACAATTGGTATCAGAGCCCGGACTGCCAGAAGGTTTAACCGCCGACTGTGCATAAGAGTTATGGTCTGATTGAACCATGTGAGTACAATATTGACCTCGAACAAAGAAAGTGGGGGCTCCTATATTCGGATCAAGAGGACCAGACACCAGGCAGGAAGTCCTAGTAGGTCAGGTGGACCGAGGGGCAGGAAGTCCTAGTTGCGACTAGGCAAGGAAGTCCTAGTAGGTCGGGTAGACCGAGGGGCAGGAAATCCTAGTAGGTCGGGTAGACCGAGGGGTAGGAAGTCCTAGTAGGTCGAGTAGACCGAAGGACAGGAAGACCTGGTGGGTCGAGGATCGGACGTGGGAAGCCCATGGTCCTTTGTTTGAGGGGGGGATTGTTGGGGTTGCAAGGTTGCAAACATAGTCCCATATTGAAAACACATGGAAAAGATCATGGGTTTATAAGAAAAAGATATCTCCATTGGCATGAGGCCTTTTGGGTAGAGCCCAAGAGCAAAGCCATGAGGGTCTAGGCCCAAAATGGACAATATCATGCTATTGTGGAGATATCTAAATTCTTTTCGATCCTACATAATGCTCTTTTCCAATTATTGTATTCATCTTTTATAAAGGCATTATCTACATTTTCTTTATTTAATGGTTTGAAAAGATAACACTAAAAATAAAATACAACATCTTTTAATATGCTATACTCTAGCCATGTATATTTTTTATATCAAATTTCTTGAAAACTCCTTTCTTGATTATCAAAAGTTATTTTTAGATACATATAACCATTTGGTTGACAAGGCCCTCGGAGCACATACTCTCTTTGAGCTTGATCTCGAATAGCAATATAAAATTCTTCAATTGGTTTTCATAATTCTGAATCACTAACAATATCATCCAAATTTAATTCTACATGGGATTGATTTCCCACTTGTTCAATAACATTCGTCTCATTAGAGGAGCTGGAGCCGAAACTACGAGTTCATTTAAAAAATCTCTCCATATCCTACACAAATAAATAACTAAAAAAATAAATTATCTAATGGAAAACTACAAATGTAATGGAAAAATATATGTTGAACTGAAACTTTAATAAACTACCACTACCGATCTAATGAAAAACTAATGGAAAACTAAACTATAAATGTAATTCGATACATTTTACAAAAAAAATCAAATAATAATGGAAAACTACCAAGCTAATGGAAAACTACCAAGCTAATGGAAAACTAAACTACAAATGTATTATGTACATTTCCAAAAACAAGCCAACAATAAAAAAAAAATTAAAACACAACAAATCTAAGTTATAACCTTATGGAGTTATGGTGACCTTATCCAAATGGTGTTGGAGCCTTGGAGACTCAGTTGGAGAATGGAGACTACTAGACTAGACTTTAGAGTGCTACCATGCCGCCATCTGACGCCTGGTTGTCCGCGAGCGAGACTGCGACTCCATTGACCACCTCACTAGGAGACTTGGTTAGAGGCTTGGTGGCTGGACTCTAGACTCTGTCACTCTAGAGCCTTGGAGAGTTGAAGTTGGAGAGATTAGGGTTTCCGCCGTTCTATTTCTACGAAGCAACGAAGGCCAAGGAAAACAAAGAGGCATTATATCTGTATCCGTCAGTCCTTCTGTCCATGTTTAATGTTTTAGTTTAGCTTTTGTTTTATTATTTGTTTTGTTTGACTTGGGCAGTTAAGCCCCCACTTGCCACAGTGTTTAATTAAAATGCTAAAGAAATGAAAAAAATAATGAAAACGAGTCCTTCGCTCCTTTTTCTCAGGCACAGCCGCACCCACACAGCACAGGCGCACCCGCACTGCATAGGTGCACTGCGCATAGCGGCACTGACGCTACAGCGTACTGCCAGTGCGCCGCACTACTGCACCAGCACTAGCAACAAGCAGCAAGCGTCGTGGGCGGTGTCCAGGTGGGGGAAGCTAAAGCCTCCTCATCATCCTGTGTCGGTCAGGAAAATTTCCTGCAGTCCGGCGATGTCCAGTGGATGGCAGCCAGGCTAGGGAGCTAAAGCCTCTCTCAACCTCCCTAGTTGGTTCGCCACTAAATGGTTGATCTTTGTGCATGTTCCTATTGTTGAAATGCATACTAAAAGCCTAGCTTTTGTATAAACATTTATTTAGAAATAAGAATCGCATTGGTCAAATATCTGTGTTTATATAATAAATACAGTTGTCTATTTAATTTATATTATAGATAACATGATGTGTGGTGTCACACAGAAGATCATGTTATCAGTTCCTTATAAATCATAAATAGTAGCTCACAACCAAGATGGAATGGTTGTGGTGTAATTTGGTAATAGTTTATCTTGACTATAAAATTACACTAGTACACTCTGAGTGTATTGAGCAGGATCATTTGAGGTTGTTCTTTTTATACTGACTGTAAAAAAGAACATGACCTTTATTATTATGGAAGTGTGTACTCTTAATCATGATATAATAACAAGCACGTATACTTAATATTTATTTCTTTAATTTATCAAAGGGTGAGATTTAGTTCGTTAAATCAATAGGCTCGATAAGTTGGGAAATGATATTATTTATATGGTGTGTTATTGATTATAGAATGAAACTGTATCCTAGTGATCTAGGTTGGTGATGTCCCCTTGAGGAACTCATAAGGATTATCATGTAAACCCTGCAGGTGGACTTAGTCCGACATGACAATAAAGTTGAGTTGTACTACTCTTGGAGCTAGATATTAATTAAGTGAGTTGTCAGTAACTCATTTAATTAATGGGCATTCGATATCTTAAACACAGGGAGTTTAACACACTCATGATAAGAAAGAGTCCATAATGTAATATGAGATTGATGCGGTAGTTCAATAATAACTCTTTAGTGGTATGAGTTATTATTGATGAACTTGAGTTGGGTGTTTGGGGCGAACACGAGAAGCTTAAGCTCATCGGGAGACCAAAACCAATTCCTCCTCTCGGTCCCTATTGTAGTCTCTTATATGAAACCTTATATCCACCTTAAGCTCACTTCTTACCCAAGTAATGGGTCGGCCAAGCCTTGCTTGGAGCGAGGGGGGCCAACCAAGCATTAATTTGGAGGCAAGAGGTGACCGACCAAAGCTTGGTGCCCAAGCTAAGGGCCGGCCACATAAAGAATAAAAGGGTTTTTAATTTTTGTTAAAATCTTTCCTTAAGTAGTCATTCATAAAGGGATTTAAAAGAGAAATTTTAATTTCCTTTTATAGACATCCTCATGGTTTTAAAAGAGAGTTTTAAAATTTTAAAATCTTTCCTTTTATAGTTATCTACAAAAGATTAAAGAGAGGTTTTAATTTTGTTAAAATCTTTCCTTATTTGTAGTTATCTATAATGTTTAAAAGAGATATTTTAATTTTTGATAAAACTTTTCTTTTTTTTAACCATGATTTAAAAGAGAAGTTTTAATTAATCTTTCCTTTTTATAGTTGAGCATGGCTCAACTTCCGGTTGCTCCTCCTTTTCTTCTTGAGCTATTAAACTCATCTCCTTGGGCTCTACCTCTTCATGTGTAGGCAAAAATTCCTCCCATGGAATTTTATTCACTTTGCTCCACAATTCATGGGTGTTCTTGTACTCACCTACACACCTCATCACATTAGAAGGCAACATATCAATTAAAATTGATATTACCTTATCGTTTGCCTCTGATCTTGAGGTTTGCTCCTCCATCCAATATCGTGGTCGGAGCTTCTTCCCTTTCTTGTCTTTTGGGACTTTGAATGGGTCTTCGATGACCATCATTGTGTCCTAATCCATCTCGAAAAAGTTTTTCATTTTCACCATCCAAAAGGTGATGCCCCATAAGCTTCCTCCTTCGAACTTCGACGGTTTAATTAAGTCGGTCATCTTCTTAGATTCCTCAGCGGTTAGTCCAACGGAGAGCGGCCTCGCTCTAATACAACTTGTAGGGGATCGGTGGCCGATTTGAAGGGGGGTTGGATAGACGACACCCTCAAATCGATCGCTTCCTACGTATTCGTTAGTGCACAGCGGAAAACAAAGAATACAACCACGAATACAAATATGAAAGTTAAATACAAAGGAAGAGATCCAAACCGCTAACACGTTCGTTTACGTAGTTCGGAGATAACTTGCTCCTACTTCACGGCGTGTCCGTAAGGTGGACAATCCCTTAATCCGTCAGTGGATTAGTCCCCGGCAAACACCGGCCAGCTCAACCTCCTTGTGGGTGGAGAAACCTCATCACAACTCCAACCAAGACCTCTTGGCACACAAAGATCTCTTGAGCACAAAAGACTACTAATTAGACTTTAACCAAGTCCAATTTCGTCAACTATAACCAAGCTCCCAAGGCTTGGTTATATAGGTCACGGGTTGGAAACCCCGCCTACCAGTTGACTACCAAAACATGCAGTCGACTGCCCTTTGTGGAAATTTGACCGTTACATCCCAACGGCTCGATACCAGTCGACTGCTAAAACTAGCAGTCGACTGCTCCATACTAGCTGAGCAAACAGAAGCATTTTGTTCGCTCCCAATCGACTGCACAATCGACTACACCAGTCAGCTGGTGAAACCAGCAGCCGACTGGTACCCGAATACATTCTCTCAGCACTCGGACCCTCACCCTTACGACTCACTTGACGCTTCTTTGCAGCCTTGACCTCTTGCCTTCAAGCCTACTTCCTTTGGCTCTCGTCCCTCAGATGCATTCAAGTCCGCGGCTCGTCCCCAATGTCATCCTTCGCGTATGCCTTGAAGTCGCTTCCCTCGGCCCTTATCCTCGCTGCCTTGTCCACGATCCCTCGGATGCTCCATCTTTCACCGGACCCGAAGCCATCAACCTAAGTCACATGTGTATCCTGCAGTCCTGCACAACTCAAGTACACATATTAAATACAAGGGTGAACCTAACTTAAACTCTTTGCCCAAACACCAAAACACATGGTCGCACGGACCATTGGGATTGCTCCAACACCTCCTACGTCTGGTGGTTGCAGGCTCAGCTTGTTGGAGATCCACGTCATCTTCAGTTAACATCCGGTCAACGTGAACGCCACCTTTCCAGCGTTCGTCGACTCACACTCGGACATGATCAACTAGTTTCAATAATTGGGATATTGTTGGAGCTTTTTAATGTTAGGCAAAGGGGGAGAAGTAAGGTTCAATTGGGAAAACCTTAAATGCATTTACATGAAATTCCTAGCTCAATGGGGAGCATAGGTGTAGGGGGAGCCTTATGATAGGTTCTTAAATAGCCCTGTGGTAAAATTCCTAACTCAATGGGAAGCATAGGTGTAGGGGAAGTCTTGGGATAGATTCCAATGCATATTTGTATTTTTTATTCGGCGGTGTAAGTCCAAGTGTATATCCTTGGCAATCTAAGTCCATTATTTTTAGCATGTTTATTTGTTATTATGTTTTCCCTAACTTAAATGTATTGTCAATTGACTGGTGGTTTCATCAATCGACTGGGAGCGAATATAATGTTTTATTCACTCGGCCAGTGTGGATCAGTTGACTGGTACTTTCACCAATCGACTGGTATCGAGCCGTTAGTTTATAACGGTCGAATATCCACAGAGGGCAGTCGACTAGTAGGTAGGGTTTTTCAAACCGTGGCTTATATAACCAAGACTTTGGAGCTTGGTTAAGGTTAACGAAATAGAGGTGGTTAACTCCTATTAGTAGTCTACCTTGAAGCTGTGATTGGTGTGCGGTGTATTGATCAAGTTTGTGCAAGGTTTATTCCACCGAGAAGGAGTTCGTGCTAGTCGGAGTTCCGAGGCTTGATCCACCGAAGAATCACAGGGATCGTCCACCTTATGGACAACCGTGAAATAAGAGTAAGTTATCTCTGAATCACGTTAAACGGACGTATTAGCGGTTTGCTTATCTTTAACTTTCTTGTTTATCTTTCTTTGTATTTCCGCTGTGCAAGTTAAACATGATAGAAAGCTATCGATTTAGGGACATTGACTATTCAACCTCCTTTTGTCGGCCATATAAGATCCCCAACAAAGACTTCTTCGCATATAAGCTCAAAGATAACGGTGAGTGAAAGTTAACTTAAACTAAATGTATTACGTAAAATATATACTGTGGCAAAGAGTTTGAAAGGCAAAGTCAGAACTTATTGCAAAGGACTTCTTCGCATATAAACTCAAAGATAAGGGTGAGTGAAAGTTCACTTAAACTAAATTAATCGACTAAATAGATAAATTTAAAAGTTCTATTTGATTATTTTAAAAATTCTATTTTTTTTAAAAAAAATATTAATTAATCCAGTTTAGTTTTAATTTTAAAATTTTTAATTCTATTAAAAATAAGTCAAACATTAAATCTCTAAATCTGAGAATCTTAAATACCTAATTCTAAGTTAACTAAGTAGAAATTTAAAATCGGATATAAATATAGAATTGTTAAAAAGTTTGAATAATTCGATTGAAAATTAAATTAATAAATATTTTATCAATTCAGTTTATTCAATTTTTATTGAAAAGTTTGAATCATTCAGTTAATTTGAAAAAAGATGATTTATTCAGTTTCAATTAAATTGGTTCAGTCAATTCAATTTTGAATCGATTGGTCGACCCTAGTGACTACTATAATTAACTATTATACAATTAATTAATAATTATTATAATAATTGTAATTATCATTTATAATTGAGATTTTAAACGTATTTAAATGGTTTTAATTAAATTTAAATATTTTTTATTAAATTAATAAATATTTTTTACATACAAATATTTTTTATACAAACTTAACTGATTTATTTGAATATGAGTAGTTATTTAATATTAAAATAAAAGTATTTTTAGGATGAAAAATAAACTCTCATATTATTTTTTTTTAAAATAAATTTTTTAAATTATCTTTAATGCTAAAATAATAGTACTATTTTTATATAAATTAATAAGTAAATCTAAGGATAATTTCAAACATTTTTTCAATTTTGTATAAAATATAACCTTTATTAATTATATTAAAAATTTAAACCACTATATAATTTTAAAATTTCATTTATCCATTATTAAAAATTGGCATACTTCTATTTCTTGAAAAATTAAAAAGACAAATTAGGTATCTTGGGTTGCTTAGACTGTATTGATATCAAATTTAATGGATATAAAAGAGTAAAAGTTCACATTAAATTTGAGGAAATATATAAAGATTATATAAAATTTATATATTAATAATTTTTACATTTATTAATAAAAATATTCTCTCCGATTTTTTTTTTTTTTAAAAAGTGCATCATTTAAATGATTTACATATTTATGAAACTTTTAATAATAAAATAAAACAAATTTAAAATATTTTAATATTAATGAAACGCTTAAAGCATTTACACATTCTAAATTATTAAATACAGTTCATTTTCCTATTAATGCATTTTCTCTGAGATTGAAATATCTACTAACGGGAAAAAAAAAATATTTACAATCGGAGGAACACTGGTCGCCATGGGGTTCAGGAGGCTGAGGAAAGAATCCATGGTCGAGCGTCGTCTCTTGCTCTGGTGCTGCTTTCTCTGCTTCGTGTCCGGATTCTTCACGTCTCGGCTCTTCCTCCAGGAGGTACACCATCTTCGTCGCAGTTAGCTCCTTCCTTGTGGTTCAGCTTTGTACGTCTGATTTTTTACGTATTGCGACTGCTGCAGGGTAGTTCCTCGGCCGGCGACGGGCCTCCGACCGTGCTTCATGGGCGCACCGGCGAGTCTAAGACTGCTTCGATCCCTTACCAGGTGTTGTTCCATTTTTGAGCTTGCTATTGGTGAATATATATATGTTTTTTAATTAAATGGATTCAAGAATTGCTGGATCTTGAAATATTGAATCGATGCAGGTTTTGAGCTGGAAACCTCGTGCAGTCTATTTCCCTGGGTTTGCAACGAAGGAGCAGTGTGAAATTATCACAGAAACTGCAAGGGCAAGACTCGAGCCGTCAAAACTAATGCTTCGCGAGGGAGAGACACCCGAAAATACTAAAGGAATAAGAACGAGGTCAATACTCATAGATTTGACAAATATCTACAAGTTTGACTCTCACATCACAATCTTTTGATCTGTTAAACAGCACTGGCACGTTTCTCAGAGCCTCAGAAGATTCGACTGGAACTCTGGAAGAAATCGAGCAGAAGATTGCAAGAGTATCCCTGATCCCAAGAGAAAATGGAGAGGTACTACGTCCACGATCTTAATGAATAAACTTCTGCCTGTTTCTTCATTTCCTTACAGTAGACATCTCTATCCATCTTTCAGCCATTCAACGTTCTCCGGTATGAGATCGGACAGAGGTATGCCTCTCACTACGATGCTTTCGACCCTGCTGAATACGGACCACAGACGAGCAGTAGGGTATCCACTTCTCCTCTTCCCCCACTGCTTTCATTTTAATTTCTTGTTTCTCGAATGACTATTTGTTCTTGTTCATGCGATTAGGTAGCTACGTTCCTACTGTATCTTTCAGATGTGGAAGAAGGTGGAGAAACTGTTTTTCCCTTTGAGGTAATGGTAACAGACTTGTATTCTATAGATTATCAGTTATATGAATGGCGATCTCTTTGCAGAATGGTTCCAATATGGACATTGGTTATGATTATGAGGAGTGTATTGGGTTGAAGATCAAGCCAAACAGAGGCGATGGAATTTTATTCTTCTCGATGTTCTTAAATCAGACCATTGATCCTGTAAGTGATAAATTGAGAATTAGTGATAGTAACAGAATGGCTTGTTGATTGGACGTTCTTCTTTTTATCAGACGTCGCTGCATGGGAGCTGTCCGGTCAAGAAAGGAGAGAAATGGGTCGTTACTAAATGGATGAGAGATCAGAGACAGGTCTGAGGATAAATTTTAGTCGATCTTCTTCAGATTCATGGTCATATAGATAGAGATAGAACTGTAAGGATGAGGAAATTTGTTCTGTATTTGTATCATTTGGATAATAAAATGTAAAATTTGTCTTCTTTTTTTTTAAAAAAAAGATTATGATGGGAGAGATCAAGCAATTTACGAGCTTCAACGATTCAAAGCTCAGCTATGCATTACAGGGTTAATGGCTGATGGATGAGGAGTCCTGCATACTTTAAGATTTTCTGGTGGCCGATCCGTGGGACCAGACTGCCCATGGACTAATTGCATCGAAGGTCAAATAACTGAATTATCAAAAACAAAAAAAATGATAAAAGAGATTGCTAAACTCATAGGAGGAGGATGACTTGAAGGTAGGTTTTAAAGGGAAGACATAATTAGAGGAGAAAGAAGTTAAATTAGTGGTTTAGATATAATAATCCGCATTATAATAAAATCAACTGACAATTTTGTCACAAACCATTATTGGATGTAACAAAAAGTTGTCAATTAACTATTTGTAATAGCAAAAGACATAATTTTGAGTGACATAAAACTAACTGTCTAAGATGATAATAATTATTCATAAAAATGAGAAAGTTTTATATAAAATTAGTATAATAAATGAAAATGCCATCTTTAAAGTTTGTTGTATCAATTTTATTGTTTTTACATTTAAAATAAATCTCAATAGTAAAAAATTATAATTAAAATATAATTTTATTCTTTTGAATTGATTTGATATTGATATTGATGCGGTAAGGATAAGGGGCTTGCCCCGCTACCACGGTAGAGGTCAATAGAGGTCAAAGTCAAGACGGTCAACGGACGGATGGTCTTCATCGGTCGGGCGGGGCACATTCCGACCGGGGGTTGAGCATTGACCCACCATCTCCGACACGGAGTAATCAAATCGACGCTCAAGGGACACATAGAAGCCGAACCGAGCGGTCATCCTACTTGGCCCAGCCACGGGTAACACAGACTGAGGACTTTCAACCGAGTGGCTCTCTCGCTAGGCGCGACAGTGTACTTCCGGTCGAGCGACCATCCCGCTCGCCCCGGTAATGGGCGACGCTTGGACAACGAACTATCAGTCGAGTCACTATCCCGCTCGGTGTGGCAGCAGACGCAAAGATGTCAGAATCCTGGCCGAGCGGCCATTCCCTTCAGGCAGACAACATGCATAGCAAGGTATCATTCGACATCCTTTTGGGAGCTAGTGTCGCTGACAGACGGCATAGTCAGATAGAGGATCGTACGGCAGAAACTTCTATTGTCATTTCAGATATATGTGTTGGGGTTGCAAGGTTGCAAACATAGTCCCATATTGAAAACACATGGAAAAGATCATGGGTTTATAAGAGAAAGATATCTCCATTGACATGAGGCCTTTTGGGTAGAGCCCAAGAGCAAAACCATGAGGGCTTAGGCCCAAAGTGGACAATATCATGTCATTGTGGAGATATCTAAATTCTTTTCGATCCTAACAATTGGTATCAGAGCCTGGACTGCCAGAAGGTTTAACCGCCGACTGTGCACAAGAGTTATGGTCTAATTGAACCATGTGAGTACAATATTGACCTCGAACAAAGAAAGTGGGGGCTCCTATGTTCGGATCAAGAGGACCAGACACCAGGCAGGAAGTCCTAGTAGGTCGGGTGGACCGAGGGGCAGGAGGTCCTAGTTGCGGCTAGGCAAGGAAGTCCTAGTAGGTCGGGTAGACCGAGGGGCAGGAAGTCCTAGTAGGTCGGGTAGACCGAGGGGCAGGAAGTCCTAGTAGGTCGGGTAGACCGAGAGGCAGGAAGACCTGGTGGGTCAAGGATCGGACGTGGGAAGCCCATGGTCCTTTGTTTGAGGGGGGGATTGTTGGGGTTGCAAGGTTGCAAACATAGTCCCATATTGAAAACACATGGAAAAGATCATGGGTTTATAAGAGAAAGATATCTCCATTGACATGAGATCTTTTGGGTAGAGCCCAAGAGCAAAACCATGAGGGCTTAGGCCCAAAGTGGACAATATCATGTCATTGTGGAGATATCTAAATTCTTTTCGATCCTAACAATATGCTCGGTTCATTAAGATACTGTGTCAGGAACACTTTACTAACATGTCTCGTCAGGGAAAGCTTGGGACAGCATGCCCGCTTTAAGAAGTGTGTACACACGCTACAGGAACCCTAAATAAAGAGGGGTCTAGGCATCAGCGGAGGTATGCTTTTTTCGCGATTTCTATTGTTGCACTACAGTTCTCTTTACTTCTTGCTTCGCCGAAGACTGACTTGAGCGTCGGAGGCCCATTGTCGGGGACCCCTTCCCTGGCTCGGCACTGACGCTGCTTGTGTTGCAGGTGGGAGCGAAGTCCACCGGAGGTCAGCGAGAGCGCCACGTTCCCAGCATCCATCTCTTCGACTTTCAGACAAAATCATATTTGGCGTCGTCTGTAGGAACGTCACTTGAATCCGAGCCAAAGAAATGGAAAACGTTGGACAACTAACCACCGCGACGCTCACTCAAGAAAAGTTGGATATGCTTGTGCAAGCATGGGGCAGCAAAGATGATGGAGCAATAACAACAAGCGTTGGGCAATCGGCTAGCACCGCAACCAGCAACCTCGGTGGCCAATAGACGAGCGGGGCAAGAAGACTAAGCAGAATAACTCTCCGTATGGGGGCAGAACTGAAGGACGACCGGCACCCAAATGGAAGCGCCGCCCGAGCCGATCCCTTTCCATCAAGCTCTGTTCCAAACCCCCTCGGAGATAGTCCAAGCACATCAAGAGTGGGGATCTTCTTCCGACGAAGCGCCTGTTTGAGACGCGCGAAAAGGAAAAGCGCCCCGAGGCGCCACGTCCCTCGAACGGATCAACAGGCCGTTCTCAGAGGAGATCTTACAAGACCCTCTGCCCAACATTACACCCCGTTGGCAATCGGGACGTACAACGGAACGACCTACCCAGATGATCATCTAGATCGGTTCGACAATGAGGCAACGCTGCACCAGTACACGGACGGAGTGAAGTACAAAGTCTTTCTCACGACTCTCTCCGGATCGGTGCAGCGCTAGTTCAAAAGACTACCGGACGACTCAATATGAAGTTTCAAAGACTTCTAAGCCGCCTTCCAGTGCCACTTCGCCAGCAGCCGACGCTACCAGACGACAAGTGTCAGTCTCTTCGCCCTGAAACAAGGGCCCAAGGAAGCGCTCCGAGCGTACATTCAACGCTTCAACCAAGTGGCCACGGATATCCCCTCGATCTCGTCTGAGACCATAATGAATGCCTTCAACCAGGGGCTCATCGAAGGAGATTTCTTTCGGTCGCTCATCAGAAAGTCGCCCTGGGACTTCGACCACATGTTGAAGAAGGCCAACGAATATATCAACGTGGAGGAAGCCCAGACGGCCAGAAGAAAGGAGGCGTCGACCGAGCATTTGGTGTCAACCGAGCATTCGGCGGTGACCGAGCATTGATCGACTAACAGTCATCTGCCGCCCAAGGGGTCGAGGGTTGAAGGAGCACGGACGCACCAAGAGACCCGGGCACACGTCGTACAACATGTGGCATCCGGTTGACCCAAGGCACCCAAGGACAAGGTATGGACGCCTATGTTTTGTTCATTCCACCAGTCGGCAACGCACAACACGCGAGATTGTCGGGGATTGACGCCAATCGTCAGCCGATCCACCCCAGGGGATACCGTCGCCGCTCCCCATCTCCTGATCGATAGGATTGTCGCCGCTCAACCGAGCGACAAGACGAAACAAGGGAGCCCAAGCGCCATCACCATCAGCGGAGGGAGGAAATCGATCCCTCCAGGATCCCAGCCAAGCGAAATAGGTCGTTTACCCTGGAAGAGGAGAACAGGAACAACGCTTCCCTGGTAGAGATAGGCATGATCACCGGAGGGCCGATCGGCGACGACTCCAACCGGGCCAGAAAGTCGTATGCTCGACGGTCAGAGATCCATGTCATGGGGTGTAGCAAGGAGAAGGTCGAAGGGCCTCATATCAGTTTCGGCCCCGATGATCTAGAAGGGGTCGAAATCCCTCATGATGATGCTTTGATCATCCGAGCGGTGATCGCGAACTACACCATTCACCGAACCTTCGTCGATACAGGGAGTTCTGTGAACATCATTTTTAAGAAGACGTTTGATCAACTGCAAATCGATCGCAGTGAACTGCTGCCCATGGAAACCCCGCTCTATGGGTTCACGAGCAATGAAGTCTTGCCGAGCGGCCTGGCAAAATTAGCTATCTCGCTGGGAGAGGAGCCGTTGAGGAGGACCCAGACCACCAACTTCATAGTTGTGGACGCGCCATCAGCCTACAATGTTATTTTGAGCCGCTATCTACTACGTGGAGATGGTCAAAGCCGAGGCCAAAGCAGCTCGGAAAACTCCACGGCTAGAGGTAAATGCTATTACCAAGAAACCTCCCACCTTTGTATATGAAGAAAAGGATGAGGTGCAGATCCACCCCAGTCGGTCGGAAGCCACTACCTTCGTGGCTGTCGACCTGGAAGAGAAGAAGAAGGCAGAGCCGATCGCCTGCCTCAGGGAAAACCACGATGTGTTCGCCTGGTCAACACATGAGTTACCCGACATCTCCCCAAGCGTGGCCCGGCACGAGCTCCACATCCGATCGGGTGCTCGGCCAGTCAAACAAAGAAACGGGACTTCAGCGCCGAGCAGAATATGATCATCCGGGTGGAGATAGAAAAGCTATTGGAGGTCGGTCACATCAGGGAGGTTCAATTCCCGAGCTGGCTAGCCAATGTGGTGCTAGTCTTCAAGTCGGGCAACAAATGGCGGATCTGCATCGACTTCCGTGACTTAAACAAGGCATGCCCAAAGGACTTCTATCCGTTGCGCCAGATAGATCAACTGGTGGACTCGACAGCGGGCTGCGAGTTGATATGTATGCTTGATGCGTATCAAGGATACCATCAAGTGCCGCTCCCTCGCTAGGATCAAGAAAAAGTCAACTTCATCACGGCCAATGGAACATACTGTTATAACGTCATGTCATTCGGACTGAAGAATGTCGAAGCCACCTACCAGAGGCTAATGAATAAAGTGTTCTGATGACAGATCGGCCGTAATATGGAGGTATACGTCGATAACATACTCATCAAATCCCTTCGAGCTGCTGACCTATGCGCAGATATCAACGAAACCTGCCGGACGCTAAGGGTATACGGAATAAAGCTAAACCCGAGCAAGTGCTTGTTCGGCGTAAAAAGTGGTCGCTTTCTGAGCTACATCGTCACCGAGCGGGGCATTGAAGTCAATCCGAGCAAAGTCCAAGCTTTGCAGAACATGCCTCCGCCTCAGAATTTGAAGGAAGCTCAGAGGTTGACCGGTCGAATCACGGTATTGTCCCGGTTCATATCCAAGTCATCCGATCGGAGCATAACATTTTTCAAGATATGCGCCGAGACACCAAATTCCAATGGGACGATGATTGTGACCGAGCGCTGGAGGAGCTGAAGGAGTATCTGAGCTCACTACCTGTGTTAGTCAAGTTAGTTACGGGTGAGCCACTCTGGATATATTTGTCATCCAATGAACATGTCATTGGGTCGGCTTTAGTTAGGCAGAACGGTCAAGATCAACAACCTGTATATTTCCCGAGTCATATATTGAAGGATGCTGAATCTCGTTACACCAGTCTTGAAAAATTAGCATATGCATTGGTACTCGTCGCGCGGAGGCTTCGCTCATACTTTCTAGCGCACTCAATAATAGTGATAACTAACAGTACTCTATGAAGAGTCCTCCTCAATCCAGAGGCGTCCAAACGTCTAATCAAGTGGGGCGACCGAACTTAGCGAGTTCGACATCCAATATCAACCCCGTGTGACGATCAAGACTCAAGAACTGGCGGATTTTGTTATAGAAGTCCAAAGTGACGAGCCGACGTCAACGTGGAAGATATATGTGGACGGCTCGTTCACTCGGCAAGGCAACGAGATCAGCTTAATCCTCATCTCACCTAGGGGAAGACCGGATGTAGCTGTCCATCCGGTTGGACTACCAAGCTACTAACAACGAAGCAGAGTATGAGACATTGATAGCTGACCTACAAGTAGCTAGACATATGAGAGCGGATAAAATCCCTATTCACTCGGATTCCCAGCTCACCACCCAACAACTATCTAGGGCCTTTGAAATCAGCATCACACGGCTAAGGTTCTATGCAAAGGCTTTTGAAAAGCTGAAGGCCAACTTCCAAGAAGTGGTTATACAGAAAATCCCCCGATCGGAAAATCAAGCGGCGGATGAGCTAACAAAGCTAGCTAGCTCGTTAACGCCGATCATCATAGATCAGTCGATCGAGCAAGTTTCACTAGTGACCCACATCGATCGTATGAAGGGAATCATCTTCTCGAACGACTGAAGGACAACCCGACAAACATATCCTTTTAAAAAATTTGAATACAAATCACTGTAATAGTTTTATTTAAAATTGTTACACAACTATTTTTTTTAATTATTTGATTATTTAAAAAATATGGACAAAACTTGTAAGGCCACATTAAATTATTCAAAATTTATTAAAAAAATAGCTACAGAATCATTTTTACCAAAATTATACAATTTTCTCATTTTTTTAATAAAAATTGTTTTTACATATATAAAATTCATATTAATTTGATCCTTATTATTTTTAAAAATATTTTTTTTTAATATTTTAAAAGTCCCCCCTATAAGTTATTTTTAATGTATTTTTAAAAAATTTATTTACACAACAATTTTTATAAAGAATTAAAAATTTATAATAAAAAAGTGTTAGGGTTTCCTTTCCACTTCTATAAAAGGGTTCTCCTTGTCGATTCGACGCTCACATCTGCCGCCGCTGCTTGGGTTGTTCTGCTTTTCGATTCGAGGAAGATCTACCGGAGAGGAGATGGGGCACTCAAACGTCTGGAACTCGCATCCCAAGAACTATGGACCTGGATCTCGGCTATGGTAAGTGTATCCATCATTCAATCTCGTAGTTTCTCTAGAATTGGCTTGTTTCTCGCAAGGTCAAGCTGATCGGAATGTATGGTATATTTCTCAATGGATGTTATCTGATCAGCTCGTTATTACTCCTGAAAATTTTTGATTTCTTTATTTGCTAAATTTTTCATCTGTTACCGAGACGTAAGAGATTTTTAACTATATTATTTTTTTGAATGATCACTCGTTCCTGTTGTTTAAATTGAGGTAGATGCCTACCCTCATACATGTTTTCTTATACTCTATGTTGTTATCTTTTCTGTGCGTCTCATGATTGTTTTCTATCTTTTGTAGCCGTGTTTGTGGGAACCCACATGCAATAATCAGGAAGTATGGTCTCATGTGTTGCAGACAGTGCTTCCGCAGCAACGCCAAAGATATTGGCTTTATTAAGGTTCTTGCACATCTTTCTTTCTATAACTTTCATGGTTATCGTTGATTATTTTTGCTAGATAAAACTCAATGTCACTAAGATAATTTAGATGTTTATGCACATTCTTTCTGTTCTTCTATCATGCTTGGTTATGACATTATGCTAATTAACATTTTTTTTCATTTATCATTAGATGTTGACAGGATTTTATGAGTTGTTGTTCTTATTTTTATAGTTTAGCAGGTTTTAGATTTGTTAACAGTTTTTATGACTTTAAATTTGTACTTTATCACCGAAACTACTAGATCATTCAATGATTCCATTCACTTTTTCATATCTCATTGGTCAATTTATAAATAAATAAAAGATTCTGGGCAACACAATTTCTCGGGAGTAAAAATTTTAAATCCAATAGGAGAAGAGGAATGGGAAATGTAACAATTTGCTGGGTTCAAGATGTTTGTTTGGGTTACTTCTTTGAAGTTACATTGAGAAGAGGCATAGCGCTGGTCGGTAGTTAGCATTAGAAATCATGTGTGGGACTCAGTGTGCAAAAAGAAGGGAAAACATATGCACGTGATAAGCACTGGGCAGGTGCTAAAATCTATTTGACTATATATGCTATAGTTGAAAGGCCATTAGCATCTGACAGGTTGCAGCAACAAAATCTATTCTATATGAGTTCTGTATTGGTTGCTTGAGGTAACAGATCCTAGTTTGAAGGTCCATAGGGTTGCAGCTAATGTATGTCATACTGAGTTTTGTACTGATTGCTGAATGTATCAGATCCTAGTATAAGTTTAGTAGCCCCTAGTTGTGGCAGTTGATTGTATGCCTTACTGAGTCCTGTACCGATTGCTGAAGGGATCAGTTCTAGTAGTCTTTTGTAACATAAATCTTGCAATGAAAAATGAATAGAAAGGCTCTTACCCTCTGTTTGGGAGGAGGTGAGGGAAGGGTAAATGAGGGGAAGTGGAATTTTTGCCCCTGTTTGGGATGGAGTGAATTATGGAGGGGAAGTGGAGAGAAGGGTAAGGCTTACCCCTTGCATGCTCGGGAATAGTGCAATTTCTTATATCCCAATTTGAGGTGCAAGGAAGGGGAAGGAGAGGGAAGGAGCACTCATTCCAATTGTATCCCTATTTTTTTCACATATAGGTTTGTTTTAAAAAATGAGGATATTTTTATAATTTTATATATTTAACTTTAATTCCCCTCCCTTTCCTCCTTCCCTCCCTCCCAAACAAGGAGGAAAAAGATATTTTACTTCCCCTCCCTTCCCCTCCTTTCCCCTTCCATTAATAAACCTTCCCTTACTCCATCCAAACAAAGACTTGCATTCCTCCAATGGTGCATGTATTGTGCGAGTGACTAAGACTGGGGATTGGGGAACCACCTCAGATATTAATTTCTACAAGAGACTTGGACAGGCCTTGTTGCATTGAGGATGTATTTCCTTTCAAGGTTTGAATGGAAATCATGCTTGTCTGAAGGGTTATGCTATCTGAATTTCTAATACCAGAAACTCTTCTTGATGTGGGCATGAAAAGCTGAAGCGAAGGACCGGACGCTGAGTGTAAGTTTCCTATTAGCAGCCATTTAACATCTGGTCAGTAACTCGAAGACATTCTCATACTTTTAAACTCTTTGATCAGAGATGCTGTTTATTAATGTGTACAAATTATTCAAGAAACAGTTTGAACACGGATGCTTATATAGATTCTTTTTAGATGACAATCTTATTACTTAAAAGCTCATTATGGTTCTAAGATTATTGTTTCTTAGTCCTCTCGGGACGGTTTAGTGGTTAACGCATAAGGTGTTGTCATCATGAGATTTGGGGTTCTAATTTCAACAAAATCGAGATAAATATCTCCCTTGTGTACTAGTCACTATTCCAAAAGTTAGTAATCGTCTGTGATTTATTTCCTTCGTGTTGGTTTTGGGATGAGTTGGCGGGAGATGAGGGCTGGGGGTGAGCGTATTTGCCTATAAGATTATTGTTTCTTAATTGCATAGCTTGATTTATTGCTAATGATAATGAATGTATTTATTTCCTCTAGATATTATATCGAAAAGTATCAACCTCATTTGTCCAGCATTGTTTTTTCCCCCTATTTCATGCTTAACTTTTTTCCTAACATGTAGGAATTTTATATACAAATTGCCTTTGCTTGCAGAATTGATACATTGCATGTGTTTTTTTGTTCATAATATACCTCTACTTTTATTTTAGATTTTGTGATGGATTGTAATCTAATCAAAAGTATCAATTGTTCATTTTAGTATCGCTGAAGGTGGAAGGGTCTCAACGATGAAGAGTTTTCATGATGAAACTACTATGTGCTAGAAGATTTTAGTTTATTTCTTTTTACATGTTTCTTCCCAAGACTATAAACTATCTGAATGAACGAACTGTGGCTGAGCAATGTTTTAAGCAGTATTTTGGTTTAATGAATTGATTTTCAACTTGCAAGCGTCATTTTTTCCAGTTTCAATGGTATTGAAGAGTTTTCATGATGAAACTACTATGCGCTAGAAGATTTTAGTTTATTTCTTTTTACATGTTTCTTCCCAAGACTAGAAACTATCTGAATGAACGAACTGTGGCTGAGCAATGTTTTAAGCAGTATTTTGGTTTAATGAATTGATTTTCAACTTGCAAGCGTCATTTTTTCCAGTTTCAATGGTATTTGTTTCGCACGTTAATGCGACAAACCTTGAAAAGGATACAACCATATCTTGGACAATTGTATATCAGCCCTCTTTGCAGGACTCAAATGCGTAATGGCTTGGACAAAACATTCTGATGTAATTTTTTTAATATCAGTATTATTAATAAATCTACAAAATATATAATTTCTATCAATTTTTTTTTCCTTTTTCTTTGTCAAGATTTCTGCTTAGGAAATTTAAATCTATAGTTGTTAAATAAGCTTACCAAGACACTAAATTCCTCTAACCATTTATTGAGAACATAAAGTATTTTTCCAGCAGAGCTCAAGCTAAATAAATAATAAATTGAGAACTTAAATTGAAAATAAATAATAAATAAATAAGTTTGAGTTTAAATAATTAAAAATTTTAAATAATCAAACTTAAATTGAGAAATCGATAACATTTAAATGAACTAAGTTTGAACAAAGTTCAAATTAAATTTCAAATAAATTTAAACTCATAAAAAATAAGTCAAACTAAGCTTGAACAATCATTTCAAAATTTTGATTCATTTTAGATTCAAATTTAATTCGATTATCTTATTAAATAAGTTTGAACATTTCAAAACTCGACTTATAATTATATATTAAGATAAATTCATCTTTCAAATTTTGATTCATTTTAGATTCAAATTTAATTCGATTATCTTATTAAATAAGTTTGAACATTTCAAAACTCGACTTATAATTATATATTAAGATAAATTCATCTTTCAATTCATCAAAGTTGAGATTCGATTTTTAAAATTCATAAGATTTTGTAGTTGTACCATTACTTTTGGGTTAGTTTACCTATCTTGTTGTATTAAGCTCTTCTTGCACTATTTGATATATTTATTATTTTAGTTTGTTTGATTTTATTAAGAAATTTTGATCGATTTCATTGATTAAAAAATTTTTAATTCCAATTAATTCGATTTTATTATATTTTAACCAAATACTTCATCCTAATTTGGTGGGTAGCTAGTAGCTGGGTGCAGATTCAAACATAGGGAGCATCATGCAGAGCTGGGCGTATTGATAAAGGAACTATGTGAAGATGAAACTGAAACAGCTGTTGACGTACGCCATTCGCCACCACAATGTTTCATTTGGCATAAGAATAAGATGGTCAATCGCTATCCAAGGAAACTCTTCTCTTTAATTAAAAGCTATTCTATTCCTTCATCATCGTATTTCATCATCAGATCAATGGCTTCCCAGCTGATCGAGGAGCAGCGCAGGGGCGCCGAGATCCACAAGGGGCACGGCGTCTGCAGGCAGCACCTAGTGCCATTGCTCAAGGACCTCTCCCTCCCGGAGGGCATTTTGCCGCTGGAGGACATCGAGGAGTTCGGCCACAACCGCGTCACCGGCTTCGTGTGGCTGATCCAGAGGAAGAAGAAGAACCACATGTTCGAGAAGATCAAGCAGCTTGTGTCGTTCGCCACCGAAGTCACCGCCTTCATCGAGGACCGCAAGCTGAAGAAGATAACCGGCATCAAGGCGCGGGAGCTGCTCATCTGGCTCACCGTTAAGCAAGTGGGCGTCGACGAGCAGTCGACCGAGAAGGTCGTCTTACTGACCGCCACGGGGCTGTCCAAGTCCTTCCCGAAGTCCGCTTTCGAGCTGGAACCGTGACGGGAAGGGAGAGAGACAGAGCTTCCTTTAATTGCTAAGTTGCTTTTGATCATGTATATGCTAAAAAATTTAAACAATCAAATAATACCAGTGTTCGAAATTTAAATAGACACGAGAGGTGGATGGGAAAGTCTTTCAATTGCATGAGAGTCTAGTCCCACGTTCGGGAGTGTGGATTTGTGGTTGGTTTATAATATATAAGTATTGAAGTTGTTATAATTTTTTTTTTATAAGGTATCTAGATTTTATAATCTAATTAATTTTGAGATAAATGGTCTGATCCTATATTCCATCTACTAAGTAAATCCATAAAGTGTGGTGCCTCCTAACATACAAGCATTGAAGCTGTGAATATATACGTGAGGGTGTAAATTCAGAATTCAGATTGCATTGAACTAAGTTGATTTGTGTGCAAGTATGATCCGTATACGTCGAATATCAAATTGATTGTGACAAAATTTACCCAAGCAAAATCAACTAATATTTTGTCACTCGAATCATTCTTTTGCTTATTACTCAAGTGTAACAAATGTATTGATGGAGGATCTGCAACCATCAAGTAAAACAGTCAACCATTGATGACTAACAATGAATATCTTTTATTCAGTCATTTAATGTGGCTAAAGATTTGAGTGTTGGAGTAATCAATCTCCAAGGTTTCGATATTGATAATATATCTATGTCTGGTTAAGTTTGACTAAAGGTTGGTCCAAGCAAGACCTAATGTTTGAAAGTGAGCTAAGTCTAGTCAGGTCAAAGGCTAATTGGATGACTAGCAAAGGTAAAGTTTAGTCAAGTCAAAGGTTGAATGAATGACTAGCAAGGAAAAATCCAAGTAAATCAAGGATGACCAGATGCTTGATAAAAGAAAGTCCTAGCAGGATGTCAGGCAAGGGCAAGTCCAAGTGAATCTAAAAGACTATAGACTTGACAAAGAGAAATCTTAAGAGAGTGAACCTTAGGTGATGAGATCTTAAGGAGTGGACCTTAGGTGGTAAAGTTTTAGAGGAAGTCTAGTAGGCCGGTTAGATTTACAGGGTTGGGTGTGATCCTTAGGGAGTGATCTTTAGATGGTAAAGTCTTGGATAAGTGAACAAGAGATAAGTCTAATAGGGCAGGTAGACTTACATAATTAGGTTTGCAAATATTGTTATGTAAATACACTTATCTTACAGGATCCTGAAGCTGGAAGTAAGAAGGAAAGTAGATGAAGGCAATCAGATGCAGTCGAACCAAGTTTGGGGTGAACTAGACTTAACTCGGGGTGAATTGGACCCAAGTTAGTTTGGTCAACTGATCCCAAGGATCGGTAGACCAAACCCAAGTATCGGTAGATCGATCCTCTAGACTCAGATCGATGACATGGCCTGGTTTGGTTAGACTAATCTCTAGGATTGGTAGACTAATCTCCAAGATTAGTAGATAATCAATCTGATAATGACAAGATTTGAGATCAAGTTTATCCAAGATCGGTATACTGATAAACCTTATCGGTAGGCTAAAAAAAGGCTTATAAAAAGAAGTCTTGGGAACATATCTCAACAACAATTCTCTACGACTTTCTTATTCTGTGCTCATGAAAATGTTCAAAACTCTGCAATTAGGGAAGCTCCAAGAGGGGTTTGTTGCACTCAGGACATCTAGATCCACAAAAAGCTTGTTTGTATTTTATTTAAGTATTTGCACTTGATTTCTTTATCTTTTCTTGTGATACAACTCTGGTAAGTGGTCTCCGCTTTTGGAAAAGTTCTAGAAATAAGAAGATCTAGTGAACAGGTGTCTCCCGTATTTATGCCTTGGATGTATTGACCCTCATGGGGTTGGGAACCAAGTAAATCTACGTGTCTTTTTGGCTTGTATTCTTGATTATATTTCCGTCGCAACTAACTTTGATAGAAAAAACAAACATACGATGAAAAGACCGATCGATATTCACCCTCTCTATCGATGCATCCATCCTAAGCTCTTATATAAGGAGGAGGTCATTGTTAGATCGAGTGGACCAGTTAGAGTGGTGAATAGACGACCTGCAAATAAAAATGAACACTTTTCTTGCTACTTAGCAAGGACACAGTTTAACTAATCGAAATGAATAACATAAATAAAGTATGAAGGGACTCCAGATTTACTTGATTTATAACCGGAGAGATTGCTAATCCAAGGCAAATGAAAGCTCAACTAAGATCTCATTCATGAAGACAGAGTAATCTCTTATAAATTTTGAAAGAAAAAACAAAATATAGAAAATGAATATTGAGTTTAGAATAAGTGTTTTTGAACGTCTAATTTTAGGGTACTATTTATAGTGCATATGTCGAAATGACCATTTTGTTAACGTGGCAACTCAGGGCGCCTCGGTTGACAGGGGCATCTTCAATGGATAAAATTTGCCAATGTTCGGTCGATCTGGCTGAATGGAGGCACCTCAATTCATTGGAGGCGTCTCGACTATTGTTTAGCTAGATTCCAACGTTTATCTACTCCACAACGATTTTGCTTCATTAAAGGTGTCTCCAATCAATTGACACGCCTCAGGTCTTCAAATCAGTAGGATGCCTCCAATCAATCAGAGGCGCCTTAGATGACCACCTTTAGAGTTTTCTTTTACTTGGTTCGGAGTTTGTGACGACTCATACTCTAAGGCCCGCGATTGTTGATCGCTTTCGGTGGACAATCACTAGTAGTTCAGAAATCTTTTACAAGTAAGCAATTTCAAGTACTGAAAAAATAAAGTATACCGACAATAAGGAATTAGGAATTTGTTCGTCGATTGTCAGAGTAGTAGTTGTTCGTTCTTGATTTAGGTAATTGTCTTGTTGAAGCAACTGGTCAAGCCCTCCTTAAATAGCCAAGCTAGGTCTGATCAAGATCCCCTGATCTCGGGGTTAGGTTTGACTCGTTGTTGATCAGTCGACCGATCCCCTAGTTCGATCGACCGATCTTGCCTGAATCAGTCCGTCTTCCCGTCCAGATTCAGCTTCGGATGAGTCCTCGTTCGATCGACCAATCCAGCTATCCTCGCTAGCTTATCTAATCTTATCCAATCAATCCGACCTGATTTTGGTCACTGTATATCCATTGTTCAATCGATCAACCCCCATGTTCGATCGACCGATCCTTCGGTCGAACCCGTTCATCAAGCTAGAAATCTATCTGTTTGCTTTAGAGGTTCGGTCAATCGATCCCCGGTTCGGTTGACCGATCAAGGCTAAGTCCGACCCTACAAAATTGTTAGTTTCCTACAAAACAGAGTTAGATAAAATAACAAATAATATATAACTCAATAACTTGATAGCCTTCGGACTGTCCGGTTCTGACTTCGGATTTCCTCCGAAAACCATAGGTCGAATTGACGCCTACTGTTCCCTCACCGGGGAACGCGTCCTCACCTACTTCTCTTAGGAAAAGTTACTTATTGCCAGACCGGTTCTCCAGACCGACTGGACTTTCCGCCTAGGGTTACCACCCTCTATGACCTAGGGTTACCACCTCCTAGAGTTTTCCATAACCTAGGATTACCACCCTCTAGGACCTAGGATTACCTCTCCCTAGGGTTTTCCATAACCTAGGGTTACCATCGCTAGGACCTAGGATTACCTCCTCCTAGGATTTTTCATAACCTAGAGTTACCACCCCTAGGACCTAGGGTTACCGCCCCCTAGAGTTTTCAACTTGCATAACCACAGCTAGAACTTTCCATCACCTAGGGTTACCCCTGTTGGAGCAATCTGGGTACCCTAGGTTTTAATGTTTGGACAAATATTTAAGTTAGGTTTATTGCTGTATTTGATATGCATTGTGAGTGTGCAAGATATAGGCACAACAAGGAAAGTCCAAGGGTGATCTTGGCAAAGGAGGAAAGTCTAAGGGTGAGTCTTAGCGGTGTAAGTCCAAGTATGTAGTCTTGACAATGTAAGTCCAAGTGTGACTTGGAAAAGGATGAAGTCCCAGAGTGTGACTCTTGGTAGTGAAGATCCGACAATGATGACAAAGTTAATGGAATCTCCAGAAGGCAAGGCGTGAAGGATGGAGAGGCGTCCGAGGGATGCAAGACTGATGGAGGAGGGTAGAATGCTAGGTCTAGGTTGTGCGGGCAAGGACGAGTGCATGAGAGATTGTACTCAGGGTAAAATTTCAACATCACTGTAGCAGTGTTGTAGCATTACTGTAGCAGTCGACTGGTATTTTCATCTATCGACTGGTACTCGACCGTTGGCTTTTAACGGTCGAATTTCACTTATGACCAATAGACTGGTGGTTGTACCAGTCGACTAGTGGCGGGAAACACAACTAGGTGTTTCCTCCCGAGCTCTATTTAATAGAGCTCGGGGTGCATGGCTAAGGTTGACGAAAATAGATATGGTTAACTCCTATTAGAGTCTCCAAGGTCTTCTTGAGTGATCAAGAGCTTGCGCGAGTTTGTGGCGAGGTTTCTCCACCCACAAGGAGCTACTTGAGCTAGCAGGAGATTTTCTGGGAAGTCATCTGTTGGGTGCTACTCGAAATATCATTTTGTTTCCTCTGTAAAAAATTTGTACAAGGACAGAACTTTTCCTAACTACCCATGTGCTTTTCATAAGTTAAACTTGGATTAGAAACGAAACTTAATATTTTTACTCCAAGTTCGTTCTTCAAAGTAAAACCTAGATTGGAAACGAAACTTAACATTTTTACTCCAAGTTCAACCCTTGTGTTTTTCTGAAGTTAAACCATATTACAGAAGTTGATTAAATATTTATTTCAAGGATTGACTTACAGGTCGTTGGCGAGGCACTAGGCCTTCTTGGTTATGAGATCATCCACCACTTCCTAGATAAAGTCTTTCAAAGAAATTGAATATTTAAACTTCTCACAGTAACTTTAGGTTTAACTACAGAGACCTTAATCAAAGCACAAGATTGAAACACAAAATAGAAGCACAAAAATGAAAACACAAAATTGCTAGCTTCTTGTGAAAACAAAACTAGTTGTGTTGCAGAATAAATAACTAGTTGTACCTTTCTTCATAGACAAAGACCTCTTGATCTTCTGTCGTATTCTTCTCCTCTTCTTGGACGTCGTGCGGGCGACGATCTACCAAGACAAAAAACACCTGAACCCCTTTTGTTTCCAAGTCGCCTACTACTAAAAGATGCAAAGAAAGGAACGCCTCCTCCTCCTTCTTCTCCTCCAAATCGCCGGGCATCAAGGTGTTTCGTTTCTTCGTTTTCTTTTCCTCCAAGCTCCGGCCACCAAGAGAAGATGGGGCGCCGACCCTAGAGGGAAGAAAAGGGAAGAAGAAAAGAAGTGGGGCGCCGACCTTAGAGGAAAGAAAAGGGAAGAAGAAAAGGATGGAGCGCCGGCCTTAAGGGAAATGAGAGGAATTTATCAATTCTTAATTGAATTGTTGTTTTTGTGACACAACCTCCTCTCCTTTTATAACCCTTTGCCCCAGATAAAAAAAAGGAGAAAAAGTAATAGATTTTTGTTTAGAAAAAATCTCAGCAGCTTGGACATTCGATATCCCGACTCGGTAACTCGCTAGGGTGACACTCGACTTCCCACTCGAACTCAGGAAGTACTCGGGCCGCTTGGACCTTGTGACACTTGGGACTACCTGGGAACACCACTTAGATAATCTAACATATTATCTCGATAAATAAGTCTAATTTTGATTATAATTTTAATTCAAATTATTTTTTTATAATTGACAAATATCTCCTAAATTATGAAATATTATCCAACAATAATAACTAAATAAATTAAGTGAAGTTTGAACTAAATCCAAGCTCGTATCAAAGAAATCAAATCAAGTTTTGAGTATCTATTTTAATACCTTAGTTATTTTAGCCTCGCTTTAACTTAGGTCGATATAAACCCGTTTAAATATGTTTAACTTAGTTTAACTCGTCCAAAATATAGAAAAAGAAAGTTAACATCTTTACAAACAAAATGAATGCATTTAAAAAATTCAAAAATATAAAAATAAAGATTATATGATTATTTAAGGAAAAAACTAATCAATCAACCTAACAAATTTAGAAAAAAAATTTAAATAAGCGTTTTTTAAAAAATTATTTTAAAATGGTATTTTATTTTTAAAAATATTTAAAATATTTCTTATTATATTTTTTTTATATGTTTTTTATTGTAATGTTGTTTTCGGGTAAGAATATGATAAAATGTCTTTTTATTTTTAGTTTTTAATATTTCCCATACGAACTGTGACTGCGTCCAGTCGGTCATTGCTGCTCCGATCGAATCGATCTGATTGCTCTCTCATTCATGGCGTTGCGCTCCGTCTTCGACGGCGGAGCCCTGCGGGCCGAGCTCGAAAGCGCCGGCATCAGTCCCAATTTCGTCCCGCTAATCTGGAAGTCTCTTTCTCTCTCTCTATCCTTCCCTGATTCGTCCTCTTAGGGTTTCATTCATTTCCTCTTGTGTTTCTAGCATCTATCAAGCAATGGCTGCGCGATCATTCGGTTTGATCTCTGATCGATGGCGTCAATGTGCGCAGGTACGTCCTCCAGGTCCCGGGATGCGACCTCGGCAATGTTCCCTCCCTCCCTTCAGCGGCATATCCTATTCTCCGCTCCAAGTTCCGGCCCTTTACTTCATCCCTCTCCGCCGCCATCGATTCTAAGGATCACCTCACTACCAAGCTCCTCATCACCCTCCAGGTTTCGTTCCTTGCTCTTTCTTGCGTTGCGCTTAGTTTTGGCTTTTTTTATTTTCTTGCATTTTTTTTCCATGCAGGATTTGTTTTAGTGGATTCTTTTGCTCTTAGTTACGGTCCATGGGAAATCTACTTTTCATTCAGCATTTACAAATAAATCATACATATGCACCAGGTAGGATATGCTTTTGCTGTTGTTAAGTATTTGTTAGCGCTACAAACTGACATTTTCGGGGATTGTTCAAGGAGGACCAAATGTTTGAATCATTCTCTCATTGGTTGGCGTACCCTCTATTCTCTCCTAACTCTCTCTCCAATTCGAGTGTAATGAGAGTATAGGGAAAGGTAGAAGCTATACCGTTTCATGTAACTGCAGCATGGCAAGTGTAATGCTGATGAGATGATGACTGAAGTAGGTGAATAGATATCTTCTCCTTTTCCCCCTTGTACATACAATCCATTAGAAGCATCATGGTTCTCCTGCAACTGTGGGAGATAAGGCGGTGCGAGTAGTTGACAGCAATCAGCTCTCATCTAGATACAATTAATTATAAGCTTCATGGAAGTTTGAGCTTCATTTCTTTTATTATATTCTGATAATAATTATAGACGACCACTGATTCTCATATTACTACTGATATAAATGAGTGCTAAATGCACAAATAAGTTCAAATCAGCTAGTTATTGAACTGTGAAAAGTTGTAGGAAGCCTATGACAGGCCACAATTCCCTATTTTGTAGTAAGGTTGAGTTTTACATAAATGAAACCTGAGCTGATTCATACCTACCTATATCACACCATGCATTCTCAGCTTGTGTTGGATGTGGAAATATAAAAATTCTATCTAGCATAAAACCACCACATCAATCCACCGATCATTATTTTAAAAAAATTCTCCACATAAACCATTTATGTGGCTGCACCAGCTTATGCAGTGAGGGATTGCATGACATCTGACTTGACGGCCACATAAGGATCATGCAGGCTTCATCAATTGCTATTTTGTTAAAGTCAAGGTGATGTTCAATTTAATATTGATTAGATTAAACTAATTTTGCCAAATAGGAAATTCTGAACAGAATAGTTTAATGGATCTATTCATTGAATATTTGCCTTAGTTTAACACTGGCTGACAACCTAATGTAACGCTTCTCTTTTATCCGGGCTTGGGACCAACCTAGTAATTCGTCATCGGCAAAATTTCTTATGGTTAAGAAGAGGGATATAAAGATTTGTAAAGATTGTAAGGTCATCTTCGGAGAAAACTTAATTACCTAACATATGTTAGTAATGTTGGAAATATGTCTCAATCATAATATCAATAGAAGAAAAATATACACGTCTCCTAAAATGAAGTGGTGAAAGTTAAATGTTGGGAAGTAAAACATATTTAAGGAGAAGGTAGGAGTATAAGTATTAGGTAAAATATATGACTACTTTTAGACAACATAAGATAAGATGATATCAAAGTTGAAAATAGTAACCAAGAGTATACTTGGTGAGTTAAAGGGGCATGCACCACCAAGTAAGGAATCTTAGTGGTAGAATAAGAAAATACATGAGAAAGTTAACGAAAAACGAATAGCTTATAAAGAATTATCCATTTGTAAGAATGAGGAAAATATAAAAAATATACAATAGTCAAGAAAGAGTCTAATAAAACAATGAATGAAACAAAGAATGAAACTTTTGAATGCTTATATCGAAAATTAGATATAAAAGAAGGGGAAAGAAACATTTATAGAATAGCTAGTGAAAAAGGTATTAAATGACTTACAAAATTATTTAACATGATATTGAAAATGAAAAAAATATTTGATCAGTGAGAATAAGTACTCTAGTTTCTTTATATAGAATAGTTAAAGTGAGAGATACAAAGATAAGAGATCTTATCCAAATAAGATATATTAAAGATGAATGCAATATGACACTAGTAAATGATGGAGAAATAAATGAGCGGTGGGAGAGTTATTTTCATCAACTTTTTAATGGAGGTTTAGGTGACCAACTTAATTTAGGTAATTTAAGTAAATCAAATGAGTATATAAATTTAAATTTTTATCGTAGAATTCAAATTTCAGAAGTAGAACAAGCTTTAAATGCGATACAAAATGAAAAGTCATTAGACCTAATGATATTCTGATAGAGGTATGAAGGTGCTTAGGGAAACAAGGTATTGAATGATTTATAAAATTATTTAATATGATATTCAAAACGAAAAAATGTTAAATTAATGGAGAGTAAGTACTCTAGTTCCCTTATATAAGAACAAGGGGGACGTACAAAATTGTACAAACTGGGTATTAAATTAATGAGTCATACTATGAAATTTTGAGAAAGAGTAATAGAAAAAATTAAGGAAGGAGACCACGACGATTGAAAATCAATTTGGATTCATGTTTGGAAGGTCGACAATAGAAGTTATACATCTTCAGACAACTAATTGAAAAGTATTGAGAACAAAAGCGCAAGATCTACACATGGTATTCATTGATTTAGAAAAAGTTTATGATAGAGTTCCAGAAATTATATAAAGAATTCTAGAAAAGAGAGGTGTTAGCGTAGCTTATATTGAACTAGTTAAGGATACATATGAGGATGTAATGATGTGAAAACTTCAGACGGATTAACTAAAGCGTTTCTAATAAAGATAGGATTACATTAAAGATCAACACTAAGTCCCTATTTTTTTTTGCGCTAATCATGAGCGAATACACATTCAAGATATCGTACCGTGTTGCATATTGTTTGTAAATGATATTGTTTTGATAGATGAAACATGTGAAGGAGTAAATGGTAAACTAGAATCTGGTCGGGCTAGAAGTAAAAGATTTTAGGTTTATGTAGAGTAAATACATGATATATGGAATTTAAGTTTAACAATAATAGACGTAGTGAGACAATTGTTAAGATAGAAGATGACGAGTTGTACCACATTAAGTATTTAGGATTTTTTTTTTGCAAAATGATAGAGCGATTGAGAGAGATGTCTTACATAGAATAAAAACAAGATTGAAATGGAGGAGAGCGTCGATTGTCTTATATGATCGTAAAATATCTCTAAAACTTAAAGCAAAGTTTTATAAAACGACGGTTAGATCTGTTATGTTATATGGTGCTGAATGATGGGGTATGACTCGAGCACATGAGGAGAAGATGAGAGTTGCAGAGATGAGGTTGTTAAAGTGGATGTGTTAACATACGAGGATGGATAGAATAAAAATGAGAGCATTAGAGAAAAAGTCGGAGTTGCATCTATTAAAGGAAAACTCCGAGAGACACGTTTAAGATGAAACAAATATATACTTAGATGGCCAATAAAAGTTAGGCGATGTGAAATTATGATAAATACTCACATCAAATGAGGAAAAGGAAGACCAAAAAAGACTTGATTAACAATAATAAAGTATAGATGATGATATAGTAGGGGATAGAGCCTAATGACGTATAAGAATTCATATAGTCGACCTCACCTAGTGGGATAAGATTTGGTTGTTGTTGTTGTAGAAAATTTTGGAGCAAGTTATATGTGCTCCTTACCTTAAAAGGTAAACATTTTGTTATATGAATTGTCATGGTTGACTAACATATGTATTAACATGTCATGTAATTTGTGTTATATGCATTGCTTAGATTCATACAAAATATTCGATTAAGTTGAATGAATTAACATGATCAATTTAATTATCAAGTGATAGATGCAATTTTTTTTCGAATGGTTGGTTGGTTGATTAATTTATACAACAAATGCAAACTCATATTTTTGGATGCATCATGTTTTCTAAAAGATTTTATGAACTGCATATGCACTCACATATGCATACACATGACATATGCATTATGTGGTGTCTAATTGCATAGGGGGTGTCAATTCCGATGGATCATGTGGGTTCGGGTTGGATCGAGTCGAAGCAAGAATACTATAAGAAAATCTCAACTCGAACCTAAACTCAATCCAAAAACCCTAAACCTGAATGAATAACCTGCCTAACCGATTTTTTTTTGGTTATTTTCCTATAATTCTTTACTTTATCTCAATATTTTATCATTGTTATACTAGCATTTTGCTATTTTTGTACATAAAACATCATAATTTTTAAAATAAAATTTAATTTAACCAAAAAAACTCCTAAATCTTAAATGGGTCAACCCGAACCCAAACTTGAACCCCAACCCCCAATCCGAACCCGAAAACCCCCCAATACTAATCCGATATTTTTCGAATCGACTTGGGTCGGGTTGGCGGGTCGGGTCAATGTTTGACACCCCTATAATTGCATACCACTAAAGTAAGTTTTCAGAAAGCTTATTCAATGGCCATTAGAAGTGTAAAAGTAAAATTTCTCAAGTATTTAACTAAATAGATAGACAAGGATTGTGCTAATGGATGTTTTAGCATTCATTCTAATTTATCTATTAAATTCTTCTCATGTATTTTAGAGAAGCTGAGATATCTTTTCTGATGTTATCAGAATGGAAATTCTGTGGAAGCTGTAATCATGAGATATGATACAAGATTAGGAAAATACAATGGAAAGCCTCGTCCTGGAGGCCCAAGATCTACCCTGTGTGTGTCATCACAGGTATAATATTCTGTTTGTTTGACCATAGTTTGCATCTTCAATATATGATAGGCTATTTTGTCCATTTTATGATCTGCTTCTAGTTAAAATTTTTTACAACTTTCTTTGTTAAAAGCTAGATTCTAACCAGATTCTTTCAGGTTGGCTGCAAGATGGGTTGTAAGTTTTGTGCTACTGGCACAATGGGTTTTAAGAATAATCTTTCAACAGGAGAGATTGTGGAACAATTGGTGTATGCATCTCGCTTCACAAATATTCGGAATGTTGTTTTCATGGTAATATATAATTGATCAATTCTTAGACATGTTTTAGACTGTTAGATAATCAAATCATTACGTTATAATCTCAACAGGTATCTGTGTGAACTAGTTTTTTGGAGACAATATCTCATCTTACTTTCACATACGTTATTTATCTCAACCATTGGATAGGCATTAGGCCACCACCTACTTGCTCAGGCAGTAGAGGATCCAGCCATGTCTCCAATGATGGGTTTATTCCTTCAGTATGTCGTTGTTCAATTAATTCTATGTATCCAATGATCATGGATTTGTTCCTTAAATATAATGTTGTTGTGCATTTAATTCTTTATTTTTGTAACATCTAAAACAGAAGTTTATTTAATTAAAAAAAAATCTCAATACGAACTTTAGAAACCTAAAGTTAATCAGACGAAGAAAAGAGTAATAGCACTGTTCACCATTTAAAAAGTTTTCTCCTTGTAGAGTATTCATCTTGTGACTGGATCAACTTAATTGTCTATTTCCTGTCTGTATTAGCAGGTTACTCTATTTAGTCTAAGCTTTGAGTTTTTAAAGATAGTATATTCCCACACACACCCCCTCCACACACATTTTAAGTTGACATATGCCACTTTTTACACGGATGATAACCATCTATTATGCCATCTCAACAAGCATTAGAATAACTTGCCTTATAGGCCTTCCTTTCTCCTTTCTCCCATTGTTTCTTGAGGTTTGTTTACTTTGAGGGAATGTGGAAGCAATTCTGCAGAAGAGGGATCATGCAGTATGGATCTGGGACTTCGATGTTTACTTTAACAGAAAAATGATGGAATGAAATTGACAAAGGAGTCACCATATTCCAAATTTGCATTAAATGCTTCTGCCTAAAATCAGGAGCGATGATGGTAGAGGAATTGCAGGTTGAAGGACAGTTATCTCTTGGTTCTTGTGATATGGTGCTTCATTTTCTGACTTTGTGCTTGGATGCGAGAACATGTTCTTTCTCTCCTGCCTCAGATTCTCTTGTGAAAAAGTCCTTGCCATGCTTGCTCCCAACATCACATCTAGGCCTGCTCTTTGCTCTTATGTCTCTATGATTGTGGCAAGAGCACTGTTTACACCACCGCGCTCATTGTCCTGGTGGAGACTGCCGGCAAGCAGTGACTCAATAGTAATTATGTTGCATCTCTCAGAGAATTGTTTTTTCCATCCTTCCTGCATCTTATTGACTCCTATCATGATTGAGTATCAGATTGCATGGATCCTCTTGTTACCATTTAGCTAGATTGTATCGGTGAATTTAGTTACAGTAAATGTCAGTTAAGAAAATTATGCAGAATAAATATACAATAACAACAATCAAGCATTATCCCACTAGGTGGGATCGATATATGGATCCTTCTATGCCATTGGACTTTATATCCTATTATATCATCATTTATATGTAAATAAATTTTATCTTGTTTTATTGTTGTTTACCAAATCTTTTTTTTTTGGTCTTCCTTGTTTGATGTGCACATTTATCATAGTTTATACAGAATAAGCATACTGGGAAAATAAAATTTAGTTACAGTAAATCATGTTTACTTAGGTAAAATTTTTAGGCAAAACCAAAAAATGGAAAAAAAAAAAAAAATAAAAAGAGAGAAGAATCTCATGTATACAATTAGGTAAAAAAAGAATTTAGGCTATTTAATAAATAATTTCAAAGAAGTTGAAACTATGCGATATTATACTGTACATTTCTTTAGCTGTGAAACAATGTTTATATAGTTCCAAAGATCTAGTGAATCGATCTGGAGGTTCTTTATCATGTACATAAAACAACTTGAAATCTTGTGATCATGAGATCCTGATCATATTACCTGCCCTATTCGGTTCTTTCAATATTTAAATTGGTGTTTGAACTTGTACAGGGCATGGGAGAACCATTGAACAACTATGCTGCTTTAGTAGAAGCTATCCATATCATGACAGGATTCCCATTTCAGATATCTCCCAAAAGAATTACTGTATCAACTGTAGGTACTATCATGTAATGCTGTTTTTTTTAACTAACACTGGTGTCTTTCTAATGATAGAACTGTTCCTTCTTTCCCATATGCATACATTTGTCTTGTAATTTATTCTGGCTTTGAAGTAAACAAATCATATGAAGGCTAGATTTTTTTTTCTGTTGATATCTAGACTCATTTGTTAGATAAGAGAAAAGACAGTTTCTTGTTGGCCATGCTGATTTAATGACCATTAACTTACTCTTTTTTTTTTTTTTTTGTGAGAGATTTCTATAAGCTTAGTTCATTAGATCGAAGTAGCTTTAGAGTTTCCGATCCCTATGTATTCCATTATTCATGTAGTGTGCGCATGATCCCATATATTATTCCCATAAACCTGATGGCATAATCCCATGTAATAGCTCCTTAAATCCTATTTTTCTCTTTGTTTCCACCATGGAGTGAAATGTCGGTCCATGCCGGATGGCACAGACGGTATTTATCGTTCCGTTGTGTTGGCAAAACTGGCACCTCACGCGTCGGAAGCGTCGTGGGAAGCTTCCAGCGGCGTTGGAAACTTTTGGTGCCGTCGGACGCCCCCACAATCCCTCGCAGTGATTCGTGGCGATGTTTTTAACACAGTAAATTAAATTTTTGATTTAATTAATTTAAATAATTCTCAAGTATGTGTGATATTTCGAACAATTTTTTATAAACCCTAATTAAATTATTCCCATTAAATATATAAAAAATTTAAATTTATTTTATTAATTAATATTCTGAAAATTTATCTTTTAATGTTTTAAATTTCATTTAAAAATTATAATAATTCAGATTTATATTCTGATATTTTTTTTATTATTTTAAATTTCATTTAAATTTTTTAATTTTTTTAATAAATTAGATTTATATTATGATATTTTTTTTTTATTATTTTATATTTTTTACTCTTTACTTTTTAATTAATTATTTTTACTATTTAAAATATATATTATTTAAATTAATAATTAATTAATTTCCTTTAAAAAATTATATTTAATTATTTTTTCTAACCATATTAAGTTGTCCAACAATTGAGAAATTATATAAAATCAATATACAACTTATTTTTAAATTATACACAATAAACATATTTATCTAATAATTACTATATATAAATAAAAAAAATATCGAAACCGTATCGGTACGGCACGATATGATAAACTGTATCGTTTTGGTCTGGGACCGAAACCTCGCCACGGTTCGAGATTTTAAACCATGGTCTCCACCAATGCCCTTTTTAGGATGCCTCTATATGTTGATAATTATCACAATGTGCTCGAAGAAACTGAGAAGTCGTGATCATGTGTAAATTCAACAATTAAACTATGTTGCAATAACTTAGTTTCTTATATCTCATCTTTCATTGGTTTGTTTTCTCTCTTTCTCATACACAATCAGATCCTTCCTCACATAACATCATTTTTTTTTCTGTAAAAAGGAGTTAGTGATTTTTTTATTATTATTATAGGAGCCACCCGTACCTGTCATTTCTAATATTTATGTACCAAATGTATATATATATATATATATATATATATATATATATATATATATATATATAATATGGGAAAAATACAGACAATTAGATATCATAATTCTAGTTTTTTTATTACTTTCCAGTTTCCGCTATTTTTGGCAAAGGAAGCTAGTTTAATCTTATTGCAATGTCTTTTCCACCATCCACTAAAAAGTTGAAACAAACAATTTTTTGTAAAAATTAAAATCTGTTACTCCTGAACTGATAACAAGCTGCCTTAAAGTGCACAGTCGATTGTCTGAAAGAATATGCAATTTGTTCCATGAATTCTCTAGGTTGGGATAATTCATGCTATCAACAAGCTACCTGGTGATCTTCCCAATGTAAATTTAGCTGTGTCATTGCATGCACCAGATCAGGATGTCCGTTGTCATATTATGCCAGCAGCACGAGCTTTTCCTATAGGAAAGCTTATGGATGCATTACAGACCTATCAAAAAAACACGTAAGGACTAAAATAATATCTCCTGCATACTAACATTTTTTATATCAGAGGTTAATGATTTTCTTTTTCTTTTTTCAATTTTGATTGCAGTCAGCAGAAAATTTTTATTGAGTACATCATGCTTGATGGGGTCAACGATTTGGAGCTGCATGCCCACCAGCTTGGCAAATTACTAGAAACATTTCATGTGGTAGGCCATTTGTCTATAAACATGATTTCTGGTTGTGCAAAAAGTTTAGAAAAATGATCAAGTGCATGAAACACTAGTTGTCTCAATATATTGCTTACCATCTGTTGTAACTTGTCAGCATCTTGTGATTCTGCACAAACTTTGTGTATGATTTTGACCAGGGGCAGATAAATTTCAGGCACAGTAGTTTACCATAGTTCAATGCCTGACAACATGAGACATTCCTGTGTAAATGAAACTGACAGATGCAATTGGGAACAATTGGACTCTATACTATCTAATGACTTGTTTTTAGTTTTCTGTTTTTTACCTTTATATCCGTACTAGATTGCTCTGATGCAACTTAGGAGGCTAGTAGCTCAAGTTGCTGTTCCACCAATCCTCCCATGCCCCATATTATCAGGATTCTCCTACAATTTTTTTTAAAAAAATATATAATGCTTTTTTCTCATGAATCAAGGATTAGTTATTGGAGTTCTAGGTTGGAATATTACTAGTAAATCTACTGTAGAATCTATTGATGCATCTTATTTGCTCTGAGGCTAAAGAATTTGTTGGTTTGCATGCCAACAGTTGTCTTCTAGGTTTGCATGCCAAGTTCTGTTGATTGCCACTAAAAACACTTCTACTTGAGATGAAGGAAGCCCGAATAGAGAGAAGGGAGGACAGAAAGTCATTTTCTTGTCTACTTAGTGTAAGAATAAAAAGTAAAGGAAAAAAAAAGAAGTAAAAGTGAGCTCTTTTGTCCCTACTTTTATTTTCTTCCAGAAGAGGGGAGAAAGGGAAGAAAAATATTAAAACGACCAGTTTAACCTTGCAAGTCTTGAGAATGACAAAAGTTAAAGGTTAAGTTGTTATTTCCCTTCATTTCCTCTTCTTTCGTCTCCTTTCAAGTAGACAAAACAAAGAAAAACACTCTTCCTTTCTTTCTTTTCTGGTCCCTTCTTCCCTCCCTTCTTCCCTCCTCGACACTCTTCCTTTCTATCCCCCCTTGCTTCCCTTGAGTAGACACAAGATAATCTTGCACATTAACTTTTGTTCCTGTTAATCAGTGTGAATTGTGTAGTTTCTTATAGACTTGGCCGCTGCATTGCCGTCTGTTGGAATGAAATCCAAAGCTGCATTTCTAAAATTGTTCGGCGTATTCGATATCAAATAATTGGTTCTTGTCTAAGATATATCTTTAAATATTTTCAGTTACTTTCTTTATTTTACTTATGTGGCAAACATTAAGTTATCATCCTATCCTATGTTGGTTTCCGGAAATAATTGGGACACATTGTTTTGTGTTCGGTGTTAGGAAATGGTCAAGCTAATGCCATACCACATCTATCTATAATACAGAAAGGAAATATATATTGATTGGCCCAGAGAAATTTAGCCTGCTATCAGTCCTTTGTGGGAGAAGCACTCTTTGAAATTATATCGGGGATATTTATCCATTATGCCTTTTGCAAGGACAACTGCCCTAATTTATGGCTTTACGAAGAGAACTATGTCCAAGCTCCTATAGTCAATTGTGAGAATGAGTGATGAATATGAATGCTTCACTCTTGAATTGTCATCTAACTTGTGTCACTGTGTATGATTTTCTTCTCTGATTTAGAGATGCATCTGTTGTGCATGGTTGCAATTTAAGTGTCACTTTCCTCTTGATGGAGCTGTGGCCTATTCAGTATCTTGTTGTGGTTCCAATTGGTATGAAAAATGGGATCCTAGAATCATGCCTATAAGTGCGTTTAGATCCTCTGGTCCTCAATCTCTAGTCCCTTCCTCAATTTGCACGTCGGATTGCGGCTTGAATCCGGCCAAAATTGGATGCGATCTCCCTGGATTCACCTTCTCATCTAGGTTATAGTTTGGGTCAAGCCAGGAGGTCTCCGGCGGTGGATGGACTGCATGGCACTGAGTGGGGGGGGCTGCCCACCGCCGATGGCCTCCGGCTGCCTAGCTTGACCCAAACTACAACATAGGTGGGAAGGCGGACCCAAGGGAGATCGAAACCAATTTTGGCTAGATTCTCATCGCGATCCGATGTGCAAATTGAGAAAGGAACCAGGAGGGGACCAGAGATTGCGAACCAGAGGACCTGCCCTCCCAATGAGTAGTCTACAGGATAGTGGGACTACATGTTGTTCTGTACATACTCTGTTTCTTGATGATACGCGATCTGTTAAGTAATGTATATGCATGCATTTCCTGCTTAAGAATATGTTTAATTGGAGAGAGATGGGAGGAAAATTTCTCTCAATGGATCATCAATGTTATAATTACAAACAATCTGGTGCTTGATACATAAATCATGAATATTGTAGTATAGGACGTTGTTCCAGGTCTATGTGAAATAAACTTATATGCCCCTTTTCTGAGCGTTTGTTCTTGTTTTTTGTTTTCTCTTATCCATCATGAGGCCACATTGAATTGTGCTGATCTTTTGCTGTATCATTTCAAAATTATATAGAATGTTTCATTTCAATAATGATGTAGCAGATCAAATATGCAATTCCTTTAAACTTTAGCATATGGTCAAAATAGACCAAACCATTAGTTTCCTTTAGGATTGCATTTTTTTTTCCTGATCTAGTCATGTCATTTATAAATAGGTTTTTTAGGAATATGCAATTTCTTTGGTTAGTTGATGTTATCGTGATTTCTTAGGTGAGATATCTTCTGCAAGCTCCTGTTTCTAACGTTTTCCTTTATGGACAGGTCGTAAATTTGATTCCTTTCAATCCGATCGGTAGTTCCAGTTCTTTCAAGACTAGCAGCGAGCAGAGCGTAACAAGATTCCAGAAAGTTCTTAGAGGTGTGTATAATATCAGGACAACAATCCGACAAGAGATGGGTCAAGATATCAGTGGTGCCTGTGGGCAATTGGTTGTGAACCTTTCAGAACAAAGATCAACTGGTGGTGCAACTCTATTGACTGACATTGAGGATCTTCATATCTGACATTGTGGTCACTGCAGCTAGCTGGTCAAATTTTGCGCACTCAATGCCAGTTCTTTTCACAAATTTAATAGGCAAGTACTTCTGTTCAATATTAGATTTCACCTTAGCCCGAAATGCTAGCTTTCAACGTCTCATTTTCACGACAAACTGTATAATTCAGATAAATTTTACTGACTAGTAAAAAGTATTTTGCATAGTTTAGGCTCACTGAGACTTGCATGCCAAATCAATGATAGACTTTTATTGATCGGATTACATTTGATATAACTTATCTTTGTTTTATTAAATTTAATAAAATTTGTAAACTAACAAATTTGACTGAGATCAAATAGATATTACGTGGGAAATCCTGGAAAATCCAGTATACTTACATAGAAAAAGGCCTATTATAATTCAAAAAGTTTGACAGTAGAAGAAGAGATTCAATTTGTTAGCAACAATACAAATTCTAGGGCATCGAGATACTTGTATTTGAAAAAACAACAATTTGCATTTGAAGTATATGAATGCATCATTTCTTTTCATGTGGAAGAGATTCCTTAGTACCATTCCAGAATATTTAACAAGCCAAATACTACCATCAAATGGTTCATTTTTATTCGATAATGAGAAATCATGACGATAGTATAATCCAAATGCAAAACCACCAAAACACACCAAAGTTAAGTTTCTAACTATTACATGAAAAAGGAAGACAGATCAATGTTTACATGATAATTTTGCTCAGGAATCTTTAGTCGACAGGATCAATGCCATCCTCAAATTCATATGATATAGAAGACAGTTCTTATCCACTCTCAGAAGCAAGCCTCCAGAAGGCAGCAGCAGCAAAGCGCAGCCAAGCTTCAGAAACAGAAAATTGAGAGAAGAAAAATTAGCAGGCATATGTGGCACTATTGAAAGATTGGATTCATTTTCTAGTAAGGGAAAAAAAAACTTATATGAAGAGGGCCAGATTTTTGTTAAAACCGCTTGTTAAGCCATTGGAACAGAAGAAAAATCAATCTGGACCATTAATTGGCTGTTCAGATTGATTTACATTTAATCCTTCTGATTGAATGGTTCGAAAGGGGGCTTGCACATAGGGTTGTAAACGAGTCGAGCTGAACAGAACAGTAAGAGGCTTGAGCTTGGGCTCGGTTCGTTGTCCTTAAGCTCGACTCGAGTTTGATTCGAGCTTTAGTTCTTAAGCTCGAGCTTGGATCGTAATACAAAATTAAATAGTTCGACTTTGGCTTGAGCTCGGTTAAAAAAAAAGCTCGCGTAAAAATTAAACGAGCTTAGTTTGAGCTCTTTTAAGATAATTAACTATAATAATTAATATAAATAAGCATCTTAACAAATACATTTGTGAGTTTCTTAACGAACACATTCACTAGCCTCTAAATGAATATGTTTACGAGCTCATGAATTAAATACCGTTAAGCTCGAGCTCGGTTCGATAATATTTTTGAGTTTGAAATTAGATTCGAGCTTAGCTCGTTAACTTAATCAACGATTTTTTTTTCGAGCAAATACCCGAATAGTTGATAAACGACTTTGTCTCATTTAGCACCATTACTTTGCACAAAGTTTCTCAGTGCAGGTCCCTTCGTATAACTATTTTGCACATTAATCTAACAATAACAGCATGAGCATGACTTTTCAATTGTCAAAAACACAAGTATGGAACAAAAATTGATGGATATTATCAGGAAAAGAGAAAAAAAACAATTTTTTTCCTAACATCCATAAATTTTTGCTCCGCACTCATGTTATTAACAATTGAAGAGCCACAAGATGCTGGTATTGTTAGTTAAAGTGCTTTTAGGAAAAATAGTTAGAGCAAATATCAAAAGGCTATTTTTTTATCTTCAAAAAGTTTTTTTAAAAAAAAATATATATATTAAAAGGACATTCCATTCTCTTTTTTCATTCAGAAATTTCTTATTTTAAGATTATTGCAGCAGCTATGGTCATAGGTGACAAAATTACTCTCACTTAATTCTCTTGGGACGGTCTAGTGACTAGTACATGAGATGTTATCATCATGAAATTTGAGATTCAAATCTTCCTTATGTGCTAGTTACTATTCTAAAGACTAGTAGTCATCCATGATTTACTTCATCCGTGTTGACCCTGAGATGAGTTGGCGAGGACGTTTGGGACGAACGTATTCACCTTTTACCATCATAATTACTCTCACTTATCAAAATTGCTATACAAAAGTATTATTATACCAAAATATTATTTATCAATCAAAGTTACTTAAATTCCAACAATACCAATCCAACTTCATCAAAATCGCATCAACATTGTAATAGCAGCTATACTAAGGACATAATTGACTACATATTATAATAGCTACGAAGATAACAGCTATTTCGATAGCTCTCACGGTGCGTTTGGTTCATGATTATTCTTGATAATTTTAGTTATTCATCTAAGGTTATCAACAAAAACCTTGTTTGGTTTAGGTATTCGATGATTCCCAAGTAACGTTCCATGCCCGACACGTCAGCAAAAGGGTCATGCAGCCCGAAATCAGAAAACCTTAGAAAACTAAGGGGGCGTTTGGTTTGTGTTTTCCACGCTGTTTTCTGTTTTCATTTTCTGAGAAAATGAAAAATACGTTTGGTATGCGTTTTTCACATTTATTTTTAAGAAAATGAGAGAGCATTTTCTAAGAAAACGAAAAACGCGAAAAAATCATTTTTTGAAAAACGAAAAATGCACGTTTTTCAGAAAATAAAAATGAAAATGGGGCAAACCAAACACACCCTAAGATTTTTCTTGATTCCGGGGTTAACGAATTTTTTATACCAAAAATACCCTCCGATAATAAAAAACATGGAAAAAAAAGAAAAAAAATATTAAAAAATGTAAAAAAAATAAAAAAATGTTTAAAAAATTTTAAATTTTTTTAAAATAAATAATTTTAAAAATATATAAATTTTAAAAATAAAAAATAAAAATTTTAAAATTTAAAATTTTTTAAAATTTTAAAAACTTTTAAAAATGTAAAAAATTTTAATTTAAAAATTTTAAAAAATTGTAATTTAAAAATTTTAAAAATAAAAATTTATAAAAATTTAAAAATAAAATAAATAAATAAAAATTAAAATTTAAAAAATGTAAAAAAATAAAAAATAAAAAAATATAAAAAAAAAAAAAAAAAACACATAAAAAAGTAAAAAAATATACAAGAAAAAGAAAAGTAAAAAAAAACATTAAAAAAAAAATAATAATAATAGTTGATTTTGTAACTGAGGGTAATACGGTAAAATATTAAACTAAGGTATTCATTAAAATATTATCAGATAATCACATAATCAAGGTTATACATGATAACTTGAAACAAACGTAATCTCAGAATATAAAATATCCGGTTAGTATCCAATCTCATCCAGCTAAAAAGCCATTATGTTAGGATAAAAAATACTCCCATAATTTATTTGTGTATATTTAAGGGATCAACGATACTGAACCCTTTTGTTCCAATACGATGACAGCGGCTACAATAATAACAAAATATTTTTGTTTTAAAATAATGCGTCCTTTTTACTTAAAAAAAATAATAAGAGACACTATTTTAATTTCCTTTTATTTTATTTTTTTCCCCAAAGGACCTGCACTGAGAAACTCTGTGCGGACCCTTTTAGAACCATTTGATCAAACATAACTATCATCGTGGGTCCGCACTTGGCTCATCTCAACCGTTAAGTAATAAACATAGCAGCATCGACGGTGAAACAACGGAAGAAAATAACGACAATTACGCTATCATGCGCCGGTGGCGTGGTCCCGACGGACCAGGCTGTGCTCAGCCACCAGCCGACGGCCGCGAAAGCCTGCTGTGGAGAAGACTCCGTCAACGGAGAAGAAAAAAATCCAGACAAAAATCAGAAGGATAGAACTTTTGATCAAGATCGATTGATTCGCTCGATCTCGCGGAATTATTACATTTCCTTCATCAAAAGTTCTGCCCCTTTTGATCGACTATGTACCTAAGTACCTTCTCTCCATCGACGAAATCTTCTCCAGATGTGCCAGATCCGGCGACAGCGCAGAACAAGGGGTAGATGGAGAGAGAGAGAGAGAAGGATCGGGTTTCGTTACCATCCCTCGGCGAAGGAAGGTCCACTACTCTGCTGCTGGCGCGGCGGCGGCTGCTGGGCGTAGGGCGGCGGATATCCCTGCTGGGGATACCCCGCTGGCGGATATCCCTGCTGCGGATATCCCGCAGGAGGATAGCCTTGCGGCGGGTATCCCGGCGGAGGGTATGCGTCCTTGGGGTACCCCTCCGGCGGATAACCTAATCCCTCACAAACAAAATTAAAATCAATCAGAAATACACGGCCAGCAGAAATCAAAACCACCGGCATCAGTTTGAAATCGGAGATTACCTTGAGCAGGAGGGACGCCGACGGGAGGCTGTTGGTTGTAGTAGCTCATCGTCCTGCTCGATCTTCCTCCCCAAATCCGAAGCAACCAGAGCAGAACAGACGAAGATTGGCTTAGAAGGCCACGATGAGAAAACTTTATAGTAGTCCTTTTTGCATTTTGCCTCTAAAAGTTTATTATATTATGTTTCACTTTACAAAATTCTCCGTCAAATAAAAACTCCTTTTAAGTAGGTATAGGTATGCTTGAAAAAACCATAGTACCTTTTCCTTTTTAAAAATTCTCTTTCATCTATTTAATTTATTTAATCATTTATATTTAATTTTAAAATATACCTACAAAAAAATGTTAAATTAGAGATAGTTTTTTATAATTATATTTATTATTAAAATGAATTTTATTAATGAATGAGTAATTTATGTGGTAATCGTAGATAATAATTTAGTTAGATTTTAACAAACATTCGAAGTACTTATTATTATTATTATTATTATTATTATTATTATTATTATTATTATTATTATTATTATTATTAGTGAAAACCTATTAATTATTAAACCGTCGGTTGTACGAAACGAACGGCTGTGATGGGATATTGGGATGAGATGTTGGGAGCGTGAGGATTGGGCCGTCCATTTCAAAGTTGACGGTGGACTCGGAGCGGTCAAGGTGGGGACGATGATTATGTGGCGGCCGCTTTCTATGATTAAATTTTTTTATGTTGTCCGTAGCTAATGATAAAAATTCATGCGAGCATATTCCCACTAAAATTAAAATACTATATAATAATAATATATATATATTAATAATTTGAAGTAATTTTGTTATTTTGAATTATATTATTAGACTTGGTCATATGGCTGCTCTTTCGAACAAGCGGGTCAAAGACGAAGGAAGAAACGAAGCACGACTCAGCGTGCCGCGAAAGCGACCGACGTCAAATCCTTAACTTTTAATATTTACCCATTTATATATTTTTATTTACATTTCTACACGCGCATTTGAATCAATGTGGGCAAATATGCAGAACCACCCCTGGAAAATTTCTAATTCGGACTCCTGGTCCTTTTCGGTCCATTATTTCGGCTTTTATTATCATTAAAAAACATTCTATTCTAATTAATTTTAATTAAAAAATACTCTTATTTTAATCGTAAGTTTGATCGAAATTACTATAATATAAAATAATTTTAATTGAAATTAATTATAATAATATTGAAGTTATTTTTTTCTAAATTAAAATATTTTAAATTAATATTAAAATAATTTTAACTTCTAGAAGCTTTAGTCAAAATTAAAATTATTTAAAATATTTTTTTTTTTAAAAAATTCAACGTTATAAAAGTTCTAGTCAAAACTTCCAGAACCAAAACATGATAAAAAGTTTTTAATAAAAATATGATAATTTACTAAACCATATAATTAAAATTTTAAAATATCTAAACCATGTAAATAATTTTAAAAATTTTCAAATCAGATATATAATATCCATTTTATCTCTCGACAATTAATTTCTGAATCAATTGAGGTATGGCTCAACAATATTATCTGATGATGAATATTTTTCTTAATTGATTAGGTTAGTGTAGCAATCGATTTAGAAATCATTTTTAACAATGAACAACATAAGAAACGATGTCATAAGCTTATTATAGATAATACAAGGATGATAATCACTAATCAACACCACAAATAAGATTCTTGAACTCTTCTTTTTTTGAACATATAAAATTTTTAATTTTCAATTTTTTACTTAACTGTTTAGATAAAATTTTAAAATTATCAAATTATGTAAGGTAGTTTCAAAATGACCAAATCACATATCACTTTTCGTTTTATCCCTAATCAGTCGACTGATATTAAAATCAGTTGAATTTATTTTTGTTTGAAAATCAGTCGATTAATATTTTTTACCAGTTAATCAAATTTTTAAAATTTTGAGCAAATTAGTCGAATGCTAATAAAACCAGTCGACTGATTTACTTTTAAATCAATAGTGTTGTTGTATTAAACTTGATTTAAGATAACATTGGTTGATAGACTAAACAACCTCGGATTTATATAAAACTAGTTCCTATGTGTTCGACTAGTTCTCTTAATTATATCCATGCCCCCAAATATTAATTTGACTCAATATATTAAGACCAGTGATTTTTTTATACATGAATGCGTTAAAAAAATTTAATTAATGTTCAAAAAATCATTTCTCTAAATATATTGGGTCAAATTGATATTTGAATGTATGAATATAATTATGAGAATTAGACAAACACATAGGAACTAGTTCCATGTCAATCTGAGGATATTTGGTCCATCAGCTGATTTTGGATAAAATCGACTGATGGACCAAACATCCTCGGATTGACATGAAATTAGTTTTTATGTGTTCATCTAGTTCTCTTAATTATATTCATGCCCTCAAATATCAATTTGACTCAATATAGTGAGAGTGGTACTTTTTTAAACACGAATGTATTTGAAAAATCTAATTCGTGTTCAAAAAATCACCGTTCTCAATATATTAAATCAAGTTGATATTTGAGAGCATGAATATAATCAAGAGAATTAGACGAACACATATAAACTAGTTTCATGTTAATCCAAGAATATTTGGTTCATAAGCCAGTCGACCTTAGATTGACATAAAACTAAATGCTATATATTCGACTAATTCTTCTAATTATATTCACACCCTTAAATGTCAATTTGATATATTGAGATCAATGATTTTTTGAAATTTTTTTTAACTTTTTACAAGAAAATATTTGTATTCAAAAAATCATTACTCTCACTATATTAAGTCAAATTGACATTTGAGAGAATGGATATAATCAAGAGAAGTACATGAACACATAAGAGCTAGTTTCATGTCAATCCGAGGTCGTTTGGTCCATCAACTAATTTTGGGCAAAATCAGTTGATGGACCAAACATCCTCGGATTGATATGAAAATAGTTTCTATGTGTTAGTCTAATTCTCCTCATTATATTAATATCCTCAAATATCAATTTGACTTAATATATTGAGAGCAGTGATTTTTTGAATATGAATTAGATTTTTCAAACACATTTATGTTCAAAATATCGCCACTCTCAATATATTAGATTAAATTGATATTTGAGGGTATGCATATAATTAAAAAAACTAGACGAATACATAGGAGTTAGTTTCATATTAATCCGAGGATATTTGGTTCATTAGAATAGGATAATGGACCAAATATCCTTGGATTAATATGAAACTATCTCCTATGTGTTTGTCTAGTTCTCTTGATTATATCTATGCCCTTAAACGTTAATTGGACCTAATATATTGAGAGCAATGTGTTGGTCATTATCTCTAATTGGTGGATTTAATTTTAAGTTATGCATATGAGTACAAATTGAACCCATTAATGTGATCTAACTTAGGCTTTTTTGGGTTTTAATTTTTGGATGTAGACCTTGTATGTGTAGAACCTATAGTCTCACATCTATTATCATTTATGAGCTGATAATAAATATCACTATATATAGGGACCTATAGTCCCGCATATATTATCATCTATGGGCTGATAATAGATGTGCACTATATATAGGGTTGATCTCAAGGATTTAGAGGATCATCTTGACACAACTCGAGGTTCGCTATTAGACCTAGAGTTTTTTCAGCATTGTCAATCCTAAGCCCTTTAAAAGACATTCCTTTTGCTTCCGCTATGTTTCTTCTTCCTCCGCAGGGTTTATTTTTAGACGATGTAAAAGACAAGAATGTCTCTTCAATCAGGTTCTTTTGTCTTTGGTTATTCTTTATGTTGTTGTGCTATGATTAATTTTTGAAACTAGATCCATGCTCATATGTTCTTGTATTTCCTACATGCGAATTTTTATATGGTTCTTAGAATCCATGCGGCTTAGGTTTTACAAGTTCTATCAATTGGTATCAGAGTCATGACTTTGTAGGATCAAAAAGCGCTGGGGGGGGGGGGGTGAATAACGCTTGTGGATTTCACTTTCGTTTCGGGAAACTATCGAGTAAAATATGTAGCGGAAATAAATCAAACAATTGCAAGCACACGAATACCAAGGGTTTAACTTGGTTCGGAGCTTGGGGCGACTCCTATTCCAAGGCCCACACTCGTTGAACGTTTACTTTGGGCAATCACTATAAGCTTGGAAATATATAATTTTGATTTATAATATAAAGCAAAATGGAAATTATACCAACAATAAAAAAAGAGAGTTTGAAGCTTCAGGTCGTCGGTGTCGAGTTACAGCTTTGTAGAATCGATCTTTGAGCAGCACACGGAAGAAGGATTGTCAGTTTTCGTTGCATGCTTGCTACTGGTCGAACCAGGCATATATAGCCTGTTGAGGGCGCCCTCAACCTCATTGAGGGCACCTCCAATCCTTGGGCCAGCTGCGCGTGGATAAGTCCTGCTTCGTCGCTGCTTATCCTCCTGAGGGCGCCTCCAAGCTCCATGGAGGGCGCCCTCGTGCCAGTGTCCAGCGAGCCTCCAAGCTCCATGGAGGCACCCTCGCGCCTTGCTGCGAGACCGTCTCTGCAAGTGACCCCAAGGCGCCTCCAAGCTCCTTGGAGGGCGCCTCGGGTACTGTTCATCCGAGGCAAATGTGTCCAACTCACTTCCTGCAAGATACGTTAGTCCCAGAAACTAACCATACCCTACAAAACAAAGTTAGCACAATATAGACATGATAAATAAAGTATTTGACAGTCTCCGGACTGCCTAGTTCTGATTTCGGATTTCTCATCCGAAAATTCTAGGTCAAACCGACGCCTACTATTTCCTCACCGGGGAACGCGTCCTCACCTACTTCACTTAGGAGAATTTACCTGTTGCCAGACCGGTTCTCCAGACCGACTGGACTTTTGCTCAGCGCCTGAGGCTCTAGGACTTTCTGCCGGACGTCCGCTCTATGACCCGTCCAGTCTTCCCCTGGTTTGTGACACCAGGACTTTCCACCTAGAGTCCCCGACTCTAGGACTTTTGCTCGAAGCTCTCGACCCGTCAAGACTTTTCACCTAGGGTTACCACCCCCTAAGACCTATGGTCACCTCTCCCTAGGGGTTTCCCTTTGTCTAACCACAGCTAGGACTTTTCTTCACCTAGGGTTACCACCCCCTAAGACCTAGGGTTATAACCCCCTAGGATTTTCCACTCGCCTAACCGCAGCTAGGACTTTTTCCTAAGTACACTTAGGACTTTCCTGCAATTTCAATCAAACTCGTTAGATAACAAAACAACTTAACTTTGGACATTTTGACATAATCAAACACAAGTTCGATCGTCGGATGCTTCCACACCAATAGACTTTGTTTCATCAATTTCATGGTTTAAAATTAAAGTTTTTGTCGATTTTTTGAGTTTTATGCTGGATTAGGTTTTATTGGTATAAATTACATCTGATCGTCAAAATCTTTTGTATAGAAAACCTCAGAAAGACTTCATCTTCCATGTAGTTCGTGTATTTCATGAAAAACATGAAGAACATGGTGAACCATCGTCATTTTTGGGAAGAACCTGTTGGATCGTGAAAGTCGATAGAGGGGGGGGGGTGAATATTGATTGAAAACGTTTAAGCGAGTACGCATTGGAACCGTTTTACTTGGTTCGGAGCCTTGGCCGACTCCTACTCCAGGGCACGCACTCGTTGAGTGCTTTTGTTGGGAAATTACTAATAATTTGCAAAGTTATTACAAAAACAAAGTACAGGAATTATTAGAAAGGAATACCGACAACACTGAAAAGAAAAACTTGAGTCGTTTGTTGTCGGAGTAGCTTCGTAGCATCACAGGAGCACAACACGGCAGAGCAAGTGTTGGAAGATCTTGTTGTGAGTTATTCTTTACTCCAGGGCTCACCCTCCTTATATAGGATGCTCCAGGTGCCTGGATCCCTTCCGAGCGCTTGGAGTGTGATGTAGCCCAGCCAACCATGAAGCTCTACATGGCGAAGTACGATGAGGATAACTTTTGTATTCCGGGCGCCCGAGCAGCTTCAACTCCCTGCAAGAAAATGTTAGTCCGAAGCACAAATACAAATTATATATCCTGCAAAACAAAGTGTTAGCATAATTTTTATAATTAAACAGGAGTATTAATTAGATTCCATCTCACTGAGATCAGAATCTAGTCAAGATCTCAACTTAGAGTTCCGAAATGATTCTAAGTTGGATCGACGCCTAAGTTCCCTTCCTGGGAACGCGTCCTCATAGTCACTCCCCTCCAGTGACTTACCTTAACTTACTTGCCAGAAGTCCGGCCAGCCCTTCGACCCGTCTGGGCTTCGTGCCAGCTATCAGGTCAGTCTGTCGACCTAGCTGAACTTTATACCAGACATCAGGTCAGCCCGTCGACCCGTCTGAACTTCGTGCCAGCTATCCGGTCGGCCCGTCGACCTAGCTGGGCTTCGTGCCAGCTATCCGGTCGGTCCGTCGACCTAGCTGGGCTTCTCCTGCACACTTGGTCAAAACGTTAGATCACAATGGAACTAACTTAACCTACTTTGTCATTCATCAAAACTTGAGTTAGGCGGTTAGTGCTAACTGCACCAATAATCTCCACATTTTTAATGCAATGACAACCTGAGTTAAGTTAGTGAAAAATATGCAAGTAAAATAAGAAATTATAAAGTTTTTAAGTTAGTCTTATTTTATATTTGGTATTTCATTGTTTTAACTTTGTTTTAACTAACTTAAACCATCTAACCCTCTCCCTTTGACATTCATCATAAATAACACAGAAAAAATAAGTGATTAAGGAAGTAAAAGAAAATATAATTAATAGTTTGAATTAAAGTTAGATTGACTTGCCGGAGTCTAAAGTAGAAAACATAGAATGTTTTACTTTAAACTTTAGCTTTTAGCTTTTTCAAACAAATAGCTAAGTTTTAAAAATAGTTAACTTAGAAAGATAACTTTGTGAATTTTAGAGTAATTTTTAAAGATAAACTTTGCAAAATTAACCTAATTTTTAAAATGATCTTTGCAAATTTAAAACACTTTTAAACAGAATTTTCAAAAATAAGTTTTATAAAAGTTAATTTTCAAATATACCATCTTTACAAAAGTGAGATTATTAAAGTCAAGTTTATAAAATCCAAATTTCAACATTAAGTGGATAAACTCAATTTTCAAACTTAAGTTTGTAAAATTCAATTTTGAAAACTAAGTGAAATTCAATTTTCAAAACTAACTTTAGAAAATCAAATTTTTAAAAGTTTGTAAAATCTAATTTTCAAAACTAAGTAAAACCCAATTTTCAAAACTAACTTTGGAAAATCCAATTTTTAAAAGTTTGTAAAATCTAATTTTCAAAACTAAGTAAAATCTAATTTTCAAAACTAACTTTGGAAAACCCAATTTTTAAAAGTTTGTAAAATCCAATTTTCAAATCCTAATTTAAAAAACTAAGTTAAACTTCAATTTTAAAAAAGCTTATTTTTTTTTAAAAAAAATATTTTTCAAAAACTAATTTCAAAATAAGTATTAAAACAGTTAATCCTCCCCCTAAATCTGACATAACAAAAACTGTCTAACCAATTAGTTACTTACTAACTATCAGAGGATAGCAGCTTTTACTTGATTAGTCATGTTAAGTCAACTATAATCAGATAGTGTTTGATTAAACTGAATAACTTAACTTGATTGATATTTATTTCGTATTTAACGTCCAGACTTATATCGATGCATTGATATAAGTATCTTAAGTCCAGGCAATCTGCCTATGCATCTCACCCCTTTCTATGTTTAACAGTCACAAACAAGGTAGTCCTAGTGTATTGGTGAGATGCTCAATTACTAGTCCTATAGGAACATATTTTCTAAGGAATTGATCTAGTCTAAGGCAAAAATTGATTTTTGAAATTCTAAAAATGGAAAGTTTTATCCTAAAATTTAAAACCACCATTTTTGAAAATAATTTTAAAATTAAAACATCTTAGTCTATTAAATACATTCCTAGCTTCTGACGTAGATTGCTAAACTCACTTTCAGGGAGGGGTTTAGTAAATATGTCAGCTAAATTGGACTTTGACTCAATGTATTTGAGTTCGGTATCTCCTTTAGTGACATGATCCCTGATAAAGTGGTGTCTAATTTCTATATGTTGGTTCTTGAATGATGCATAGGATTTTTTGTTAAATTAATTGAGCTAATATTATCAATTAATGCTTTTTAATTGTGAGGTTTAAATTGAAATCGTTTAAGGTGTGCATCATCCATAGTAGTTGTGCCACACACTCTTCTATAGCTATATACTCCGACTCAGTTGTAAATAGAGCAATACAGTGTTGCTTTATACTAAACCAGCTGACAAGTGATAGACCTAGTAATTGACATCCACCACTTGTGCTTTTACAGTCTAACTTGCATCTAGCATAATCTGAGTCAGAATAACCTATTAACTCAAAATTATTAGTTCTAGGATATCAAATTCCTACATTTGTCGTTTCTTTAAGGTATCTAAAGATTCTTTTAACTTGAGACAAATGATCTCCTTTAGCACAAGTTTGTTATCTAGCACACATTCTAACTGCAAATAAAATATTGGGTCAACTTGCAGTTAAGTATAGTAGGCTACCTATGACACTTCTATAGTATTTTAAGTCAACTGATTTTCCATTGGGGTCATCATCTAGAATTGTGTTAACTGCCATAGGTGTTTTTATTTCTTTAGTATTTTCCATCTCAAATTTTTTAAGTAATTCTTTGGTGTATTTTTGTTGATAAATATAATTTCCCTCATTTGTTTATTTGATTTGTAATCCTAAAAAGTAAGTTAATTTTTCTACTAGACTCATTTCAAACTCTTGTTCCATTAGATTAGTAAATTCTTCTAAAAATTCTGAGTTAGTTGAAACAAAAATTATATTATCTACATAGATTTGGGTTATGAAGATATTCTCTTTTATTAATTTAACGAATAGGATTGGGTCAATTTGATTTTGGTTGAACCCTTTGGATATTAGGTAAGAGGTTAACCTTTCATACCATGCTCTGGGTACTTGCTTAAGCCCGTATAAAGCCTTTTTTAGCTTAAAAACATAGTCAAGGTGTTCTAGACTTTCAAATCCAAGTGGCTGTCATACGTAGACTTCTTCTTTTATTAGTCCATTTAGAAAGGTGGATTTAACATTCATTTGATACAGTCTAAACCCTTTATGGGTTGCATAACTGAGTAACATTCTAATGGACTCTAATCTAGCTACTGGGGCATAAGTTTCATCATAGTCAAGTCTCTCTACTTGACTAAATCCTTTAGCAACTAGCCTAGCTTTGTTTATAGTAATTTCCCAAGTTTCTAAATATCCATTTTATTTCTATTATCTTTTTATTTTTGGGTGGTGGCACTAAGTCCCAAACTTCATTTCTCTCAAATTGAACTAGTTCCTCTTGCATAGCTATAACCCAGTCTGGGTCAAGTAAGGATTTAGCTATAGTTTTGGGTTCAATTTTTAAAATCAGAGAGATTTGACTTAGGTTTCTAAAGGATGACCTAGTCTGAAACCTTAAGTCTGGATCACCAATTATTTGGTCAATTGGATGATTTGGGTTGACTCTTATGGTTCTAGGAGGTTGATTCTCTTGTGTTTAGTATGAAGGCTGGACACCTAAATACTTTAAAGTATTTTATATTGGGTTGTTTATTATAATATATTTCAAAGAAGGTTCTGTTATGTGTTTTATTTAGTGTTGTTCTATGTTGCACATAACAGGTTGTACTAACAGCTTCTACCCAAAAGTACTTAGGTAGATTATATTCATTTAGCATAGCCTTAGAGGCTTCAAGTAGGGTTCTATTTCTTCTTTCTACAATTCCATTTTGTTGAGGTATTTTAGGACATGAAAATTCGTGATGATATCCGTTGTCAAGACAAAATTGATTAAAGTTATGAATTTTAATTTCACTCCCATTGTCACTTCTAAGTCTTTTAATTCTAAGGTAATTTTCATTTTCAACTTGCTTGCAAAAGTTTTTAAAAATTTCAAAAGTTTCATCCTTATTTTTTAAAAATTTTACCCAGGTGAACCTAGAATAGACGTCTATTATTACTAGACAATACAAACTTCCATTTATGGATTTAACCCCATGTGAGTCAAATAAGTTTAAATGTAAAAGTTCTAGTATTGAGTTGGTTTGAGGTTGATTAGTTGGTTTGTGGGTAGATTTTGTTTGTTTTCCTTGTTGACAAGCATTACATATTGTTGAGTCTAAGTTAGGTAATTTTGATAATCGTCTAACAGTCCTTTTAATTTGCTTATATTTCTGAAATTTGTGTGTGACATTCTTCTATGCCATAATCAAGTTTCTTCTTTTTGTGTTAAATAACACTTATTTGAAGAAGTGGTTAAGTTAATTGCATAGATGTTATCTTTTCTAAACCCTTTTAGACTTATCGTAGGGTTATCTAAGTGTTTGATTAAGCATTCTGAAGATAAGAACCTAACCTTATATCTAGTATCACACAATTGACTAATACTAAGAAAATTATATTTGAAATTTTCAACAAGTAATACATTTGTAATAATAAAGTCAATTTTAAGCTCAATGCTACCTATGCCAATTACCTTGAGTTTGCCATTGTTTCCAAAGGCAACTGTTCCTAAGCTTTTGTAGATAAGTTGGGTGAATTTGGTGTGATCTCCAGTCATATGTTTGGAGCAACCACTGTCCAAGATCAACTTGGTTTCCTACAACATGTAGGAATTAGGGTTAGTCTGAGTTTTTACTTAAAGTGATTTTTAGGTTTTAAAATGAATTTTTAAGTTAAAAAGATTTTTTTTTAAAAAAATAATGTTTTAAATAAATTTTAAGTTAAAAAGTTTTTAAAATAAATTTTAAGTTAAAAAGTTTTTAAAATAAATTTTAAGTTAAAAGATTTTTAAAATAAATTTTAAGTTAAAAATATTTTTTAAAATAAATTTTAAGTTAAAAAGTTTTTAAAAGTTAAAAGATTTTTAAAATAAATTTTAAGTTAAAAGGAAATATAAAATAAAATAATTTAATTTAATTTGATTTGATTTGATTTAATTTAATTTAATTTAATTTTAATTTAATTTAATTTAATTTTAATTTTAATTTAATTTAATTTTAAATTTTAATTTAATTTAATTTAATTTAATTTAATTTAATTTAATTTTAATTTAATTTGATTTGATTTGATTTGATTTAATTTAATTTAATTTAATTTTGATCGATTTGGTTTGATTCGATTCGATTTGACTCGATTCGATTCGAAGTTCTTAGTCATCTCACCCGATCTTTGTTTTCAATTAAGGAAACCTATAATTTTTGTGAGATGAAGTTACGTTCAATTTTAGGGTTTTGTTTAACTTTGTGTTAGATTCAGGTTTAGCTTTGGGCTCAACAAATAGACATTCTTTGGATAAACTTCTGGGCTATGGTGAGTCACTTGGACATCATTAGAGTAACCATGCCTTCGAGATTTTCCAAATAGTCCTATCCACTGAACTTAGTATAAAACTTTGGTCTAACTGGTTAGGATCCGTAAAGGGTAGCTTCAATTAGTTCCACTAAGCCAAATGCACCAAGTCGAAGCCATATCTTCCTAGACATGCATAGACAAAGTTTCCCTAACGTACTATCATCCAAAACTTCACCAGTACCGTTGGTCAAGTTAAACTATTATCCCTTTGAACTAGTCCTAATTAGCCTACTGGGTAGGTTGGTTTTGGTTACCATGTCGGGTATGTTAATTTTGGAGGTACCAGCTATTCTGGAGCCTCCCCCTGAATTATTGACCTGTATTTTTAAGTTTTAGTTCTAGGTTTATGTCTATTACTTTTATAATTATATTTAACTTAATGATAATTTGATTTTTGATGGGTTCTAAAATTTTTCAATTTTAATTTTGTTGGTCTAGGTTTGTGTTTCGATTTTGATTTGATTTATCATATTTTACATAGTATATTTTATCTTTGGGTATGTAATATTGGTTAATTTCTACTTGCATGGTTAAGCACACTTTCGGAACCCAAGCTTTATTTTGTTGTTTATGTTGGGTTATTAATGATTTAAATGTTTTATTTGAACTTGACTTGTAGCCAAGTCCGATTTTATTGTAGACTGCTTTTTGACTGTTTAAAATAAGATCTAAATTTTTAGATCTTGTTGTAATTTTTTCTAAAATGCTTTTTAATTTATTATTTTCTGTTTTTAGTGTTAAATTTTCCTCCTCGAGTGTTATGTCTTAAGTTGGATTAGAATTTGTGATTTGTTCCTTGAGGTTTTGGTTTTCCTCATGGAGTAATTTATTTTCATTTTCTATTACAGTTAATTTTTTATTTAAACAAGCAATGATTTTAAAAAAATTTCTTATTCAAATTAAAATATACCTCTTCGGGACCTTCGGAAACGAGTACGGACTCATGGCTCGATTCGGGTTCGGACCCGTCTTCTGATTCATCCTCCGATTCTGCTTCGCGGGCCATCAACGCGAGGTGACTTTGGTGCTTCTGATCTTCAGCCTCCAATTCTTCTGAGGATGAGTCGTCCCATGTCACTTTGAGAGCCTTCTTTTTGGATGTCTTCGACTTGTCGCTCTTTAATCTTGGACAATCGTTCTTGTAGTGGCCTTTCTTGTTGCACCCGAAGCAAGTCATGTTCCTTGGTTCAGATGGAGAGTTGATCTCCTGCAGGTCCTTTTTGTTGAAGCTCTTCTTCCTCCTGGTGAACATCTTCCTTACCAGGTTCACCAGGTACTCTTCGTCTTCAGAATCTTGGTCGGACTCATCTTCAGGGTCAGGCTTGGTCTTTTTCCTTTCCTTGGAGGGACTTGCAAACAAAGCAATACCTTTCTCGGTTTCGGCGTTAGTCTACTCGTGTAATTCAAGTTCGCAGAATAGTTCATCTAATTTCAATTTAGATAATTTTTTTAAATTTTTGTAGGCATCCACGATAGATGCCCACAATGTATTTCGTGGGAAAGCATTTAAAGCGTACCTTATTAATTCTCAATTTTCCATTTGGTGGCCTATCACGTGAAGTCCGTTGAGGATGTCTTTGATCCTCGCATGAAGTTGACTCACTGTTTCTCCATCCTGCATTTTAATATTAAATATTTTATTTAATAGAAGGTCATGCTTAGTTACCTTGGCGTCGCTCGTTCCTTCATGTAGTTCGATCAACTTGTCCCATAATTCTTTCACATTTTGGTGCGGTCCCACTCGGTTCAGCTCTTCCTTTGTCAGCCCACATTGCAGCGTGTTGAGAGCCTTGTAGTCCGTCGAGGATTTCTTTCTCATGTCCGGAGTCCACTATTCCGGGTCTAGTGGATTTCTGGAGTTGTCGACCGACACCTTGTATCCTTTGGTGACGCAGAACCACTAGTCAAAGTCGGTCTTCAAGTAGACGTCCATTCGCTTCTTCCAGTAGGGGAAGTCATCCCCGTTGAATAGGGGGATGTATTGTGTTGAAGCCTTCGACTTGAGACTTTTTTTATCCTGCACACAAATAAATAAAGAATCGAGGAATCCCAAGACTTGGTCTTGGATTAGTAGTGCGGAACACCAATTCAACTTAATTACTACGAATTTTTTTCCAAAAAGGTAACGATACCAGTTTGGATTAGTAGCCTAAAACTGAAAATAGAAAATAAAAATGAATTTCACCCCTGTCTGATTGGTGATTGCACCAAATCAGAGTGGTACCTACTCTGACACCACTTGTTGGATCGTGAAAGTCGATAGAGGGGGGGGGGGGGTGAATATCGATCGAAAACGTTTAAGTGAGTTCACAGCGGAAAGATGAAAACACAACGCTAACATGAACCGTTTTACTTCGTTTGGAGTCTTGGTCGACTCCTACTCTAAGGTCCGCATTCGTTGAGTGCTTTCGTTAGACAATTACTAATAATTCGCAAAGTTATTACAAAAACTAAGTACATGAATTATTAGAAAGGAATACCGACAACACTGAAAAGAAAAACTTGAGCAGCTTGTTGTCGGAGTAGCTTCGCAGCGTCGCAGGAGCACAGCACAACAGAGCAAGTGTTGGAAGATCTTGTTGTGAGTTATTCTTTGCTCCAGGGCTCACCCTCCTTATATAGGATGTAAAATACCGAAAAATGGCGAATAATGATAAGAGAATTTTCCAGAATTTTAAGAAAATTTTCTGGAATTTTTCAGAACTAGTATGAACGAGTTTACGAGGATAAAAACGGGGTCCCGGGAAAGCCTATTTAGGCTACCCATTTAAACGAGGAAAAGTCGAAATTTTCCTTTTATTTTCTTTTTCTATTTCTTCTTTTCCTCTCCCGTGCCCGTTTCCTTTCCTCGACGTCGTTCCTCTCCACTCCGACGGTTTCTTCCTCCCCAAGCCAATTTCCCTCCTCATCCCTAGCGCTGGCCTCTCCTTCTTCTCTTTCCCAAGCTGCACCAGGCGCCGCCACCACCTGAGGCCAAACGGAGCGGCGCCGATCCACCGCCGGTGCACTTGTGCCCTAGCACCCTCTGTCTCTCATGGCAACGACGCCCTTTTTGCCCTAGCACCAAGCAACCGTCGCTAGCCGAGGTCCCATCTTCTTCCCTGTCTCCGCTGTTGAGATCAGGAACGCGCCAACGCCGACGCGCCGTGCCCTAGATCCCGATTCGTGGTGGCCGCCGCACGGAGCAGCGCCGACCATCGCTGGAGATTTCTTGCTTCCGTGCCCTAGCCTCGGTCCATTGCCATCGCTTCATGGGTTTGGTTTCGGACAGAAGCTAGCAATTGAGGCCTCTGCTGATCACCTCACAGTCGACCTTGACAGATCGCGCCCCCTCTGTTGCGATTTGGCAGCACAACCATTGCATCATTGCATTGCATCATCCACATTCTGTTTGACGGGTTCATCCACCCGTGCCCTAGATTTCCACTGTCGGGTTCATCCATTGCATCATCCACATTCTGTTTGACGGGAGGGATTTGCTGATACGAGATTGTGGTAAGGTATTATGATTTTGGGTTGTAGAGAAACTAGATTTCCTATTCCAGAATGGGAAGTTTGTGCTAATTTGGTTGGATGATCATTGTAGTTTTGATTGTGTATGCTGTTAGCTATTTCTTCGGCCACAGAAGACCACCAGCAATCACTTGGCCGTGGATTAAGGTAAGAAGTAGGGTAATTGGTTTGTATTGTTTATGAATTAGGTTTATGTGTTGAATTAGGGCTAAATTGGGTAAATTGCTATGATTGATTATGCTTATTGCAAGTCCTAATTCGAATGGATTAGTTGGAATTGATTGAGGAGTTAGATGATCCAATTAGGGTTTATAATTGGATCGGGATATATGTTAGCTTCTCGAGGATTTGATTTAGCTAATTTATTAGTATGTAATTAGCTAAATCTGTATATCCTGTTGTTACAGGATTGTGATTTGAGACGGGCGTCTCGACATCAGATTGGTTCGATTTGATCTATTGGAGGCGGGTACCTTGACTTATCTTTGATAATGTCATGTTGATATGTTTAGTAGGTTATAACCTTTAGTAATGATTATGTTCGTCTTTGCTTCGGTTGGTCACTACCCGATACATGTTACATGCTTGTGTTGTTTACCTATTATGCACTTCATGTTAGTACCTACATGATTATACATGCTTAGAGGGATAGTGACACAACCATGTGTTTATTATGTTCAGGATCTAGGTTTTTATACCTTATCTGATTTGTGTACCTTTGATTTGGTTTATTGTCCTATGGTACACATTATATATATATATGGATATTGCTATGTTGTTCAGGATTCTGTCATGCTTAGTGTCATGCATCATTCGCATGATTGCATGCTGCGTGATAGTCTGCTCCATTATTGTTGAACACATCGCCAGTTTCATCTCTGTCGGTGCTCCGCTGGTCCACTCATGGGTAGCGTGACGCAGCGTGGTAGCACGTCAGATTTGCTCTATCGGTGCTCTGTTGGTCCACTCATGGGTAGCGTGATGCAGCGTGGTAGCACGTCAGGGATCCCTCCCCGTCATCGTATACCGGGAGATGAGAGCATTGCGCTCCCCCACTTATGATTTGGGGTAGGAGGATAGGTGTACTCCGACAGCATCCCGTCCACTCGGTCACTCATCTGGAGCAGTGACGGCAGAGTGCACGGTTGTCACAACCCTACTCACTCGGTCTCACCATCGTGTGTGAGATGGCTGACTGGCGTCAGGGGTGACCAAGACCCATCATTGGCATCATATGCATTTATGCATTTACTGATTGTGTTTGTTGCATTTATATGCTGCATTTGGATGGATGCATATGTTTGATATGCATACAGGATTTATGATACTCTCGGTCTGATGACCTGACTATTCTGATAGGAGGCCCTAGTGAGTACAGTTCTCGTCAGCCTTTTCTATTGTGCATCTTCCAGCTTTTGTCCAGGAGACTGTACTCCATAGTTATTACCATTTGTTATAGTTTACTATACATGTCGACTAGGTATCTGCTGAGTTGTTGAACTCACCCCCGTGGACACTATCTTTTTCAGGTACCAGGTTGTTATGGAGTCGCTTAGAGTATCCTGTCTGCTGGTTCCCACGTCACATCAGAAGACTTACAGTTTCCCTTTATGTTTTATTTATTTTATGTGTCAGTGTATTTAGCTTTGTGCTCCGGTTTTGTTCCTGGAGTATTGTTGTTGTTACGTGGTATTTTGTATTGTTTGTTGGTTGTGTAAGCCTAGCCAGCTAGCAGTTTTGTATTTTGGTTTGTATTTGGTTTTCTATTGTATTCCGCTGTGTTTGGTTTGGTACAACCGAGTGGGTTGTTAGATCTACATATAACTGCGTGGTTGTGTTTTTATTGTATCAGCCGAGTAGGCTGCATATAAACTGCGTGGTTATATGTATGTTCCAGCCGCCTGTGGAGGTCTAGAGTTCGAATCCTGGGGAAGGCAAAAATCCACTGGCCAGGGGTGGGAAGACCTAGTGAGTAACGGCACGACCGAGGGTCGTCGGTCGACGACATAAGGGGTAGCGAGTTGGGCCGCCAGTTGGTGCCACCCAAGGGACCACCAAATGGGCCACCAGTTGGACCGCCCAAGGGGCCGAGGGGCCGGGTCGTTACATAGGATGCTCTGAGCGCCTGGATCCCTTCCGGGCACCTGGAGTGTGACGTAGCCCAGCCTGTAACAACCTAAATTTCCTCATTGCGTGTCCTAATAGTACTTAAAAATATTTAGAAATGCTTTAGAAATATTCTAGAGAATTTTAGAAATTTTTAGAGTATTTTTATGTAATTTTCGGAGTTCGTTTGGTATTTTTACCAAAAGAAACGAATTTGAGGCAAAAAGAGGTCGGGCCGAGGATCGAACCGGAGACCTCTAGTTAAGCAAAGTCTTAAGTTGTTTCGGATGACCAAGAACCCAACAGGGCCGTGCTGATCATATAAAGGGCGAAAGTAATTTAAACAGTAATAGATAACAGAATATCCTAGTTATAAAGGGAGATAAGTTAAGAGAGAACTTAGGTTTTATTTTTCCGTGACCTAAACCCTTTCCTCCTCCTCTCGCGCGCGGCGTCGGTCTCTGCTTGGGCGGAAACGAAGAAGGAGGCTAGGGCTTCGTCTCCGGCGGCCGGCCAAGGGGAAATTCTGTGAGCCTTCACCGATTTGAGACTCTCTCTTCAAGGAGAGCCGGTAGGCACGAAGAAGAGGCCGAAATTTCGAGCTCTCCGAAACCCTAGAAGCCTATCTCGCCTGTGAGTCAAGGAAATTGGTAAGTGTTTCTCACCTGCAGTAAGAGTAGTTCTCGGATTCTTGTTTCTTCTTGATTTTCGAAGCATGCTGTAAGGAGGATTGTTTTGAAGCTTGTTGCCGTGAGTCACAAAGAAAGAAAATAAATGGTATAGGTTAAGCATGTGATTCGGATTCCTTCAGGCCTTGTAAATAGTATTTCAGATTTTGAGTTAGATTTTTCTGTTTGTGACCTTAATGTGCAATTCGGGTTGTGCTGTGAAAGGGGCACGAGCCGCTCCCTTTGGAGTTACTGTGCAGTTCGGGTTGTGCTGTGAAAGAGGCACGAACAGTCTCTTTGAGCTTGCCGTGCAGTTTTGAGTTGTGCTATGAAAGGGGCACGAACAACCCTTACAACTTGTTTTCGGTTTGTGCTATGCATTGAATAGGAACAACCTATTTCTTTTTAGCTTGCTGTTTAATTTCCAAGGTATTATTTTTATTAGAAGTATTAACAAGTAACAAGTATTATATTTGAAGAGGCTAGTACCTGACTTCCGAGGTTGTCGTTAAACAAATCCAGGTGACTGGTTCTGAGGTCTCGGCCCTGGTAAGACCAAGGTCTTCACCCTTGTAGGACTGGTGGTTCGCCACCCCAGTCTCTATTAGGGAGCGCGCTTTGGTACTACGCCTGGGCCCAAGAGGAAGATTATTATTACTTTGAAGTTTAAAAGTGTAAGCTTTGAACAAATAAAACAAGTTGTACATAGGTTTTAAGTTCCAGCAGGTTTTGGTTTTGTTTGTGCTATGCATTTGACATGAACATCCTTAGTTTTGGGAGTATTCAGTAGACCTTTTGTTTCTAATTTATTTCCAGTACAGACTACCTTGTTAATTTTGAGCATGTACAATTCTGATTCAAGTGTGCGACCAAATTTACTTATTTTGTATTTTTCATGAGCTAGAATAACCACCAAATTGTAGTGCAGATTTAATTCTTTTCTGCCGGCTTGGTTAAGAGTAAACAGTTGAACAATTGGCATGGTAGATTTCGGTATTTCTTTGGAGCTTGCTGGACACAAACAGCATGGGTTAAAAAATTTTAGTTTTAGATTTTTATTAAGCATTCAGTTTTAGTTTTGTTGTATATATATATACATGTATATGCACATTGAGTTTTTGTGAATTAGACAGCGCTTACTAAGCATTCACTTATTGTTGCATTCCCTCTTACTGCAGATAAAGGGAAAGGAAAGCTATAGTGAAGGAAGGCGACAAGGAGGTGTGAGATGGATGTGTGATGTCTGGACTATGGAAGCCTTGGGATCTTGCTAAAGAATTTATTAAGATTTTATATTTAAATTGGTTGTGAAATTTAGGTGGATTAAGTCTCTCTTGCATTGTTGGAACTATTCTTTCGTATTGTTGGTTTGTCCATGGAATGTTTTTATGTTTTAGAATTCTTCCATTTAAATTGCTATGCACATTAGTCTCATTAATTGAGTTGTATCACTGTCGCATGCATGTGCAGATTGATATATTTCAGTTGAGAACAAATGCCTGAGTAGAATTTGAGATGAGTTATTTATGTTTTCAGCTACCACTAAATTGCATGTTTTCGAATTTCCTGAGAGTTTTAAGTATTATTATCAACATGTGAGCAACACTAGTTAAGTAAAGTTTATAGTTAAGTAACGTCCCACCCTCACAGACTAGTAGAGAGGAGGGCGGGGCGTTACAGTTGGTATCAGACCAGTTCCCATTCTCCAGCATCACACACACATCAGCATCAGCCTTGCCGTTTTCAAGTAAGAAAGTACTTAATTTTTTTTATTTATTATGTCTTTCCTTATTAATTGCAGTATAGAGAAATCCTTAGAAGTATTTGCTTATATATGCTTAAGTAAGATAAAAGTTCTTGTTTTGTTTTCCTATGTTTATATATATACGTTTAAAGAGTATAGGGACGATTTCAAGTTTTCTCTTTCTGCATAACTAGATGGCAAGAAGAGGACGTTCCCGTACCGCTCATACTGAGGATCGAGCTCAGGAAAACGAAGAGCCCAGAACAACTGAGCCTAATCTCTCTGAAGTTGTTGCTCAACTCCAGAAACAAGTAGCAGAGCAGCAACAAGTAATCGCCAATCTGATGGCTAATCGGCAGCCAGTACCTCCCACTCCCCCAACTATCAATGTGGAGACCCCGGTGGTGACTGAGGTTCCACCAGCTGCCCTGGAAGTCGCCACAACACCTAAAAGACAAGAAGCATATCTGATACAGTGGCTGAAGCTGAAGCTGAAGCCAGAAAGTTTCTCAAGCATGACTGAGCCCTGGGATGCTCAGGCTTGGTTCAAGACACTAGAGAGCACAATGGAGCTTCTTGACTGGCCAGAAGTCGAGAAGGTCAAGTGTGTCTCCTTCTGCCTATCTGGAGATGCTCGTATGTGGTGGGAGAGAGTTAAGAGCAAGAGAGCAGCCAACCAGATGAGCTGGGCTGACTTCGAGACAGTTTTACGAAGAATTCTTCCGCCAACGGATCACCAATAAACATTATGAGGAGTTTATAGAATTCAGACAGGGTGACCTACCAGTAGAAGAAGCAGTCAAGAGATTCAACAGGCTAGCTCGTCTCTGCCCAGAGCTAGTAAGTACAGAGAAAGAACGAGTCAGACTGATGCTCCGAATGCTGAGGCCAGAAATAACACTTAACGTGAGTAGTGGAACTCACCGACCACAAACTGGTGAAGAGCTGGTCAGCAGGGCATTAGTCGCTGAGCACTATCTGAACAACATCAAGACACAACAAACGCAACTCAAGCCAGTCAAGATAGAGGACAAGATAGCAGGGAATCAGAAACCCCAGGCAAGTAAGAAAAACTGGAAGGGCAAGGTTAACAAAAGGAAACGATGGAATACAGGAGGCAGCCAAAAGGGAGGTCCAGTAGACAAGCAGGCCAAGTTCCCTCCCTGCCCTAAATGTGGGAGACTACATCCAGGAGCCTGTCTCGTGGGTATGACTGGATGTTATTCGTGTGGTCAAGAAGGACACATGGCTAAGGCGTGTCCTAACAAGCTCAAAGCACCTCAGCAACAGGCAGCGCAATACGGGAACAAGCCTCAGTTACACTACATGCCTGTAACTCTGGACGGACCTCAGCTCAGTCAAGGAAGGTTGGAATCCCCACCAGTTCCAGCCAGTGCCAGAGTATTCTCCCTCACTAAAGAGGAAGCTGCTAGTGCCTCCACGGTCGTAACAGGTCAAGTAGTTATTTTTCAGCATTTAGCTACTGTACTATCTGATACTGGGGCGACCCATTTTTTATATCAGTACCCTTTGCCAAGGAATCTCAGGTGCCTACAGAGAGCATGAACTCTAAGTTCTTGACATCCTACCTTCTGGTGAAGTCATGGAGTCCAACCAGTGGCTTCGGGCTGTACCAGTCAAAATCTCAGACCGATAGCTATATGTTAATTTAGTAGTCCTAGCGATGCAGGATTTTGACGTTATTCTGGGTATGGATTTTCTCAGTAAGTACAGCGCTTCGGTGGACTGCCGCAGAAGGAAAGTGATTTTTAGCCCAGAAGGTGAACCATCCTTTGAGTTTACGGGAGTGCCGAAGAGGAAGACTAAAAAATTCCTCTCTTCCCTAACAGCTCACCAAATGTTAGCTAAAGGGTGTACTGGTTTTCTGTCGTACATTGTGAATGTAGAAGAACAAGAAGGACCCAAGTAGGAAGATGTTCGGGTAGTCTGTGAGTATCCAGAGGTATTTCTAGAAGAGCTACCTGGACTACCTCCCAATAGAGAAGTGGAGTTTGAAATTGAGTTGGTTCCTGGCACCAGTCCAATTTCCAAAGCTCCGTACCGGATGTCTCCAGCAGAGCTGAAAGAACTACAAGAACAACTCCAAGAGCTGCTTGACAAATGTTTCATCCACCCTAGTCATTCACCATGGGGAGCTCCAGTGTTGTTCGTTAAGAAGAAAGACGGATCTATGCGGATGTGCATAGATTATAGAGCACTGAACAAAGTAACAGTTAAGAACAAGTACCCTCTTCCCAAAATAGATGATCTATTTGATCTAGGGGGCAACAGTGTTCTCTAAGATAGACTTGCGCTCTGGGTACCATTAGTTGAAAGTAAAAGAAAGTGATATACTCAGAACAGTTTTCAGGACCAGATATGGACACTACGAGTTTGTAGTCATGCCTTTTGGTGTGACTAATGCACCTGCGGTCTTCATGGACTTAATGAACAGAGTGTTCAGAGAATACCTCGATAAATTTGTCATCGTGTTCATCGACAACATTCTGATTTATTCCAGAACCCCAGAGGAGCATGACACGCACTTGAGAATAGTATTGCAGACCCTACAGCAAAAACAGCTTTATGCCAAATTCTCAAAGTGCGAGTTCTGGTTAGAGCAGGTGGCGTTTCTAGGTCACATCATTTCTAAAGAAGGTATCCAGGTGGACCCTGCCAAAATAGAGGCGGTCAACAACTGGTGTAGACCCAAGAACACCAGGGAGATCAGAAGCTTCCTTGGTTTAGCTGGGTATTATAGGAAATTCGTGGAGAACTTTTCCAAGATAGCCTCTCCACTAACAGCCCTAACTAGGAAGAACAAGAAGTTTGAATGGTCAGACAAATGTGAGCAAAGTTTCAGAGCATTGAAGAAAAGACTGACCAGTGCTCCCATTCTGACTATTCCAGAGAGTGACAAGAGTTTTGACATATACAGTGATGCTTCCAAGATGAGCCTTGGAGCTGTTCTCATGTAGGAGGAGAAGGTTATAGCTTATGATTCCAGACAACTCAAAGATTATGAGAAGAACTACCCCACTCATGATCTTGAGCTGGCAGCTGTGGTCTTTGCACTAAAACTCTAGCGACATTATTTGTATGGAGTTCAGTGCAGAATCTTCACAGACCATCAGAGCTTGAAGTATTTCTTTACCCAGAAAGACTTAAACATGAGACAGCGCGGGTGGCTAGAGTTGGTTAAAGATTATGACTGTGAAATCCTCTACCACCCAGGTAAAGCTAACAAAGTGGCGGATGCACTAAGCCAAAAATCCAGTGCAACTATGATGCCCTTGTCATCATTAGCACTGCCACTGTAGAAGGAACTGTCAGACTTTAGAGTTGAAATTGTTTGTGGGCAACTCTTTGCATTGACCTTAGAATCAACCTTGCTTGAGGATATACAGAGAAGGCAAAGTGAAGATCCAGATATCCAGAAGATCAAGCAAGGGATACAAAAAGAAGAAAATTCAGAGTTTCAAGTATCAGATAGTGGAATCCTTTATCAGGGGAGCCGCCTTTGCGTCCCCAATGATGAGGAATTGAGAAAGAAGATTCTAGAGGAAGCTCATAGTACACTGTACTCCATGCATCCTGGTTCCACCAAGATGTATCAAGATTTGAAATAGAGATTCTGGTGGTCTGGACTCAAGAGAGATGTTGCAAAATATGTCAGTACCTGCCTGACATGCCAGAGGGTCAAAGCAGAGTACCAGAGACCAGGAGGAGTCCTGCAACCCCTCCCAATACCAGAGTGGAAGTGGGAAGAGATATCCATGGACTTTATAATAGGTCTTCCGAGAACCACCAATGGGTACGATGCGATATGGGTTATAGTAGATAGGTTGACAAAGTCTGCCCATTTTCTAGCCATCAAGGTGTCTCACTCAATAGAGCAGTTGGCGCAGCTATATGTTAAGGAGGTGATCAGACTTCATGGAGTCCCGAAGTCGATTGTTTCTGATAGGGATGGGCGATTCACCTCTCACTTTTGGGAGTGTGTCCAAAATGCATTAGGCACCAAACTCAAGTTCAGCACAGCCTTCCATCCCCAGACTGATGGACAGACAGAACGAGTAAATCAGATTCTAGAAGACATGCTCAGGGCTTGTGCATTTGATTTTAAGGGCAGTTGGTGCAAGTATTTGTATGTAGCTAAATTCACCTACAACAATAGCTACCAGGCCACTATCAAAATGTCACCTTACGAGGCACTGTATGGCCGAAAGTGTAGATCACCCATATGCTGGCTGGAGACTGGAGAAAGAAAGGAGATGGAATCAGAACTAGGCAGATAGACTGAGATGATAGATGAAACCACTCAGGCCATCCAGAAGATCAGACAGAGAATTGAGACTGCCCAGAGTAGATAGAAAAGTTATGCTGACGCACGCCGTAGACCACTTGAATTCCAAGTAGGGGATTTTTCTCAAAGTTGCTCTTATGAAGGGAGTGATGAGATTTGGCAAAAAGGGAAAGTTAAGTCCCCACTACGTAGGACCCTATATGATCACAGAGATGATTGGGAAAGTGGCTTACAAGCTGGACTTACCACCAGACATGTCAGCAATACACAATGTGTTTCATGTCTCCATGCTAAAAAGGTGCCTCCACGACCCTAGCCAAGTGATTCAGCCTCAGTCAGTGCAGATTCAGGAGGATCTTAGCTATGAGAGCAGACCTACACGGATAGTGGACAGAGAAGTTAAGAGACTGAGGAACAAAGAAGTACCACTAGTAAAGGTCATTTGGCAAAATCAGAAACACGAGGAAACTATGTGGGAGCGTGAGGACAGTATGAGACAGAGATATCCAAAATTATTCTAAGTTCGAGGACGAACTTTTTATAAGGTATGAGGAATTGTAACAACCCAAATTTCCTCATTGCGAGTCCTAATAGTACTTAAAAATATTTAGAAATGCTTTAGAAATATTCTAGAGAATTTTAGAAATTTTTAGAGTAATTTTATGCAATTTTCGGAGTTCGTTTTGGTATTTTTACCAAAAGAAATGAATTTGAGGCAAAAAGAGGTCAGGCCGAGGATCGAACCGAAGACCTCTAGTTAAGCAAAGTCTTAAGTTGTTTCGGATGACCAAGAACCCAGCAGGGTCGTGCTGATCAAATAAAGGGCGAAAGTAATTTAAGCAGTAATAGATAACAGAATATCCTAGTTATAAAGGGAGATAAGTTAAGAGAGAACTTAGGTTTAATTTTTCCGTGACCTAAACCCTTTCCTCCTCCTCTCGCGCGCAGCGTCGGTCTCTGCTTGGGCGGAAACGAAGAAGGAGGCTAGGGCTTCGTCTCCAGCGGTCGGCCAAGGGGAAATTCTGTGAGTCCTTCATCGATTTGAGACTCTCTCATCAAGGAGAGCCCATAGGCACGAAGAAGAGGCCGAAATTTCGAGCTCTCCAAAACCCTAGAAGACTATCTCGCCTGTGAGTCAAGGAAATTGGTAAGTGTTTCTCAGCTGCAGTAAGAGTAGTTCTCGAATTCTTGTTTCTTCTTGATTTTTGAAGCATGCTGTAAGGATGATTGTTTTGAAGCTTGCTGTTGTGAGTCACAAAGAAAGAAAAAAAATGGTATAGGTTAAGCATGTGATTCGGATTCCTTCAGGCCTTGTAAATAGTATTTCAGATTTTGAGTTAGATTTTTCTGTTTGTGACCTTAATGTGCAATTCGGGTTGTGCTGTGAAAGGGGCACGAGCCGCTCCCTTTGGAGTTACTGTGCAGTTCGGGTTGTGCTGTGAAAGAGGCACGAACAGTCTCTTTGAGCTTGCCGTGCAGTTTTGAGTTGTGCTATGAAAGGGGCACGAACAACCCTTACAACTTGTTTTCGGTTTGTGCTATGCATTGAATAGGAACAACCTATTTCTTTTTAGCTTGCTGTTTAATTTCCAAGGTATTATTTTTATTAGAAGTATTAACAAGTAACAAGTATTATATTTGAAGAGGCTAGTACCTGACTTCCGAGGTTGTCGTTAAACAAATCCAGGTGACTGGTTCTGAGGTCTCGGCCCTGGTAAGACCAAGGTCTTCACCCTTGTAGGACTGGTGGTTCGCCACCCCAGTCTCTATTAGGGAGCGCGCTTTGGTACTACGCCTGGGCCCAAGAGGAATATTATTATTACTTTAAAGTATAAAAGTGTAAGCTTTGAACAAATAAAACAAGTTGTACATAGGTTTTAAGTTCTAGCAGGTTTTGGTTTTGTTTGTGCTATGCATTTGACATGAACAACCTTAGTTTTGGGAGTATTCAGTAGACCTTTTGTTTCTAATTTATTTCCAGTACAGACTACCTTGTTAATTTTGAGCATGTACAATTCTGATTCAAGTGTGCGACCAAATTTACTTGTTTTGTATTTTTCATGAGCTAGAACAACCACCAAATTGTAGTGCAGATTTAATTCTTTTCTGCTGGCTTGGTTGAGAGTAAACAGCTGATCAATTGGCATGGTAGATTTCGGTCTTTCTTTGGAGCTTGCTGGACACAAATCAGCATGGGTTAAAACATTTCAGTTTTAGATTTTTATTAAGCATTCAGTTTTAGTTTTGCTGTATATATATATATATATATATATACATGTATATGCACATTGAGTTTTTGTGAGTTAGACGGCGCTTACTAAGCATCCGCTTATAGTTGCATTTCCTCTTACTGCAGATAAAGGAAAAGGAAAGCTATAGTGAAGGAAGGCGACAAGGAGGTGTGGGATGGATGTGTGATGTCTAGACTATGGAAGCCTTGAGATCTTGCTAAAGAATTTATTAAGATTTTGTATTTAGACTGGTTGTGAAATTTAGGTGGATTAAGTCTCTCTTGCATTGTTGGAACTATTCTTTCGTATTGTTGGTTTGTCCATGGAATATTTTTATGTTTTAGAATTCTTCCATTTAAATTGCTATGCACATTAGTCTCATTATTTGAGTTGTATCACTGTCGCATGCATGTGCAGATTGATATATTTCAGTTGAGAACAAATGCTTGAGTAGAATTTGAGATGAGTTATTTATGTTTTCAGCTACCACTAAATTGCATGTTTTCGAGTTTCCTGAGAGTTTTAAGTATTACTATCAACATGTGAGCAACACTAGTTAAGTAAAGTTTATAGTTATGTAACGTCTCACCCTCACAGACTAGTAGAGAGGAGGGCGGGGAGTTACACAACCAACCATGAAGCTCCACGTGGCGAAGTGCGATGAGGATAACTTTTGCATTCCGGGCGTCCGGATCCCTTTCGGGCGCTCGGACCTCTACTTTCCAGTAGCTTCAATTCCCTGCAAGAAAACGTTAGTCTGAAACACAAATGCAAATTATATACCCTATAAAACAAAGTGTTAGCATAATTTTTATAATTAAACAGGAATATTAATTAGATTTCATCTCACTGAGATCAGAATCTAGTCAAGATGTCAACTTAGAGTTCTGAAATGGTTCTAAGTTGGATCAGCACTTAAGTTCCCTTCCCGGGAACGCGTCCTCACAGTCACTCCCCTCTAGTGACTTACCTTAACTTGCCTGCCAAACGCCCGGTCAGCCCTTCGCCCCATCTAGACTTTGTATCAGCTATCAGGTCAGCCTGTCGACCTAGCTGGACTTCGTGTCAGACGTCAGGTCAGCTCGTCGACCCGTCTGGACTTCGTGCCAGTTATCCGGTCGGCCCGTCGAGCTAGCTGAGCTTCGTGCCAACTATCCGGTCGACCCGTCTACCTAGCTGGGCTTCTCCTGCACACTTGGTCAAAGGGTTAGATCACAATGAAATTAACTTAACCTACTTTGTCATTCATCAAAACTTGAGTTAGACCGTTAGTGCTAACCGCACCAACAGAACCGTCATGTTTAACCTAATTTTAGGTCAAATCATGATAGCTTAATTGATTGGCTTGGTTGGCCAATCGACTACCAAACCTAAACTTGTGAACAGAATCATTTCGAATTGATTAACTCAATCGATCAGTTGGCCCTAATCGATTCCGTTGGTTTGGTACTCGATTAGGACAACATAATCGAATACAAGATTGATTTTAATTGATTATGCTAATCGATTCGATGCTACCAATCGATTGTATCAATCGGTTAACAGAATCGTGATAAATCGGTTGGAATCGATCAACTTAATTGATTGAGAAAGTTAATCGATTAATCCAATCGATTAACAATCTTGAACTAGCAACCACGTTAATTTTTAATTGATTAAGAATGGTTTCAATCGATTAAAATGGACTCAATAGATTAAACACATTCCTTAATCAATTAAATTGGCTTCTTGATAACAAAGTCTGTCACACTCGTAAATCAAATTAACAAATGTATTTTCCACTGAACCCCTTAATGACACATTAACGTTGTAATAACGAGCACAGGATCGAACCTCAAGGAACCAACGGTAGGATGCAATCTAGGATTATGTTTTATTCTTATTTTTGGGGGTTTTAATATGGAATTGGGGGTTTGAACTTTGAATATAAATCAAACAAATGAAAAGCACAGAAAATAAGAACTAATCTAATGCATAAAGTAAACCTAACTAGGTGTCACTGATTAGTCCAATACGCATTGTCACACTACGTAATGAATTTCATCAACAACACACTAAAACTAAGGTATGAAATAGCTGGACAATAATGAAACCTAATCTTAAGCAACAATTACAATCTTAACTACAGAAACTAAACCACTCAATAGTGCTACAATTAAGCTAAAGAAGAAATAAGAACAATTTCAAACTTTATTGAAACTAAATTACCCAATGCACTTGAATTAAAACAATTAATCTAAAGAACTATGATTACTGAATCAAAATATAATAAACTGAAATGTAAATCTATCAATAGTACAAAGAATGCAAAAGTTAAACCCTAAACCATCTCAACACCAAACCAATCTCTTCTCATGGCAACTTCTCCTTGCCGTCACACAAGGAAACATCCATGAAACCTCACTTAAGCAATAGGGGAAGAAAATCTCAGTAGCTACACTCAACTCAACCTTTACCAGATTCACCGGACACCTCTCCAAGCGAAGCTGACGAAGATCGGAGCTGCCAACTTCAAGAAATCTGACAATCTGTGAGCTGCAACCTCAGATCTGATGTGGAGAAGATGAATGATGGAATGTCGTCGGGAATGGTCCAGTAGCAGTGGAGGAACATCGCCAAAGCTCACTGATGGAAGCGGAACCTCGAATCGGAAGAACACCTCCAAATCGGGCGCGACAGAAGCATAGTGTCGCAGAGCACAATTCTCGCCGTAGGACCACCTTTGAGTGAGGTAAGTTCACCGGAAGCTAGTCGCAAGCATCTGAGAGTATCATCACCGATGAAGTTGGCCGAAAAATTGATCTAGAGGTCGATATGGAGTCGAAAATCCAAGAGAAGCTCACCATGGGACGAATCTGTGTGCGAGGACTTGACGAAGCACACGAAGCACTGTAGCTTCTCTTTTGAATCTGATCCAGATCTGAACGGATGGCTGTGATCAATTTGGAGCTTGATCAATGGTGGAAAGTCACCTAAAATCTGATCTGAAGGTGCTGATCTTGATCAAGGGTCTGGATCTACTCTCCCTTAGGTCGGATCGACCAGATCTTCACTGGATGGTCCAGATCTGTCCAATCTATGATGAACGATCCATAATGCTCTGAAGCTTGATCTTCTCGTTTCCACTCCGAGTCGAGCACAAATTTGGTACAAATAGATCCAAATCCAAGATCCTTTGATGCATACAAAAATAAGAATCAAATATTAGCATCAAATAACACAAAAATATAATAATTTATAATTAGGTCCAAAATCTATACAATGCATAAAATGTGATGTAACCATGATTTAAACCTATGAAATCAACATCAAATCATGCATATATGAATCAAAATAATACAGTAAAATCATGGTTATCACTTCTCTACATGAAACAGTGGCAATCCATGCATGTGAATCGATTCATAGATTTTATGAATCCATTAATTACGTTACATGAATAGATTAATTGTATTGCATGAATTTGCTTGAATTGATTAAATAATGATTCAATTATAGAATTTCAAGGAAGCTTTAGTTTTTTAAAGGTGATTCTATATATAATCATATATTCATATACAGTAGACTTTTATATTGATTGAGATAATCGATTGGATTATACTAATTATTACCATAAGGTACCAATCGATTGAAAAACTTAATTTTGAGTTATTAAGACCGATTAAATAATTTCTGTTCAAAAAAAGTTCCTAGGGTTTTCTTAGGTCTATCTACACAATATGCTACTAAGTTAAACTAATGTGTCGGCCCAAAGGAAGTCACCTTAGGTAGGTTTAGTGCATTTTGTGTTGGTAGATGTATATCTATGCTAAGAGTAATCGGCCCAAAAGAAGGTTATTTTTATGCTAGATATATGCTCAAGGTAGCCTAAACTATAGAATATAATTTATTTTGTTTAGATCATACACAAAATATGTTGACTCAAAGGAAGACATATTACGTGGCAAATTTAAGTTGTTGTAAGCTATAGACCAATTTATAACTCATATAAAGTGTCATATTATACGTACAATGGGTCTACCAAAAGGAAGGTATATTGTGTGGCTAATTAAAGTTTGAGGTATATTAGAAAGTATCGCTAACAAATAATGTGTCAGCCCAAAGGAAGACACATTATGTCGTACTTAGTATCTCATAAAGAGTCTATTTATGTGCATTTAAAATTTTATTTTATTTACATAATTTTATGTTACTTATATTCTTGGCTTTAATTAAATCATGAGCTTAAATAAATTTCTCTTTTTAATTTCAGTACAATTTGCAACTGCCAGTATTAATAATATCCCAACATTAACTAGTTCAAATTTTGCTAAATGAAAAGAATATGTGATTATAATTTTAGGCTGCATGGACTTAGACTATGCATTAAGGAATGATTGCTCCGCACCTCTGACCAGTGCTGGCACTATAGAGCATAGAGCTGAATTTCAATTGTGGGAGAAATCAAACCGTATGTGTTTGAGTATCATGAGACTTTCTATATCGGCACTAATAAAGGGCTCAATAACAGAGGGAGTAGATACTAAGAGTTTCCTTGATCAACTCGCAAACCGATTCACCTCAAATGAAAAGGTTGAGACTACCACACTTCTTATGAAGTTAATAACCATGTGGTACAATGGTAAAGGAAACGTAAGAGAGTACATTATAGAGATGTCCAATATAGTGAGAAGTCTCAAAGTATTAAAACTCGATATGTCTGAGAGTATGTTAGTACATTTTATCTTGATATCTCTGCTTGCACGGTTTACTCCTTTTAACATATCGTATAATACTCAAAAGGAAAAGTGGATATTGAATGAGCTCATTGCTCAATGTGTGTAAGAGGAGTGGAGACTAAACATTGAAACATCTGAGAGTGCTCACTTAGCATCTAGTTCTCAAAGTGCGAGCAAGAAGTGAAAGAAGATCAATAACAAAAGAAAAGAAAAACAAACTATAGATTCTGGAGGCAATGACCATAAGGAGCACAAGAAGTAGGATAAGGAACTCACTTGTTTCTTTTGTAAGAAGAAAGGTCATATGAAGAAAGGCTGCCTCAGGTATGCTAACTGGCTAAAGAAGGGTAAACTTCTCAACTTTGTTAGTCCGAAAGTCAATTTAGCTATTGTATCCATTAACACTTGGTAGATAGATACTGGTGCTACTAGTCACATAAGTGTCACTATGCAGCATTGTCTCAGGAGCCGACTTTCGCTTGATTGTGAAAAATACATCTATATAGGAAATAGAAAGAAGACTAAAGTTGAGTCGATTGGTATTTTTAAACTTTATTTAGGAACTAATATCTTTCTGGATTTAGAAAATACATTTATTATACTATCTTTTTGATAGAATTTAATTTTAATTTTTTGTTTGGACAAATCAAGTTATTTCATTTAGAAATAGAATTTTTAGTATTTTCTTTAATTCGGTGTTGGTTGGTAATGGTTCTTTGTTGATAAACTTTTTAAATTGAACACCTTTACTCCTATGGTTGACAATATAATAATACATAGTATAGGTACGAAACATAAATTGACCGACAAGAATTCTTCCATGTTGTGGCATAGGCATTTGGGACATATATCCAAATAACGCCTAGAAAGGTTAATGCCGCATTGAATTCTCGATTCCCTTGATATATCATATTTTGATGTCTGCATAGAGTGTGTTAAGGGGAAGACCACTAATAAAAAAACAAGGGAGATATCCGTTGTAGTGACGTTTTAGAAGTAATACATACAGATATTTGTAAACTATTCCATAAAGTATCTTAGAATGAACACACATATTTTATTAGCTTTATAGACGACTGTTCCATATTTGACTATTTGTACCTTATTCATGAGAAGTAGTAATCTTTGGACATGTTTAAAATTTTCAAAGTCGAAGTTGAACTTCAATTAGATAAGAAAATTAAAATAGTCCGATTCGACCTTAGAGGTGAATATTACGGACGATATGATAGATTAGGTGAACAACGTTCAGGATCTTTTGTGAATTACCTGTTGGTCCCTTTGGAGGCCGGCAAGAGGGGAGGGGTGAATTGCCCTACAAAAATTAAACCAAAAACCCTTCTCGGATATTCAACTACTTTAAAAGACACTTGTAATAATAAAACTAAGAGACTAAAAGAAAAGAGCAGACACAAAAGATTTACTTGGTTTGCAATCAGGGGATTGCTAATCCAAGGAAAGTAAGCGCACTATCTGTTTATCTCCTTCGGGCGGAGTAGCCTCTTTACAGCGTTGACAGCATAAATAAAAGAAACATAAATAAAAGCACAGAGAAAACTGATTACAAGTGAGATCAATGATCTGTGCAAACTAATGCTATATTTATAGCACTGGTAGGGGCGCCCCGAAGGGGTTCCGAGTGCCCTGGGGGGATAAAACTTTATCCCCCAATGTTCAGATCGAGTTTGACTCGATCTGGTCAACATCTTCGGTCCGGGCGCCCTGGAGGGTCCGTTCCGAGTTTGACTTTTTTCGTCCGATGCTCTGCTTCGGTTCAGCTCGTCTCGGTCCGGGTCTTCAACTCCGGCTCTGCTAGCTTGGGTGATCTCGGCCATCCGGAATAGGGCTCACCCGAACCCAAGTTCCGGCTTTCTCCTCGAGCAGCCTTCCTTCCCGGTTTCTCGTTCCTCGAACGTCGCGCACGTTCTTCTCGTCCACCGGTGTACTCTTCCGCGGTCACCTCGTCCCTCAGACGCACCGAGCCCGTCGGCTCTCTCCCGTGTCGTCCTTCTCGCTAGCCGCGTCTTCCACTCGACTTCCTGTGTTCCTAAGCTCCTGCACACTTACACACAAGGGTTAGACAACGCAGGACCTAACTTAGCTTGTTTGATCATATCAAAACACCTTGGGGTTCCAACAATCTACCCCTTTTTGATGTGAGCAACCCAAGTTAAGTTAGGGAAAACATATTCAATAAAAATAATATATTTGTAATTAAGTCCAAAGATATTTCAATTTAAAAATTATATACCTCCCACTAGACTTAACATCTGTCTCCCCCTTTGATCACATAAAAAATAGGGGTTCTTAAACAAGTCTGAGGTAAAAAAATTTCTATGGAAAATCTTAAAAACAATTTCTAAAAGAAATTTTCAAATTTTAAAAAAAAATTCTAAGGCAATTTTCATATAAAAAAAAAAATTCGAAGGCAGTTATAAAAAAATTCTTAGTAAAAAAAAAAATTTAAGGCAATTTTTTTTAAAAAAATCCTAAGGTAATAAAAAAAATTCTAAGTCAATTTTTAAAAAATTTCAAAGGTAATTTTCATAAAAAATTTCTTAGGTAAAAATTTCTAAATCAATTTTAAATATTATCTAACACAAATTGAATAACTCTTTTAAAGCATTAAGTAAATTAAATTAATGATTTTTCAGTTAGTCAATTAAACTTTTCATTTCGATACTTGGCTTCCAGGTCGTGGCAAGGCACTAGGCCTTCTTGGTTATTGGAGCAACAACCACTTCCTTAGACAAAGCCTCATAAAGAAATTAGTTGTTTAATTTCTTTGCTGAAAATGCTAAGTCTAATTTTAATTTTAAATTAAATAGGTTTTTGGAACCCAGTAGAGGTTCCTACCTACAGGATTAACCAAGTATTTCCTAGGTACATAAATTTTTGATATATTTCTAATTTGACTTTGATGAAATCTATAATACCAATTTAAACCTCTATAATTTCTAAAAGTAGAAATATTTGAACCATTAGATTTTTCAATCTTTCTATTTCTTCTTTTAGTTTTTCATTTTCAATTTTTCAAAATCCTCTATAAGACATGATTTTACCAAAATTCTTTTTGTTTCTAAAATTTCATTTTCTAATTTGGTATTTTTATTTTCTAATTTATACATGGATTTTGCCATTGCCTTAATACCAAAGTAAAGTTCATCAGGGGGTAAGAGGCATACCTCACTTACCATATCAGACTTGAAGCCTGAATCTCCCCCTGCTTCGCTACTTCCATCTGAGGTCGCTCCCCCTTCATCGATGCTGGGTTCTGATGTACTTTGTCCTTCGTAACTTGCCATCAGTGCTATCCCGGCATATTCTTGAATCTCGGACTCAGATAAAGAAGTGTCATCCCAAGTAGCTTTTAGGTTCTTGTGCTTCTTGGGAATCTTGCCTTTGTCCTTCTTTAGTTTTGGGCAATCTTCTTTTAGGTGTCCTTCCTTTTGACACTGGTAGCAATGCATCATTCTTCTATTTCTTGGATTCTTTTTATTCTGCATTTCTTTAAATTTATTAGATCTAAAAATTTTTTTTAAAGTTTCTTACCATGTATGCTTCCTGATCGTCTTCTGAATCTGACTCGGGTTCATTCTTCTTGGTTGCGTTTAGTGCAATCATCTGGCTTGCTTCCTTTGTTGTCCCGACACACCTGGTTTCATGCAATTCAAGAGTGGAGAATAGTTCTTCTAAAGTACTTACCTCCAGGTCTTTCGAAATGTAGTAGGCGTCGACGATTGATGTCCAATCTGAAGTTCTGGGAAACGCGTTGAGTGCGTAGCGTATTGTTTCCCAATTTGTTACCATTTTTCTGAGGTTCTCGAGACCAGTAATCAGTTCTTTTACCTTTGCGTGTAGACTGGCTACCTTCTCACCTTTTCCAGTCGGATGTTCATTAGCTTGTTCCGAAGGATGTCTCTTCTAGCGAGCTTCGCTTCGGACGTGCCTTTGTGGAGTTCCAGGAACTTCTCTCAGAGTTCTTTGGCAGATGAGTAGCTTCCGATGCGGTTGACCTCTTGAGGCGGCAGCACGCTCAGCAGGTGATATTCCGCACGGCTGTTTGCTACAGACTCATTCTGCTCCTTCTTTGTCCAATGGCTCTCTTCTTTTTCTTCTCCATCTTGATTCATCGGATCTACAAAACCATACTTCATAATAAACCAAATTTCAAAATCAGTTCTTAGGAATACCTCCATACGTCGCTTCCAGTCTGCGAAGTCCCCCTCGAATTTCAGTGGAACGATGCTTGGTCCGGCCATCGTTTTGTTGCTTCAGATGGCGGTTAGTCCTTTTGAGGCGTCTCGGCTCTGATACCACTTGTTGGTCCCTTTGGAGGCCGACAAGAGGGGAGGGGTGAATTGCCCTACAAAAATTAAACCAAAAACCCTTCTTGGATATTCAACTACTTTAAAAGACACTTGTAATAATAAAACTAAGAGACTAAAAGAAAAGAGCAGACACAAGAGATTTGTTGGTTAGTCCTAGGAAAACGTACCGGTTCCACTGTACAAAATTTTTTGTACAAGTGTCAAACATTTCCTTAAATAACCTATTGTGCTCTTTAGAAGTTAAATTAGGAATCACAGACGGAACTTAACATCATTGATTCCAAATTTAACTTATCTGTTCTTAATGGTTTAGATTTGAATCGCAAGCGGAACTTAACACTATTGATTCAAATCCACCTATGCTATTAATTCCATTAAATATTAATTTCCAAAATTGGCTTCCAGAACTGCATGGCGAGGCACATGGCCTTCTTGGATATGGGAGCAACCACCACCGCCTAGACAAAGCCTTTTAAGGAAAGCTAATATTTAATTTCCTTAAATAACTCTAGGTTAACCCAAAAGAACAATCGAATCACAAATTCGAAAAATAAAAGAAAAGAAACACAACTTTGAAACAAATCCGAAAACTCTAGAATCATATGTCTCTTGTGTTTGGTATTTCCAAAAATAACTATACAAAGAAAACTAGTATGATACAGAAAATAATTACTAGTTATACCTTTCTTTATAAGCAAGTAACATCTTGATCTTCTACCGTATTCCTCTTCTTATCTCGGACGTTGTGTGGGCAACGATCTACCGAGATGAGAATCCACCTAAGCCACCTTCTTCTCCAAGCAAGATTCGGCCACCACAATTCTCCAAGAGAAGTAGAGGTCCGACCACCACCACTAAGCTCCAAGGGATGCTAGAAACAAAACCTTCTTTCTCTCCTTCTTCTCCTAGCTAGAACCGGCCACCATGGACTTCTCTTGTGTTGATGCCACCGGCCATAAAGGAGGAAGAGAAAAGAAGAAGAAGAGAAGACCCTACGGCCGACCACACTAAAAAGGAAAAGAGAGGAAGAAAAGAATAGAGTCGTTAGCCATGAAGGCACCTCTACCCCCTCTTTTATAATCCTTGGTCTTGGCAAATAAGGAAATTTAAATAAAAACTTCCTTAATTCTTTTTCCATGAAAAGGAAAATTTATTTAATTAAAAATAATTTCCTCTTCTCACATTACATGGCCGGCCACTTTTATTCTCCATCAAGGAAGTTTTTTTTATTCACAAGAATAAAAACTTCCTAATTTGTTTCCGAAAATTTATAAAAAAAATTTCCAATAATTTTTCTCTTCATGGTGATTTGTAAAAAGAAAATTTTATAAATTAAAATATCTCCTTTAAACATGTGAATGATTTACAACTAAATTTTTTTTTTATTAAAATTAAAATTTCCTTTTAAAACATCTCTCCAAAAAAGAAATATTTTAATTAAAATTTTTTTCCTCTTAATTCCATGTGATCACGTTGGCAATTGGCAAGCTTCTCATGTTGACTTCATTGCCAAGCAAAAACGTGACTTAATTGCCAAGCAAAAACATGTGAGTTGCTGCTTCTCATGTTGACTTAATTTCCAAGCAAAAAACATGAGTTGCTTAAACAAAGCTTCTCACGTTTTAAGCAAACGACATCTCACAGCAAGTAAATATGAACTTGTTGTTCACGTTGATCACAACAACATGAAGCATTTTTGGATAGCAATGCCAACAACATGGACTATAAGATGAGCTTAGATGGATACACTACTTTATATATAGAGAGGCTATGATAGGGACCGAGAGGAGGAATTGGTTTTGGTCTCCCGATGAAATTAAGCTTCCCGTGTTCGCCCCGAACACCCAACTTAATTTCATCAATAATAATTCATTCCACTAAAGAACTATTATTGAACTATCGCACCAATCCCAAATTACATTTTGAGCTCTTTCTTATTATGAGTGTGTTAGTCTCTCTGTGTTTAAGATGTCAAATGACCACTAATTAAATGAGTTACTGACAACTCACTTAATTAATATCTTAGTCCAAGAGTAGTACCACTCAACCTTATCGTCATGTCGGACTAAGTCCACCTGCAGGGTTTAACATGACAATCCTTATGAGCTCCTCTTGGGGTCATTCTCAACCTAGATTACTAGGATACAGTTTCCTTCTATAATCAACAACACACACTATAAGTAATATCATTTCCTAACTTATCGGGCTTATTGATTTATCGAACTAAATCTCACTCATTGATAAATTAAAGAAATAAATATCAAATATATGTGCTTGTTATTATATTAGGATTAAGAGCATACACTTCCATAATAACTGAGGTCTTTGTTCCTTTATAAAGTCAGTATAAAAAGAAACGACCTTTAATGGTCCTACTCAATACACTCTAAGTGTACTAGCGTAATTATATAGTTAAGATAAACTAATACCTAATTACACTACGACCTTCCAATGGTTTGTTCATTTCCATCTTGGTCGTGAGCCACTGTTTATAATTTATAAGGTACTGATAACATGATCCTCTGTGTGTGACTCCACATACCATGTTATCTACAATATAAATTAATTGAACAACTACATTTATCATAAATGTAGATATTTGACCAATGTGATTCTTATTTCTAGATAAATGTTTATACCAAAAGCTAGACTTTCAGTATACATACTAACAAGATTTACTTGGTTTGCAATCAGGGGATTACTAATCCAAGGAAAGTAAGCGCACTATCTATTTATCTCCTTCGGGTGGAGTAGCCTCTTTACAGCGTTGACAGCACAAATAAAAGAAATAGAAATGAAAACACAGAGAAAACTGATTACAAGTGAGATCAATGATCTGTGCAAACCAGTGCTATATTTATAGCACTGGTCGGGGTGCCCTGGGGGGATAAAACTTTATCCCCCAACGTTCAGATCGAGTTTGACTCGATCTGGTCAACATCTTCGGTCCGGGCGACCCGGTCAGCTCCGGGCGGCTCGGTCAGCTCCGGGCGCCCCGGACCCCAAAAGTCAACTCTAGTTGACTTTTTCTGTCTGGTCGCTCTGCTTCGGTTCAGCTCTTCTCGGTCCGGGTCTTCAACTCCGACTCTGCTAGCTTGGGTGATCTCGGCCATCCGGAATATGGCTCACCCGAACCCAAGTTCCAGCCTTCTCCTCGAGCAGCCTTCCTTCCCGGTTTCTCGTTCCTCGAATGTCGCGCACGTTCTTCTCGTCCACCGGTGTACTCTTCCGCAGTCACCTCGTCCCTCGGACGCACCGAGCCCGTCGGCTCTCTCCCGTGTCGTCCTTCTCGCTAGCCTCGTCTTCCGCTCGACTTCCTGTGTTCCTAAGATTCTGCACACTTAGACGCAAGGGTTAGACAATGCAGGACTTAACTTAGCTTGTTTGATCATATCAAAACACCTTGGGGTTCCAACATTACCTTGCTGAGTGTGAGATTGTGCCTCAATATACCATGCCTGATACTCCCGGTCAGAATGGTATAGCTGAATGTCACAATCATACCCCAAAAGATATGGTAAGAAGTATGACCACTTTTACTTCTCTACTAGAGTCTTTGTGGGGTGAAGCATTCAAGACTGCAGTTTACTTATTTAATAAAGTTCCTAGTAAGACAGTAACTAAAACCTCATTCGAGATATGTGAAGGATCGAGAAAGTGCGATAGAGGGGGGGGGTGAATATCGTTTTTTAAAAACACTTTTCTTTTTAAGTATTTAAATCAAGTAGTGCAGTGGAAAATAAAGAACACGATTCGGTTACTTGGTTTGGAGCCTAGGTCGACTCCTACTCCAAGACCTGCGATCCTTGATTGCACCGTTGGGCAATTCACTAAAATCTTTCTTTCTGAAACCTTCGGAAAGAAGCAATTTGTATAATGAAATGTGTAAGATAGTAACAACCCACTATGTTACTTGAAATAAAGTACAAAACAAGATAAATAAAATATACCGACACTAGATGTAGGATGAAGCTCGGTCGATACTTCTTAGATGGAGCAACAGCTTGCTTGGAGATGAGTAGTAGCCTTGTCGCACGAATAACAGCTTTGCACAGAGATGAACTCAGAACCGATTCGTTGCTAAGCCTCGGACCTCGAGCTCTTTTTATAAGAATGGTCAACGTTCGGTCGACCAATCCTTTGGTTCGGTCGACCGAACCCGCTCCCTTCCTTCTCGCTGAGATCCGATCTTCGGGCATTAATGGCATTGGATGGTTCAGTCGACTGATCCTTTTGTTCAGTTGATCGGACGGTGCACTTTCCCATTCGTCGAGTTTTTCATTAATGCACCTTTAATGTGATGATTGTTCAGTCGACCGATCAACCAGGTTTCCTTCTCTACTTCGGTTCGATCTGATCTGTGTCACATCATCAAGGTTCGATCGACCGATCTTCTTGTTCAGTCGACCGATCAAACTTGAATCAAACTCCGCTTTGTTTTGCTTTGATATGATCTTTGGTCTGAGTTCACCTAGTTCGGTCGATCAATCCCTGCGCTCGATTGACTGATTAGGCCGGATCTACAAAATAGTGTTTGACAATATAATCCTGTAAAACAAAGGTTAGCACAGTAGTATTATATTTGATGCATGAGTAGTATTAGACAGTAAAACTGTCTTGATCTCAACTGAAGAATCTCAACTTGGAAAACTTCCCGGTTTCTTCAGTTGGATCAGTGATCTTAGGTTATTCCTTTCAGGAACACGACCTCACTATCGCTCCTCCAATTGCTTACCTCAACCTTCCTGCCAAATCTTGGTCCTCCAGACCTATTTGAACTTTGCCGCTTAGCATTGGATCAACCACCTAGGACTTTCCCTCGATCTTCGATCCTCCAAACCTATCGAGCTTCCCTGCCAAGTGTTGAGTCCTTTCGACCCACTTGAACTTTTCGCCTGACTTCCACGATATGCTAAGTCTTTCCTACTTAGTTCCAACTAGGACTTTCCCGGTCGAGTAAATAGTCTGCACACTTGGTCAACTTGTTAGATCACAACAAGACTTAACTTGAACCTTTGACAATATCAAAACTTAGGTTTGATTCTGGTACTATCTACACCAATAATCTCCCCCTTTTTGATATTTGGAAACTTAAGATTCACAGTTAAGTTTAACATACAGAGTTAAATAAATAAACAAATATTTTAACTCTTTTCCCCCCTTGAATTATATAACCTCCCTGAATTATTCATTATCTCTCCCCCTTTGATACATATCAAAATTAGAGGAAATAAGTAGACATGAGTAAAATTAGATTTCAAAAACTAGGGTAAACATTAAAGGTATGAAAAAGTTTTCAGATAATTATCGTAGAAAATTAATAAAAGGAAATTTTGAAATTATGAAAATTTAAGGATAAAATTAGAAGAAGATTTAGAGAATGACAAATTTTGAAAATTTATAAAGGAACAATATGAAAAATTTTGTTAAGTGAATAATTGAAAGATTTTAGTAATGACAAAATTTGAAAAGTTGATAAAGAAAAGGAAAAAAATTTAAAATTTTGTGAAGTAAAGAATTTAATTTGGAATTTTTGGTAAAGGAAAAAAGTTAAAAAATTTATAAAGAAAAGAGAAAAAATAAAAAATTTTAAAATAAAAAATTTGAAAAATATATTTTGAAAATTTTAGTAAAGGCAAAATTTGGGAAAATTTTTTAAAATTTGTGAAAGATTAAGTTTAAAGCCCCCCTAAAATTGATAAGTACCTAAAAATCCAGGTATAGTTTTTAAAAACTAAAAAAAAATATCCTTATGATGAAATGTCCAACTTTCATATTTAGCTGACTACTATAAGATAACAGCTTTAGATTCAGGTTAGTCAATTTGAGTATATTATTCTAACTAGTTTGTTACTAGCTAAATTATCCAAATTGATCAATATGTTTTATTTAAAGCCTAGATTTATAGCGATGCACTAACTTAAGTATTTGAAATCTTAGGCTAAGTCCTAAGCATCCCACACCATTCTAGATTTCAAAATACACAAGCAAGGTATCCTATTGTGCTTGTGAGATGCTGACTGCTAAAAATATAGGAACATGCATTTTTACGGTAACACCTAGGCTACTCCAAAAAGATAAAATATGTGGCAATCTGTTTTGAAAATAAAATTTGAAAAGGGGAATTTTGAAAATATAATTTTGAAAAACTATTAGTAAAAATTTGAAGACATATACTAAAGGAAAGAACCTATTCTATGGAATATTTGCATAAACAATTAAAGAGCAAAATAAAAATCATATAGATAAAAAGTACGAATAACCAACAAGTACCAAATCCATGAATAGTCAAGAGTGTATCAAAATTGGTAACTAGTCCTAAAATCACTCGTCCTCATAATCATCGTTAGCTCGAAGATAATCAAACATCCTATGCTAGTACTCCTTCTCTAAGGCATCAACACGATCAGTCAAATCCTGACGAAAATTTGCAATTTGTCCTTGGAGGGAGTTGTACTGATCCGTCATCCTGGCTTCGAGGGAGTCGAACCGGGCAAAAATGTTGTCTCAAAGACGACTAAAAAAGTCACTGGTCGGTGGTGTGGGGGGGGGGGGGGGGGGGGGCGTAAGAACTGCCTTGAGTTATATCCAAAAGAGGTGTCAACGCAAATTCTGGATCAAAAGGCTGCTGATGGTGCTCTTCGACTGCAATTGGCTCCTCCTCAACTACATCTTCCTCGGCTACAGCTGGAGCGTATCGAGGATGGGTCCGTTTATACACAAGTCATAATCCTAACCAGAGACAACTGCCTAATCCCAACAAGATCAAAATCGGACAACTCGATCAACTCACTGCGGTGAACACCTACCCCTAGAGAAGCAATGCAAGTAGTGAGAATGTGGCACTGGATCATGTGAACTTTATTCGAGGTGTTGTACCCTGAGTAATAGATAATAGATCTGAACACCCAGTAACCCAAGTTAAAGTCAAGTTGGTGTCTCAGTGTGTACATCAGAAAAAGATGTACTAGGCGTAGAACTCCCTGATCTCTAGACGACAACGGATGAATGCAAGAGACTATCATCTTATAAAGGGCGTTGTCATTTGGACTAAGCGATCCAGTGGATATCTTTTTGGGACGTGGCCCCTTAAAGAAAGCAGTATACATAAGATCAAGAGTAAGATGAGCAAAAGATGCGGGCAATATGTCAGGGAGGGAAGCGCTAAAAAAGATATGGTTAACAGAAGGTCAAATTCTCAAAAATCCGAGAGACATGTCAAGGTCAAATAGTATATCCCTGGTTGCGACCCTAGTTTTATAATGGTGGGAGTCAATTTCACACAAATTATGATAAAATTCTGAACGCAAAATAGGGTTGTAAGCATGTCGACAGAAGACAACGCTATCAAGCTGAAAATGTTGAGTAATGTCAATGACCTGAAGACAATATGTTTGATAGAAAGGAAGGTCAAAACAATGAGTTCCTATAACTTTAAATTTTTTATTAGGAAAAGATAGACATAGATCTTCAGTTGAGAATCTAGGGTCTTAGCTGGGATTTAAGGAGCTAGTCTCATATTGTACCGTTGTACGACTCTTTTCACTATTATTAAAGGAATAAAATAAATAAATCATAAATAGATATGGAAAGAAGATTCGGAAAGAGATTATAGAGGCATTTTCGTGTTCCGAGAAAGGTGATAGGCGGAAAAATAGGCGAAGACGGCGTAGAAGGAGAGGAAGGTAAGAAGAGGTGGGGATGAGACTCGGCTGCTGCCCGAGTCTTCGTTTTATAGGCCTCGATCAGTCGATCGAAAAGGGGTTCGGTCGACTGATCCCTTAAAAACCGGGCAATCAGAAGTAGTTGGTTGGTTTTCGGTCGGCCGATACATTTATCGTGGTAGAATTTCGGAGAAGTAGATAAGGTTGAATTCGCGGCGTTGAAGTTATGTTTTCGATTGACCGAATAATTAATAGGTTGGTTTAGTCAATTAACAGCAGGATTCAGATTCATGGAGTGTTTGGTTGACCGAACCTGACGTTCGGTCGGCTGATCCAGGGTTTTTTTTTAAAATAAATTTTAGGTTGAATAATTAATTTTTTTTTTAAATTTAATTAGGTTTTAAGTTTGAATTTTAAGTTTTGATTAATTTTGATTAGGTTTTAAGATAATTTAGTTTTAAAATAATTTTAATTAAGTTTTAGAATTTTAAATTAAGATTTAAAATAATTTCATTTTAAAATAGTTTTAAGGACAAATTTTAATTATGTTAGTTAGTTTTGATTAAAAATTTTTGAGGGTTTAATTTATTTTGAGGTTAAGTTAACAATTTTAGACTTAAAGTTTTAACTTAATATTTTTAATTTAATTTATGTTAATAATTTTAATTTAAGTTAATAATTTTAATCTAATCTTTAAGTTAATAATAATTTTTTGATTCAATAATTTTAAGTTGGGTTCTAATAAATAAGTTGAATTTAGTTAAATTGACTTTGAATTTAAGTTTTAATTATTTTTCAAATTTAACTTTAAATTAAGTTTAAAATAATTTTAGATTTGGGATTGAATTTATGATTTAAGCTATGTTTTAAGTTCAAGTTAATTGAGTTTTAAAATTTTAAGTTTGAGTTTATGTTTTAATTAATTTTGATTAGTTTAGAATTTTGATTTTAAGGTTAAGTTTTAGTTGATTTGAATAAAGAGCCTATAAAAAAAGTTGTTTAACTCATGTTAGATCCAAACTTAGCTTTGAGTTTGTCAAGCATGTTTCCTAAGGATTAGTTTTCAATTCAGTGGTAAGGAATATGACCTTCTTGTATATCAATGGTAGACCACTTGTTGAATACTTTCTAAAATATTTCTGCCCAAAAAACTTAATACTAAGTTTTGGTCTAACTAGCTCATGTTTGACTGAGGTAGCTTCGGCCATATCTACTAAATCTAGTGCACCACGTAGAATACACAAGATTCAGCCTAGACATCCCTTCAACAAAGCTTTCTTGACGTACTATCATCCCAATCCATTCCGGTGCTATGTTATTAGGGTTTGGTAAACATTTTTAACTAACCATTTTAAGCTAAGCAGAAAAATAAACCTAATCCTAAGCATGTAAAGTTGGTTAATCAAGTTGGTTGAACCGTTTTTCTATTTACTCCCCCTAAGTCATAGCTTAGATATGGTCTATTTAAGTAGTGAATGTGATTCTTAGGGATCAAGTAAAGATTTGGTTTGATTGATTTGGTTAAACATTTTATTGGAACTCATGCTTGGACTTGACTTCTAACATTTTGACTGATTAAAGATAGATATGATTTGTTTATGTTATTTGGTTTATAGTCAAGTCCTAATTTGTTGTACACGACTCGTTGCGACACAAGTGCCATATTTAGACACTTGAATCCCAGTTTAAACTTTTTCAACTTTTTCTTGAGTCTCTCGACTTGTCCTTTCAAGTTGGAATTTATTTCCACAAGTTTTGTAACTTGAGTTGAAGTTCCAACTTGAACTTGGTTAGTCGAGTCACTCAAGTTAACTTGCTCCTTAAGGTGGTCTATTTCCTTAAGTAGCAAATTATTTTGTTTTTCAGATTTTATCAATTTTTTAAACAAACATTTAACTACTTTAAGTAAATTTGATTTGGAATAAAAAGTTACCATATTGGGACCTTCAGAAATGGATGCGGATCCGTGGTTTTTCTCGGACTCGATGTCGGTCTCAGACTCGTACTCCTCCTCGGAACCTTTGTTTCTTGCCATAAGGGCAAGATGGCTTGAATGCTTCGACTTTTCTACATTGGACTCTTCGGAAGATATCTCGTCTCACATTGCTTTGAGGGTCTTCTTTCTTCGTGTTGATTTTGGATTTTCCTCCTTCCGGTTAGGGCATTATTTTTTGAGATGTCCCTTCTTGTTGCATCCATAACAAATCATTTTTGATTTGTTTAGTATCTGGTTGATCAGTGTCCTTTTGGTGCTCCTTTTGAATTTCTTCCTTGTTAGTAGTTTTCGGACCATGTTGACCAACTCCTCTTTATTGGTTGAGTCTAAGTTAGACTCACTTTCTGGTTTAATCTTGGCTCTGGTCTTGGTTTTTTTGCTTGATTCTGCATACAAGACAACATCTTTCTCGACTTGACTCAAGTTAGACTGTTCAGAATTAAAAGATCCCTTAAAACTTTGTATCCATCTACTATTGATGCCTACAAAGTATTTCTCGAGAAGGCATTTAGTGCATACCTTACCGTGTCACAATTCTCCAGGTTGTATCCGATTAGATGCAGTCTGTTGAGAATATCTTTCAATCGGGCGTGTAGTTATGTGGTCGTCTCACCAGGAAGCATTTTAATATTAAATAAATTATTTAATAACAAATCCCTTTTGTTTACCTTAGATTCGTGTGTTCCTTCGTGCAGTTTTACCAAATGATCCAAGAGTTATTTTGCATTTTTGTAGGGCCCGACTCGATTCAGTGCCTCCATCATTAGGACGCATTGAATAATGTTGATTGCTTTGTAGTTGAGTTGTGCCTTCTTGATCATCGGAGGAGTCCAGTCTTCTGGTTCTACCAGCTTTTCATCTACCATCGGGGGAGTGTAACCTTTGAGTATGGTGAACCAGAGTTCGATGTTGGATTTGAGGTAGCATTCCATTCTATTATTCCAATAGCTGAAATTCTCTCCTTTGAATAGTGGAGGGCGAACTGTGCTGTATCCTTCTTGGTAGGAGTTTGTCATCTTTGCTATCAAAGAAAAAGTAAAAGAAGATTTCCAAGACTCTCGTCTTGAGATTAGTAGTGCGGGATAAAAAGTTTAAGAATAAGAAAAAGAAATCCTATTTTAAAAAAGAAAACAAAAAGTTTTAAAATTTACTTTGAAAAATGATTAAGTATTTTCAGAGCTACCAGGCTCTGATACCAATTGAAGGATCGAGAAAGTGTGATAGAGGGGGGGGGGGGGGGGAATATCACTTTTTAAAAAACTCTTTTCTTGTTAAGTATTTAAACCAAAGTAGTGCAATGGAAAATAAAGAACATAATTCGGTTACTTGGCTCGAAGCGTAGGTCGACTCTTACTCCAAGACCCGCGATCCTTGATCGCACCATTGGGCAATTCACTAAAATCCTTCTTTCCAAAACCTTCGAAAAGAAGCAATTCGTACAATGAAATGTGTAAGATAGTAACAGCTTACTATATTACTTGAAATAAAGTACAAAGCAAGCTAAATAAAATATACCGACACTAGATGTAGGATGAAGCTCGGTCGATACTTCTTGGATGGAGCAACAACTTGCTTGGAGATGATTAGTAGACTTGTCGCACGAATAGCAGCTTTGCATAGAGATGAACTCAGAACTGATTCGTTGCTGACTCTTAAACTTCGAGCACTTTTTATAAGAATGGTCAATGTTCGCTCGACCGATCTTTGGGTTCGGTCGACTGAATCCACTCCCTTCTTTCTTTGCTGAGATCCGATCTTCGGCCATTGATGACATTGAATGGTTCGGTCGATCGATCATTTTGTTCGGTCGACCGAACGGTGCACTTTCCCGTTAGTCGAGATTCTTCATTAATGTGACTTCAATGTGATGATTGTTCGGTCGACCAATCAACCAGGTTTCCTTCTCTGCTTCGGCTTGGTATGATTTATGCCACATCATCAAGGTTCAGTCGACCAGTCTTCTTGTTCGGTTGACTGATAAGACTTGAATCGAACTCCGCTTTGTTCTGCTCTGATCTGATCTTTGGTCTAAGTCCACCTGGTTTGGTCGATCGATCCCTGTGTTCGGTTGACTGATTAGGCCGGATCTACAAAACAGTGTTAGACAATATAATCCTGTAAAACAAAGGTTAACATAGTAATATTATATTTGATACATGAGTAGTATTAGACAGTAGAATTGTCTTGATCTCAACTTGGAAACATTCCCGGTTTCTTTAGTTGAATCAACGACCTTAGGTTATTCCTTTCAGGAACGCGACCTCACTGTCATTATTCCAGTTGCTTACTTCAACCTACTTGCCAAACCTTGGTCCTCCAGACCTGTTTGGACTTTGTCGCTTAGCATTGGATCAACTATCCAAGACTTTCCCTCGATCTTCAGTCCTCCAAACCTATCGAGCTTCCCTGCCAAGTGTAGAGTCCTTTCGACCCACTTGGACTTCCCAGCTGACTTCCATGATCTGCTAAGTCTTTTCTGCCTAGCCTCCAACTAGGACTTTCCTGGTTGAGTAAACAGCCTGCACACTTGGTTAACTTGTTAGATCACAACAAGACTTAACTTGAACCTTTGGAAACATTAAAACTTAGATTTGATTCTGGTGCTACTTGCACCAATAATATGGACGGGTAGAAACCTAGCATTAAGCATTTAGACGGTTGGGGTTGTCCAGCTGAAGCTAAGCCTTATAGGTCTAGCGAAAGAAAACTGAACACAAGAACAGTTAGCTATAATTTTATGTTACTCTGAGAAATTAAAGGGGTATAAATTTTATTATCCCTCTAAGAGATCCTTCTTCAAAACGGAAAACGTCAATTCATTGAGGACAGTGGGAGTGATAAAATTAGGGATGTATCTTTTATGGAAAGCATTAGTGATCCTCATGTGGTCACTACTAGTGTGATTAGTAGTGATGTGGTACCATATTGCACATTATGGGTATCATACATCCAATGAACAAAGTAAATCAAGATATTCCCATAACATCTCCAATGTAATTGGAGGAGCCTACCACTAAAATTGTAGTATTGCCTCATATTGAGGAGCAAGTACCTCAACCACCTCAAAAACAAGTGCATTTAAGGCGATCCACAAGGGAATAGAGAACCACTAATTCTCATGATTAAGCAGAATCAAGGGGCAATGTCAAAAAGTATAAGACTAGTCTTGTTGCTAAGAAATTCACTTAGAAAGAAGACATTGATTGCAAGGAGACTTTTTCACTTGTGTCGATGAAAGACTCCCTTAAGGTAATCATGGTACTTGTTGCTCATTATGATTTGGAGCTACATCAAATGGACGTAAAAACTGTTGAGACCTTGATGCCCACTAGAAGAGGGGGGGGGGGTGAATAGCGACTCACCCAACGTTTGCTTCCTACAATGGTTAGTATGCACAACAGAATACCAAAACAAATACTAAGAAGAGAAAGCAAACCTAACACGTTGATTTAATGTGGTTCGGAGATAAAGCTCCTACTCCACGGTTGTCCGTAAGGTGGACGATCCCGATCCGTCGATGGATGACTCCCCGGAAACCCTTCGGCTAGCTCACGTAGCTCCTTGTGATTGGAGAAATCTCGCCACAAACTCGCACAAGCACGCTAGGCACACAAGAGCACTTTGGATACTCTAATAGGGGTTAATCACCTCTATTTACGTCAATCATGGTCATGCACCCTGAGCTCTCTTAAATAAAGCTCGGGAGAAAACACCTAGCTGTGTTTCCCACCACCAGTTGACTGCTACAACCGCCAGTCGACTGGTCCTAAGTGAAATTCAATCGTTACAAGCCAACGGTCGGCTACCAGTCGACTAATGAAAATACCAGTCGACTGCTACAGTAACGCTATAGTACTGCTACAGTATACACTAGAATTTTACCCTGAGTAAAGTCTCTCATGCACTCGTCCTTGCCCGCACAACCTAGACCTAGCCTTCTAGCCTCCTCCATTAGTCTCGCGTCCCTCGGATATCTCCCGATCCTTCACGCCTTACCTTTTGGAGCTTCCATCGGGCTTGCCATTATTGTCGGGTCTTCCTTTGCCAAGAGGTCGTACCTCCGAGACTTCATTCATTACCAAGTCACACTTGGATTTACGTTGTTGTATCTGTATCCTGTACACTCACAATGCATATCAAATACAACAATAAAACTAACTTAAACTTTTGCCCAAACATGAAAAACTAGAACACCTAGATTGCTCCAACAAAAACTGCATTCCTCAATGGAGACATAGAGGAGTCTATATATATGGTGCAACCAAAGAACTTTGAGTCTAAGGACTCAAAGCATCTAGTATGTAGATTAAACAATTTATTTATGGTTTAAAATAGGTGCCCCATCAATGGTACTGGAAATTTGATCAAGTGGTTACCTCATTTAGATTTAAGGAGAATCCTACTGATCGGTGATTATTAGGTCCATCAACCACTTTTGGACAAAATTAGCCGATGGACCTTAGTCATTCCAAAAATAATTTTTTTTTATATGCTCGAAAAGGGGGAGTCCAAGGATCTCATTTGTGGTGTTGGTTAGTGATTATTATCGTCGTATCATTTAAAATGAGCATCCGATATCACTTCTCATGCCCAAATCGATTGAGAAATATGTTCATTGTCACATATGATTTCCGAATCAATTGCTACAATAACACAATCAATTGGGAAAACTATTCATCGTCATAGAATATTGTCGAACTGATTCCTACAGTACCCCAATCGATTTAGAAATCTATTTAGTAAATATGAAGGGGTAAAATAGGTATTGGGTACGTGATTTGATAATTATAAAACTTAGATACAGATAGGTATTCCATTTATGTAAATCTACCACGTAATGACTAGCTTAGGTGATTAGGTATTCCAAAAAAAATATGGATCCGCTACATCAGCGACCTTTCTAGAGTCGGTCCCATGGATATGGAGGGAGGTAAATGCAGGTACACAGCTGAAAGCGCATGGCCGGGACGCTAACCCCAGGTAATGACACCCTGATGATTGAACCCTGGATCTCTCGGCCATGAAACCATGTGCCCCTAGCCGCGCTACGCCCTGGGGATAGGTGAATAGGTATTCCAAAAAATAATAATAATCCTAGTTAACCTTATTGACTATCCCTGGGGGTGACCGACCCGGTCCCATGAAAGTTTTCCACTTACCACCAGAGTAAATCGGGAAGCGCACATAGCGGCTAGCCCAGAAGTCTAGCATCCTTTGATTGCACCCCCATTTGGAGGAAAAAAAATCCTACAAATATGTCATAGCTGGGGTTCGAACCACAGATGCCTGGATGATAACCTGAATGTCCTACTGTGGCACTATAGCCCTGGAGATAGGTGATTAGGTATTCTAGGACTTTGATTATGTGGTTCATTAAATTGTCGAAAATAAGATAGATAATTTTGTAATATTTTTTTAACATAAAAATGATCTTTTAGATAATAGAAATTCGAAGAGTTTTTTTTTATCATTTATATTGTTGGCATTTCCTATTGATATTGAAGTTTAGTATATTTATGTACATTTATATTATGATTGAGTCTAAACTTCGACAAATTAACAGATAAATTTTTCTTAATGAATAATTGATATAAGAACGTTGGGCTAATAAGTCACTTGTTATAAGTGCTTCCTGATTTATTCTGATAACTAATAGAAAACTTCTGTAAAACTAAACCAATCACTCTCAGAATTAGTTGATGTAAGCAGGATATCTGATGCCAACTAACAAAAAAAGGTACATTTATATTATCTCATAGTCTTTGTTAGAGCAAAAGGTCAAATCATCACCTTAGCGGTTCCTCCACAATAGCCTCACATTCTCTAGAAGAGGGTAAATCACGAAGTACATTAACCCTAACGCAACAGTCCTTTATATGGAAGAAGTTATATATTCAGTGAGATATTTTACAACTATTAAAAATTGACCATAAAATTGAAATAACTATATACATATATGTGTGTTGTCCTCTCGAGATGGTTTAGTGACTAACGCATGAGGTATGAGGTGTTGCCAGCATAAGATTAGGAGTTTGAATCTCGACATAGCCAAGGTAAATCCCTCTCTTATGTGCTAATTACTATTCCAAAGATTAGTAGTCGTCCGTGATTTACCTCCTTTATATTGATCCTAAGACAAATTGATGAAGACAAACATATTCATCTTTCACCACCATATATCAAGTGTCAACTAGGCTATCTCATAGTTTTGTTTTTTTTTTTTTTAAGCTGACCATGGAGCTAGAGCTAGCTTGGTAGCGGGTGACTAAGTGCAATTAATATCTTGAATTCACAAATAATTTTGATTAAATAAACTGTTCTCATCCAATCCTATATCCTTCCTAAAAATCACAAGGATATTGTTTTGCCAAATTTATTTATAGCGTTACTAAATTTAAATATTTTTTAGAAAGTTAAGAAGTGTAAATATGAATTTAATTAATTTTTTTATTTTTAAGTTGAGAGCACATCAAATGATAAAAAAAAATCAAAATTACTTAATTAACAAGAATAAAAGAAATAAAATTTATTTAAATATAAATAATAATATAATAGAGAATAGAACTATGTAAAAAAAAAATCATATAACCAACTGCATCTTAATAGAAGACGGAGTGATTATTATTATTATTATTATTATTGTTATAAGTTGAGAGCAAAACAATTTATTTCAACTCTAATGTCCAAGGATGAAAATTGGATGGGTGTTTTTATTTTAGCAAATTTATCAATCTATTATTATTTTTTTAATAATTTAGGTGTCCAAATTTCATCAATAAATCTGAAATATAATTTATACATACTCAAAAACTAACTTCAATCTAGATATTGGTCTTCATCTATCACGCCCCAGAGGAGTCCCTGTCCGAAGAAATTTCGGCAACATCTCCCCTGTACAGCGGACAATCTGAAACTTTTCTACATCTCATATACCTCAGCCACAGGCGGCTGGAATAATAACAATCAATAAAAACACATTCCAGACAACCATCCACGCAGTTATATATAATCAAACAAAGAAGTAATACTCTGACTCGAAAACCACCCTACTCAACTACACTCGTAAAGCTCAAAACCGACGAACTCACCTCTTCTGCCGTCCAGGCAGGCGTGTAGTAGAGTAAATCCAAATCATACCAAAAGTCCATCCAACGGAAAGATTCCATACAATATCCATATGTAAAGTCCAAAACAAAACTAAAACAAAGTCTGATAGCGGAAAGCTAAAATAAAATAACAACTCAAAAACCAGCAGAGGAGTAGCACTACGTGCTGTGGGGACCAGCGACTGGAACTCCCTCCTGACAGCATCAACCTGAAAATAACAACAATGGAGGCGAGGTGAGTCCAACACTCAGCAGGTACAATTGATATGCAAAGTAAAGAAACAACACCTAGCACTAATCATGCGTACAGTCTCCTGATAAGAAAGATAAAAATGCATCTGAAGTAAACAGGAGTGAAATAACCAGATCCTGAGTATAAGGTCAAACAGTCCGAGTGGTATAGGGATCCATGCATGTCAAACATAGGTATCCAATAATATGCATATAAATGCAGGAACCACAAACACAGCAATAAATGCATCATGCATATGATGCCAATGATCCGTCCCCCTCACGCCAGTCGATCATCTCACACCATAGTGAGGCCGAGTGGGTAGGGTGTGACAACCGTGCACTGTCGTCACTACTCCCGATGAGTGACCGAGTGGACGGGATCTTGTCGAGTACACCTATCCTCCTACCCCAAATCATAGATGGGGGAGCGCAATGCTCTCAACTCCCGGTACACGATGACGGGGAGGAATCCCTGCCGGATAACTCGTTGTGTCACACTACCCATGAGCGGACCAACGGTGCCTAACAGAGTCCCTGCTGCAACACACTCATCCTGAATCGACCACTAACCCATGAGTGGTGGTGTGTGCAGATCCATGTAACTGGCGATGTGCTCAACAATAATGGAGCGGACTATCGCACAGCATGCAATCATGCAAATGATGCATGACAATAACCATATAAACATCCTGACCTAATCCATATATATAGAAAAGTGCACCCTAGGTCAACGAATCATATCGAATCAAAGGTACACAGAAGGTATAAAAACCTAGGTCCTGAACATGGTGAAGCATGGTACATCACTACCCGTATAAGCATGTATAGACAGGTAAAGTATACATGAGATGCAAATCAATCAATCAATCAAGCATGTACCAAGATTTGGGTAGTGATTAACCGAAAGAAATAAAGGACATAATTAATGCAACATGTTAATTTCATTACTAAGCATATCAAAGACAAAAAGTCAAAAGTACCCGCCTCCGATAAAATGGTCCAAATCTGACTCCGAGATACTCGTCTCGCGTCAAGGTCCTGTATATTAAACATAAGGTCTAGTTTAGCTAATTCTATCATACCACAATTAGCCAAATTAAATTCTAATCCAATTTAAGAAGTTCTAAATTGGATCTAACTAATTCATCCAACAAAATTAATGAACCCTAATTAAATAAAATCAGTGGGTCCACCAGGGTTAGTTCCTTAACCCTAATCATAACATGAGATTAAAAATCTAAAGCTAATCCAATCTACCAATCTCCAACATATACCTAATCAATATACACGAAGCTCAAAAACCCTAAACCTTACCTCAAATTTTTTCCGATGCCTCAGTGCTGCTCAAATCCTGAAGAACTTACTGTCGAGACCCGGAGAAGCTGCTGTGGGAAAACAGTGACAAGTACCATAGTTATCAACCAACAAATTCAACACAGGATCCAAATCAAAAATCCAAATACCCCTTTTTGCCTTACCTAACTCGCTACACCCTGTTCTCCTCACTGTCGGCGGCTGGTGGCGAAGAAGGAGGATCCAGTGGTGATGTCTAGGGCAGAAATGTTTGGCCGGCTTGGAAAAATTCCAATGGCCGGCAACCGAAGATCGGCAGGGCTCATATCTAGGGCTTGCTTCTGCCGTGAACAGGGCGTCTCCGAGAAAAAGGAGGCAAGGCCGGCGGTGAGCTCAAACCTAGGGCACGGCAGAGGAGGAGGTTCGGTGGTGGCGAGAGGTGGCTGTCGGAGAGGGCGTCGGTGCTTAGGCTCGGCGTCGGGTCGGAGTGACAGCGACGCGGCTAGAGCCCGGTGGACCTGGTGGCCGACGCTCGAAGAAAAGGAGAAGGAAAGGCCGGCGAGGTCGCGATCGGGGACCGAGAGCCGGCGGCCAGTGATCGAAATCTCACGGCAGAAAGGGCATCGGCTGTCACACGGAGTGGGAGAAGGAGATCGCTCGCTGAGGGATAGGGAGAAGGAGACGCGAGGTTTAGGGCAAGGGAAGAAGGTTTCGGCTCGCGAGGGAGAGGGGTTTTCGGCGAGGGAGATAAAGAAAAAGAATTTAAAAAGGAAAAGGAAAAATCAACTTTTCCTTACTTAAATGGGGTAACCTAAACAGGCTTTTCCGGGTCCCGTTCTTGTTCCCGTTAACTCGTCCATACGAGCTTCGAAAAATTCCCGAAAAATTTCCAAAAATTCCGAAAAATTCCCTTATTAATATTTCTTATTTTCCGGTATTTTACATCATCAACACCAAGGCATGCTCTATCTCTCACTGCCCCCTCCCCATTTGTTCAGTCCTTACCTATTCCTGCTATTCTCTCCTGCTTCCATTGATAAAATCACAGACATCAGATGCAGTTCAAGCATCAAGTTTGATTCTGCAAAATTATTTCAGTTAGATGTTTCATTCTTAACACATTTAGAAATAACCTTATTCATTGGTAGGGTGTTCCAGGCCTAGTCCCATTGGAATTCTCTGTGAGTAGTCAAGTTGGAAATGTTGGTTGTTTTAACTCCATCAGAAGCAATAAAATCATAAGGCGAATCCTCCGAAAACTCTGTTGGCATGGATTTCCAGTACAAAGAAGGCTCCCAACCAGCATTTTTCAAGACCTTAATTATCTCTGCTACGACTATCTTGCTTCCTTCGGAGGACAAGTGAATACCATCACTGCATTGGAGATCTTATGTATCAGTCCTAAATATTTGCCTTGGAATAAGAAAAACAGAATGGCAAACGAGACAAGACTTACGTAAAACAGGCAGTTTCCCAGTCATCCCTCATTTGTATTGCATTGAACATGTCAATAAATTTTATGTCCATCTCCTTGCACAGTTTTATACAAGCTTCAGAGTACATCTGAAGCAACTCATTAGTCCGGACTAACCGAGTTAATAAAGGACTGCACATGAAAGTAAAGTTGTTATATATATAAAAAAAACAAATAACTTGAAATGTCTAATCAATATGATACCCAATTTGTGAGCCGCGAAACATTTCTTGATTCACTGGTGGAGGAGTAAGGAAGATAATGCGTGTCTTTTCAGATAAGCTCTAAATATAAAATAAGTGTTAGCTCATATAATAGGCTGTTAAAATAGGGTCGCCTATGCCTTGTATGATTACCTTAAGATGTGTTGCTATCTTTCTCATGTTCTCGACATATTCTGGGAGAGGCACATGAGGACCTAGGCCAGATGGATCAGAGCCCATTGAGTCATTGCCACCAAAATTAACTATCACTAAAGAAGGTTGCACAGCTGCATCCTAAAACACAAGAAAAGTGTGTTAGTTTGCGGTTGTTGCAATGCCACTGATAAAAATTAAAAAAAGAATGCTGACAGGTTCTCCAATAACAGAAGTATTTTGAATCTTTGGAAAGGCTTCACATGGAACCTGGATATTATGCCAAACATGCAGAATAAATGGATGCATCATTTAGAACTGTGAAAGTGACATCTTTAATGTCAGAGAAAAACAAACAGTTCTAGGCCAAGTCAAGGAAGCTAAATATTCAATCTTGTAAACGTTTTCTTCTCTATTATGCTCTTTAATCACAGCAAGGATCAGCTAAAAGAAATTATTAAAGTTGGCAAACTCTATGATTCTTGCTGTTCTATAAGATTGGAAAGGTTCCAACCACCAATCTCTTCAGATGCTAGACGTGGATTGTAGCATTCATTGCCCATCAAAAGCCAGAATAAAGCATACAGATAACAATAAACAGTTCTGATATATGGATGATCTATAGATTTACTGGATGCAATAGAAATGAATGCACAAGTAGCATTGTCAAAAGATTCCCATGTTCTTCAATATCATATATAGAAGCATAATTACATGAAAACTCACCCATTGTATACAAAAAATAATAATGTGGAACACAGCGTGAAGTAAGACCAGTGCTCTATGATACAAATAGATGATTATGCTTTTGAAACTGCCTAAACTATCACTCAGGCAAGTCAACATCATTACAAACAGAAGGAACAAAACATCATACCTTTGGAAAAACTTCTTCAACTACTTGAACAGCACGTCTTGAATTCCAACCAAGATATCCGCGCAGCAAAATATCAGCCTGAATTAGATAAAGAAAAAAAAAGAGTATCAAGAGAGACACTGATTATACTGAACATTAAAACCAACAGAATCTGAGATATTGATTTGCAAAGTCAATATTGTCGGAAGATAAAAATAGATATAGGAGGAGAAACTTACAATATATATTGAAAAGCAGCTATAGAAGGTGAACTATCTTTTTGCATAATTGTATTTAAAAAAATGAAACAGGGTAATTCAAGTTGAATGACAATAAATCCACCAATAAAATGATTAAAAAATTAAAATTCCTAACATACCTAAGATTGATAGAAAAGGGAATTCAAGGAATTGTGCTATTATTCTCAACCTATGCCATTTGTCTGTTTGATTACTACCTCCAAGATCCATGATTTTTTACCTTGTTCCCAGATTTTTTTTCTCTCTCTTGTTTAAGAGGTTTTTGCCAAGTTAATATTTGGAGAATTACCTCTCATTAACATCACAAAGCAAAATATACAGAGATCATACTATATGACCTCAACCTATGCCATTTGTCTGTTTGATTACTACCTCCAAGATCCATGATTTTTTACCTTGTTCCCAGATTTTTTTTCTCTCTCTTGTTTAAGAGGTTTTTGCCAAGTTAATATTTGGAGAATCACCTCTCATTAACATCACAAAGCAAAATATACAGAGATCATACTATATGACTACCAATGAATGAATCTAGTCATCCATGTGAAATTCACATGCATTAAGGTGGGATATTTGGAGAATCACCTCTCATTAACATCACAAAGCAAAATATACAGAGATCATACTATATGACTACCAATGAATGAATCTAGTCATCCACGTGAAATTCACATGCATTGAGGTGAGAGTTCGTCAACAGATGTACAAAACCGTGAGAAACAACTTAGCGAATATAGCAAATATTGAAGAAGCTGCAACCTGAGTATTCCTGAAACTAGTTGAGTTTAATTTGCTGAATTGAAAGGGTGCAAGAACTCGTTTTAATTTTCAGGATGCAAGCAAGATCCTTCCTTGAAAAACGATCAAGAGAAGCCATCCCATAAAGGCAAACAAGATTATTCCTAACTAAAAGGTCAAGTGTAGATTTTCACTCCCCTTGTTGCCGATAACGATGACTTGGATTTGAAATAATGAAGAATATGTATGTGCCAATCCTCTAAGGATCCATGGGCTAATAATCTCTATAGGTTAACTATGCATAGAATCTCAAGTTGAAAGTGAATCCTGGCATATCTTTTTAAGTTTAATCAGAATGCAATGCATTCAGGTCATATACTAGAGTTTCTACAACCTTAGTAGCTACTAAAGCTATTATTGTCAGTAACTATTCTGCAGAGGGAGAGATGGAGGCTCAAAGCCAAATTAGCAAAAGTGAACAATTTGATTGGAAATATTTTGTTGGGTTGAGAATTTCATATACTGCAATATACCTTTGCTCAATTAAGATTTTAATATTTGCCTGTAGTAGGTCTAGAATTACATGAGAAATTAAAATAACTTTTTTTCCCAATTACTAAAGTTTACTGTCACTAGAAATATTCACTTTTCAATAAATCATAAATGGGTATATTAAAGGTGATAAGGTGCCCCTTTGATACTAATCATACAGGAGCACCCATTTGATGATTTAAAAATAAGGGATGCCCTTTTCATTTTTGCCCTTATTTTTTCCCTACTCCTTCAACATTAGGATGCCAACCAGCACCAGGAAAAGTCTCCATCTCTGAGCTGCCTCAACCTCTAATATCAAGTTGCAAAACGATACCATCATTAGGAGGAGCATTGATCGAGTACCTTGCGGGCATAGACGTCGGCTAGGATTGCTCCCCATCCGCCGTTACTGAAGCTGTACTGGACGATGGAAGATCCGAAGAGCACGAAGACTGGGCGGCCTGGCCCTACCATCTCCTCTATCCGCCTCGGCTCGTGTTCTTCTCCTCGACGCGGGACAGGGACCGGAATCGAGATCGATGGAAATCGTGGTCAGAGGAGGATGGAAGGGGACCGATCGGCGAGAGGAGGCTTCAACAGGTGGTACGGCGGGCCGCCCAACACTTTTCTTCGCATTTACTCGTCGAGGCTGCGGCTATCGGATCGGGTCGACTTAGATTTGGGCACAAATCATCCGATTCGCCTTCCCGCCAGAGATTGCATTCTCGCATCCATAATTTCCCATTAGACGAGATGTAATTAATTTTAATTATATCGATAGATTTTTAAAATGATTACAGCAAGATTAAAATATCTTCTTCATATTATATCACCAGACATTTTAAGCTAACAGCTCTAATTTTATTTTATTTTTTACGATGTAAGCAGAATTCAAATTATGTACGTCTAAAATATAAGTGATTAAGATTAAGCTAAAAAAATGTTAGAATCAGGTGAAAGTGGATCTGGAATGACTGATCTAGTCTTAGAAAATATTTCTATTGACTTTCGGGGTAAACGGGGTAAATAAAAAAGTACTCAGGCTAAGCAACCCAAAATCCCAACATCTCATAATTACATGTCCCATTTAAAAAAAAATCTCTATAAATACATCATATCATATCTGAACCGTGGAGGTCTAAGTGACAATTTAACATCCTCTTGATGCATCATAACCTCGGGACATTAAGATTAAGCTATAAGGTGAGATGGGATGTTGATAAATTGTTACATTAGTGCTTAAGCTGTTGCCAATATTGCACAAATAAGCACTAAAAAGGAAGTTAGTCCATTAACACCACAGAAGATCAACTTTGGCAACTAATAATCCTCCAAAAGTTCGAGTAGTATTAGGAAACATGCCTTGAGAGTAAACTATTCAAAAAAGAACAACCTGCCGCAAGAAACTCTCACTATGCGGGGATCTCGGAGAAGGATTCATTGAGGGCAAAATATTGAGCAATTAAATTATTGAGCAAGTAAAGATGGACATGAGATTCAACACCAAGTGATTCCTTAATTCAATATCGATTTAAGCCAGTTCTAACAGGAAAGAAAGACCAGACGAGATATAAGTAACATGATTCATCATCTTCCAACAACTACTATAGTACTATGTCAAGCTTCAACTGGAAGCCACTTTTTGAGCTTTCGCCCTGCATCAGATGTCTATTATTGTTCTCCAAAATCAGCAAGACTCTCTCTTGTAGTCCTCTCTAAGACAAGTTGCGTTTCAATAATGTCAATCTTATAGAAAATTCTGCAGATGAAACAGAAAGAACTTAGATTGAAAAATGGACAACCAGGTGATTCCAGTTCAAAGAATGAAGATTTTGAGCAACAATGCATGATCATAGAAAGTATCATAAACGTTACTAATCGAGTATGTAGTTTCTGTTGAATTGTAATGGAAAGCTCATTATCACGCTTGCTAAATTCTTCAACTTGGTTATTCATGCATGAGAATGCACAAATTGCTGGTTGCACATGAAGAGGAGCATCCATAATTATCAGTAATGGGAATACAGTTTACCTGAGTGCTGGCAATTTGACCAAACCCAACCTACCTCATCTAAAGAGTTGACGTCAACTCAACCTAGTTGAACTCAACTAAGGTTCAAGCTAGATTAGTTTTGACCATAATAGTTGGTATCACATGCCTCCAGTCTTTCATATTTACATTATGCATCCATTTAGTGTTCTAAAAGGGGCAAAGTTCTGTTCTCTTATCATCCTTGTTTTTGTTTAAAGGTTGATCTTATTTTCTTGTCAGCTAGACGAAATGGAGTTCCAAATGGCATGTCTACAAGTAGCATCTTGTAATCAAAGAATATATTGTATGACCCAATAATTAATATTAAATCAATATAAAGGTTACAGATTCTTAAATTTTCACTCAATTTGATATTTCAATATTGAACATTCCTCTTCCCAGATGGCACACACTTGTATCCCCGATTTCCCCCTGTTACAAAACATTAGCATCTCCATTCTTCATCCTGTTTAACTTGCTAGATATCAGCAGTTTCAACTTATTTTCTGAAGTTTTATCTGAATTGCGAAAACTGCAAGTAGTCACAGTCGAATGATCACAAGGTCACGTCAGAGGACTACTAGGAGAAATGTCACTTGAGCTCAGCTATATTAAAACACATTTAATTATCAGGTGACCAAATGGGACCAAGAGGGTCCAAAAAGTGCAGTGTTGACACAAAGTACAGGTTATTCATTTAGTTTGATTAGCTTGTATTTAGTTTGACACACATATGGATGTTGATATTAGAATTCTTAAGGGATGAGTGTAAAGTTTCTGTTTTGATGGATACAATATAACTTATCCCTGTCAACTGGGTATCTAGAGTCTTTCATAAATTTTTCAACCCCCTTAGGAGGAGGCTGTGGATCAATGTAGCAAAGGGCCTCCCCTCCCCTACTAAACTTGACGTTAATACTATTTTTCTGTTCACCTACCAACGCTCCTTACCTCAATTCTGCAACCTGAAAGACACGTCTCTACTACTTTGATTCCTTTTGCTTCATTCATCTTTGTTGTTCAGTCCCTTTGCTTCTTTATTCACCCAAATCTTCAACCAACAACGTCCCTCCCAGATCCCTCCTCATTCTCAGTAGACCAACTGCTACAATCCTCTCCTCTATTTCTATCAACCTCGTCATGTTTTTTTCTCTCACAATCTTTGCTGGTTTCATCACTTACAAGTTTTGCAAATTCATGATATCCATTCAAAATGTACTGCCATCTAGTTGCATATTTAACTCAATCCTATGCTGATTACAAATGAAATTGAAAAACATGAACTGATGATGCACAATTATGAAATAGAAAAGCTTGGGTTAAGTCAACAGGTCAGGCATTGGTTCAAAATGAAGCTATACTTCAATTAACACAAAGCAAACTTAATCCTCCATTTCTATTCCATCATCCAATTTTCATACATGTACAATATGCTTTATTTAATGAAATTTGGTTTTGACATGTTTATGGTTGCAATTTATTAGAAGACTTATAATTAAATCTAATTGGATACAAAAAATAAGTGAAAAAAGTAGTAAACAATTACCATGCCTTACCAACAGATAATTCTAGTTGTTTGGGAGGTTCCAAATTTTCTTTAACACCAACGTTCTTGCTTTCCTTGTATTCCTGCTGCATTGATCCACTTCCTTTCCCAAATCCTCGATGCTCTGCATGAACACTTCCAAGTTCTGCTTGATCTCTTCAATTGCGAACTTTACTACCTCTTCATCCTTAAGGGCAAATTCTGCATTTTCCAGCAGTGAATTGAAATGAATCTCCAACTTATCAACCAGCACCCTTATTGTATCCAGGTCTTTTAAAGAAATCCTTGTCCTAACTTGCATCGAAATAAGAAGCTCTTTCTCTGCTCCCACAGCATTCTGATAGTTCTTTAACAATGAGTTAATCCACTTTCCCATAGAACCTATCGGAATTGTAGATGCAGCAGCCAGTGCAGCTGCAACATGAGGCCCAGCGATAGCAGCTGCAATAACAGAGCATATAATTACAGTTGTAAGAGCAGCTACAAAAAGTATATTTGACATTTTCCTCCATGTCTGTATCGAATTTAGCTGCTTATCAAGCCTCTTCTTTCTCGCTAGAAGCTTATTGAGCATTAACTGCTGCTGGTTATAAACAGATTGGAAGATATGAGAGAATTCATCAGTGAATGGATTGCCAGCGGCCTTAAATTTTCTCAACTTCTCTATGGTCATTGTGTAATTCTTAACATTTTCTTCAGCTTCAACTCCATTGTTCTCCTTGTCCTCCACCTCAAAGTGCTGGAGAGCGAATTGGATGATCAGATATCTATCGCGAGCTTTCTTGAGGCACTTCTCTAGCTCAATACAGTAATCGAGGGTCTTGATGCTGCACTCGAAGTAGTCGTCGATAAGGTCAGAGAGCTCAGCGTTCTTGCAGATGTCGTCCTTCCATTTCAGAATAGCAAGGACCACTTCGTTGTTCGTCTCGAAGAGGTGGCCCGTCAAATCCTTGAGAGTGTTGAAGGAGATGGAGCGAAGCTCGACTCCGAGAGCCAGGGTGGATATGGCGTGGCTAGTGCGCTGTTGGATCTTGGAGTCGAAGGACTGAAGCTCTGGGTCAGCGTGGCATGCCGCCTCGTAGTAGCTCAGTTCATCGGAGTACTCGATGCCATTCTGGACTGCATCAGCCCGACCGACGGCGTCATCATTAACCTGGTCATCGCCACGGATACTGTTGCCTCCGCCGTGAGTATCAAGGCTGCCTGGACTCATGCTGGGCCTCTTGCTAAGCCGACCACCCATCTCGGGCGCGATGAATAATGCTCCAAGGACAGGGTTTTAAAACCCTCAAACTTGCAAAGGAAGATCCAAACTTTGGCCAAAAGGGGGATTAAAACCGGAGAAAAACGATGAATTCGCTAACGAAATCCCACCTTTTACACCGATTAAGCAGAACCCCTCCTTGTGCACAGCTTCTGGACTACTGACAGCAGGAGATCAACCAAAATTGTAGAAAACGCACAGATTCTAAAAGAAAATAAAGCGCTGTTAACAAAATCTAACACAAAAGGCTGAAATTTATAAATGCAGAAACTCAATGAGAAAGAGATGGCAAAGAGGGAGCACGGGCGGAGCCGCGGAGGGATGTTGAGCCTGTAAAATTACCAACGGAAAAGAAACTTCGGCGGAGAAATGTCTCACCATTTCCTCTGCCTCACTATTGCAAGTTCCAGGAAGGAAAGCACGGAGTCAATGGAGGTCGACGACGAGTAAGACGAAGGAGCAACCGTGTCCGAGGCCATTCCGCGTGCACCGACTTCAGCCAGACGAAAGCCTTAATTGCTACTAACCCCCTAAATTAACCTTAATATATATATAATGATCTCCCCTTTCTTATACCAAATTAATTAAATAAAAAAAAAATGAAACTGTCATATAAGCGGCCCCTAAAATCGGTCCCATAAATATGAAGAGAAATAAATACAAATACATAACTGAAAGTACATAGTCGAGACACTAATCTTAGATAATGACACTCCGAGGATCGAACCTTAGACTTCTCGACCATGAAATCATGCAAAATCAAATCAATTAAATGGCTGAATGGCATGGTGTCTGCTTCTTTAAGCTTTGCGAGATGTGTGATGTCATCCGTGTTGGTGCAATATTTCCTAGGTCAATGTTGACCTGGTTAACCAAGCCTGAGTCTTGGTTTGAGTTTCGATGTTTGACAATATATTGGGTTTAAATGATATGGACAATGCAGGTGCAGTTGTTCATTTGGGGAGATTGTTGATGCAATTCCCGTTTGGTCAAAGTTGACCAGTTAAGATTGTGAAGGAAAGTCAAGTAGGTCAAGGTTGACTGGATACTTGACTGAAAGTCCTGGTGAGTGAAGTCAGGCAGAAGGAAGTCCTGGTGAGTGAAGCCAGACAGAAGGAAGTCCTAGTGAGTGAAGCTAGGCAGGAGAAAAATCCTGGTGAGTGAAGCCAGGTGAAAGACCTAGTGAGTGAAGCTAGGCAATTGGGAAAGTCCTGGTGAGTGAAGCCAGGCAGGAGAAATCCAGATGGGTCAAGGTTGATCAGACATCTGGTGAGAGTCCAAGTAGGTCAAAGGAATTGACCGGATATTTGGCAAGAGGAGAAAAGTCCAAGTAGGTCAAAGGGATTGACCGGATACTTGGCAAGAAGAGAAAAGTCCAAGAGGGTCAAAGGGATTGACCAGACACTTGGTGAGAAAGTCCTAGCTGGTCAAGGGTGACCGGATGCTAGGCCTTATGTACCAACAAGTCATGGTTGACTAGATGTTGGTTTAGGGGGCTTTGGACTTGGTTTTGGGCAAAAACCAAGATCTGGATTGATCAGCCGATTGATCCAGTAGATTTGGATTGATCAGCCGATTGATCCAGCAGATCTGGATCGATCAGTGGATCGATCCAGAAGATCTGGATCGATCGGCCGATCGATCCGGTGAATCCCCGCGAACAGAACCCCTCTGGATCGATCAGTGGATCGATCCAGAGGTCCCAATCGATCAGTGGATCGATTGGGAGCTGCTGTTTATACGCGATAAGCCCTGGATCGATCCATGGATCGATCCAGGCTATTCCAGAGAACACAGAGGCGCTTTGGATCGATCCGTGGATCGATCCAAAGCCTCCCCGATCGATTGGGAGCAATCCAATCGATCGGGATCCGACCGTTGGCGTCGATTTAAGCCGCAGGCGTTCATTTCCTTCGGAAGAACTTCACCGATTCACTCTAGATACTCTCCAGCACCTCCATAGCTCTCTCCAAGCTCCAGATCGCCAGTTCTTGAAGATTCTTGGAGGTTTTTCCAAGTCAAGAGGCGGATCAAAAATAAGAAGAAGAAGTTAGGGTTAGAGTTTTTATTGCACATCTTGTAAGCTTTTGCTTATCTTGTATTTCCCTTTTTTCTTCTTGTATTGAGAGTATTGTAGGGCTTCTCCGCCTTTGGTAGTTACCATAAAGGAGTGTTATTCATAGTGGCGGGTGCGTGAGTAGGTGTGGATCCTTGGACTAGTCACCTCTTGTGAGGTGGATACCAAGTAAACCATCCTTGTTAGCGTTGTATGCTTTTGTTTCTTATATTTCCGCTGCATATCTCTGAAGAAACGAGCAACGCCGACGACAAGCGTACGAAGAGCTATTCACCCCCCCTCTAGCTACTTTTCGGTCCTAACAAGTGGTATCAGAGCGAGGCCGCTCTTCACCGGAATCATCGTCGGAAGGGGCAAACAAAACAAGCAAAGCTAGAGGGTGAAGAAGTTGAAGAAATTCTACAAGTCGAAGACTTCATCAAAAGGCTCAACTTCAAGATGCAATTCCAAGATTGACTTGGATTTGACATAAGGGTGGCTCCACCGTACACATCCACAAGCTTCGATTCTTGGAGATCAAGAATCGAAAATTTCTTGATGATGGAGATAGAGCAATGGTTTGCTCTCATGGAAGGATTTGAAGCTCCAATAAACTCCAAGGGCAAGCCTCTCAAGAAAAGCAAATGGAGTCAAGAGCAAGTTCAAAGGAGCAAGGCAAACGATAAAGTGACCAAGCTTTTGGTCAACTTATTGCCAAGCAATATTTTGGCTCAAGTTGGAGAATTCAAGGATGCCAAGGAGCTTTGGAGCAAGTTGGCATCAATCCATGAGATCCCCTCCACTGTACCGAATCAAGAGGAATCCAAAGAGGGCGACTCATTGGAGCAAGATCAAGAGGACTCTGAAGTTGAGAGATGCTCAACTTCCGAAGAAGAAGTTCAAGAAGAAGCTGCATCTTCGAGGGAATGCAATGAAGGGAACAAGAAGAGAGCATACTCCTTGTTCCATGTACAAGATGATGAAGCCTCCACCTCTAGGATTGAGGGGGAGCAATCTTTGGTAAAACCGAATCAAGAAGAAGGAGAAACTTCTACATCCGGGTCAAAAGAAGAAGAAGATGATGAAGCTTCCACCTCCACAAGTCAAGCAAAATCAAATGGAGGAGTATCATCTTCGGATCAAGAGGAAGCTTCTACCTCCAGATCAAAAGGAGAAGATGCCACCCCTACAAGCAAAGGTATAACAATTTCAATTAATAATAAAAACCATATTATATGCTTTGAATGTAGGGGAAAAGGGCATTACAAAAGTAAATGCCCTAAATTGGCCAAGAAGAAGGGTCAAGTGGCACAAAAGAGCAAGGAGAAGCCCAAGGAGACCATCCCCGGAACAAAGAAGAGCAAGGAGCACATTATGTGCTTCTTGTGCAATCAAAAGGGGCATTACCGAAGTCAATGCCCTAAAGGGAAGAAGGTGGTCAAGGCTCATGGAAGAAGCTCAAGTCAAGGGGGAGCCTCCAAGGTAAAAAGAAAGGTAACTTTCATTGAGCCTACCCCTTTAAATTATGGTAAAAAGCATGATAGTTCTAACTTATATCATTTTAATGCTATTTACCATGAAAATAGGAAGCATGATAGCGTTAAGGAAAAACATATAGCTTTTCATGCTAAAACCACTACACCTAGAGCTAGGAATGTAGGTAAAAGTCTAGGCAAGAACTCTAAGGATTTTAGCTACAAGCCTAGAAACAAAAATGCTCATGGATTTAATGGAAAATCAAAAACTAAGGACTTAGTGATGGAAAATCAAGTATTGAGGTCAAGACTTGACAAACTAGAAAAGACCCTAAAAAGGATGGAAAATATTCTTAAAGGGCAAAATGAGCAAAATCTAGGTTTAGGACAACAAGGGTCATCCAAGGGCCATAGAGGTTTGGGATACAAATCTAAAATCAAAAAGGATGTACCTACTTACCATAGGGTTCCATATAGCTATGGAACCAACCCTAAGTCTAGAAGTCAAGTCAAGGATACAAGGGAAGTCATCCCTAGAAGTATCTTTGCAACAACAAATGTGACTAAGACTTCTAAGAAGTCTAAGAAAGTCACTAACAAGGTCACAAGGGAGGCTATCCTTAGAGTTGACCTAGAAAAAGTGACAAAGGCTTCTAAGAAGCCAAACAAGGTCACTTGGAAGGTATCTAGGGAAGTTATCCCTAGTGAATACCTAGAGCATCCAAGGAGCACCAATAGGTTTTGGGTTCCTAGGAGCATCTTCTCTATCCCATAGATGGGTTAGAGAGTGTCAACTCTAAGAAGAAGGGTAGTTAACCCAACTTTGAAGAAATTGACACTCAAGGAGCATTTTCAAGGTTATTATTAACCTTTGAAAATGAAGTGGATTTATGTTTACTCTTGGGAAGAGTAAAATGTGTCACAATTTGATAAATTGGATGATATTTTAAGTGACACAAATTGGGAAAATCATAAGAACTACCAAGTTGGGATTTTGGTATGTTCTTAGGAAATTTAAGGTCAATCTAAGCCTTAATTTAAAATGCTACTCTTGTGGAAGAACGAAATATGCCAACATTTGAGAAATAAGCTTAATTTCAATTAGCATAAGTTAATCAAGAGAACTAGAAATGCAAATTTAGGCTTTGGCATTTTCTTGGAGCATTTAGAGGGCAATCTAGGGTTAAGTTTTAACTTAGCTAAGGTTTAAGGACACTTAGATAGGTAATCTAGGTATTTTATTTATGCTAAACCTTGCCATGATTGTTTGCTCACTATATGCCATGACATCATATTTAGTTTTGTATTTTGCACTCATGCCTTATTATGAAAACATAAAAATATCATGTCATGACATACATACATCATGTAGTTATAGGAATCTTTCTTTTGAAAACTATTTCATTTTGATGTATGTCATACATTATCATGCATTATTTTTAATTCCTTAAAATTAAGGACAAATGACATTTACGAAGTGTATCAACAAGTGACATCCTAGGTAGATGTCCAATATCTACAAAATGCCTAGATAAATATGCATGATCCCTAGATTAGGGCAAAACCAAATCTCACATCTCACAAGGACTATAAGGTGACTTGTATGTGTTTTAGTGCATATTAGATACAAGTGAGATGTTAGGAAGATGAATAAACTCAAGATGCTGATTTAGTGCATTCTTTTGAGTTTTAGGGTCATCAAAACACATAGTTATGTGTTTTCCCATCATTGGGAAAGCTATGTACAAGTCATGTGCATTAAGCCCAAGGAATCTGATGGGATATTGGTTTTGAAAATTATTTTAAAAGGTTTTTGGAAAACCTTGGTGAAGGCTATCTTTTGATAGTAATCACCACTGAATAGTTAGACACAAACTTGAAGAAAACGCTAAAGTTTTAGCAAGTTTTCAAACTTGTGTCAATCTTTGAAAATATGATGTATTTTCATAGAAAACTATTTTTCCATGATAAAGTATGCCCTAAATAATGTCTACACGAAATTTCATGATTTTTGTAGAATTTTCTAGGGGTTTCTGAAGTTGGCTGAATTTGAAATTCAGCAACTATCAGAGCTCCGATCGATCCATGGATCGATTGGAGTGTCTGAATCGATCAGTGGATCGATTCAGAAGGCAATTCTCGCGAGCAGAAGCTCGCTGGATCGATCAGCCGATCGATCTACACATCTTGAATCGATCAGTGGATCGATTCAGCTAGGTTCAATCGATTGGAACCCAACTCCAATCGATCCAGGATTCTGATTTTGGTTGAGAAAGCCTGATTTCAGCATTTTAAACTTTGTTTAGTCAATGTAATCATTCCAAACCCCTCAAAATACATTTGTATATATAAAAAGGGTGTTTTCATGTTGAAAACAAGGATGGATTGGTTAAATAAGACTAATTTGAAGTTTAGGTTGAGGTTTGTTTCAAATTTTGAACATTTGAACCTCAAAACTTCTAAATTTGGGTTTCCTTAAGGTTTAGGGATTCCAAGTCATTGTTGGTGCAATGACAGAAGTTACCACCATGTCTTTAAGGGGAGGGACTCTTTAAAGACATGAAAAATTATTTTTTTATGAACCTTGGAGGGTGGTTAACCTTCTTTAGAGAAAATGCTCATGAATGAGCATTTGAACTTGAAATGGGGAGTGGATATCCTCATTATTTCAAGTGGTAATTCAAGTGGTTATTGCTCATGGATGAGCAAATTGATGATAATGAAGGGAATGAGACATTCATTATTGTGTTATGAGCAACGAGTGAAGTTGTAAACAACATTGGGTAACTCTTCAGGGGGAGAGTTTGTTCTTGATGTGTGCCCAAAGATGAGGGCATGTTGTTGATGTGTGTCAATAGGGGGAGAATGCATGGTTAAGTTAGGCCTTCAGTACCTAAAGGGGGAGTTTACCCTCTAGGAAAGGAGGAGAATGAAGGGAACCATCATTCATATATTGACATGAAGGGAGTTGAGGCTATGGGAGTAGCCTAATTTCCTAACTTAACAAGAGGTATTGTCAAACATCAAAAAGGGGGAGATTGTTGGTGCAATATTTCCTAGGTCAAGGTTGACCTGGTTAACCAAGCCTGAGTCTTGGTTTGAGTTTCGATGTTTGACAATATATTGGGTTTAAATGATATAGACAATGCAGGTGCAGTTGTTCATTTGGGGAGATTGTTGATACAATTCCCGCTTGGTCAAAGTTGACCAGTTAAGATTGTGAAGGAAAGTCAAGTAGGTCAAGGTTGACTGGATACTTGACTGAAAGTCCTGGTGAGTGAAGCCAGGCAGAAGGAAGTCCTAGTGAGTGAAGCTAGGCAGGAGGAAAATCCTGGTGAGTGAAGCCAGGTGAAAGACCTAGTGAGTGAAGCTAGACAATTGGGAAAGTCCTGGTGAGTGAAGCCAGGCAGGAGAAATCCAGATGGGTCAAGGTTGATCAGACATCTGGTGAGAGTCCAAGTAGGTCAAAGGAATTGACCGGATATTTGGCAAGAGGAGAAAAGTCCAAGTAGGTCAAAGGGATTGACCGGATACTTGGCAAGAAGAGAAAAGTCCAAGAGGGTCAAAGGGATTGACCAGACACTTGGTGAGAAAGTCCTAGCTGGTCAAGGGTGACCGGATGCTAGGCCTTATGTACCAACAAGTCATGGTTGACTAGATGTTGGTTTAGGGGGCTTTGGACTTGGTTTTGGGCAAAAACCAAGATCTAGATTGATCAGCCGATTGATCCAGTAGATTTGGATTGATCAACCGATTGATCCAGCAGATCTGGATCGATCAGTGGATCGATCCAGAAGATCTGGATCGATCGGCCGATCGATCCGGTGAATCCCCGCGAACAGAACCCCTCTGGATTGATCGGTGGATCGATCCAGAGGTCCCAATCGATCAGTGGATCGATTGGGAGCTGCTGTTTATACGCGATAAGCCCTGGATCGATCCACGGATCGATCCAGGCTATTCCAGAGAGCACAAAGGCGCTCTGGATCGATCCGTGGATCGATCCAAAGCCTCCCCGATCGATTGGGAGCAATCCAATCGATCGGGATCCGACCGTTGGCGTCGATTTAAGCCGCAGGCGTTCATTTCCTTCGGAAGAACTTCACCGATTCACTCTAGATACTCTCCAGCACCTCCATAACTCTCTCCAAGCTCCAGATCGCCAGTTCTTGAAGATTCTTGGAGATTTTTCCAATTCAAGAGGCGGATCAAAAACAAGAAGAAGAAGTTAGGGTTAGGGTTTTTATTGCACATCTTGTAAGCTTTTGCTTATCTTGTATTTCCCTTTCTTCTTCTTGTATTGAGAGTATTGTAGGGCTTCTCCGCCTTTGGTAGTTACCATAAAGGAGTGTTATTCATAGTGGAGGGTGCGTGAGTAAGTGTGGATCCTTGGACTAGTCACCTCTTGTGAGGTGGATACCAAGTAAACCATCCTTGTTAGCGTTGTATGCTTTTGTTTCTTATATTTCCGCTGCATATCTCTGAAGAAACGAGCAACGCCGACGACAAGCGTACGAAGAGCTATTCACCCCCCTCTAGCTACTTTTCGGTCCTAACAATCCGCTTAGAGTCGTATTCGATGGGGTATGAAGTGAATAATTATAGATTAAATTAAAATGACAATTGAATATCTTTTTATGGATCATAAAATACAAATTTATTGGTGCAGATTGACCAATTTGACTAAGTTTGAGTTGGCTCAAGCTTGAGTCTTGATGTTTGAGTTTTGATGTTTGACAATATATAGAGATTGTAGGTGTAATTGTCTGTTTGGAGAGATTGTTAGTGTAATTCCTCTAGTCAAGGGTTGACCAGTTTGATGTGAAGAAAAGTCAAGTAGGTCAAAATTGACTAAATACTTTACTGGAAAGTCTTAATTAGATGTTAGGTAAGAGCAAGTCTAACGGAAAAGTTGGCAGAAGATGAAAATCCAAGTGAGTTAGTGTTAACCAGACACTTGGTAGGGAAGTCCTAGTAAGTGAAGCCAGACAACTGAAAAGCCCTAGTGAGTGAAGCTAGGCAAAAAAATCCTGATGAGTGAAGCTAGTTGAAAGTCCTAGTGAGTGAAGCTAGGCAGTGAGGAAATCTTGGTGAGTGAAGTTAGGTGAAAATCCTAGTGAGTGAAGTTAAGTGAAAGTTCAGGCGAGCGAAGCCAGACCGCTGGAAATCCTGATGAGTGAAGTCAGGTGAAAGCCCTAGTGAGTAAAGCTGGACACTGGAAAAAGTCCTAGTGAGTGAAGCCAAAAATGTGAAAATTCAGATAAGTCAAGGTTGACCGGACACATGGTGATTGGAAGTCCAAGTAAGTTAAAGGATTGACCAAATACTTAGTACAAAGAGAAAAGTCCAAGTGAGTTAAAAGATTGACCAGACATTTGGTGAGAAGTCCTAGCAGATCAAGGTTGACCAGATGCTAAGAAAGGAGGAGTCCCAATAGGTCACAGTTGACCGGATGTTAGATGAGGGAACCCTAGACTTTGTTTTGGAAGTTAGGGTTTAGTAATCGATTGAGCTAGTCGATTACCAAAGCTTAAGCGATTAGGGTAATCGCTTAAGCTCATTTTTCCGAGTGCATGGAAAGGTGCATAATCGATTAGGCACATCTTAAGCGATTAGGGCAATCGCTTAAGAAGTCCTTTGTGTGAAAATGAAGCTGCGGTAAGCGAATAAACAGGGAAACTTAATCGCTTACGGTCTGTTCTCTTGCGAACAAAAAGGCTCTTACTTGACTCGGCTAATCGATTACGAACCTTTAAGCGATTAGAGTAATCGCTTAAGGTTGAAAACTAGTCGTTGTGCGCTCGATAAAAGATTCCACGTGTACTGTTCAACTCATATCCTCTCCCACTTTCTTCACCAAGCTCAGAGGTCATCACCGTCGATTCTTGAAGCATCTTAGAGGCAAGTTCTACTACACTTTCAAGGTCAAGAGATGCTCCCAAACAAGAAGAAGAAGCAAGTTAACGTTTCATGATTGTAATCTTGTAAGATTTCATTTTGTATTAGCTTGTATTTTCCTCTTCTAGTATTTCTTTGTGTGTGAGCTTGTACGAGGTTTCCCCGCCTCAGAATTATTTCCGAAGAGTGTTTTATAGTGAAGAGTGTGTATAAGGGCTGGATCCTTGGATTAGTCACTTCTTCTTGAGGTGGATACCAAATAAATCTATCTTGTTAGCATATGGGAGTTTCGTGTTGTATTTATCCGCTGCACATTATCATCAACAAAAGCACGAGAAGGTATTCACCTTCCTTTTAGTTCTGAAGTGACCCAACAAAATTGACTTGACTGAGAATGATATATTATTATGAAACATGTACTCTTATTTTAATAATTTTTTAATATATCTTTTTCAATTTTACTCTGGTGTATATATATATATATATATATATATATATATATATACCATGCGACGTGCACAGTGTGTGACTGTACGCGTTGCGCAGGATATCAGCTTATTTTTATTCTTTTTAAAATTTAAAATTAAAAAATAATTAAAATATTACTGTAAGATTTCATTTTAGGATTGATGCTTCCTAATTGGGTTATAATTTGTAAGCTATTTTTGTTTTTAAGATTTTACCTTTAGGGTTCAGGCTTCCCAATTGAATTATAGTATTTAGTAAAAAGAATAATTAAAAATAAAATAAATTTAAGTATTTATGGAGTATTATAGTATGTTTAAGTGATATATTTATATATTAAGATTTTTTTAAGGAAATATTAATTTTTTTAATTCAAAATAAAAAAAATAATAAAAAAAAAATTTGAAATACTGCGCACACGCTCTCTCTCTCTCTCTCTCTCTCTCTCTCTCTCTCTCTCTCTCTCTCTCTATATATATATATATATATATAAATAATTTATTAGTGTCTAATTTAAAAATTGAATCAAAATTAAATAACAATTGAGTTAGGTTTTTACCCACCTTAAATTTTTAATTGAACGAACTAATCATTCAAATAAGAAAATGGCTCTGAAATGATTTGGATACAACGTTGCTGAACGATTCTTCAATCATATTAAATTCACTTGCTTTCCTTTCCTTTTTATTGCCACTTGATACAAGAAGACAAACCTTGTAAAAACGAGAAGACAAACCTTCTCTCAATTTTTTTTTTATTTTAAAATTCTCTCATTTATTTATTGCTTTCTTTTACCAAACGAAGAAAAGGTTGGTGTAGCCTTCCTTCACTGTCCAGTCAACTCCTCTTTGACCCACTATCGCTGTCATCCCCACCATCAGCCCCGTCTCCTCTCCTCGCCTTCTTTCGAATGATTATAGTTGATTATTCAATAGCTCAATCGTAAGGGCATGCTTTGAATCTTCATCAATAAAGATACGTTATTATCACTTGTATCTTATTTAATGATAAAAAACAAATACGCAGTACCCTCATCAATTCAAAATTGACGATGGTATAAACATATCTGTTCAAAATTAGACGGGAAGTAACTTTCTTTTTTCCCTTTCTTACAAGAATCTTAGCCTAATTTTTCTCCCAACTTGCTGATGGTACAAGCTTACAATCGCAAACACGCTTTGCACATCTGTGAGAGACGACCCTGTGCGGTCGTCGACTGCCAACGGCGACCTCTCATGCGAGGTTGCCATCCGCGACCGCGAGCAACGGACCTTGTGCAATCGTGGGCAATGGCCCCGCATGAAGTTGCCTCATCGACCGCGAGCAACGGTCGCACACGAGGACCTTGCGTGGTCGTGGGCGATGAATCCTTCAGGTTTTTTTTTCATCTCCTTTCTTTGCTTCTCTTTTTCCTCACCTCTAGCTAACTAATTTTTTCTTCTTGAATTTCTTTCTCTTCGCGCTGCATCTTTGGGAGTAAACATAAAAGGGTCGACACGTCTAGAGTCACGTATTTCCCTGATTTATTTGGCGTGAGGAGTGAGATCTAACTGTACACCTTCAAAATTAGTCGGCAAATATCTGATTTTAAAAAAAAATCTGACACGAATTGACATATTTATAAACATAATATATTTTATAAAATAGTAATAAATTTCTATGATAAATTTAATTATTAATATATTTTTTAAAAAATTATCATATCCATTCCAAATTGACTCGAAAGGACCACTTTAACTGCCATGCGATCTAATCCGAAACCGGCGCGATCTCACGAAATCTGCGCACGACCTTCCCCGTCCAATTGCCGCCTCGCCAACGCTATCGGCTATCCCCCTAATACGTACGCTGTCGTGCCTTCCCACCATCGTCACGTTCTTTCCCTTTCCCTCTACCATATCGACACCAGCTCCAGCACCATCATCCGCCTTCATCCCCAAAATGCCAATCGATCCAATTCCCTCTCGTCGCGTTTCCATCCCCACTTTCCCCTCTTCCTCGACTTCGATTTGAGGGAGGAGTAGGGGTTCCTTCTTCAGTTCTTGAGCTATTTCTGTATTTTAGAGGAGGAAAATGGCTTCTTTGATGAACCTTCATATCTGCTGTAACGCTGCGGTCTCCAGGGCCCAACACTCCTCCGCCTCCTCCGCCGCCGGCCGTCCTGTGCTACTGGCAGTGCCCTTCGGGAGGCCGACTGCTACCTCGGCCGCGCCCCACCGCCGCCGCGTCCCGCCGCTGCCCCATGTTATGGAGGTCGAAACCTCCCCCGCCCCTGCCCTTGAGCCGGCCGTGTCGACGGACTTCGATTTCAGGGGTTACATGCTGGAGAAAGCCGCGGTCGTCAATTGCGCTCTCGACGCGGCCGTCCCGCTCGCGCACCCGGATCGGATCCACGAGGCGATGCGCTACTCCCTCCTCGCCGGCGGCAAGCGCGTGCGCCCCGTGCTGTGCCTCGCGGCCTGCGAGGTCGCCGGCGGTGCGGACGCCTGGGCGATGCCGGCGGCTGTGTCCTTGGAGATGATCCACACCATGTCCCTCATCCACGATGACCTCCCCTGCATGGATGACGATGACCTCCGCCGCGGCCGCCCTTCTTGCCACCGTGCCTTTGACGAGGCCACGGCCGTCCTCGCTGGCGACGCCCTCCTTGCCCTCGCCTTCGGCCACCTGGCCAATCCCGCGTCGTATCCTACCGATCGATCTGTGCCTCCGGACCGGATCGTGCGTGCCGTTGGCGAGCTCTCCCGCTGCGTCGGCTCCGAGGGCCTCGTCGCGGGCCAAGTGGCCGACCTCGAGGCCACGGGCGTCGGAGCCCCCGTCACTCTTGACCATCTCGAGTTCATCCACCTCCACAAGACCGCTGCTCTTTTGGAGGCTTCGGTCGTCCTCGGCGCCATTGTGGGCGGCGCCTCCGACGACCAGATTGAGAGGCTGAGGAAGTACGCCAGGTCCATTGGCCTACTGTTCCAGGTAGTCGACGACATCCTCGACGTGACCAAGTCATCGGAGGAGCTGGGAAAGACGGCAGGGAAGGATCTGGCCAGCGATAAAACTACATACCCAAAGCTTCTGGGACTGGACGAGTCCAAGGAATTCGCCGACAAACTGTTGAAAGCCGCCACGGAGCAGCTCGCCGGGTTCGATCCAATAAAGGCAGCACCTTTGCTACATTTAGCAAATTACATCGCCTACCGCCAGAAGTAGATGATAGATCGAATAGCCAGAAGAAACTACGTACGGCCAATTGATCTTCTTCCTCCATTGCTTCGCCGCTGGTTATCGATTCAAGTTGGTCATCCATAGTGTATATTTACTCTATACACAATATTTATCCTTTCTTTTACTAAGAACATATTGCCAAGTAAACTCGATTTCTTGTTATTTCCTGTGAAGTGCTCTGTTGTAGGCTTGTAGCATAATGCGGCATTAATTATTAATGCCTAGCAGAACTAACACCTAGAGGATCAGTTCTTCTCCCGTCTCTATTTTCTCTGGAAACTTTGTTTTCTCTCTTTAAATGAATTAATCTTGGAACTCTAAATCTTTTTGTTTTTGTTTTCTTCTTATCTTTCTTTATTGGTGATGGTGTGATATTTTCGAGTGGCCTCTATGTCTCTATGAATGCATCATTCGGTCCTTAATGCCGTCAATGTGTCTATCAAATTCAATGAGTTAAGTTTACGTTTATTAAACAAAGACAAAAATTTAAAAACGTCCTAAATTATAAAATAATCAAAAAGATTTTTTTTTCAAAAACAAGAAGAGAAAAAGACACTCAATTTTTATCCACAAAATAATTCTTATCCAACGATTATTATCATAGGTATGTGTTGCTTACTTTCAAAGTTATTATAATCCTTACAATTAATTGTTATAACTGGTACCAGTTATTAAGTGGGTGCTAAAATGGGACAGGGATCCTCTGGTCCAGGATCTCTGGATCAATCTTGGACCCTTATATGTTCATTAGATGGGTGAATTGTACTCTATCTATTAAATATGTAGGGTGCAGTTCATCCCACCAATGAACATGCAGGGTCTCTTTTAGCCCAGAATCGCCCAGAAGATTCTGGACTAGAGGATCTGGCCTCGCTAAAATGGTATAAAGTTTAAATAATTTTAGTTAAGTTGGTAAAAAATAAAAGCTACTCATTAGCTTTCATAGCGGGTAAAAACTATTTAGTAACTATGAAAATTTAATATTTAGAGTTTATGAATTAAGATTTAGAATTTTAATAATTAAAGTTTAAGTATAATATAGCTATCTGATAACTATTACGACGCGTAAAAATTATTAAGTAATTGTTATAATACTATAATAGTATTTTATATTAAGTGTTATACATTATAACATATACTTAATAGCTTCTATATATTATAACAATTTGTTATAGTTATTACAATAATATTGAAAATAAAAATATTCTCCGAGTAAAATATATGATAATAGTATTTTATATTAAGTGTTATACATTATAACATATACTAATAGCTTCTATATATTATAACAATTTGTTATAATTATTATAATAATATTGAAAATAAAATATTCTCCGAGTAAAATATACGATGAGCAAATCAATAATAACCAACATAGAATTATATTTTTTTAATTGAGATCAAATATCTTGATTACGCCAATTAATCTTAGACGTAAGAGGTCTAGTCCCATAAAAATTTTCCACTGGCTATCAGGATAAATTGAGAAACATTTATAACGGACAACCCATTAACTCAGTGTTCTTAGGTCAAATAAAATTACTTTATTATAACAAAAGATGATTACACTTATCTCAGACGTCCCTCACAGTCCGTTCCCAAATTATGTGAAGGGAGGTTGATCCTGTCTAAAATTCATGGAGATAGCAAGCTGGGGATATGGCTATCGCGTTAACTGGATGTAGACTCGGCTCTACTCTGCAACACAAGAAACGTCAGTGTCGAACTAGGGAAGGGGTCCCTAGTGTTGACCCTTCGACGTTCAAGTCAGTCATCGAAAAGAGGAAAAAGGTGGAGCAACAATAGACACAAGCGTGAATAGTGAATAACGCGTACCTCCATCAGTGTGTAAACCCCCTTTATATAGTGTCCTGGTGTGCGACGTGTGCACTTTGTTAGAATTTGAGGGATGTCCTGAGGTAATTGCCTGACGATTTTTTTATTTATTTGATAAGTATATATTCACTATTTGAGTGCATATTATATATTTCATTGTCTTAAACTCATTTACTGAATGTCTGTAATATTATTCATAGCATGAGAGAATTTGTGATTAGATCACAACTAGTAATTATCTCTACATGTGCAATTATAAATATATTGAAATTTCTCTAGTCGTCGAATTGATGCATTCGGACATCATCAATTCTGTAAGATTAGCACGGGTTATACTCTTTGGTTCGGCCAAGTAGCTATTTTCTCACTGGTTGGAGATATTGGGAGGTCGAGAGTTAAATGTGGATGCTGGTTATGGTAACTAATTCATTGGAGTGACTCGTTATAAGACTTTATATGGTTCTCTACATATATATAGATATGTCTGTGAAGTTCTTACTGTAGCACGAGTGCAAGTTTCTTTCAACTTGAGGTATACAAGTCATCTTAGTCATGGAGGCTTATACTTTGACATCTTAAGTAAGCATCTTATTGAGGTGTGGACTCGGGATGATCCGATATAAGTTGAAGTGCCCGAAGGTGTTTGGATAGTTTACAGAGGATTCATCGCTCCTTGCGAGGAGACGTATATCCTATGACCACTCATTAGGGTTATTACTCAAAGTCTTTGGCTACTTGTCGGAGCAATCTAAGTGACCCTAGGTTTTGATGTTTGGGCAAAAGTTTAAGTTAGGTTTATTGTTGTACTTGATGTTTATTGTTGTATTTAATATACATTGTGAGTGTGCAAGATACAAGTACAACAAGGAGAATCCAAGTGTGATCTTGACAAAGGAGGAAAGTCCAATGTGAGTTTTGTTGGTATAAGTCCAAGCATGTAGTCTTGGCAACGTAAGTCCAAGTGTGACTTACCAATAAATGAAGTCCAGGAGGTGCGACCTCTTGGCAAAGGAGGACCCGACAACAAAGACAAGGTTGAAGGAAGCTCCAGAAGGTAAGACGTGAAGGATGGGGAGGTATCCGAGGGACGCGAAGCTAATGGAGAAGGTTAGAAGGCTAGGTCTAGGTTAGTCGGGCGAGGATGAGTGCGAGTGAATGTACTCAGGAGTTAAATCCTAGGGTTAGGGTTTGACCAATTGACTGGGGCAGGGCACAAAATGTTTCTGTGCTCGACGACTACGAAAACAGGTGAGTGGTACTGTAGCAGTCAACCAGGCACTGCTAAGAAGCTCAAGAACAAAATATTGAAGGTAGGCTCAAGTGTAGTTAAGTAGCTCTTTTATAATCCTTAATGACATATTAGTATTTGAATTTTTTCAGCAAGCGAAGACATTTTTTAAGAAAAATAAAGAAATAAAATGTGATGAGCTAAGAAGCTCAAGAACAAAATATTGAAGGTAGGCTCGAGTGTAGGTAAGTCGCTCTTTTATAATCCTTAATGACATATTAGTATTTGAATTTTTTCAGCAAGTGAAGATATTTTTTAAGAAGAATAAAGATAGTGTGATAATAGATGCATTATTGAAGATGAGTTAGTTAAAGTAAGTTAGTTGGTAGTGTAATTGTATAATCATGTAAACCAGTGATGATTATTGGAGTTGAATAATATTTAATAGTGCTAACTTATTTATTTGTTGCATGACTCTGATTATGTAGGGTTACGATACTTCCAATATGGTCCAACGATACTCTCTCTTTAGATATGCAATTTTTTATGACAATATTTGATTGGACCCAATACACCAATGGGGATTGCATAAATGCTTATTGGATTATTCTAGCTAATGAAGCCAAAACTTCTAATTCACCATACTACCCATCTATATTTTGTGGGGTTGGATTTCAAGTAGGTATTTGAGCACTTGATCCTGCTTTTATATATAACGGGTGTAGTTAGCTAAAAATTTATCTGGTTTACATAGAAACTGTTTGGAATGATGCACGTGGATGCATTGAAACAGAGTGCTAAAATTGATGAAGACAAGCTCATTAGATATATTTTTTGTACACTAAATAATGAAGATAATCATTGGCATCTAATGGTCATAGACCTAGAGGAAGGTCATATAATTCATTATAACTCTTTCGGTGTTACACTATCGTTTTTGACAAAACTGTAAGTATTATGTTTTATTTATATATAAATACAATAAGCGTTGGATATGTATTAATTACTAATGTCATTTATGTGTAGGTGTCATTTTTTAAGGAGCTAAACTGGTCATACTATCAAATATGACATCATGGTTTATCACCTTTCTCCGGGAGAGAGTTTAAATCGATTCAAGTAAATGTTCGACACAAAGCAAATCGTAAGTATTTGTTTATTTTCCATTATCTTTACCTCAAAATAGACACTTACAAGTTCAATATTGTTTTTTTATAGGTTAGATTGTGCTTTTTTTATGATGCGCTATGCAGAGAGTTTTGTGTTTCAGTGATCAACGGACTTTATACAAGCTGAAATGAGAGCTTATAGATTTAGGCTTGGCCATAAAATAATGACTAACAAAAATTTTAAATTGTAAATTGTATATTTGTAATTTCAAAATAGTGTAATATGTTATTCTTGTAATGACTGACACCATGTCGTATTTTAATTTACAAAAACAATAATCACCAAATTAAATTGCTTCACATCAAGTTTTTTTTGTTTAGAGACATAAGATATGGTGTAAAATTTTAGATCTCAGGATCAAATTCTTGGTTGTGATCGGTTGAACAAACCGACCAATCACACGTTTAAATTACTTCACATCAAGTGCTTACCTATAGCCTATTTGAATTTCTAAACTAATTCACGAATCATAATATATAGCAAGTTTTTAATTTATAGAATGGAGATATAGCTTCAGGTTTTAGATATCGGGATCATCAACTTGAATTGTGATCGGTTGAACAAACCGGCCAAGGTGCCAAGCGATCAGGCCCACGTTGGGCCTGATATGATATCGTACCAGGCCTAACGTGGACCTGATATATCTTATATCAGACCTAACTTGGGCATGATATGATCCCATATCGGGCCCAACATCATGCTGAAATCTATCATCACGGTGGAGCAACTGTGGAGGGCTTTAAATCATTAATATATAGTACCGTTCCAGTCCTCACAACACCATAAAGTCACGAGACTTTAAATGGGTTCAATTAGAGAAGTCTAGGTCCATCAGTGGGTTTTGATCGAAACCCACTGATGGGCCTACGACACTTATATTTCTTTAAATTTCTATTCCCTAGGAAGGTTTGAGAGGAGACAAGCTAGATATGGTGTCAAATCTTGGGTTTAACCAATACAAATGAAGTTCTTGCTCCGTGCCATTTGGCACGAAATCTATGAAACTTAAGGATTTCTATTCAATAAACAACAACATACACCCTGTCAAATTTTAATTTATGGGGAAACCACCTACCTTACCACTAATTTATTTTAACTATCAATAATTAGTAAGATATTTAAGATAAATTCCAATAGAATTAGAAATTTCCGATCACATGTTTAAATTACTTCACATCAAGTGCTCGACCTATAACTTATTTGAATTTCTAAACTAATTCATGAATCATAATACGTAGCAAGTTTTTAATTTATAGAACGGAGATATAGCCTCAGGTTTTAGATATCGGGATCATCAACTTGGATTGTGATCGGTTGAACAAATCGTCCGAGGTGCAAAGCAATTAGGCCCACGTTGGGCCTGATATGATACCTTATCAAGCTTAGTGTGGGCCTGATATATCTTATATCAGACCCAACTTGGGCCTGATATGGGATCATATCAGGCCCAACGTCATACTGAAATCTATCATCACGGTGGAGTAACTGTGGAGAGCTTTAAATCAGTAATATATAGCACCGTTCCAATCCTCACAACACCACAAACTCATGAGACTTTAAATGAGTTCAATCGGAGAAGTCTAGGTCCATCAGTGAATTTTGACCAAAACCCACTGATGGGCCGACGCCACTTATATTTCTTTAAATTTCCATTCCCTAAGAAGGTTTGAGAGGGGACAAGCTAGATATGGTGTCAAATCTTGGGTCTAACCAATACAAATGAAGTTCTTGCTCTGTGCCAATTGACACGGAACATGTGAAACTTATGGATTTCCATTCAATGAACAACAACACACACCTTGTCGAATTTTAATTTACAGGGAAAACACCTACCTTACCACCAATTTATTTTAACTGTCAACAATTAGTAAGATATTTAAGCTAAATTCTAATAGAATTAGAAATTTCCGATCACATGTTTAAATTACTTTACATCAAGTGCTCGACCTACAACCTATTTAAATTTCTAACCTAATTCATGATTCATAATACATAAAAAAAAATTTGTTTATAGAACAGAGATATAGCCTCAGGTTTTAGATATCGGGATCATCAACTTGGATTGTGATCGGCTGAACAAATCGACCAAGGTGCAAAGCAATCAGGCCCACGTTGGGCCTGATATGATACCATATCAGGCCCAACGTGGGCCTGATATATCTTATATTAGACCCAACTTAGGCCTGATATGATCCCATATCAGGCCCAATGTCATGCTGAAATCTATCATCACGGTAGAGCAATTGTGGAGAGCTTTAAATCAGTAATATATAGCACTATTATAGTCCTCACAACACCACAAACTCACGAGACTTTAAATGGGTTCAATCGGAGAAGTATAGGTCCATCGGTGGGTTTTGCTAAAACCCACTGATGGGCCTACAACACTTATATTTCTTTAAATTTTCCATTCCCTTGCAAGGTTTGAGAGGGCACAAGCTAGATATGGTGTCAAATCTTGGGTCTAACCAATACAAATGAAGTTCTTGCTCCGTGCAAGTTGGCACGGAACATGTGAAACTTCTGGATTTCCATTCAATGAACAACAACACACACTCTGTCAAATTTTAATTTACGGGGAAAACACCTACCTTACCTCCAATTTGTTTTAACTCATAACTTAGTTACTTTGGAGTTCCTAAATTACATGCCTAGTTTATATTTCAAAGCATACCTTGTAGACTTGAAACCACTGTCGGCTTATTTGGATTTCTGAAAAATCCCAAGTTTTTTGTTTTCATAAGATATGGTGTGAAGTTATGTCTCTTTTCCCTGATCTGCACCACTATGACAATTTAGATATAGTGATTTTTTTTTTCACTAAGCAATAGTATTGTTATTCCTGTGACAATTTAGTATACACATCTCATATCATACATACCATTGTATTTTACAACAAATACTACATACAAAGATATAAAACAAACAACACTACATAATTGTATCTTTACATTTCCTACCCAACTATTTAGCTCCATAACACTATGGATAATTAATCCGATGTTTTACAGAACCTATCCCTCAATATTGATACCATTACATCAATTCTAATTTTTTTCATGTCTCCTTGTTTGAAGTCCATCTTCAGATCGTAAAGAAGACATCGAATGTATTACATCACAAAGAAGCTACAGTCAATGCTGTAAATAACATCAACAATTTAATCTTCAATATTTTATATCAATAATTTCTATTCACACTCTTTGATCTTAACTTACCTGGCTTCTTGTTGTGGACATTCTATTTGGAGGGACACCCATTGGTGGAAGGGATGATGTCTTTCAAAATTTAGATCAATAATAGCAAGGTGCTCACGTCTATATTGTTTAATATATGATACCTATAAGATTGAACATGGAATTAAAATTTTACTTCACCTAGCATTTCTAATACATTATTAACATAGACATGAATATAATCTATTTGCTCACCACTGGTTCAAATTCATTTTTGGATTTACTTCCACTTGCAAGAGAATTATAATAATTGAACGTCATTGATTTGATGTCCACCACTAATAAGTGGATGTGTGCATTATCACTGGCCAAAGGTATAAAAATATACCTAAACTCTTCATCTTTTGTATCTGTCTTTGTCACTTGTTGCAAAGCAAACTTGTTTGAGGATTTTATTGATGACTACAAATATACAAAGTCATACATACTTAAAAATTAATAAAATTTATTCAAATATTATATATTCTCAAATCATTTAGATTCCTTACTGTGAAGAAGGTTGAACAATATATAGACTTGTTGTATGACCTACCAGACAAGGATGCCCCCCCTAACAGAATTTTACAATATGTGTCAATTACCTCCCATTTTCTAAAAATCTCTCCATTCACATCAGATAAGAAGGAATGTCCATTTAAAGCAAAGGGCGATTCCTCCCAAATAAATTTACTTGTAAACCTGTAAAGTTAATCAATGACTATAAATCACAAAATTAAATTAGACAACCATATAATTTTCTAAATTAAAGAACAATATAATTGTCTTGACTTATCACTTTATTATATCAACTATATATTTAACATACTTTAGGTTTTCCAATTGTTTTAACACGCAGGCCACATTTTCGTCTTGTTTTTTCTTCTTCGAAGTCTTAAATTGCTTCTTCACAAACTATGACTATAAACATATAACACATTTAATTAATAATTTAATTAAACCAAATACTATTTTATAATCAAATAGAGACTTACAGCGATGACTTGTTTCCTCATTTTGTTAAGTTGGCCAATCCGAGCTACATCCTTCATTGCCTCTTCTTCCGAATTGCCTTCCATTATTGTGACAATGTCTCTTTCTTCTTCCATATCATCCATATCAATTTTTCCTTTCCCCTTGTCCACAACATCAGGTTCTTTTACAATTTTTTACCATCTTCTTCTAAAGTAAAACATTCTCCATAGGCTCGCATATTTGTATATTCCTCCGCTTCCTCTTAGGTAAAATCTGGAGCCACAATGGGCTATCAATTGGAGTATCCCTATAATCATAGCGACTTTTGTCACATCCTCTCCTATTTCTTGTTCCAAAAGCTACTAGTTCACATTGAGGACCAACTATAAGATTGCTTAATTGAGATTGCATGCCTTTATTTTCTATTATTTCCAGTAATTTTTTCACCCTTTCATTTAAATGCATGTTATCCATTGTTAGTTCCTTAATTCTGTTGCTTGAATAATGCAGTTAGAACATCCCTTCCTACTTTCACTTCCTGCATCGTTGTCTTCAAATTATAATGTCGCCATTGGACGTGGAATGTCATCAACGAAATCAAGGTTCACAATCAATGAATTTTTATATTAGGTAGGGATTAGGTCAATCATAACCTGTCATTTTATTAAAACACATGTTAAAAAAAGCATATTAACCTAACTTAAGTAACACTTTTCAAACTTTACCTTTTCAGATGAGACTCGGTCTAATAAATCTCTTACCTTACTAATATGTGAAGGAATATTCCTCCACTTATTTATTCGTGCTTCTTCTATTTTGTATGATTTTTGGATTCGAACATGCTTCAAAAATCATGACTGATTCATCATCACAAGTGTTAGATATTCATATATGTCCGCAAATTTTTTTTACATTTGACATCAAAAATACTATTCACTGCCAAAAGACCAGCAAAGTCCTTTAGGTAAGGGAGGTTGGTATTGGCATGTATTGTCTGAGTTAATGAAAATATATCCCTAATCTTACTTAATTGTGGAGTCATAAATTCATAGATGACTTCAACCCAGTTGAATCTAACAAGATTCTAAAAATCATCTACTATATCTATAAAACATAAAGTGACCTTATATGCACTAGAAGAAAATAAGACACACATAAATATATACAAAATGTAGAATTTATAAAATAATAAAACATCATCTTCTTTTTCAACACGATTGACATAAAATTTAAGCAACTCCTCAATTCTTAATCTGGTAGCTATTTTTTATTTGAAAAGTAAGTTAGAAAGAGGTCACTCGATCCTTGAATTTATCGGAACCGAATCACCCTGGTCTGCAATACCAAGCAACAATGAAATGTCTTTTCTTGTGAAAGCAACCGGTACACCTAAAAAACTCAAATAATTAGCAATCTTCTGCGATAATATCAATATTATATATGATAATATCATGGCAAATGAGGGCTTAAAATTATCTAATATCAGGCCTAATGTTAGGCCTGATATTCAATCATATCAGACCCATGTTAGACCTGATATGAGATCATTTCAGGCCCTCGTTTACCATGACTTACCAATAACCAGGACCATCAACAAACCAACATAAATAAATATTAAGATTTTAAAACTTTTTTATTTAAATAAACTACTACTTCGTGCTTAAGTTTTAGAATTATAAGTTATACCTGAAAACCAAAAAGTTTGAGAATTTGAATCCTAATTTTGAAATATATTGACCAATATATCATGGATATGCTACATTTCTTGTATTTCTAAGAAAATACTAAAGGGGACTGTTTGATCATTGATATGTGCCGATGATGTAAAATAACACATCCATGATGTCTTCCTTTCTTTGTAGACGTTTCAAAAAAATTGTTAAAGTGACCTAACACGCTATTCCAATGTAGTTTCTGTCCCAACTGGTTTGACCTTTGCAAATCTGATGGTTTCGAAGATGATATACCTTTGTGGATAATTTAATAGCAGAGGATGAATCACCCAACCCACTTGCTTCCGCTATTATGAAAGAAGAGTATTGACAGAAACCCTAAATTTCACAGCAGAGTATGAACCACCAGCCCACTTGCTTCCGCCGAAAACGCTTGATGTCGCCTAACGGACACACGAAGACAATTAAATAGTCTTTCGGTGGGGACGATCTCACAACTAAAATTGTGCGAAAATTTGTCGCTATCGAAGAGTTAAGAAAGACGTGCGAGTTGCATGGATTGAGAGAGAGAAAAATATATTGATGTCATCAATATCCGAATTATTAATGATATTTTTACATTTAAACAATTCAAATATATTTTGGAAGGATTGGAAAGGGAGATGGGGAAATATACTGTTGGCAGAAGGGGTATAATTTTTTTTTCATATTTTGTAATATGCCTTTTAATATTTTTAAAAAGTATAATACGTCTGTCTTTCGATAAAAAAAACATGCTCTACCTGCGTCTTTTGATAAAATATCGATTTTAATGATATTCCATTAATTGAAAAAACTTAAAATAGACGTCAAAGACTGCAGCTCCATGTAGTTTGTGCCATAAGCTGCGGTTTTATTTCATTGTCCTTCTTGACCAGTGACCCAGAAATCTGCAAGCCAATCACAATAGGCTATAAATAACAGAGCCAATCACAATAGGCTATAAATAACAGACGCCAATGTATGAATATTAAAATACTATTTACAGTGGAAAAAACCTCTTTTAATTTTGTCCAAGCCAAATTAATATTTTAAATTATAAATACTATTAAATTATATTTTATATGCAATTAAACTAATTAAAATACCTTGAAGGTTCCTCTCTCCTTGGAGGTCCTGCTCCACTCTAACCCTACCTTTCTGTCCTTTACGTCGAAGCTCCCCTTCAGCACGTCGCCGCTCTCGAAGCTCCTCGACAAGGCCACCGCCCACTCTCTGCTCGCGAGCTTGTATGACGGCTCCACCACCGTAAACCGACGGGGCGCGAACTTGTACCTCAGCTCGCAGTCCTTGGTACCCACCAGGTGCTTCACCGCCATCTTGTGCTCGTCGTTGAACTCCACCAAACTTTTCACCTTCGTCTTCCTCTCCTGCACCGCGTGGTGGTACGCCATGTTCACCCTCCCCCCCATCACGTTCATGGAGTTCATGAACTTGAACCTCAAGTTCGGCGGATCGCCGTCCTTCTGCACAGATCACAATACTCATGAAGAGATTATTATGGTATACGTTAATAGAGAATTAATGGACTTGGAGTATATGCTGTTGTCGATCACTTTTTCGGGGGAGTAGCGGATGGAGAAGGAGTCGGGCTTCGAGAGAGAGAAGGCGAAGCTAGGGGGCGAGTAGTCGGCAGCCTCCAGGGCGATGGTGGCCAAAGCTTTGAGTTTGGCCTCGCCGACGTTGGTGCCGACGGAGAGCGTGGTGCTGCCTTTGCCAGCCTTGGCGTCGGTCTCGTATTTGCCGGTGAAGCTGGCCTCCAACATCTCTTAGGGAGGAGATGATCTTGTAATTAATTAATTGAGGACCGTGTGTAATTTATAAACTTGAATTGCTTGCAGGAGTGAGCTTCCTTGGAATCATGCACGCCTCTCTACACTCGAACATCTTGGCCTCTCTAATCCAAAGTTAAATTTATTCGTTAACTTGTACTTGGAGGCAGCCCTGGAATTGCTTGTTAGGGGAAGCAGAAAAGGAATCATCTGTCTCTTGCTTTTTCCTTTCTACTTTGAAAGAATTTGTCTAATCAAATTCCAATGTTCAGAAGAATTCAGTGGACTGGGGAGAAGAGGAAAAGAAAGCATGGCATACGAGTGCTTTCCTCTATATACGAATGGAAGACATTCATGATATCATCATCTTCTTCCTGCGATCTCTGGGTGAAAAGAGATATTAAGGCTGTGAATCCAAGAAGATTTTCCTTAAGATCATCTCTTCTAGACTGTTAATACAAGGAAACCAAAGATCCTTTTTCTACTGAGATTAATAAATTCGATCCAGTTTCTTCCAGCTCTCTCTCACTTGTTTCTCTCAGCACCATTCCACAATTCAAGCTTGCTAAAGATTATACTAGATCGTTACTCAATCTGTTTATCTATAATTCACAAAGAAGGTCTCTATTTCAAGCTAAATTCATCAGTTAAATCTGTTAAAGAACATGACAGGTACTACAGGCGAAGAGAAGTATCAACATGATCTTTCTCTTTTATCATGCCGTAGCTTTGAGGAACACCTGCATGGCCCTAGAGACCCACAGCCATGGAGAGAGGTGTCAACGCCAGTCGGATGAGCCTCAGGGAAGAACCCCTGTCTCTGGTCACCGAGCTCCGACCTGTGAAGCTCTCTCTTCTCTCTAACTCTTGCAGCAGAGAATGGAGGAATTGAGGATGGCGGGATCACTTCCTTGCTTGCTCATGGATGCAAGCCTCAGCTTGATTTTGCAAAGTGGCAAGTGGTCGAGCTGTTTTATAGGCAAACAAGTGTGTCCTGTTGCACTTGCTCTTTTGTGTGAACTAGTGGGGTTTGATGGATACAGGGAGAGGAGAATCTATATAGATGGGAGTAGCAAGAGCCAAGAAGTAAAAGTTTTGGAAGGTTGTCTAAGGAGTAGTTTGGTGGACAGAAGAAGCAGGGCAATGTTAGTGAGGGAGAGTAGGGCTATAAATGAATCAAACGTTCGTGAATAAGTTTGGTGTTCGGCTTGATAAGAACTTGTTTTTATTCATTCAATATACATAAGATTAATTAAACAAACAAACTTGAACAGTTTGTTAAGCTAAATAAACAAGCTTGAACACATATGTATTCAGCTCGTTAACGTTCGTGAACAATGTTCACAAACCATATTCATTAATAAAACTCTTTTTAACATGTTGAATAAATAATAAAATAAAATAAAAATAAATAAATAAATTTAAATTATCAAACTCAATAACCAATCAAACAACTAAAAGTTTCAAACAATCAAACAAGCTTGAATTGAGATCTTGATAACATCTAAACGAACCAAGCTCAAGCCAAGCTTGAATTGAGAGCTTGATAACATCTAAACGAACCAAGTTCAAGCCAAGCTTCAAACAAGCTCAAGTTCATAAAAAATAAACCAAACCAAGCTTAAACACTCATTTCAAAAGCTTGGTTCATTTTAAGCTCGGCTCGGCTTATTTACAGTCCTAAGGGAGAGTAGAACAACAAGTGTGGAGTATAACATTTGGCATGGAGTCACAAGAAGAATACAAGGGTATGCAATTGCTTTGTCATGTATCCCTTGCCTATATTGGAGCATGCTCTTTGTTATTTATTTGGAGGTTTGTGGTTTGTGTGGAAAGAGCCTTACTGATTTTCTTCTTCCCTATTTCTTGCATGACATATTAGACCATGTGTTTGTGTTATGTGAGTGGAGAAAATTAATGAAAGTGGTATGACTGCTTGATATTTCGACATAGGTAAATGTCATTGGAAACGCTAGTATCACAAGTAAATGCCATTTTATTGCTCTAGCCGATACAATTTCAATGGTACCACTCACATCCTATGACTATACTTTGATCTCGCATGTCAATCAAGGGGATGAACCACTAAAAAGGTAAGGAAACTGAAGATAGGAAGCACCAACAATAATATAGGATCACTCGAATCAACCAAACTATGTCATTCCAATTCTAACATTTGATTGTTAATCAATATATATTTACGGACCTAGAAAAAACATTTTAACTACAAGTCAATATTTAATCAAGATTAAAAAATTATAGGGTTAATCTCACTAAAATTCGATAACAACTAATGTTTTCATTGATGAACCACACTCGTAATGGTATTAGTGAGGTATGATCATTAGTGAGATTCATTATATTTCAATTAAGGCATTTTTAATTCCAGAGGTAACAAGCTAAGTAGAGAGAGGGTATATGATAACTCATTTGAGTTGAATCACTTGCATTTTATTGAATCTAAGTAAACACCTTGTTTACTAGAATGCCACATCAAAAAAACAAATTGCTCAATAGAACTATTCTACAAATTTTAATTTAAATGAAGTTAGACTCTACCTTAAGGTGTTTGGATTTCTGGTTAGTATGACATGAAATTCTCAGGTGCTATCTGTACTTTGTTACCCATTGGCATATTGCAGTTGCTACCTGATGTAAGAATTCTTGCAGTTAGCTGAAACAGAGAAAATAATTTGAGAAAATAAATGTAAAAACAAAAAAAATTGGAAAATATAAAAGTTAAAGATACCTTTTGGATTATTTTTCCAATTTCCAACAAGTTTGCAACTGAAGAATTGTTCTCTCAAACAGTCTGTTAAACTACTTCAGTTGGTGAACTGCTGCTACTCAAGCAGTTAGGTAGGAAGCGAATGCTTCACAATTTGCAAGTAGATCACGATAGAAGGAATTATTCCTCATGTCTTGGAGCTTTTCAGGGATATATGGCTTCTTTCGATGCTTCTCTGGCTACGATATTGTACATATATGAAGTGGGTTTGCAATTCTTAGCTTCCATCATTTAAAAGTCCATCAATTAGTATTGTCCAAACCACTTCATTAAGGCTCCAGTTCAGCTGAAGAACATTCTGGAAAAGATTTTGAGCATCTTGAACCCTATCGACTTCGCAGAAAGCACATATTACAGTCGTACATTTGGTTATATCTGGCTGAATACCTGCAGTATTCATTGCATTGAATAACTATCAATGCTTAAATCTTTTTTCATGTAAACTGCATGTAGAGATTGAATTTGCCACAGCTGCAAGCTTGTTTTTTATCAGTTGTTGCTCATTCCAAATTCCTTTCATTAAAACCAGCACAGACTATCTGCCTCAATAGTGAAAACCATACATCATGGAAGCATAGGTGACTTCATCTGGGCCCCCGCAGGCTGGATCAACCGGTTAAGGCGTGGCATCCTTGCACAATGAGTTGTAGGGTCGAAGGTCCACGGACGCACACTGGATGAATAATCCGGGCCGGCTGTGTTAAATTCCGGAGACACCACGCTTTACCCGGGCCAACATTCACCGTTGATTTACCTCCTCCTAGGATCCCTGTGGGACCAGGCCTAGGGGGCCGCTGGGCGGCGGGATCCGCCTTTTTGCACAATAGGTGACTTCATCTGGAACTTATCCTCTTTCTTGCATTTTCACAAACATCTTCTCAGCATCTTCAATCTTTCCCTCCTGGTACAAACTATGACTAAGTATAAGTGTGCAGATTAGGTTGAGAGCCTTGCTATCTCAGTTGGCTTCAAATTATGCTCTGACATTTCTTCAAACACCTTACGAGCACCCAACTTGCCCCTTTTGTAAGTTAGGACAGTGGATGCCCACTCATGGTCACACAGCCCGTCGATAAGAGTTGAGTTGAGAATGTCACAGAATTTGGGTCAGCACCCTCCCTTCTCCATCCATGTGGAATAAGAATGAGATTTGAGACTCCTAAATTTAATAGTTTGGCTTTGAAAATTTTCTAATTTAAAGATAAATCAACCTATAAATTAGGGAGCAAATCTTTGTATCAGGTACCTTATTCATTTCTTAAATTATATATTGATGAATAATACTTGTCTAAATTTAGAGAATGAATTATATTCCATAAACATTATAAAAAAGAGAGAACAAATAGAAAAATTGATATATGATGTATTGAAAAGTGGATATCTAAATTTAATAAATAATTTTTTTATTCTAAATTATGTAGTTTAGATAAGAAAATTCATATGGATACTCTTATATGTAAGTTATATCCATCAATCTCATTTTTTATAGGTTAACCTAGGTGAGTTGAGATGACATCTAATGATTAAATATTTTCTTGATTGATGATGATGATGATTTATTTATTTTTATTTTTTGATAATGTAACTAGAGTAGATGTGACCTTTTTATGATATATAAAATTATCCTATTTTAATTTGGTATTAATTTGCACTTCTACGAATTATTAAAATTAAACTAACAGTGAAAGTCTATATATATATAAAATGAAAATATATCATTATTTATTTCTTTTTTAATCAACATAAATTTTAAACTTTAAACTTTTATTATTAATACGAACAGGAATGTTTTTTGAAAACTATTTTTTAGTTTGTTTATAGATAATTTATTTTCTAAAATTAATAGTTTTTAATTAAATAAAACTGAAATCAAATTAATTTTTATTTAGTTTTTAAAAAAAATAGTTTAAATATTAAATATTTATTATTTTTTGGTAATATTTTAAAATTTGAAATATAGGTTTATTTAAGGTTGATGCAACCCAACACAATTTGGGCCTAATATTGTATTGAGCAACCTTGGGCCGGGCCTCCAATGGAAGACTCATTGGGGCTTTGGGCAAAAAAAAAAGCATTGGGTAACATTGTGATGAAGACAAGCTTATTGTTTGATAAACAAAATATTTATTTTTACTTCAAAAAATACCATTAAGCTAGTTTCCTATAAATAAGGGGCAACCCGAGTAGGGGTGTAAATAAATCACGTCGTTTGTGAGTTATTTAGGTTTTAGTTTGAAAAAAAATTCGTTTGAGTTTGTCTGATTAAGTTAACAAGTTAAGCTCGAGCTCGAAAACATTATCAAGTTGAACTCGAACTTATCAATATTTGGTTCATGAGTTCGTGAATATGTTCATTTAAAAATTCGTAAACGTATTCGTTTAGAGTCTTGTGAACATGTTTATTAAAAGGCTCGCGAACATATTCATTAACTTTTTTTTAAAATTTTACTTTTTTAGCTTGAATACTATAACGCAATCTCTAAACATTAAAGATAAAATCTAATTGACTTAATCCGGTGCTAAATTTTTTTAAAAAAAACATATTAGATTGCATTGAGGGTAGGGCTGTTCAAAAAAACCGGGAAACCGAAAATCGAACCGGAACCGATAGTTTACTGGTTCCGGTTTACCGGTTAACCGGTTAACCGGTTTTAACCGGTTCCGGTTAACCGGTTTTTACCGGTTTACCGGTTGATTCCCGGTTTTGAATTTTTTTTACCGGTTTAACCAGTAAACCGGTAAAACTGGGACGGACAACTTGAGGAATTCGAGGACCAAGACAGAGTGCATAGGCGCGAGCAACTGGGCCATCCGGCTACAAACGAAGTGAAGCCGGTTCTGTTTCCTGTGACGTGCAAAGTTCTTCTTTTTTTTCACTTCTCCAATTTTCTTTTCTCCACCGCCTTTAAAAAAAAGAGTTTTTTTATTCTTCTGCTTTTCCCCAATATTTGATTTTAGGCTTTCATGAATCATGAGGCCTTGAAATTTCCATTCTGTTGACTTCGATTTATAAACACGAGCAAAACTCGAAAGAAAAAAAAGGAAGAAATACACACACAAAAAAAAAATCAAGGCGGAGACAAATCAAGGCGGGACCTGGTGAATCCGTAGCTTTCACGAGAAGTGGAAGGCATCAAGAAGAACGAAGAAGCATGGGGCAGGGCTGATGGTTGAAGGTCGGACCCGTGCTTGCCTGGCGCAGGCTCCGCCATAGCTCCGCCTTGCTGCGGGGCGGCACGCATCTGGCGAACGAGGGCGAGCTCGTAAGTGCGCCAAGGAGTCTCCCGGCGTCCGTCGCCGGAGGCGTAGAGACAAAACGTTGCATGGATGCAAGGAGTTCGGCTCGTGGCGGACTCCATGGTGCCCTTGCCGTACACGAGAGTCACTGTGTAACAATTTCTTTACCGATTCTCGGTTGGAACCGGTTAACCGACCGGAACCGGTTCAACCGAAACCGGTAGAACCGATAAGATACCGGTCGGTTAACCGGTTTTAAATAAATCATGATGAACCGGAATTAACCGGAACCGATAAACCGATAAACCGGTTAACCGACCGGTTGAACAGGCCTAATTGAGGGGCCTGTATTTGATTCAGGCGCCTCAATACTATAAACAAAATTTGACGAAGACACCTCTAATCAATTGGAGGTGCCTCGAGTCAGGTTCGGATGAGTCCGCAGTGAAAGTTCTGTAGTGTAACAAATTCATGTATGTGTATATATATATCGAAGTAATCTCGTTAACTTTTAAATGAGTCATTTTCAAATCAAGTTTGAACTAAGCTCATTTAACTTTTAAATGAGTCATTTTCAAACCGAGTTCGTGTCGTTCACGAACTATTTAATTTCATTACGAGCTGAATTCGAGCTTAAGAATTAAAGCTCAAATTGAACTCAAGCCGAGCTTGAGCTAAATAAAATAAACCTAGCTCAAGCCTCTTGTTGTTCGGCTCAACTTGGTTTGATTAGGCCTAGGGCACAAAACTTTTGTCAATATGAGGTCAGAAAAGGATCTATTATATATAACCTTATTCTATTTTATAAGAGATTATTTTTGATATTTGAATATGTAACCTCTAGCTAGTTTCCTACAAATATTATCATTGTATTAAATAACACTTTTCTCCTTAAACGAAGAGTTTGATTTGAAAAGTGAGCATTGGACCATTTGAAAATTTATTATCATGAAAATGTAATCCATATATAATACTCATAATTTGATCATACTAATTCATGTATATAAGCTGTTGCAGTAGTCCAAAACAATTTTAAAATAGATTTGTCTCTTATCTTTATTATCATATTATTAGCTAAATGGTAAAAACAATGATTTTTTCCTTTTTTTTTAAAAAAACTATGCACATCATGGATATTGACACTAGAGCAATACATTAAGTCAAATCAAATTATGATATCCTTATACACGTAATATCATATTATGGCTCAGATACGATTCAAGTAAGAGATGATTCAAATTTATAAATTGCTAATATTGAAAATACATATATTTATTTATCTAATCGTACTTTTCATATGCGCAACATTTTTCATGTTCTATATATTACCAAAAATTTATTTTCCACATGTCAATTTTATTTTAATAACAATGTCGTGTTTGAATTTCATCACAATCATTATCTTATAAAAGATATAGGAATAAATACTATTTTATTTCATGGTGGCATAAAAAATGGTCTCTATTATCTTCAAAGTTCTTCCATCCAAATTTTTATTAGTGAACACATAAATAAACTAGCTTGGCATGCTCGACTTGGTCATCCTTCTCTTTGCATTATTCAAACGATCATCAATAATTATGGTTTACCTACTTCCTTCACCTCCTTTTCATTTCATTCATGTAGGGCATGCATGGAAGCTAAAAGTCAAGTTACCATTTTATTTTTCCCACGATGTTTCAAAATTTTCACTTGAAATAATTCATTCTGATATTTAGGGTCAACACCTATCTTGTCTAACCAAGGTTTCTTATATTATGTTTCCTTCATTGATTAATTTAGTAAATATACTTGGTTCTATCTTATGAGAAGAAAATTTGATTTATTTGACATATTCTTTCATTTTCAAAAACAAGTTAAACAATGTTTTAATCGTAAAATAATCTCTCTTCATTCTAATTAGAGAGGTGAGTATCAAGCTCTCCATCATTATCTTGTCTCTTGTGGAATTGTTCATTGAATCTCTTGTTCTCACACTCAAATGGATTTGCTGAGAGAAAATGTAGACATATAGTTGAAATTGTTTTAGCATTTCTCAATCATGCACCAGTTCCACATAAATTTTGGGATGAAGCTGTTAGCATTGTCGTATATTTTATAAATCGACTTCCTACTCTATTACTCAATCATAAGTGCCTTTTTGAAAAAACTCTATAATCAAACTCCTGATTATACTTTCCTTTAAATTTTTAGTTGCGCATGCTATCCATGGTTATGCCCCTACTATAAACATAAACTTGACTCTCGTTCACTATAATGTGTTTTCCTTGGTTATAACAATTTGTACCATGGTTATTGTTGCTTACATATACCAAATGGACGAATTTATATATTATTACATGTTGCTTTTAATGAGTCTCTATTCCCTTTTCGAGGTGGCACCTTCTTGATCTCTCCTCCAGATATAGGTGGCACCTTCTTGATGACACCTAATATTATCAGAAGTGATGACATCCTAGGTCCTATTCCGAAGCTCTCTGATAACTCCCCTATACTATCAGAATCACCTCAACTTGCTGCTCCAATCTCGGAAGCTTCACCAGTCGAAGATAATATGCTCTCTATTTCTGGATCCTTAGATAATACAAGTCTGTCATCTAAATCACCAAAAATTTGTCGAACCAACTTATTTTTCACAAACAAACAAGGATCCAAATTGGCGTACTATAATGACTACATAATTTAATGCACTTCTTCGCAATAGAACATGGAGTCTAGTTCTGCGCACTTCCTCTATAAATGTTGTGTGCTTTAAATGGTTATTCTGTCTTAAGTATCGAATTGATGGTTCTCTTGAATGACACAAAGCTCAACTTGTAGCCAAAGAATTTAGTCAACAATCAAGTATTGACTTTAATGAAACTTTTAGCCCAGTCATCAAAATTACATCTGTCAGACTTTTATTATCGGCAATTGTTAGTTTTAATTGGTCTGTATGAAAATTAGACATTTCAAATGTATTTCTTCATGGTCATCTTGAGAAAACTGTATTTATGGAGTAACTACCTGGGTTCATTCATCCATAATTTTTATCTCATATTTGTCAATTCAAGAAATCTTTATATGGTCTTCGACAAGCTCCTTGTCCGCATGGTTTCATCGATTATCTAATTGGTTACAAGTTCAAAGATTTTCTAAATCAAAGACTGACTCATCTCTATTCCATAAATATAATAATGGATCTGTGATATTTTTTCTTATTTATGTGGATGATATCCTAATAACCGATAATGATCACAAGGGTATCACAACTTTATTAAGTCTTTTTAATAAAAAAATTCCTACTCGAGATTTAGGTAATGCTCATCTTTTTCTTAGTATTGAACTTATTCTATATAAGAAAAGTTATCTTCTCTCTCAGAGTAAATACATTACTAAACTTCTCCAAAGAGCTAAAATGGGTAGAGCACATCCAATTTCTACTCCAATTATTAAAAACAACTCTATAATTTCATTCTCTCCTGCTCTGTACACTATAGTTAGAATCTTATTATATGTATAAGACAATGCTCAAAGTTCATGAATCTACTCTAAGGATTCTTATAAGTCATTAAAGAAACCATTCATGTCTTTATCATTATTCGGTCTTTGTTATTGGAAAGCTCACAAGAAAAATACTTTACGTAATGGCCATAAAATATATATCCTACCACATGCTCCAAAAGTCATAAAATATATACTCATTCAACCTAATTCACTTGATTAGTTTTTACGACAACATAGATGTATATCTCTATGCTTTCTCTGTTAACAGTAAGAAATGTTGTACGAAACAAAATAAACTTACAATGCTCGAAGAAGAAGAATTTGTTGTCCAGAGAAGATCACCACAAAGAAGAAGCCACTATCCCAGTGAATATCACCACGAAGAAACCTTATGTTATTTCCACAAACCAAATCCCACTTGGTTACTAGATGTTCTGCCTTGCACACCTCCTTAGATTGCCATGGAAGAACCTATATAGGTGTAGAAGGTCTCTTCCCCTTCCTCGATTAATGGAGGAAGATGAAGAGAAGTGTTGGGACCTTGACGCCACTAGAGGGGGGGTGAATAGCGACTCGCCCAACGTTTGCTTCCTACAATGATTAGTATGCACAACAGAATATAAAAACAAATACTAACAAGAGAAAGTAAACGTAACATGTTGATTTAACATGGTTCGGAGATAAAACTCCTACTCCACGACTGTCCGTAAGGTGGTCGATCCCGATCCGTCGGTGGATGACTCCCCGAAAAACCTCCGACTAGCTCGAGTAGCTCCTTGTGGGTGGAGAAACCTCGCCACAAACTCGCACAAGCTCTTGATCACTCAAGAAGATCTTGGAGACTCTAATAGGGGTTAACCACCTCTATTTTCGTCAACCTTGGCTAAGCACCCCGAGCTCTATTAAATAGAGCTCAAGAGGAAAACACCTACTGTTTTCCCCACCACCAGTCTATTGGTGCGGTTAACACTAACGGTCTAACTCAAGTTTTGATGAATGACAAAATAGGTTAAGTTAGTTTCATTGTTATCTAACACTTTTACCGAGTGTGCAGGAGAAGCCTAGACAGGTTGACGGGCTGAGCTGATGTCTGGCACGAAGCCTAGTTAGGTCGACGGGCCGACCGGATAGCTGACACGAAGTCTAAACAGGTCGATGGGCTGACCGAACGTTTGGCACGAAGTCCAGCTAGGTCGACGGGCTTATCAGATAGCCGGCACGAAAGCCCAGATGGGTCGAAGGGCTGACCGGACATCTGGCAAGTAAGTGAAGATAAGTCACTGGAGGGGAATGACTGTAAAACGCGTTCCCCGGAAGGGAACATTAGGCGTCGATCCGACTTAGATTCATTTTGGATATCTAAGTCAAGATCATGACTAGATTCCGATCTCGAGGAGACAGAATCTAATTAATATTTTATTTGATAATAAAATGTGCTAACACTCTATTTTGCAGGATATATATTTGCCTCGGACTAACACTTTCTTGCAGGAAGGAAATTGTTAGTTAGAGCCCTAGAGCCAATCATGTGATAATTGTTGTATGAACTTGATGTATCATATTCCTATATGTTTATAAAGGCATTTCTTTATGGTTATTATACTTACTTGTATTGGTGTCAAATAACTAAGTATAATATCGTCCTTAAGTAGAAGGTTCTTATCTATATCAATCGATTGGTTGAATCGATAGTGAGATGATATAGAGAACATTACTCTTAATCATTCATAGTCAAGTATTAACATTCAGGGACAATGTTAATGCGCTGAGACTAGCATGTAGGTCAACTCGATGACTTGATATCACAAGTCATGGATATAGAGATATTAAGTTGACACATGGGTATGCATTGGAGAATGTATACTGAATGACCCGCCATGAGAAAGTATCATGGATCGTTATATGAGTGTCATATACTTTCTCATGTGACTATTAGTATAACTATTAATCCTTGGACCTGAAGTCACCATAGTTCCCTACATAAGGAGTTGCATACTTTGGCTTCATCAAATGTCACCCGTAACTGGGTGGACTATAAAGGCAATTACTGGGTATGTAACAAATTATGCGGAGGGATGTGAGTGATGTAAATGGGATCTATCCCTCCTATATGACGAGAGAGACATCATGATTCTTGATAGAGTGAGACCACTAAGTGCATGGCCATGCCCAAGTGAGTCAATATGAGATATTGAGCTCATTTGATTAGAGTGAGTCTACTTGGAGTTCAAGATATAGATTGATTAGAGGATGACACGGTTTATGCCTCAATTGATCAATCTAGATGTCAAGGATAGAAGGACATTGTCATATATTGTGAGAGTCACAATTAGTAGTCACAAGGTGATGTTGGATCTCAACATTCTTGTAATTTGGGTAGTAATGATGTATTGCTAGATACCGCTCATTACTTATGTTTCTAAATGGGTTTAGGAACATTGCCAACGTTACAAGAACCTATAGGGTCACACACAAAGGACAATTAGATGGAGATTAGGTTCATTTGATGAACCTAGAGGATTAGGTTCATGTGATGAACCAAATTAAATTAAGAGTAATTCAAATTAAACTAATTGAGTTGGACTTAATTTGATTCATGTGTCCAATGAGTCTAATTTAGATTATGATTCATTGAGTCAATTTAATTCAATGAATAGAGATTCATTAAATTAAAATTGACTTGAATCAAAGGTTGGATTTATTCAACCATGGGAGATAAGAGGTCAAGTTTGACTTGACTTCAGAGAGAAGATGAAGGGTCAAGTTTGACTTGACCATTTGCCACCTCATTTGTGACATGGCATAGGGCCGGCCAATGATGGTGTTCCATATCATCAAAGCTAGCTCAAGTGTGTGCCACCTCATGAGGAAAACCAAGAGTCATGACTCTTGGTCTTCCATGAGTGGTCGACCACTTAAAGAGGAGAGGAGTTACAAGTGTGTGAATAATTTTTGGTGTGCTCATTCAAGTGATCTTCCTCCTCCTCTCTTCCTCCCTCTCCCTCTTATCCTTGTCGTGACTTCTAAGGGTGCTAGCACACTCTTAGTTTGTTCTCTCTATCTCTTGTTCGTGTGGATACTTCTAGAGGTGTGTTCGCTTGAACACACTTGAGATCCGAAGAACCTTGGACGAGCGGGATTTGCGAAGGGCTTCGCTTCAAAGGTATATCCCTTGACATGTAGATCTAAAGTAGATCTAGAGTAGAAAAACTAAGTACATGAAAATTTTTATCTTCGTACGGATCCAATGGCTAAGAACTTCGAGGTTTTCGCAACGCAAAAAGCGGTTTTTGCGGCTTGAAAGTTCTGACAGAAATCGTTGGAAAACAAGGGTCCGGGCGCCCGGAGGTTAATTTTATCTACAACGTCACTTCGCCACGTGGAGCGCCCTGATTGGCTCGGCTACGTCATATTCAGGGTGCTCGAAAGGATCCAGGCGCCCTGAACCTCCTATATAAGGAGGGTAAAGGCTGGAGCTAAAACACAACGAACAATCTGCTCTCCTGTGCTCTTGTGACGCTGCGAAGGCTCTCCGACAAGTTCATTTTTGTCTTATTTTTATTGTCAGTTTTTATTTCACTAATTAATTCCTGTACTTCTTTTTGTAACAATTATTCAAATTATTAGTGATTTCCCAATGAAAGCACTCAACGAGTGCAGACCTTGGAGTAGGAGTCGACACAGGCTCCGAACCAAGTAAAAACTACTTATGTCACTATTTCTTTTCGTTTATTCTTTTTCCGCTGCGTGCTTACTCTACGAAATTTTTAAATCTCTATTCACCCCCCCCACCCCCTCTAGCGAAATTCACAATTCAACAAGTGATATCAGAGTAGGTACCGCTCTGATTTGGTGCAACCACCAATCAGACAAGGGGTGAAACTAGTTTCTTTTTTTCTTCGATTTTCAGTTTTTCATAATTTTCCAAACTGGTACTATTACCTTTTTGGAAATATTTTTTTTCTTCACAATCAATCTGAATTGGAGCAACACTAATTCAGTTTTAAAATTATTTTTATCTTATCCCGCACTACTAATCCAAGACCAAGTCTTGGGACTTCTTGTCTATTTGGTTTACTTGTGTGCAGATTGATTATGTCTCAACTCGAAGGCTTCAGCACAATACGTCCTCCCCTATTCAACGGGGATGATTTTTCATACTGAAAGAAGCGGATAGAGGTCTACTTGAAGATGGACTTCGACCAATGGTTTAGCATCACCAGAGGCTACAAGGTGTCGGTCGACAACTCCGGAATTCCACTGGAACCAGAACAGTGGACTTCGGACATGAAGAAGAAAGCGTCAACAGACTTCAAGGCCCTAAATACACTACAATGCGGATTGACAAAGGAAGAACTGAACTGAGTAGGATTGCATCAAAACGCTAAGGAGTTATGGGACAAGGTGATCAAACTACACGAAGGGACAAGTGACATCAAGGTAACGAAACGTGACCTTCTTTTAAATAGATTATTTAACATTAAAATGCAGGAAGGAGAAACGGCGAGTCAGCTTCACGCAAGGATCAAAGACATCCTCAACGGACTCCACGCGATAGGACATCAAATGGAAAATCACGATCTTATCAGGTATGCGTTAAACGCTTTTCAGCGTAATAATTTGTGGGCATCTATCATGGATTCCTACAAAATTTCCAAAAATTTATCTAAATTAAAGTTAGACAAATTATTTTGTGAATTAGAATTGCAAGAGCAAACTAACGCCAGGACCGAGAAAGGTGTAGCTTTGTTTGCAAGTTCATCCAAGGAAAAGACGAAAAACAAGCCTGAGGTTGAGGATGAGTCTGACCAGGACTTTGAAGATGAAGAATACCTGGTGAACCTGGTAAGGAAAATGTTCACTAGGAGGAAGAAGAGCTTCAGCAAGAAGGACCTGCAAAAGATCAACCCCCAACCGAACCGAGGAATGTGACCTGCTTCGGATGCAACAAGAAGGGTTACTACAAGAACGAGTGTCCGAGGTTGAAGAGCGACAAGACGAAGACATTCAAGAAGAAAGCTCTCAAAGCAACCTGGAACGACTCGTCTTCAGAAGAATCGGAGGTCGAAGATTAGAAGCACTAGAGCCACCTCGCGCTGATGGCCCTTGAAGCAGAGTCGGAGGGTGAATCGAAAGACGGGTCTGAACCCGAATCGAGCCACGAGTCTGTACTTGTTTCCGAAGGTCCCGACGAGGTACATTTTAATTTGAATAGAAAGTTTTTTTAAAATTATTGCATGTCTAAATAGGAAATTAATTACAATAGAAAATGAAAATAAATTTCTCCGAGAGAATCAAAATCTCAATGAACAAATCAAAAATTCAAATTCAACTCAAGACTTAACACTTGAGGAGGAAAATTTATCACTAAAAATAGAAATTAATAAATTAAAAGATCTCTTAGAAAAATTTACAACAAGATCTAAGAATTTAGATCTAATTTTAAATAATCAAAAAGCAATCTACAATAAAACCGGACTTGGCTACAAGTCAAGTTCAAATAAAACTTTTAAATCGTTAATAACCCAACACAAATAATCAAGTAAAGCTTGGGTTCCGAAAGCATGCCTAACTACGCAAGTAGGACTTAACCAATACTACATACCCAAAGAAAAAATATATTTGTAAAATCGAATATATCAAATCAAAAACCAAGATACAAACCTAGACCAACAAATTCAAAAACTAAATATTTTAAAACCCACCAAAATTTAGAATATCATCAAGTCAATTATAATTATAAAAGTAACAGGCATACACCAAAAACTAAAATTCAAAAATAAAGGTCAATAATTCAGGAGGAGGCTCCAGAATAACTGACATCTCCGAAACTAACCTACCCGACTGGATAACCCAAACTAACTTACCTGACAAGGTAATTAGGACTAATTAGAAAGAGACCTAGTTTAATTTGACCTATGGTACTGGTAAAGTTTTGGATGATAGTACGTTAGGGAAGTTTAGTCTATGCATGTCTAGGAAAATATGGTTTCGACCTGATGCATTTGGCTAAGTGAAACTAACCACTACCTTTTATGGATCTTAACCAGTTAGACTAAGGTTTTGTATTAAGTTCAGTGGATAGGACTATTTGGAAAACCTCGAAGGCATGGTTACTCTAATGATGTCCAAGTGACGCACCATAACCCAGAAGTTTATCCAGAGAATGCCTATTTGTTGAGTTCAAAGTTAAACCTGAATCTAACACAAAATTAAACCAAACCCTAAAATTGAACCTAATTCATCTTACAAAATTATAGGATTCCCTAATTGAAAATGTAGATCGGGTGAGATAACTAAAGACTCAATTAAATTAAAATTAAATTAAATTAAATTAAAATGAAATGAATTTAAATTAAATTAAATTAAACTAAAAAAAAATTATTTTAAAAATTATTTTTTTTAAAAAAAAAAATTAAATTATTTTAAAAATTCTTCTTTAAAAATTCTATTAAAAAATTTTAAAAATTCTTTTAAAAACTTTAAAAAGTATTTTAAAAATTTTAAAAATTATTTTGCAAATTCTTTTAAAAACTTTAAAAATTCTTTAAAAAAATTTTAAAATTATTTTAAAAATTATTTTAAAAACTTTAAAAATTCTTTAAAAAAACTTTAAAATTATTTTTAAAAATTCTTTTAAAAACTTTAAAAATTATTTTATAAAACTTTAAAAATTCTTTTAAAAAACTTTAAAAATTATTTTTAAAAATTATTTTAAAATTCTTTTAAAAACTTTAAAATTAATTTTAAAAATTTTAAAAATCATTTTTTTTTTTTCAAAAAATTAAAAAGTATTTTGAAAATTCTTTATAAAAAAAAAACCTGTCAAAAACTAGGGGCGGACACCCCTGGTATAGCAATCCGGGGCGCCCCACCCCAATACTCCGGGCGCCCGGAGTGATTCTGGGCGCCCGGACCTCTCTATAAAAGGGGGCGCAGGGCGCCCCCCTCCTCTTTCACCGCACTTCTCCATCTTTTGTAAAGGCTTTCTTCAAGCCTTAACGAGAGAGGAAGTGCTAATTAAAATTTTCCTCGTTTCTTCGATTATTACGAGGCTACGAAACAACCAAGGTCGTCATTTCTATAAATCTTATTCACGATGCCTCAGTAAATTCATTTTGCCCCCTAAGTTTTCTTTAAATATTTTACTTATTCTTTTTATGCTTAGTATAGTTTTTTTATAATGTAGAAAACGTTCTAGATCTGGTGTTGGACCCTCTACTGCTAGTGTTGACCCTAGGTTCCCTACTGACAAACTTAGGATTAGGTTTGAGTCTATCATCTATATGCCTATTAGGACTAGGTGCTTAGATAGACAGTTTTTCTTGCGTTCCTGTATTCCAGCTGTAGAGATTATTAACCACTATAACTTACAAAACCTTGTTTACTGTACCATTTCAGTAAACATAAGTTTATGTGCCAAATTTTATAACAATTTAGTTAGGGTAGATGATCTTACTTACACTACTAGGATAGTTGGTACGGATATCACGTTATCTCCTACCATTATCCAGGACTTTTTAGAGTTATGACCATCTACGTGCCCCTTTTCAGTGTTATCCTCCTAGGGATCTACCATTTGGTGATCCTTACTCACACGTTACTCTGGATACGATTTACTCATATTTTTTTGGAGGAGAGCGAGTACTCACTGTGACTATGTTTAGATCAGTATCCCTTCGAGTTCACGATTATGTACTCTATAGGGTTTTAGTTTTTTGTATCTTATCGTTGTCCACTCGCGACATAGCGATGATGCGTCCATTTCATTCCTTTCTCTTGTATGCCCTTTGCCATAGATTAGACATAGACTTTAGTTTACATATCTTTCAGACCATTATCGACTCAGCTGGAGTCTCCACCAGCGCTCGAGTTCATATGTCGTACTTGTTGGTGCAATTTCCAGTAGATCAAGGTTGACCTAGTTGACCAAGCGTAAACCTTGGTCATGGTTTCGATGTTTGACAATACAGAAAGACATGTAGACATGGACAATGCAGGTACAGTTGTCCATGCGGAGAGATACTGATCAGGGTCTGATCAGGTTAGATGAAGAAGAGTCAAGTAGGTCAAGGTTGACCGGATACTTGACTGGGAAGTCCTAACTAGGATGTTAGGCAGTTCGGAAAGTCCTGGTGAGTGAAACCAGGCAGTTCGGAAAGTCCTGGTGAGTGAAGCCAGGCAGTCGGAAAATCCTGGTGAGTGAAGCCAGGTGAAAATCCTAGTGATTGAAGCTAGGTGAAAGTGAAAGTCCTGGTGAGTGAAGCCAGGCAACGGAAAAGTCCAAGCAGGGAGCTTGGCACGGGAAAAGCCCAAGTATGGAGACTTGGCACGGGGAAAAGTCCAAGTATGGAGACTTGGCACGGGGAAAAGTCCAAGTATGGAGACTTGGCACGGAAAAGTCCAAGCAGGGAGCTTGGCACGGGAAAAGTCCAAGTATGGGAAAAGTCCAAGCAGGGAGCTTGGCACGGGAAAAGTCCAAGTATGGAAGCTTGGCATGCGAAGTCGGAGAGGGCTCGGTAGCTCGTTCTCCGGACTAGGTCAGAGAGGGCTCGGTAGCTCGTTCTCTAGACCGGACGAAGTCGGAGAGGGCTCGGTAACTCGTTCTCCGGACGAGGTAGGGTTTAGGGCTGAGAGCTCTAAACCCGGATCGGTCTGGTAACCGATCCAGTGATACGCTGGGTTATCTGATCGGTCTGGTGACCGATCAGTAACCAAACAGAAGCATTCTGTTGCTTATCTGATCGGTCAGCAGACAGATCAGTGATCGATCAGTAGCATACAGTGAAATTCTTGATCGGTTTGCAGACCGATCAGGAGACGATCAGAAGGAGATCACCTTCGGGAGGGAAAAGGGCCTGATCGGTCATGGGACCGATCAGGGAAGGACCTGATCGGTCCATGACCGATCAGGGAAGGGCCTGATCGGTCTTGTGACAGATCAGGACCCTTGTGGACCGATCAGGATGAAGCCTGATCGGTCCACATCATAGCCGTTGCTACGCAACGGCTAGTTTCTTCTGTGTCTTCTTCGCAGGTTATAAAAGGGATTGAGGAGCTACTGTTCTTTGCTTTTTTTTTTCTTCTTCTTCTTCTTGCTGCTGCGAGTTCTTCTGCGAGCTTTGCTGAGCTCTCCATTGCTGAAGCTTCGTGTGAGCTTCCGTCGGCTGGGTGATCAGCTGCTGCTGTGAGTTTCCTGAAGTTGCTGCTTCGGATTCCAGTCGACAAGAACAGTAGGCAAGCTTTGTTTTGTACATTCATATTGTCTTCTGTTTTGTGGTATATTTTTGTACATCTTTCTTGCTGTTGCAAGAAGTTTCTCTGGCGAGGTTTCTCCACCCAGAAGGAGTGTTCTTATTAGCCGGTTTTCCGGGGACTCATCCACCGACGGATTGGTAGGCTTCGTCCACCTTACGGACACGCCGAGGAGTAGGAGTTTCATCTCCGAACCTCGTTACATCATCGCGTTGAGGTTTGCTCTTCCTTATTTTCATTTCTATTGTTTTATTTTCCGCTGCGCTAACCTGATTTGTAGAAAGAAACGAACGATTTGGGGCGGCTATTCACACCCCCCCTCTCTAGCCGCGATCATCGGTCCTAACAAGTGGTATCAGAGCAAGGTTTCTCTTCGTTGGATCAACACCCGGGGGAGCACGAGCTAGAGAATGGATTTATTTGGAGAAGATGTCACGATTCCACCCTTCTACGATCGCGACGACTTCGCGTTTTGGAAGGTAAGAATGAAGTACTTTCTTATGACTAACCTTGAAAATTGGAGTTGTGTTCAATTAGGTTTCAAGCCTCCGATGAACAAGAAAGGAGAAACCCTAGAGAAGAAGGAGTGGACCAAGGAACAAGTCCACCAATCCCTAGTCAACGATGAGGTATTGAAAATTTTTGAATTCTCTTTACCTAATGATGTTTTGTGTAAGATAGGTGGATACAACAATGCCAAGGAGTTGTGGAACAACTTGGCTAAGTTCCATGAGGGGAACTCCACTTCAAGCCATGAAGAGGAGTCCAGTGAGCCAAGTAGCTCACATCATGGAGAAGAGGAATTCGAAGTTGAGGGCTACTCAACATCTAAGGAAGAAGAGGAGGAGAGTTCTTCTTCAAGAATGGAGCAAGAGGAAGAAGCTTCTACCTCCGGAAGGGATGAAGAAGAAAGTCTTCATCCATCCTCAACCCTAGGTAACTCAAGCATGTCAATTTCAAATAAATTACACATAATGTTCTTTGAGTGTAGGGAGTTTGGACATTACAAGAGTAAATGTCCAAAGAGGGTTAGAAAGACTCCACCGGCGCCAAAGGTCAAGGAAGCCGGAGTCCCAACACGCAAGGGCAAGGAGCACGTGGTGTGCTTCCAATGCAAGCGAAGGGGACATTATCGGAGCCAATGTCCGAGGGGGAGGCAATCTCACAAGGACAAGAGATCGAGCACATGTATAGGGGGAGCTAGGGCAAACCCTAAGGTAATCTCTAAGGCACATTCTTGCAATTCTAGTAGGATGCATGCTAGTAGCCTTATTGCAATTGTCAAGAATGATAAGCATGTTAATTATAGAAATCGATACACATGCTTAGGAGCCAAACATGTTAACTTAGATAAGGATAATACTAGAAATGTCAACCCTAGAATTAACCCATCTAAGGTTAAGGATAATCTAGGTAGAAATCCCAAAACAACTAGACACATGCCTAGGCATACCTCAAAAAAAAATGAAAAATTAAAAATTGAGGTATTAGAGAAGGAGAATCAAGTCTTGAGGTCAAGACTTGATACTTTGGAAAAGGCTCTTAAGAACTTGGAGAAGTCATCTCTAGGGTTTAAGGGTCAAAAACCAATGTCCAAGGACAAGAAAGGTTTGGGTCACAAACCTAAGTCCCAAGTGGTCAAGCCCACTTATCATAATGTTCCATTCGATTATGGAACAAAATCTAGGGCTAGGAAGACCATCACCAATGTCACAAGGGGAGTCACCCCTAGGGTTGATCTTGATGAGTCCCAAATGACCAAGGCTTCAAAGCTTAGGAGGGTCATTAGGAGGGTAGCTAGGGAAGTCATCCCTAGTGAATATTTAGTGAACCCAATGAGCTCCAATAGGTATTGGGTTCCTAGGAGCGTGATTCCATCACGCTAGATTAGTTAGGGTGTGCCAACCTCACTTGAATAGGTAGTTAACCTAATCATGGCAAAAGGTGGCACTTTAGGAATTTTCAAGGTGTGATCAAGCCTTGAAAATGAAATTAAAAATTATTCCTAAGATAATTAGGATGCGCCAACCACATTTGAGGAATTTTCTAGAGTTAATCTAGTTGGCACATAGTGACCTAAAAGTCTTGAGGATATGATTTTAGGTCTATTACACTTAGGAATATAGAACCTATGGCAAAATGATCAAAATTATCAAAAATGACAACTAAGGCTAGAATTAGGTATTTCCTATACCTTTATGTGCTATTTGCCATATGCCATGTCATGACATCATATTTATTTTATGATCATTTAAAATGTCATGATAATGCTTAGGTTATTTATATGTCATGATTTATTTAAGTTTCATACTTTATGCCATGACATCATGACATTGGCACATGTTATTATGTATGATATCATTATATGCCATGTCATCATCTCTTCTCTTGCATTTATAATAAATGAAATTGATTTAAGGATAAAAACACAATTTGATATGGAGATCAAATTGATGTTTAGAAAATGCATGAGACCTTAGAATAAGATAACCTAAACCCATATCTCACATCAAAATTGACTTGGATGTGTTTGATACACCTTAGATGTGTGTGAGATATTAGGATTGTGAGTTAGGATCAAGGTGCATAGTTCTTGTACCTAGATGAGCCTAATTCTAATTGGGGATCATAGGGAAAGCTTGTGTACAAGTCATGTACATTTAGCCCTAAGATTGTGGTCCTAAATTAAAGGGTTTAAAATCATTTCAAAATTGATTTGAAAAACCGTGATGAAGCTTTTCTAGTGATAGCATTCATCATTGAACAAGTGATACAAAGAGTGAGTTAAACTTGAACTATTTCAAAGTTTTTCGAACTTTGTATCAAGTTTTGAAAATGGAAGCTATTTTCATAGAAAACTATTTTTCCATGATAGTATGTGGTATGAGGAATGTATCCTCAAAATTTCACAATTTTTTGAATTTTCTGTGATTTTCTAGAGGTTTCTGAATTTCGGGAAGGAAAAATTCATAAATCTGTCCATCAGTGTCTGGATCGGTCACTGAACCGATCCAGGGCTTTCCTGATCGGTCACTGGACCGATCCAGAGGAAGCCTGATCGGTCCGGTGACCGATCAGGGCGTGCCAACTTGCTGAAATTCGACTGGTTGTCTGAAATTTCAGCTCGGGAAGTGGTGTTTTAGGTTTCTAAAGGTTTGGAACTCTCCAAGACATTGTTGGTGCAATGGTCAAGGGGGAGTTGACCTTTAGGGGGAGTTTTACCTATTGGTCAAGGGGAGTTGACCTTTAGGGGGAGTTGTCATGAGTGATATGGGATTATCATTAAATTGACTATTGACATTAGTATCAAGGGGGAAATTAAGGGGGCGTTTGGTTTGGAAAATATTTTCTATTTTCTATTTTCTATTTTCTATTTCTGTTTTCCTGTTTTCTGTTTCTGTTTTCAGAAAACAGAAAATGTGTTTGGTATGATATACTGGAATTCTATTTTCGGGAAAAGAAAATTGGAAAATGCGTTTGGTACGTTTATATTGAAAATTAAAAAAATTATAGTAAAATGTAAAAAAATTAATAAAATTAAGAATTTTATTAAAATAGAAAATTTTGAAATTAAATTATTTAAACTATATAAATGTTATTTTATACTTCTATATAAATGTTATTTACCTCAAGTCATCAATCTATAGAGTCTGTCAAGCTCAGCAATCGAGCTCTCTACATGGCACTCGACTAACATTTGATCTCATTGAGTCACATTACTCAATTCAATATAACCCAAGGGGATGATCCTATTCTTGTGATAAATGTATTTGTAATAGTTGGATAAATGTATTTGTAATAATTGAGAACCACAAATAAAAATATATTCGCATTTCACAAAACAATCCAACAAGACTTTTGATGACCTTTAGAACTTTGGAATGGGAAAAAGTTCACTTATTCTGCAATAAGCATGAAACAATTGTAGTTTCTCCTGGTCTTCTTCTAGTACATGACACGTTCTACGCGATTGTGATTCGTATCGGCAAAATCCTTATCTATGAAAGAAAGATGAACCAAGATCCTCAAGTACCTGCATACATTTCAACAAAATTTTAGTGGCAATCACGAATGACCAAATGTACAAGAAAAAAACATGCTTGGAATAACTGATAACAAATGACCAAATGTACAAGAAAAATTACTGTGATGATAACTTGTGTATACCTTCATCATAGTAACTTTAGATTGAACCAAACTCTACATATCATCCAGTTGACATCATTGCTGGCAAAAGCATCATAAATGCATTCGCCAATCTGGAAAGTTAATTACAAAAGACATTAGCTATTTATAAAAACAAACTGTTGCCTTCTTTACGCTTTTAGCATTACAAAACTTTAACATCATATAAAAAAAGTTCAAAAAATATCACATAACGTAGAGAAAGCATTACATATCATAACATCAAATGAGTGACAATGCTGACCTCTTCCCATTCCACACAATCAGCTTTAGAAGTAAAGGAAAGAACTGGAAACACAAATTAGAAAGTAACAAATAAGAATCTAGATGTAGCAGTTATTTGCAAGGAAATGGTATTGAACAATGAAATTATAAAACAGATATAAAACAGATTGTAACATAATATTCAAGGGTAAAGTTGTCTTTTCCATTCCTTCACAAAAATCAAGAGCCACAGATTGTAACAAAAAGCTTCCCATCTAAGCTAATTACAGATTGTAACAAAAAACTTCCCATCTGAGCTAATTACAGATTGAAACAAAAAGCTTCCCAACCAAAATTTAAAACAAAAAACAGCCAATTATAATAGTCATTCATAACAAAATCAAGAGCCATAAAAGGCTGAAACCAGACATTAGCTAATTACGGATGATGCTCCACATAATCATTCCACATATGACTTGCAATGTCATCACGTATGTGTCCCATCTGAGCTGTTTGGCTTGGATCAATTGGAATCGGCTCTTGATCACCAAAACTATCTTCAACTCCAGACATGAGCATATCTTCAGATGAATACTCCATAAATAAATTATCCATTGTATGATGCCGACATATGAAATTATGCACCGCACAACATGCAAGTGGAATTAATCTTTGGCTAGTAATTGGATAGTTTGGCATATCTTTTAAAATTCGAAATCTTGCCTTAAGCACCCCAATGCATCGCTCAATAATATTACGACATGTGCTATGCCTATAATTGAACAACTCTTCCTTCCCCCTTGGTCTGCCTTGCCGTCGATAATCTCTCAAGTGATAGCGTTGACCTCGATACGGAGCAAGAAACCCCGACATATTTGGGTAACCAGAATCAACCAAATAAAATTGATCTGTGATAGTATTATCATATTAATTAATAATGTAAAATACCTACATAAATGAATATATATAGAGAATTTTTTCTATTACTTACCACCGCAAGGTTTAGGAAAATGATTTTCATGCCTAGTCAAAGCGTCTATGAACACCCTTGAATCATTTGCTGTCCCCTCCCAGCCCGTATACACAAATGTAAAAAGCATATCGAAATCGCATACAAGCATCACATTTTGTGTGACAATAACCTTTCTACCACGAAAAGATGTTTGAATTGATGTCGGTGCCCATGCCAATACGTGAGTTCCATCAATAGCTCCAAGACAATTCTAAAAATACACAATGTCTTAGTAAAGATATGTTGTTAATGTAACTAGATACATTAGGGTAAAATATATACCTTAAAATATGGAAACCACTTTGGATTATGCAATATGCGAGGATGGACGCCATTGTGTTCATATGGTCGAATAATATGTGTGCCCAATGTACAAACAGCTCGTAAAACTCGTTTGAACCACTTGCTACAAGTGTACAATGAATGTTGAAATCGATCTGCACATATTCGATGTCGTGTGTTGTGCCCGATGATTAGTAAGAACATAGCGACACCTTCTTCAACAGTAACTTTCTTTCCATCTTGTAATAGATTCATCTCTTTTAATGTCCTACAAAAATTCACGAACACATGTTTCGACATACGAAAATTATCAAAGCAAACTTGAGGGTGCCCATCAAGTATTTCTTGAATATACATCCTCCCAGTAAGAGATGACGTTCGACAAGGCATCCGATCAATAGATCTATGAAATTGAGTCATTTCATGAAAAAAATCATTTGCATGGCTCAAAATAAGAAGCAAATTGATATCTGGGCCTAATTCATCATAGTCATCAGATTCATCATCAGAGTTTGACATGATCTGCAATAAATCGATATTAAACTCAGCACACATGTATAAAATTAATTATGAATTGAGGCAAACCAATAAACAATTAAAACTTAAAAAGCATGACATAGTCATCAACATTAAATTTCAAAATATCAAATATGTCTTAAACATTCAATCCACAAAATAGCAAATATGTCTTACACATTCAAGTCACAAAATCAAAAACCATCATTACTTAAAAAGTCTCCAGCTAGGTAATAAAAGCAATCCCCATGAACTTGTCAACATATGACCCTACACACGGTCGAGATTGAGGCAATCCAACCATCCAGCTCTCCTATTTGATGGAATTTTCATGAAAACCTCTCGTAGCCAAGGTTTACCGAAAGCTTCTGTAGCTTTTGTGTACACTTGGTTTGATAAGTCATCCATATGATTTAAAACCTGCATGCACATATCTATAGAGTAAGGATCACTGAACCCGCTCGTTCCAGTAGAGGAAGAAATTTCTTGTTCGCGTTCTAACTTAGTAGCCCTCAAATCCAGGTATTTTTGCCTAGCAATAGATTCTTGACTCAGGTGTTGCAAGGTATCACTCCACTTGTCCATATAAGCATCATATTTTTCAGTTTTTGAACGCTTAGGATCTTTACGTCGATGACTCTCAGTTGATTCTGTACTACGACGTCGGCGATTGTTAGGTTCCCCTCCAACGTCCTCATTCTCGTCATCGACAACTTCAACATATGAGTTGACACCTCTGTTAATGAATGCTTCTTCGAGCTCTCTCTCTTCATCAGATGTGGGAGGTAATTGAGTAGAAGCTCTATGCATATCACCAGTTGCAGTTGTCCCGCCGAAAATTTCACTAAGAATGTGAAAATGATCACATCCTTCCTTTCGTATTGACTTATACTCCTTTTTATTTTTCTGTTCCATTGATTACAAAAAAATGCATTTTATTATACATAAACATACAATAAAATTATATATTTGATTAGATATAAGTATTTACCAGATAAAATTCTGCCCACACTTCCTCTGGAGCATTCACTTTATTGGTGTCAGGATCCATTGTCACACCAGTATGCGCAAGCAATGCTGCAAAAAGACGTTGTCTTGTGCGTAGACGATTCCATTTACCTTTGAGCCTTTCTACACCATAATTCTTGTTCGTAACCTGATATAATTCTTTGTTGATCTCCTCCCAAACCGTATTAGTGAAGGTAGATGTTTGTAACTTATTGTGCTTCACTTTTTCATAAATGATATCGACAAACATGGCAACATTTGTCTTTGACCAATCATACTTCTCAATTTCGATACTTGGATTATGCCCTCCCATAATGTAATCTCTAAAAATTGCCAATATTAAAGCCGACATAAAAATGTAGAGCAACATATATTAGAAAATGTAATACCCAAAGCAATATCCTAAGCAAGTTAAAGCATGTAGAGAAAAAAAATTGGTATGTACATCCAAGTCTTATGTCATTGACTTGTAATTCATGCATACCTCTATAATGAACTTTATTTTTACTATTTCATATTATAAGACTGGCCCTCAAGATCTGACACTATCTTTTTACTATATGGTGCTTACAAAACAAAACTGCATTTTCAGAAACATTATTTGGCCTTTCAGGTTCAAATTAGAATGAAAAAGTGGAAAAAATTTGAAGTTAAACAGAAGGATCAAAAAATCAACGGGTTGTTTACTCACAACTCTGACTGATGAAACAACAAAATCTCTTCCCGGAGGATCTAACACATTAGATGACACTCTGATCGTATAGTAGCCATCTTCTTTCAATAGTTTCTGCAGCAAATTAAATTTAACGATTCAGTGTCCATTCTATTACTCATCTAAATTCCAGTCGCATACAAAAAAGACATTTTTCTTCCAAAGCAAATTACCTTGAAAGCCTTCTTTTCTTCCTCTGTCAGTGCGTTTCTGGAGAACCTCTTTTCTAGTAAGTTGATGCCCCAATGTAGAGAAAACAAGGGCACGGTGAAATAGAAAGGGGAGGGGAGAAGGAGGCTCGGCCGGCGGCGGGTCGAGCGTCGCCGGCGCCGCGATGAAGAAGGAGAAAGGGGAACGGAGAGGGCTCGGGTCGGTGCTGAGAGGCGGCGATGGAGACAGCTAGGGTTCGGCGTCGCTAGGGGGAAGCCGGCGTAGTGGAGAAAGGGAAAACTAGGGCACGGTGAAATAGAAAAGGGAGGGGAGAAGGAGGCTCGGCCGGCGGCGGGTCGAGCGTAGCCGGCGCCGCGATGAAGAAGGGGAAAGGGTAATCGCCGTCACGAGAGAGGGGAGAAAGAAATAAAGAAAAGGAAATGCGCTGCCAGCAGCGCGTTTTCTCATTTCTGATATTTGAGCCCATTTTCCCATTTTCGTTAGAAAATGTTAGAAAATGATAAAATAGCGTTTTCTATTTTTCTAGAAAATGATTTTTCATTTTCCAGAAAACGGAAATGAAAAACACACACCAAACAACTATTTCCAAAAAAAAAGAAAATGAAAATGAGAAAATATCAAACCAAACGCAGCCTAAGGGTTTCAATGAAAGGTATGAGACTTTCATTAGGAAGAAACTCTTGACCTTGATTCACTCTTTTTGATGTGTGTCAAAAAGGGGAAGAATGTCTAGAGAATGTTCAAGGAAGAACATTGGAGTTAGTGGGAGAGTTTGTTGATCACGACGAGTGAAGTTGTGAACAACGATAACTTACTCTTCAGGGGGAGAGTTTGTTGATGTGTGCCAATAGGGGGAGAATGAAGGGTTTAAGTTAGGCCTTCATTATCTAAGAAGGAGGTTGCCTTCTTAGAAGGAGAATGTAAGGTTGTAACTTATGTTTCATTACCTAGTGACATGAGGAAAGTTGAGGCTATTGGATTAGCCTAACTTAAAGGTATTGTCAAACATCAAAAAGGGGGAGATTGTTGGTGCAATTTCCAGTAGGTCAAGGTTGACCTAGTTGACCAAGCGTAAACCTTGGTCATGGTTTCGATGTTTGACAATACAGAAAGACATGTAGACATGGACAATGCAGGTACAGTTGTCCATGCGGAGAGATACTGATCAGGGTCTGATCAGGTTGGATGAAGAAGAGTCAAGTAGGTCAAGGTTGACCGGATACTTGACTGGGAAGTCCTAACTAGGATGTTAGACAGTTCGGAAAGTCCTGGTGAGTGAAACCAGGCAGTTCGGAAAGTCCTGGTGAGTGAAGCCAGGCAGTCGGGAAATCCTGGTGAGTGAAGCCAGGTGAAAATCCTAGTGAGTGAAGCTAGGTGAAAGTGAAAGTCCTGGTGAGTGAAGCCAGGCAACGGAAAAGTCCAAGCAGGGAGCTTGGCATGGGAAAAGCCCAAGTATGGAGACTTGGCACGGGGAAAAGTCCAAGTATGGAGACTTGGCACGGAAAAGTCCAAGCAGGGAGCTTGGCACGGGAAAAGTCCAAGTATGGGAAAAGTCCAAGCAGGGAGCTTGGCACGGGAAAAGTCCAAGTATGGAAGTTTGGCATGCGAAGTCGGAGAGGGCTCGGTAGCTCGTTCTCCGGACTAGGTCAGAGAGGGCTCGGTAGCTCGTTCTCTGGACCGGACGAAGTCGGAGAGGGCTCGGTAGCTCGTTCTCCGGACGAGGTAGGGTTTAGGGCTGGGAGCTCTAAACCTGGATCGGTCTGGTAACCGATCCAGTGATACGCTGGGTTATCTGATCGGTCTGGTGACCGATCAGTAACCAAACAGAAGCATTCTGTTGCTTATCTGATCGGTCAGCAGACCGATCAGTGATCGATCAGTAGCATACAGTGAAATTCCTGATCGGTTTGCAGACCGATCAGGAGACGATCAGAAGGAGATCACCTTCGGGAGGGAAAAGGGCCTGATCGGTCATGGGACCGATCAGGGAAGGACCTGATCGGTCCATGACCGATCAGGGAAGGGCCTGATCGGTCTTGTGACCGATCAGGACCCTTGTGGACCGATCAGGATGAAGCCTGATCGGTCCACATCCTAGCCGTTGCGTAGCAACGGCTAGTTTCTTCTGTGTCTTCTTCGCAGGTTATAAAAGGGATTTAGGAGCTACTGTTCTTTGCTTTTTTTCTTCTTCTTCTTCTTCTTCTTCTTGCTGCTGCGAGTTCTTCTGCGAGCTTTGCTGAGCTCTCCATTGCTGAAGCTTCGTGTGAGCTTCCGTCGGCTGGGTGATCAGCTGCTGCTGTGAGTTTCCTGAAGTTGCTGCTTCGGATTCCAGTCGACAAGAACAGTAGGCAAGCTTTGTTTTGTACATTCATATTGTCTTCTGTTTTGTGCTGTATTTTTGTACATCTTTCTTGCTGTTGCAAGAAGTTTCTGTGGCGAGGTTTCTCCACCCAGAAGGAGTGTTCTTATTAGCCAGTTTTCCGGGGACTCATCCACCGACGGATTGGTAGGCTTCGTCCACCTTACGGACACGCCGAGGAGTAGGAGTTTCATCTCCGAACCTCGTTACATCATCGCGTTGAGGTTTGCTCTTCCTTATTTTCGTTTCTATTGTTTTATTTTCCGCTGCGCTAACCTGATTTGTAGAAAGAAACGAACGATTTGGGACGGCTATTCACACCCCCCCTCTCTAGCCGCGATCATCGGTCCTAACAGTAGTGTCATATTTTGACAGCATATTTTGCCTCCCTACGTATTATTGTTACCCGAGGTGATATCTGAGTCATGACTGAGTTCGACGTCTTAGGACCTAGGAACTTCTCTCTAGGAGGTGTCCATATAGATGATGAGGGTGTCCTGTCTTGGCGGAGGAGGGCACAGCACCAGCCAGACCCAGATGCCCAGGAGGAGGCTGAGCAGGATGAGCTTATGGTCGCACTATTTGGTGAGGATGCTCTGACCCTTGTACCACCTCCACCTCCAGGCTGAGCACCTCGTCCCGCTCCTCGGACTCTAGGCGATCGAGTTGCCGGACTCGAGCTATCCATGACGAGTCTTCGTCAGGAGGTCTCCGACTTGAGACGAGACGTGAGACAGGATATCTCTGATCTTCGACGTGATCTATTCAGTTCTCGAGAGGATGCCTGGACCTGTCACACTGAGCTGATCGAGATGTTACATTCCTTAGGATCTGGACCACCCTCCCCTCCTCATCTCGATAGACTTCATCATCACTATGTATAGTCTATTATGATCATTGTATTTTGACCTTGACATTGAGTTATGCTATTCTGGGTTACTCCGACTTAGGTATATCTCGACTTTGACAATGATTTATTCTGATGTGTTTAATAGACTAGGATACTAAAATTGCAAAAGCTGCTTTCAAAAATAATATTTTCAAATTCTAGAATAAAATCTTCTATTTCTAGAATTTTAAATCAGTTTTAGCCTTAGACTAGAACAATTCCTTAGAAAGTATGTTCCCCTAGGGCTAGTACTTGAGTATCTCACCAACACCATAGGATTCCCCTATTTGTGATTGTCGAACATAGAAAGGGGTGAGATGTATAGGCAAATTGCCCGGACTTAAGATGCTTATTTCAATGCATTGACATAAGTTTGGGCGTTAAATACCAAACAAACATTAATCAGGTTAAGTCATTCAGTTTAGTCAAACACTAACTGATCACAATTAGACTTAACCTGACTAACCAAGTGAAAACTGCTATCCTCTCATAGTCAGTAAGTAGCTAATTGGTTAGACAGTTTTTGTAATATCAGGTTCAGGGGAGGATTAATTATTTTTATACCTATTTTGAAATTAATTTTTGAAAAAATATCTTCTTTTAAATCAATTTAACACTAACTAAGTATTTTAAAAATTTTTTACTTTTCAAACTCAGTTTTGAAAGTTAGACTTACTTAATTGGAATGCTTAAACTTAGGTTTGAAAATTAGTTTTATTTTCAAACTTTAAACTTTTCAAATTTAATTTTGAAATTCATATTTTTTTAAACTTAATTTGAAAAATAAACCTTATCCTAGTTTGTAACTTAGATTTTTCATCTTGAAAAATTATATTCTACTTAGTTTTCAAAACATATTTTTTGGAAATTTATTTAAAACAAACTTAGTTTTGAAAACAGATTTTACTTAGTTGGATTTTTAAAAAAACTAAGTCTTGAGAAATAAAATCTTATTTAGTTTTGAAAACTTTATTTGAAAATTGGACTTAATCCTAATATTATTTTATGCTATAGTTGAAAAATATGTTTTCAAATTACAAAACTCTTTTCGAAAGATTAAATTACAAATTTTAAAGATAACTATCTTTAAGTCATCTTTCCAAAATTAACTATTTTCTTGAAAAAGATAAAAACTTAAGTTGTCTTTCTATGATTCTAGTTTAAACTCCCCCAAGATAATCTGACTTACAATTCTAGATTTTCTTGCATTTTTTGTTAAAAATTGTTCTATGTTAATTTTTGATGAATGCCAAAGAGGGAGAGTTAGGTGGTTTAAGTTAGTTAAACAAACAACAAAAATAACAAAATTTAAAATCTAACTTAACAACTTTTTACCTGCATATTTTTCACTAACTTAACTAGGCTGTCATTGTATCAAAAAGGGGGAGATTGTTGGTGCGGTTAGCACTAACGGTCTAACTCAAGTTTTGATGAATGACAAAATAGGTTAAGGGAGTGTTTGGTTGATGGATTTGAGAATGAGGGAATGGAATGATAGTAAGAGATGGTGTTTGGATTGTGAGTTTGGGAATGACAATTTGGGAATGATTTCTAGATTTATGGGAATCAACCAAACCTATATAAATAGGTGAGTTTCATTTCCATTACACTTTACTATCAAACTCATACCCATAGTTATTCCCATCATTTAACCAAACACCACCTAAGTTAGTTTTATTGTTATCTAACACTTTGACTGAGTGTGCAGCAGAAGCCCAGACAGGTCGACGGGTTGACCCGATGTCTGGCACGAAGCCTAGCTAGGTCTACTGGCCGACCGGATAGCTGACATGAAGTCAAAACGGGTCGATGGGCTGACCGGATAGCTGGCACGAAGCTCAGACAGGTCGAAGGGCTGATCGGACGTCTGACAAGTAAGTGAAGGTAAGTCATTGGAGGGGAGTGACTGTGAGGACGCGTTCCCGGGAAGGGAACATTAGGCGTCGATGCGACTTAGATCCATTTCGGATATCTAAGTCGAGATCGTGACTAGATTCCGGTCTCGAGGAGACGGAATCTAATTAATATTTTATTTGATAATAAAATGTGCTAACACTTTATTTTGTATGATATATATTTACCTCGGACTAACGTTTTCTTGCAGGAAGGAAACCGTTGGAAAACAAGGGTCCGAGCGCCCGGAGGTGAATTTTATCCGCAACGTCACTTCGCCACGTGGAGCGCCCTTGTTGGCTCGGCTACGTCATATTCAGGGCGCCCGAAAGGATCCAGACACCCTGAACCTCCTATATAAGGAGGGTAAAGGCTGGAGCTAAAACACAACGAACAATCTACTCTCCTGTGCTCCTGCGATGCTATGAAGGCTCTCCGACAAGTTCATTTCTATCTTATTTTTATTGTCGATTTTTATTTCACTAATTAATTTTTGTACTTATTTTTGTAACAATCATTCGAATTATTAGTGATTGTCCAACGAAAGTACTCAACGAGTGCAGACCTTGGAGTAGCAGTCGACACAGGCTCCGAACCAAGTAAAAACTACTTGTGTCACTCTTTCTTTTCGTTTATTCTTTTTCCGCTGCGTACTTACTCTATGGAATTTTTAAATCGCTATTCAGCCCCCCCCCTCTAGAGAAATTCACGATCCAACACAATCGACTGGTACAACCACCAGTCAATTGGCCCTAAGTGAAATTTGACCGTTATAAGCCAACGATCAGTTACCAATCGATTAATGAAAACACTAGTCGACTGCTACAGCACTGCTATAGTAACGCTACATTGACGCTACAGTAAAACCCTGATACTAGGATTTAACCCTCGAGTACATTCGCTCAGCACTCGTCCTCACCCGACCAACCTAGACCTAGCCTTCTAGCCTCCTCCATCAACCTTGCGTCCCTCGGATGCCTCCCCATCCTTCATGTCTTGCCTTCTGGAGCTTCCATTGGCCTTGTCATTGTTGTAAGGTCTTCCTTTGCCAAGAGATCCCGCCTCTGGGACTTTATCCATTGTCAAATCACACTTGGACTTACGTTGTCAAGACTACATGCTTGGACTTATACCGCCAAGACTCATCCTTGGACTTTCCTCTTTTGCCAAGATCACCTTTGGACTTTCCTTATTGCACCTGTATCCTGCACACTCACAATGCATATCAAATACAACAATAAACCTAACTTAAACCTTTGCCCAAACATCAAAACCTAGGGTACCCAGATTACTCCAACAATCTCTCTCTTTTTGATGTTTGGCAACCCGTTTAAGTTAAGGAAATAATATAGCAATACATATACAAATAAATATGCAAATCAACTTATACATAAATAATGGAACCTAAATCCTAGGCTCCCCCTTTACCTAAGCTCCTCCTTAAGCTAGGATTTCTTATAAAGGTAAACTTCTCATCCTTTGCTAATAAATGAACAATCGCTCCCCCTTCACCTAAGCTCCCCCTTGAGCTAGGATTTCTTACAAAGGTGTGTAGGTTTCCCACTTAAACCTAAACTTCTCCCCCTTTGCCATACATCAAAAAGAGCTCCAACAATATCCTAATTATTGGACTCTTTGACCTCTAATGACCATAAACATTATGTATTAATCCCTCATAAGATTACATACATATTCACCACTCTTTTAGTTATTTTCTAATGTTGAAAAACATTTTCAGACCGTATCAGTCAACTGATATAAGTCTCAGTCGACTGTCATCGTCAAAATGAGCCTACAGAGACATTCTGTGCTCATGAACAGTGTTACCAGTGGATTGGTAACTGTACCAGTCGACTGGTATACTATTTCAGCAAAAATTAGCCTTTTGACCCAACTTCAGAAATGCGCCAAAAATTTCACAGACCTCCAAAAAAATCTCAAATTTTGTGGAGAGGTCTATTTTATCCATGTCTACTTGGAAAAAATATATATAAAAATATATTTATCACAAATCCCAAGATTGACATAAAATTCAAAACTAGCTAAATGGTTCAATTAAACTTTGACCTAAAGTCCTAGTTTTGGTTTCCTCTTGATGTATCTACCTATACTAAACCATAATGCATCTGTTACATTAGTTTATATGACATCTATACATTAAAAACTAATTTTCATGCAATATGAACCCAATTCATATTTTCATGTATGAAACTTAAACCAATTGTGCTAACCAACTACAATAGAGACTCAAATTCATCTCTAATCCCTTTGCACATATTGGTTCATTTGAGATCATTTATCATATGCCCTAAATACTCTTTGAGCTCCCCCTTGAGCTCTTATTCTTATCCATCTCCCTATGTGACTCATTTACTATGACTAGGCTACTTCGGTGCACCTCAGGTGACATTTGGCCTACAAAACTCACCTTCTTAACCTTAGACACCTTGTCTTTAGTTAGTTTCTTCTTATCCTTCACTTTGGACATCTCATCCTTGCCATAATTATTTGTCACCCTAACATATTCCTTTTTATTGGCCTTGGATAACTCTCCCTTGTCCTTGGTCACACCTCCCTTACCAATGTCATGTGCTACCTTAACACTTGATCTCATTTTGGTCTTGGAGGGACCTAATTTGACATTTTTGGGTATTTGACCTCCCAAATACATGTCAAGTCCTTTAGGTCCAATAATGAACCTCTCTAGGACTTTCTCCATTTCCTCAAGCTTTGCCTTCAAGGCTTGATTTTTCAACTCTAAGGTTTTAACCCTAGAGTCAATATGTCCACCTTGGACATCCCTAGACCTACCCACCTTCCTATGCATATGTATCCCTTTCTTGGGATTAATGCTTAGGTTTTCACCTACTTTCCTTCCCTTTGGAAAGGTAGTTTGGGTCTTATTAGGTCTACTCTTACTTGATTTAGCATGAATAGGTCTCATAGAGTTATCTCCTACATTAACCCTATTACTATCATTATATCTAAATCCATGATTATGCTTGGGTAAATAATAAAAATTATTTCTAGAATGCATGAAAGAATTTAAATTTGAACTTAAATTCATGTTAGGGTTTACCTCCCTTACCATTGAAGCTCTCTTCTTCTCCCACTTCTTCAAGTGCGCCAATTTCTTGAGCTCTCCTCTCCTTGAGCACTTCGTATGGTAGTGTCCCCACTCACCACATGTGAAACACCTAATGTGATTCTTCTCCTTGACTCCATCCTTACAATCCACGTTAGTTCTTAAAGCAACTTTACTGGGTTTAGGGATTACCTCCTTTACCTTTTAGAGCGATGGACACCTACTCTTATAGTGCCCCATCTTACCACACTCAAAGCATTTGATGTAATCCTTTGTGCTCTTCTTGGTAGTTGAGGTGGAGGGTTGAGCTTCCAAAATCTCCTCTTCCTTGGATTGCTCTTCTTCCTGTTCACTTGAAGATGTGGATGATTCCACTTCTTCTTCTCTTGAAGATGTGGATGATACCTCTGTTGGAGTGTATACTGAAAGCCTAAGCTTTGTAAACATTCATTATGAATAAAGAATCACATTTGGTCAAATTGTCTACATTTAGTTATAGTTGTTCAATTAATTTATACTGTAGATAACATAGTATGTGGTGCCACATGCAGAAGATGATATTATCAGTACCTTATAAATTATAAACAGTAGCTCACGACCAAAATGGAAAGGAACAAACCATTAGAAGGTCGTAGTGTAATTAGGTATCAGTTTATCTTGACTGTATAATTACACTAGTACACTTAGAGTGTATTGAGTAGGACCATTTGAGGTCGTTTCTTTTATACTGATTTTATAAAGAAACAAAGACCTCGGTTATTATGGAAGTGTGTGCTCTTAATCCTAATATAATAACAAGCACATATATTTGATATTTATTTCTTTAATTTATCAATGGGTGAGATTTAGTTCGATGAATCAATAAGCCCGATAAGTTGGGAAATGGTATCACTTATAGTGTGTGTTGTTGATTATAGAAGGAAACAGTGTCCTAGAGATACTAGGTTGATAATGTCCCCAAGAGGAGCTCATAAGGATTGTCATGTTAAACCCTGCAGGTGGACTTAGTCCGACATGACGATAAGGTTGAGTGGTACTACTCTTGGACTAAGATATTAATTAAATGAGTTGTCAGTAACTCACTTAATTAGTGGACATTCGATATCTTAAACACAGGGAGACTAACACACTCATAATAAGAAGGAGCCCAAAAATGTAATTTGGGATTGGTGCGGTAGTTCAATAATAGTTCTCTAGTGGAATGAATTATTATTGATAAAATTAAGTTGTGTGTTCGGGGCGAACACGGGATGCTTAATTTTATCGGGAGACCAAAACCAATTCCTCCTCTCGGTCCCTATCGTAGCCTCTTAATTATAGAGTACTATACCCACCTTCTTACCCATCCTATAGGGGTCGGCCAAGCTAGCTTGGAGACCAAGCTAAGGCCGGCCATGGGTATGTTCATGGGTGAATTCATGTGGCCGTCCCTATTAAAATAAAAAGGAATTTTAATTTTAAAATTTTTTCTTATGTGGATAATATAATTTAAAAGAGAGTTTAAAATTTTAAATCCTTCCTTTTATAAGATTCTACAAAAGATTAAGAGAAGAGTTAAAATCTCTTTCCTTATTTGTAGATTAAAAGGTTGATTTTAATTTTGGTAAAAACTTTCCTTTTAATTATATTCATGATTTAAAAGAAAGTTTAAAAATTAAAAATTCTCTTTTATTAGTTTCTACAAAAGATTAAGAAAAGATTTAATATCTTTCCTTATTTGTAGATTGAAAGGAGATTTTAATTTTAGAGATAACTTTCCTTTTGAAATTATCCACATGTTTAAAAGAAAGATTTTAATTTATAAAATTTCTTTTTATTAACCAATCATGAAGGGATTAAAATTATTGGAGAAATTTTTATAAATTTCTAGAAACAAATTAGGAAGTTTTAATTTTTGTTTTAATTGAAACTCTCCTTGTTTTGGGGAGAAGAGTGGGCGGCCATTATAATTTGAAAAGAGAAAATTATTTTAATTAAATAAATTTTCCTTTTCAATGGAAAAAGAATTAAGGAAGTTTTTATTAAATTTTCCTTATTTGCCAAGAGCAAGGATTATAAAAGAGGAGGTAGAGGAGGCTTTAAGGCTAACGACTCTATTCTATTTTTCCTCTCTTTTCTCCTTGGGTGTGGCCGGCCCTTTCTTTCCTCTCCTCTCCTTTGTGTGGCCGAAACCTTCTCATGGTGGAGATAGCTTTGGTGGCCGGATCTAAGAAGGAGAAGAAGGAGAAGCCTCTTTTCTAGCATCCCTTGGAGCATGGTGGTGGTGGCCGAACCTCTTCATCCTAGGAGAAGTTTTGATGGCCGAAACTTGTAAGGAAGAAGAAGGTGCTTGGTGGTTCTCATCTCGGAAGATCGTTGCCCACACAACGTCCGAGGTTAGAAGAGGAATACGGTAGAAGATCAAGAGGTCTTTCTAAAAGGTATAACTAGTAATTTTTGTTTCCGCATCATACTAGTTATTTTTGGAAATAATACTAAATACAAGAGGCTTACGATTCTAGAATTTCGAATATGTTTTTCGATGTTGTGTTCTTTTGTTTTATTTTTCCTTGTGATTTGATTGTTCTTTTCGGTTAACCTAAAGTTATTTTAGGAAATTAAATATTAGCTTTCTATAAAAGGTTTTGTCTAGTCGGTGGTGGTTGCTCCCATATCCAAGAAGGCCATGTGCCTCGCCACGTCAGTACTGGGAACCAATTATGGAAATTAATATTTAATGGAATTAATAACTTAAGGTGATTTGGGTCGAACGTGTTAAGTTCCGCAGGAGATCCAAGTCTAAACCTAAAAGAACAAATAGATTAAGTTTTGGATCAAACGTGTTAAGTTCCGCAGGCGATCCAAAATTTAATTTAAAAGAACACATGGTAGCTAGGAAAGGGTTCAGATCTTTGTACAAAATTTTTGTACAGTGGAACCTCTAGGTTTTCCGAGTAACAACCAACAACCTCTTCATCTTCATTATTTTCCTTGGATGTTGAACACATGTCAACATCCGATTGGTTCTTCTCCTCTTGGACCAATGAGTCATTCTCCTTGGGCTCCTCCACTACTTGGAGTTTTGTAGGATCCTCATGAAGCGCAATTACCTTTTTCCAAAGGTCACTTGCGTTCTTGTATTTACCTACATTCAATACCAAATTAAGAGGTAATAAATTAATCAAAATTCTAGTTACCTCCTTGTCCGCCTCTGATTGCTCCCTTTGCTCCTCAGTCCAATACCGAGGCCGGAGGCGCTTTCCCTTCTTGTCCGTTGGAGCTTTAAATGGTTCCTCCAACACAATCCATTGGTTCCAATCCATTTGGAACCAAGTCTCCTACCGCTTCCTCCAATACTCGAAATCATCTCGATCGTATGGAGGTGGGATTAGGATATCCCATCCTAGAGGGCCTTCGGTCTCCATCTTCCTACAGTGCTTTGCTCCCTCGGCGATTAGTCCATAGAAGAGCGACCCGACCTTGCAACCCCAACACAATCAAATTTCCACATTAGAAAGATTTGGTAAAGATCAAGGGGTTAAAAGGATGCATTATATCTCCATTGGCATGAGGCTTTTTGGGAGAGCCCAAGAGCAAAGTCATGAGGGTCTACGCCCAAAGTGGATAATATCATGCCATTGTGGAGATATGCGGATATTCTTTGGGCACAACACATAGAAGGTGCCTTCCGCGAGATACATTTTGGACCTCGTTGCAGATAAGGCATAGTGAAGTCAGGATAGAATTTGTCACATTGAAGGCGCTTTCAATGGCTATGGAAGGTGCCTTCCACACTCTTTATAAGGGGGACTTGACCAAGCTTCAAAATACAATACTCATACGATCATCTTCACTTCCGATTGGACTTTTGAAAGCTTCGGCATCTTGTTACAACTCTGCTGCCACGCTCATTTATTGCTAAGAAGCTGACCAAACACCGAACTCAAGCAGACCCTACTGAAAGAGTGTTTGGTAATCTTTTTCATTTGTGTATAGTACTTAATTACTGCAATGGAATAAGTGCAGTGTGTTGCACTTGTTTCGAATTCTTTTATATTCGACTCCCTCTTTTAGAGGTACCGAAAGAGGTACTTTAGTGGATTACCCATCGATAGGTCCACGGAACCTAGGTCTTAGAGTAAGAGTCACCAAAGGCTCCGAACTAAGTAAAACCGAACACGTGTTCTTTTACTTGCTTTTCTATTTTCGCTTTCTTAGTTTTCCGTTGTGCGCTATGTTCTTAAAAACGAAAAAGACTTGTTTTGTAAAATCACATGATTCACCCTCCCCCTCTCACATGCGTCTCGATCCAACAGTTCATTGTTGTATTTGATATGCATTGTGAGTATATAGAATACAGGTACAACAAGGAAAGTCCAAATGTGATCTTGGCAAAGGTAAAAGTCTAAGTGAGATCTTGGTAAAAGGAAAAGTCTAAGGGTGAGTCTTGGCGGTGTAAGTCCAAGTATATAGTCTTGGCAACGTAAGTCCAAGTGTGACTTGGCAAGGTTGAAATCCAGGAGCGAGGATCTCTTGGCAATGGAAGACCCGACAATAAGGACAAGGCCGATAGAAGCTCCTGATGGCAAAGCGTGAAGGATGGGGAGGCATCTGAGGGACGCGAGGCCAATAGAGGAGGCTAGAAGGCTAGTCTAGGTTGGTCGGGTAAGGACGAGTGCTGAGTGAATGTACTCAAAGGTCAAAACCATAGGGTTAGGATTTGACTAGTCGATTGGTGGTTGTACCAGTTGACTGTTACGAACTCAGTCGACTGGGAAATGAATAGAATGTCTCTGTTCACTCAACCCATATGGAGCAGTCGACTGATACTTGCACTAGTCGACTGGTACTTGCACTAGTAGACTGATATTGAGTCATTAGATTGCAACGATCAAATTCCACAGAGGACAGTCGACTTGTATACTTACAAGTCGACTGGTGGCGGGAAACACAGCTAAGTGTTTCCTCCCAAGTTCTATTATAGAGATCAGGGTGACCGGCCATGGTTGACGAAATAGAGATGGTTAACCCCTATTAGAGTCTTCTAAGCTCTTGTGTGATTAAGCATGCTTGTGCGAGGTTGTGGTGAGGTTTCTCCACCCACAATAAGTTACTTGAGTTAGTTGGAAGTTGTCCGGAGAATCATCCACCAAAGGATTAGGATCGTCCACCTTATGGATAGTCGTGGAGTAGGAGTAAGTGATCTCCGAACCATGTTACATGAACGTGTGAGGTTTGGTGTCTTTCTTGTTTATTGTAGTGCTTAGGGTTAGCTTTCTCTTGTTAGTGTTGTTTGTATTTCCATTGCATCCTAACAAGCGTATGAAGCGATGATTTGGGTAAGAAGCTATTCACCCCCCTCTAGCCAAGTATTAAGGTCCTAACAACAACTCCCTATTTGGACTTCCGATCCGACCATTAAATGTCCGGTCAACCGTGATCATTTAGACTTTTTTCTTGTCAACTATCTATTGGACTTCCGATCATTAAGTATTGTCTTGTCAACCGTGACCCACTTGGATTTTTTTTTTCTCATGTCAACTCCATATTGGACTTTCGATCATCAAGTGTCCGATCAACCGTGACTTACTTGGACTTTTCGTCTTTGTGCCAACTTCCTATTGATCTTCTGATAACCAGGTGTCCGGTAAATTGTGACCCACTTGGATTTCTCTTGCCAACTCCTTGTTGTACTTTTGACATCGTCAAGTTCCTGGTCAACCTTGACCTACTTGACTTCTCGTACCAACTCTCTGTTGGACTTCGAACATTATTAAATATCCGATAAACTTTAACCTACTTAACTTATACCAACTTCATGTTAGACTTCTGACATAGTTAAATATCCGATCAATCTTAACTTATTTAATATTACTCAAATATGATAAATCTTGACCAAAGATTGATTATACCAATATTCGTGTCCTATATGAGATAATGGTGACAAGCATGAAAGCTACAATGTCTAATATTGATCATCGTTATTTCTCACTTCGGTTAGTGTCAGAGGGTCTTACCAAAGTTCATTTTAACATCCCTTCTAATTTATTTTTGCAGTCCTCTCGGTCGTCATCACCAGGAGTCACTTTTGGAGTCCCTGTATAGCTCGTCCGACCAACTCAGTGATCGTCAGATCGGACAAGAGTCGATTTGACAAAAACCGATCAAAAAAAGAAGTTGACTTAATGTGCATTCGATCTTCTAAAAAATTTCGGTCCATCCCCTGATCTAAGATCGAATCAAAATCAATTTACTTTTTAAATGTTTCCTTTTTGAATGACATCGAACAGGGAGTGTGAAGGGATAGTCATGTAAAATTTATGGCAATATAAACACTGCGTCAGCTCTGTTCTGTACAAGCCATGCTTCACGGGTCTAATTCCAGATAAATCAAAGGGAAAAGTGGAAATATATGCCGAATAATTGGCAACTTATTGGCGCGCCACTCATCGTTATTGTCGTATTATGGAAATTCAGGCTCGTCACGGGCCGCGGGCCGCAGTCTGCTTATCTTATCCGACCATATCTGCTGATTGATGGGAGGCACGTCACGTGGTGCGGAGTCAGTCTTCTTACCTTATCCGTCCATATCTAGCGATCGATGAGCATGTGATGCTTTCTGTAGATATTCCCGACACAATCTAATAATTGCCCACGTGATGCGGATCGGGGGAACTCTTCCCGCGCGCGCGCACAATATTTTTTTAGAAAGTATTTCAAATTAATTAATGATTTTTTCCCAGAATATTAGAAGAGCATTTTTTAAAAAACATTAATAGAAGGTTAATTCAAAATAATTTATCATAAATGCTTTTAAGTTAACTGTTTTCGAAATTAGATTGTCTGTCAAAAATAATTACAATATGAGTTTATTTAGATGCACAATTTAGACTGGTTAATTTATTTTTTGATGAATATTTAAGCGTTCAAAGCAATTGAAACGTAATTTGACAGATTATAATATATTTTTGATGATAAATAAAAAAAAATACTTTTTTGATGAAACAATAATATATTTTTTTTTGAATTTTCTAAAATTATATTCATTAGCTTTTTTTTTAATAAAAAGAACGATTTGATGGCTGAAAAATATTATTCTTTAAAACTAAAAATATGAAATACCTTTTTATATATAATATCAAAAAGAAAATTTATTATTTTTTAAAAAAATAAAAGAACATCCTATTCAAAATATGATATTAGATATATTCTCAAATCAACTTATTAAAAACTTATTTTTTAAAAATAATATAACTTATTTAATTATTAATAAATAATTATATATTAATCTAGACAAAATTAAGATAAGCAGTAGTTTTTTTATCACAATTGATACGGAAATCGAAAGCGTTAAATTGATTAGATGGTGAATCTCATATTTTTAATGTTTTAAAAAGAACGCCCTTTGGTTAAAGTAAATTAGTTTGGATCTTCTTCTCCTATTTCTCATTGTTCCTGTGTCTCATTATCAATCAGATGGATCAAATTAAATTTTAAAATATCATGATATCTTTAAAATATGTACAGTATTTTAGTGATGTCTAAAGTATTCTTAAAATTTAATCTGATCCGTCCGATCGATAATGAGACACGAGGATAAAAAAAAATAGGGACGAAGGATCCGAACGGAAAGTAAACGCCATCAGCACTTCAACTTTTACCCAAATAAATCAATAAAAGCACATTTTTAGTCGGTTGGATAGATCATTAGATCTGCAATTAGTCAGTTTAAAAAATTAATAGGTAAATTATCAAAATATATTTTTTAACAAAAGGTGATTTTAAGTTTTAACTTTAAACTAGAGCTGTGAGCCGACCATCATAGGGCCAGCTGAGGGCGGGCTTACCGGCCAGCTTGTAAGGTGAGAAATTTCTAATCCAATCTAATAATTCAACGTACGCAATCCAAGGTGACTTGTATGTTAGGACAATCCAACTCATGATTTATCAAAAAAAAAAAAACTAATAAAAATTTTAAATTTAAGTTACATATTAAGCGGGTCAAGAGCTCATTGAGTTTCCATTTTATTTTTAATTTAAAAGTTTGTTTTTTCTTCTCAACTCATGATCCAACTTGAATCTGCCACGTACGAATCCACCTAGATTTGCAACCTGCATAAGATTTAGGTCCGCTTTTAAATGAATTGATAAATTTTAATTCAACCTACTTAAATTGTTCAGCGGTATGAATCAACCTTATGGATCCAAGAATTATGGAATTAAGAAATATGGAACTAACGTGAAGACGGAGAAACCTTTTACTTATTGTTCATCTCACAACATTAGAAATGTGGAATCAAGAAATGTAAAATTTCTTGAGAATGACTTGACTAGTTAGAGTGATCATTCTCAAAACATAGCTTTTGAGAAATATAGCATTAATGATCAACCACCTTATTCAAGTTATGGATGTGTTGTCATTCACACCTCTCAAGCACAAATGGGTGTTAGGCAACCAATTGAGGATTTTCCATAAAATATTAATGAAAATCTAATTGATCAAATTGTTAATGCGGAACAACAAGTAATTGTTCAACTGAATAAACAACAAGTTCCTCAAGAGGATAACTTAAGAAGATATACTAGAATAAGGAAATCAGCAATACCTAATAAATATGTTGTGTATCTAGAAGAATTGGATTTTAATGTTGGAGTCGAAAATGACCTTGAAACATCTTCACAAGCCATAAGTTGTAGTAAATCAAAATTTTAGCTTGATGTTATTAAATAAGAATTGAATTCTATTGCATCGAATAAAGTCTGGGATCTTGTCGAGTTGTCAAATAATGTAAAAACTATAAGATGTAAATGAGTCTTCAAAACAAAGGACTCATTGGACAACATTGAGAGATATAAAGCAAGACTCATGGCTAAATGATTCACTCAAAGAGAAGGAATCGACTACAAAGAGACATTTGCTCCTGTCTCTAAGAAAGATTTCTTTCATATTATTGTGGCATTGGTTGCATATTTTGACTTAGAATTGCAACAAATGGATATGAAAATTATATATATGTTTTAATGGAGATCTAGAGAAAGAGATTTATATGAAACAACCAGAAGATTTTTTTTCTCTAGTAATGGTGAGCACTTGGTATGCAAGATCAAGAAATCCATATATGAATTGAAATAAGCTTCCCATCAATAGTATTTGAAATTTCATGATGTCATCTTTTCATTTGGTTTCTTAGAGAATGTCATGGATCAATGTATATACCAGAAAGTTAGTAAGAGCAAGATTTGTTTCCTTATTCTCTATGTGGATGATATTTTACTTGCAACCAATGATAAGGGTTTATTATATGAGGTAAAACAATTTCTCTCTAAGAACTTTGATATGAAATATATAAGTGATACATCATATGTTATTGGCATTATGATACACAGAGACAGATTTCAAGGAATCTTAGGTTTATCTCAAGTAACTTATATCAACAAAGTTTTAAAGAGATTTCGTATGAAAAATTGTTCACCGAATATAGCTCTCATTGTGAAAGGTGACAAATTCAATATGGATCAATGTCTAAAAAATAACTTTGAAAGAGAATAAATGAAAAACATTCCTTATGCTTCTGTTGTCGAAAAAGCTTGATGTATGAGGTCTGCACTAGACCTGACATTGCATTTACTTTTGGTATGTTGGGAAGATATCAGAGGAATTCGGGTATAGACCACTAGAAAGCTGTAAAGGAGGTGATGAGATACTTTCAAGGGACTAAAGACTACACGCTTGCATTTAGATGAGCTGAGAATTTAGAAATGATTGACAACTCTGATTCAGACTACGCTAGCTTCATTGATTTATGAAAATCAAACTTCTGGATAAATTTTTATGCTAGCCAGTGGAGCTATGTCTTAGAGAAGTGTAAAGCAGACGGTGACTACCACTTCCACTATGAAGGCTGAGTTCGTGTCTTATTTTGAGGCAACCTCACATAGTGTTTGGATGAAGAGTTTTATTTCGGAACTTACAAATGTGGATTCTATTTCTAAGCCATTGAGGATATATTGTGACAATTCAAATGCTATTTTCATGGCTAAGAACAATAAAAGTGGGAGTCGAACTAAGCATATCGACATTAAATATCTAGCCATAAAAGAACATGTTAGAGATGAGACAGTGGTTATTGAACACATTAGCACTGAATTGATGATTGTTGATCCTTTGACTAAAGACATGCCACCGTTAAAATTTAGGGATCATGTAGAGAGAATGAGACTTGGTTCTCTTATGTAATTTTTGTTGTTAGAACAATTTGGTTATCAATGAAACTCAATTCACTACAAGAAAAAAACTAAACAACAACGCTTTTTTGGCGTTGTCGTATGTACTTAAAAAGTGATGTTGTAGATGGTGTTGTAGAAAGTCATATCAAAGACAACGCTTTAAAAGCGTTGTGGTTGGTCACAAAGACAACGCTTTTTAAGCGTTGTCTTTTCGTTCTTAAAAAGCGTTGTTATAGATGCTGTTGTAAAAATGCACATATCAAAGACAACGCTTTAAAAGCGTTGTGGTTGGTCACAAAGACAATGCTTTTTAAGCGTTGTCTATTCGTTCTTAAAAAGCGTTGTTAAAGATGCTGTTGTAAAAATGCACATATCAAAGACAACGCTTTAAAAGCGTTGTGGTTGGTCTCAAAGACATTGTTTTTTAAGCGTTGTCTTTTATTACTTAAAACGTTGTCTTTTAAAAATAGTGTTTTTTAAGCGTTGTCCAAATAGCAAAAATTATAAAAATACTCAAAATTTACATATAATTGAATATCCACAACCACAATCATTTTTATAATAAGACTATTTAACAAATAAATAAAACTTTATATTATACAAACAAAATGTATACATATTGATCCACAAATTAAATTTGTATCATACAAGTTATCCTTAACTTCATGACAATAATTTTTCAAACACACAAGTTTTACAAAACCTCATCATTGACTAACCACTGTTGTTGGTGTCCATCGCATGGAATTGCTTCTTTAAGTCCAGCAATCTCTTCTTCTGAAAGGCTTTCAGCTATCACTCTTAGAGCCATCTTCTTCAACTTGTCATCAGCACACCTGGGGTTGTAGGCAATCAAGAAATTTTGTATGAAAACTTTCATACATGTAAATCTCGTACTAAATAATATGTCAATGTTATATATACATGTAATTCATACCGTAAGTGTGTTTATATCGTAACTGACAAGTTTTCTTTAGGGCCAACTTCTACTCAAGCTCTTTAAACACTGCATCAAAATAAAAAAATTGGCATTAGTTCTGTGCTAAATGAAAATCATATTTAGAGGAAAAAGCGGGAGTGCTGTAGATGGATATATTAACCAAGCATATTAATGTTTGACCTGTCTTTACAAGTTCTAAGCATATATATTAACCAAGCATATAACCTAAGAGGAATAAGTTACAAAATGCTACTTGATGTTTGACCTGTCTTTATTGGATTTTGCGGCCCCGGTCTTCTTGTAGCCAGGCACAATGTAATACTTGATGTTGTTTTTTTTTATTCATTCTACATTTGTCGTAACCCTTTTGTTTATGCTACGACTAGTAGACTTCGCAGCCGAAGGAACAATGAGTCATTGCGTCTAGTAATTCGCATGAGATTGTAAAGTTGTCCAAATGTTACTTCGTGTGGAAGGCCTATAATGGCAATGACAAATGGGAAGCAAAAGGTTGTATGGCGTACCTCCACTTATCATTATCGATGTGTTGAGCAACACTCCTATTAAGTTGATTGCCCACATCAATGTGCTACTAACCGATCATTTTTTAATCGGTGAAAGAGCGCCTTTCTCCATTCCAATTCTACAAGCAAAATCTTCCTTAATTCTATACTCTGCTCGGTCCATAAGGATCGACAGAAACAGGAGTTTTCCAGATCTTGGGTTCAAAGGCTTCCTATAGGACCCTAGAAGCTGGAAAGCTAAAAGTCCATTTGCCATTCCATAAATATTTGGAACAAAGCCTACGTGATGGAACCCATGAGCAGTTGCTCAAATCTCTAGTATCCCAGCCTCATTTGAAGTATCTTAGATGAAGTACAAATTCAACTTAGCATGAGCTTTTCCGTCTATATCTACCTTCGCCATCACATCCTTGCATCTCATTTCAGTCAGCTGAAGAAGTGCACAGCTCTTAGACCAAGATAATATCATCTTGTATGCAGTATTGCATAGATTAATTATTAATGGGCATAATTTCGGCAATAGTTTCAGGTTGTTCTTTCTGTAGTATAATAATTTAATAGATAGATTCATAGAATATTCGCATAACACAATCAACAACCTAACATAACCCTAAACCCTAATACCCTCAACCTCTTTGAGGTATGAGAACCAAAAAGGGCTAGTTAAACAGTCCACTTCCTCATTCACAATGTTCTCCGCATAAACTGGACTAGCAATTCTCCAACAATATCCAACAATACCGCATTTAAATGTGACATTGACTTGAACACTTGTAGTATTTCTTCTCCAAGTCTCCTGTTACATTGGTTACATTGGTGAAAATTGAAAAACATCCAGTAAATGAGGTAAAATATTAGCAAAGGCCCCCAAGAAAGTTGTCCATATCAAATTTCTTTAAAAAACAATAAAAATGTGAACTACCCTGAGAGCAAAATTCTGGAACCAGTCAAAGTACAAGACACTTGCAAACTAAAATTCAACCTTCAGCTATTTTTTGTGAGCTATTAATTGTTTCACTGCGAATGTGAAAAATGAGAGATGACATATTATAATTTCACAGCATAGACTCCAAGGGAATAAAACTTTTAGAGAAATTGCAGATGACATTACTAAACTTCTTTGAACGGAATATGGTTCAGTGGATAAGCAACCAGAACACAATAAGGTCACAGCATCCAGCACAATTAAACAGCAATCTAGCAAGTAGTATGAAGTACGAAGAAACGCAGATAACAAGATAAATGGCCTTGCCGATCAAAGGCGAGAAATGACATCTTTAACCTCGGCAGGTGTATATAGATGGTAAGTAGGAGCCACCTTTGCAATGTCAACATTATTAGGGGTTACTTGTTAATGCAAATGAGTAATTAGCAATGTAAAAGTTGCAATACTCTGCAATTTATGTAAAACAAAATGAAACCCTAGAACTGGATCCTTAAGCATCAGTCCAATTTACCCGTCTAATACAAAAGTACCCAAAACATACATTCAGGTCAGCTGGTACCAGATTGAATAGTGTATTCTCTCTTTATCATATTTAAATGCCGTGTTTATATGATTTAGAAGTAAACATCTAAGCACACCCGATTAGTTTATCCAAATAGACCAAGTAATAATTCATTAACCAGGAGCCTGAATGAACCTAATCCAGGTTTGATAACAGGGATGCTTTATCTATCTTCTAAAGCAGGTAGATACAGAAAAACCACAAGAAATATACCTTTTCTTCCATGACTTGTTTCAGGATGGAAAGAGCTATAGTTTCAGCTTCCAGAAGGGACAGGTCCTGGATAAACAAGCGCCCTCATGAAATTATTCTCATCACCGCCACCACAATACCACAAACAGAAAATTACTATAGATCTAAGTAGCCACAATAGAGAAGGTTGCCGTCAAAGCAAATTTGCCTTGCACAGCCATGTATATCTAAAATTGCCATAGTAGCTACCTTGTTGTATTGCTCTTGAAGAGAACTATCAGCTCCTTCGGATCCAGATCCTATTGCTTTTGCATTGCATTGCCAGAATGTGCCAGATGGATCGGTATAGTACCTGCAATTTATAGCATGTAACATTTGAAGCAAAACATTGAAATACAGGACTACATAGCAGAGACTGTGTAGGAGAGACTTCAGATTTTACCAGATAACTTCTGACATTTGTAATATCGAGCAGAAACATTAACATACGAAAAGGTCCAGCACAATAATACATATGCACTAGAATATTTGTATCTCCTAAAGAGTGATCTCTGGGAAGAATCGTTTAGGACACAAGAAGATTATGTTAATAGTAGTAAACAACCCACTAGGACAATAAAATCAGTTCCCTAATAGGAGGGTTTAACGTGAAAATTTTATACATTTTAGCACTTCAGACACTGTAGCTTATTGAGGAAATAAAATATTATCAAAAGGATTGTGTCCACCCATCCTTGTTCATCAGCTTGGAACCTTTGAAATGAAAGCTGCATTGGGTACATGGAAAAATCAACAAAAAGGGAGGATAAATGATAGCCACCAACCTAATTGTTCACAAATATCTGTATAAGTTATTAAGGGTGTTCATAGAAGTTGATCCTTTAGCCGTGTCTGTTAGATGGTCAAATCTAGGCGCCAACTCAAAAATGTTGGCGTCCAAGTGTTAGTGTTCAACTACTTCTGATTTTCTTCATCTTTGAATTGTTAAATACATAGGGTATTTATAGGGAATACTCAAGATGTATCTAAATAAATACATGAACCAATATTAAATGACATACATTCATCATCCGAAGAGTCATTCATGAATCCTCCAATATTCATGCTCCAGATGACCATACATTAGATTATAAGTCCAATTAATTTGATTGCAAGGTTGTAAACAGTCCTTGAGGGCTATTGATAGTGATTCCAGTACGTCTTGGAAAATAATGGAACAAACCTATGAAACAACTATCAAGGGATTCACTTCAACTTTCCTAAACCAAAGAAGAAAGCAGATGGATTACAAAAGAAAACAATTTGCACCATCAAACTGAAACTTATAATAAGCCTTAATAAATTAATGAAAAAAGAATTGTTTAGAAGTTCACTGAGAAACATATGAAAATACAACAAATGCAACTGCAAAAAAAAAAATAAAAAACTAGTATCCAATTAACTTTTTTTTATACTTTCAGATCAAAAGGTCAAATTTATATACTTTGGTTCATGTTCAAGCAAGAGGATAACAATCTCATCGACAGTTAGTATTTCCTTTTAATATAGAACACTAAAAAGAAGGAATATCAATGATGAAACAAACCTGAAAATGCGAGCTACTGAGGCAGCGAGCAATCTACTTGAACAAGGTAATCATGCAGCGTTGGAACTCTGTCGTGAGCATCAAAGACCAAATATTACCAAATATTAAGATCATCGACAAACCAAATAATACCTTATTTGTAACACTATCTAGAGGATCTGGCTTTTGACTTGAAGCTGGTTCAAAGAAGACAAATCAAATATACAAATACTAAGATGAAAGCATAATGAAGTAGTTATCTTTTTCTACTTTACCTGATTATAAGATCTACAGCTTCTTGCTCAATATTTTGTTGCACGAGTAATTATTAGAAAAACAAACCCAATAGTGGAACAAAAGCTAGATAAAGAAACTAGATAATTTACATTGACAGAACTTTACATAATAACATATAATACAGTGCTTTGTACTTGCATATTAATCCAAAAAACATCCTTTCACCTAAGTGACAATTTTTCCAAAACATCATCATTCACAAAACATCATCATTCACTAAAAATTTTCACAAGTTTTTAAACTTCAGTGACAACTTTTCTTTGGGGTCAACTGCTCAAGGTCGATCTGGTAACTATGCACTGCATCAAAAAAATTGGCATTAACTATGATTCCACCAAAAACCACCATTCCATGAACTTAAATCTAAATAGAATTATGGCAACTATCATTCCATACCTATTCATAAATATGATCTTGTATGCACTCCGCCAACTCGGACCGAACCTCATCAATTTATTCACGAGAGTACCCTATTTTTGTGAACTGTGAGCATACACAATTTATGTTAATGGAAAAAATAATCAACACTGATCACTTTGCAATTTTAAATAGTTTATGTCAAATAATTTGAGATAAGCTAAATAATGTTACTATTGATTGCAGCGAATCTCTCTCAATAGTCTCAACTTCTTCAATAATTTCTCTCATAAAGCGCATCACAAAAAAACCACATTGTTTCGCATCCGGTTGTTGAGGAGCCTATATATAGTAATTAGAGTCAAATTGTTAATGAAAATTATACACATTACAATATATGTTAAACAAAAGTACACATACCTTAACTACTTCCCACTTAACATTTTTCCTACCTTTCCTTCCCTTGGTTGAATTAAACAATTTTAAGGCCCTTCATACGTTAAGAATATTTGTTAAAAAGATTTTTATTATAATAAATATTTACTAAAAGAAATCTGAACTCACATTTCCATTACGTATTTTGAATCATCATCGCGAATGCGGCAACTTAGGGAATCCAGCAGGTAAATAGCATCCTTGTAAGGTTCAATAACACTAAGATTCCAATGGAAACTAGGCAAATACATAGGATTAGATCATAAAATTGAATAAATTATCGAAAGGAAGCAATTGAAAGTGATGTTTTACTTCTTGCTTACCCGACATTACATGGCACTAACACTAGTTGATCTGTTGATGCACTTGTCAGCTTATCTGCTAAAAGAGTTGCCCTTTGATTCAGGGTTTCAAGCTTAACTGATTTGTCTTGTGCCGTTTTTGCCAGATATGGGAGTTTGTGAGGATTCATAAATCTGAATTTCTTTGTCTTGGTATCTTTCACCATCTTTTTATACAGACACCTATCATTGCAAAGAAAAAAAAATATTTAGATACTAAATAATAAAATTTAGATACAAAACACTCATAATAAGTTGGAAAAAATAATGATCACTCATAACACTAAGTTATGGCTGATGATAGTAACATCCATACATGAGAACTTACTATGAACAGTCTTGCATATTAAACATACCAGAAATGTATACATGCAAATTCTTTTATTTCTTGAGGACAAGCACATTTAAGATACTTAAAAATATACAAGAAAAAAGATATGAGCAAAGTACTTCCTGTCTAGAAGAACAAATGGCAGAAGGCAAACATTAAAGGCCGGTTGAAAATGAATGAGCTATATTTATGTAAAGTGTACCACATCAATTGATATTAGTAAACCTCTCAATAGAAATGATGAACTATTAACTTAATGAGAATAACATGGTATGAGAAAATTACTAGAAGTTGAATTTTCAAGAGTAAACTTGTTCACACAACAATATTAGTAAACTTCTTGCAGTTCAAATCAGGGATTTTCTGTCTTGCTAGATATTAGAATTTCCCAGCAAACATAAAGCAATGCAGTAATTTCCCAGCATAAGTAAAGCAATGCAGTTGCAACTGAGAAAATAATATTTAGATACTAAATAATAAAATTTACTAACAAAACAATCATGTGGATTAAAAAATAATGATCACTCATAATAAGTTGGTGAAATTGTAACAATAAACCATAATAAGTTGCTAAAATTGGGAAGCAAACATGTGATGAAAAAGTTGCTGAAATTGCTTAAATAAACTTACTTACCATATGTAGGCAACGATCAAATTTCCTGAAATTGCCTCCAAATGATACAAAGAATTGATGTCCTCAAGGTCAAGAAAAAGTTCACAATCTTCATCAAACACTTCATTATCTAAGCACATTGATATACATTTTCCTCCATCTAGAGCATGCTTACTGTAACAATATAACATATGTAATGCTCTTGGGACACTTGTTGACAAAGTAGGTTTTGATTTTTTTCGTTCAAACTTCTTCCTTCTAGGCTTCTAATAATTTCAAATATAAACAAGTTAGATAGCTAGGTTGAATAATAATAAAGTGGCAATATAATTAGAAATATAATAATAAAGTGACAATATAATTAGAAATATAATATCTCATATACCTCATCTTGCTTCACAATCTGCTGTTCAGGCCAAGCCACAACAGTTCCTATGGCATCACCAATTACTTCACATTCACTTGGAATTGGATATGGCAAAGGAGCGGATTTGTCCACTGCTTGATCAATGGAGACTCGAATGCAATTCTTGGGAAATGGAATACCATGAAGCATTTTTTCCATGCCATTGAAACAAACAATTGTACCATATGCAACAATATTTGAGCAAGATTCCAATGTCAATGCAACCGATTGACCCTAAAATATTAAAAAAAACATGTTGATTATATTTAGTTTATAATGCTATAATAATAATGAATATCACTATAACTTGTATTTTACCTGTAAAACTTCGTCTTTACCCACAATCTGTACGTCATCTTCTTCAATATTCTTCTGATGAAACTTCACCGAGCAACTGCCTTTGTCATCAATTGAATTGTCCCATGCACCCCTTTTATGCATTAATGCTTCAAGTTTTTGGATGCGTACATCTTGTTCTAAAATTTGCATCTTCGCCTCCTTCAACTCCCTTTTATGCTCAGCGATTATATCTAGGGTAACATCATATTTCTTCCTTGTTCTACCAACATTGAAATAGATTGTTGGGTTGATATGACCTCGATACCCCGGACACGCCCAGAATATTCCTGAGTTTCAAGTGCCTTGGTAAGAATATCCTCTTTTGCTCCTTCGCATTGCAGCTTACCCTCCCTCTTTTGCTGTATATATTCATCCTGTAATGCAACATTAAAAAGAATTATCAGTACTTTACCAAGGATAATTACCAAGGATATGCAATATGGGTTTAAAAAATACTGATGTCCAGGCCGGTTCTTCCCGTGATAGCTCAAGTCAAGTGCTTAGTAAGTCATATTGAACAAATATGAAGTTGACTTTGAAATATTTTTTCCTTTTTTAGCATTCAATCATATATTTACTTCTGCACAGTTCTAAAAAAGGCACATATTTGATTGAGCAATTGACTACAAGTTTAATAAAATGACAAAATTTTAATAAATTTTCACTACACAAACCCATAAAGAGAGGACCACCACATAATTGAAGCTAATTGTCTGGAGTTGCAGGAAAGAATAATCAAAAGTAAAGTTGTTCCCAACCTCTCAAGTTCCGAATCATGAATCTTATGCTTTAATTCAAACTAAAACAGCACAAAGAGAATGCTCAAGGAGACAAGGAGCTTTATTTGTCACCAATCAAGTGGGAAAACATAATAGAAGCTTCAGAGCAGTGGTCTGGGGAACAACTTTACTGGCCCTTGGGTTACTTAAGCTTACAAATTGCTTACTGCCAAGAACGTTTCAAACCTGGTTGATTTATCTGCATCTGTTCTATAGAAACTCTAGCTATCACCTCTAAGTTCTCAGTGCATTCACCATTAATTGATTGCAGCAAAAGGAAACCACTGCATGTAATAGACTTTTCGACTTGATCTCTTCTCCAAGTAAGAACATTTCAAACCTAGATACCTAGTAAATCCACATCTGTTCTATATAAACCCGTCACCTCTAAGCTCTCAATGCATTCATTCACCATTTACTTCCTCAATACATGCTCTAGTACTGAGAATTCAAGCTATGCAAGGAATGGCTGTTAAACTCCTCATTGCACTGCTTGCCTTGGCTTCCTCACGCAAAGGGTATGCATGCATGCAACTTTACTCTCGAAAACTAGAAGATATATTGAATCATTATCAGAAGAACATGAAAATTTACTTACAATCTTGTGTACTGTGTCCACCAAATCTTCACCTTCAAACTCTCCTCCTTTGTTGGCGCGTCCTTTCTTCCACATAATAGCTCTATTGATGTCATTATCATCACATAATTCAGTCCCCTACAACAAAGAAAAATCAAATAACAAATGTGAAATAATTTAATGTGAATCAATTAGAGGGTTCTTAGAGGAAATATATTTTAAAAATACTTACAATATATTTTAAAAATACTTACAATTTCTTCAGCAAAGCGTGCATACCCTTTGCGTGAGAGTCGATGAGGATATCTATTTTTTTTCCTTCGCTCTTTTTGTTGATCACTGAGTTTCTAGTTATTTCAAACAGGCGACATATCAAATTTGAATAATACATAATGAATTATGATCGAATAGTTTCAAAAGAAAAAATTTAGAATCTTACAATGAAATCTTCAGAAATGCGACTAATGACAAACGCACGCCAATCTTCTCTTGTAATTTCAAAGCCAACAGGTGGCTCATTCAACTCCTCAGGTTTGTCACGCCTGCTTAAAATAAATTTTTGGGTGAGATGGGTCTTGTATTGCCTCCACTTATTTGCAGACCGCAAACATCCCTTTTTCCACTTTGAGTCAACATTATAAATCAACTGTACATCAAATAAGTGGAAAACATTAATAAGATTAATTAAGACAAACATAAAATATATCTATCATTAGTAGTGAAATATTATAATTGTTAAAACATGCTAACTTGCTTACATTGACTGATTCCCATATTAATTCTTTGACAGCAATTGGGACTTGCTTCCATGTCTTGTATTTAATATTAACCTTTTGTCGAGCCAAGACACCAATGTAACTTTGCATGGCTACAGAAATTGGTCCTATCGGTTGTCCAAAATTATTGAATGACACCTCATTTCTAATACCTTGCATTCTTTGCTTTGTAATCTTATCCAACTGTGTGCGACCTCTAGAAGTTCTTGAGGAGATAGTGTCTTTGGAATCCAACACTTTATCACCCTCGCAACTCTCTTCACGGGCAGCTGTAATGACTTCTTTACCCTTGTCCAACTTTGCAAGTTGCCCTATTCTCTTACTCTTTCTAGTAGAATCCATTGATCTGTAGCAACTTAGACTGATCAACATAAGTTTAGTTAGAAACATGCATAAACTCACAGCAAGATGATATATTTACACCAACAAATTCACAACAGTATGAAAAAAAAATAAAAGATAAAAGCAGAAACTTGCAGCAACATCACAACATATCTGATTCGAATTAAAGTGAGGAATATAACATATTAATATTGTCCACAAATTCATCCTCATAGGTAAATTGTTTACACACTTATATTCAAAAGCAAAAATTCAGCAATTAAATATTGTCAATCCAACTTCCATCACAGTCTTCACGAATACATGGTGGTTCATTATCATCTTCTCCGTCAATATCCATTGATGGTAACCCCTACTAAAACATTGATAGTGGATAGCAGTGTCCTCTAACTCTTCGCCCTTTAGGTATTCAAAGTAGTCTCTGTTTGGTGTTGCAAGTACAACACTCCATAAAGCATCTTCGGGATCTTCAATGTAAAATACTTGCTTTGCTTGGCTTGCCAGGATAAAAGCGTCAGATTTGAATCCAAGTCTATTGAGGTTTACCAATGTGAAACCAAGATCATCTACTTTAATGTCGTTATTATGCTCCACCCAATTACATTTAAACATTGGAAGTTGAAATTTATGGTAATCAACTACCCATATTTCTTCTATAACTCCATAAAAAACCATATCTGACACAATAGGATTTTTATCCTTTGCACTTGCAACTTGCATTGTCTTTGCAACTAAGCTGACTCCGGAGTTTTGAACAACTCGTATAGCATCACGCTCTTTTGTAGCATAAGTAACCCCATCAATCAAATAGCTAGAGTATTTTAGTACTTGCTTGTTAGGCCCGCGAGCTATCCACATCAATCTTTCTGAAACTTGATGAGTGGAATGGTCAACTACATCAGCAACCTAAATTTTTTATGCAATAAATTTTTAATTATGCATAAATATGAAAATGAATGTATGCCAATATGTAATACTAAAGAAACTTACACGATCACGCAACCAAGTAATAAACGTTCGATTATGCTTATCTTGTAACCACTTCTTGGACTTAGCCTTACGAGGAAATCTTGCATTCAAATACGTCATGTGTTCCTTAATCAAATTATTTGGTATAAATAAACCAACAGAATGTAAGCAAACCACATTAAAATATTAATAAGTTAGATACATTACTCGATATAGAGATCAATCTCAGCATCATTTGCCAATACATAACGATGTGCTTGCGTCAACTCATCGTGAGTAGTGGAGTAGACTACTGCACCTGATAAAGGCTTAGTAAGTTCTATTTGTCGATGACTTGATGGGATCCCAATTGTGTGCACACTAGACAGATAGTCTGAGCAAAATTCAACAGCCTCTTCAGCAATATAAGATTCAGCCATACACCCTTCAGGTCGATTGTGATTTCGCACATAACCTTTCAAAATCTTCATGTATCTTTCAAATGGATACATATACCTATACCAAACCGGTCCACACAGTTTCACCTCCCGCACAAGATGAACACTTAAATGAATCATTATATCAAAAAATGAAGGGGGAAATACTTTTCAAGTAAACACAATATTGTCACAATCTCTCTTTGCATATCATCCATCCTTGAAACATCTATCACTTTATTACATAACACATTGAAGAAGAAACACAAGCGAGTGATAGTGTCTCTAACATGTTTGGGCAAAACACCACGTATCGCCACAGGAAGCAATTGTTGCATTAAAGCGTGGTAGTCGTGTGACTTAAGGCCAATAAGTTTTAAGTCCTTCAACGACACGAGGTTTTTAACATTAGATGAGTAACATGATGGAAGTTGTATTCCAAACAAAGAATTCAAAATTTTCCTTTTCTCATCCTTACTAAGTGTATAACAGGCTGCTGGCAAAAATATTTTCTTCTCCCCCATCCTTGGTGCCAAATCTGTCCTGACATTCATTTCCAAAAGGTCTAATCTCGCTGCTACTCCATCCTTTGTTTTTCCTGGAATATCAAGTAACGTTCCGATAAGACTTTCACAAATATTCTTTTCAATGTGCATCACATCAAGAACATGTCGAATGTATAGATGTTTCCAATACTGAAGTTCAAAGAAACTTGATTTTTTTTTCCAGCATGATTTTACATCATCATTCGACTGAGACTTTCTACTCATTTTTCCCCAATGACAATTAATTCTTTCAACTCTTTCAAAAACTTCATCGCCACTTAATGGTTTTGGAGCAGGGTTAAATTCTTGGTTCCCATTAAATGCCTTCCGTTGCCTTCGATAAGGATGAGTTGCAGGTAGAAACCTTCTATGACCTGTATAAGACATTTTCCTACTATGCTTCAACCTTGTTGAATAGGTATCTTCACCACAAATAGGACATGCATGATATCCTTTCACAATGCATCCTGACATGTTCCCATATGCAGGAAAATCATTGATCGTCCATAATAAGATAGCCCTAAGCATAAAAGTTTCTTGGCGATATGCATCATATGCTTTGACACCTATATCCCATAAGCATTTTAAGTCATCAATTAGAGGTGCTAAGTAAACATCAATATCATTTCCTGGCTGTTTGGGACCAGAAATTAACAATGTGAGCATCATAAATTTTCTCTTCATACACAACCATGGAGGAAGATTATAAGTAATCATTAAAACTGGCCAACAACTATATGCAGAACTCATTAAACCATGAGGATTCATCCCATCAGCTGATATAGCCAATCTGAGATTTCTTGCCTCAATACCAAAATCTGGCCATTTGCGATCAACTATTTTCCAAGAAGGTGTATCAGCTGGATGGCGTAAATATCCATCACAAAGTCTTTTTTCGGCATGCCAAGTCAACTCCTTAGATATCTCTTTATTCCGAAACATTCTTTGAAATCTTGGAATAGGGGGGAAGTACCACAAAACCTTGGCAGGAATTCCTTCATTTATCATATTTTTTTTCCCAACTTCCACCTTGACATCCCGCAAGTAGGGCAATTAGTTAAATCCTCATACTCCTTCCGGTATAAGATACAATCATTAGGACAAGCGTGAATTTTTACATAATCCATCCCTAATGCAGATAAGCTTTTCTTTGCATCATACAGAGATAAAGGCAATTTATTGTCATCTGGAAGTATTTCTCCTAACAAACCGAGTAGGTCGGTGAAACTTTTATCACTCCAACTATATTTGGCCTTCAAGTTGAATAATTTCACAATTGCAGATAACCTTGTAAATTTAGTGCATCCCGGATATAAAGGTGTCTCGGCATCTTCAAGAAGCTTATTGAATTGGGTTGGATTCTCAAGATAACTATCATATGCATCATGAACCATATTTATTGGTTCCTCACGAACATATTCATTTGGCCCTACTTGGTCACTTTCATTTTGTGAAATCCCTATCGTAGATCTTTCGCCGTGCCATATCCATGTATGATATGTCATATCTATACCGTTACAATACAGATGTGCCCTGATAGTTTGTATATTTTTCTTCTTTAGATTGCCACATTTTGCACATGGGCAAGATATTCCCATATTCGGATCATTAGTGTTTTCCATTGCAAATTGCAAGAAAGACTCAACTCCATTCTCATATTCACGTGATAGTCTATCCTTTGACATCCAATCTTTGTCCATTCTTTATAACTAATCAATCAACAATGAGCTAATACCTAAAAATATTAACACAAACAATAGTGTGAAACTATAACAAAATATTTAAACAATTAATCAAAATTGTATTTCTACCTGAAAATTTTTGACCATACAGGTTTCTCATCAAAATGCAATCCCAATAGCAATTTTCTCACTTGGGGAGATAACCTAGTTATCTATATTATCCATATGTACATGTTTGTTAGAGTCTACGTATAGGTAGTTAGGTACTTTTGCCTTGGTATAAATTGTAGAGTCATATAATATTGGAGCATTCACCAAAACATATTCTCTATTGAAACATGTTAACCTTTAGTTGAAAAATGAAACCATTCCAGGAAAATGCTTGAATTATAACTTATAATAAGCAACTTTGTTTCTTTAGCACTTGAGAATCTGCAACTTCCTCAAAGGGACATCAACATAAGCAACTCAATGCAATAGTGCATGATGTATTAAATCATACTTAAGCCATTAAGCTCTTAGAAGGCAAGTGACATAAATATAACAATAGTAGTTGATATAAATTCAACAAACTGAGTAGGCACAAGTCATTGCCCAGAATTAAGATGAGATAATGCAGAACACAAGTTTTATATACAATAAAAATGAGAGATATTCTCTGCGCATTAAGGGTACACAATAAAAATAATAGTAGAATAACACTAGAGATTGATTAATTTCAAGCTGCACATTATACCTGACGACAAAGAAAGGCTGGAATGTGAATAATATCTGCAACTTGGCCAACAGCTTCACACTGAATTTGAGAAAAAAGGATAGCATGTTATATGCTTCATGCTATTTTTAAGGATTAATACCTACTGCCAAAGTCTATAGCTAAACGTTTAAAAATTCCAGATTAAATCATGAGAAAATACAATCAGGGGAGGGGGAAAATTGATGCAGTATGAATCCGGCAAAATGGCTAGTTCGGAAAATAATCAAAAATAAACAAAATCTTATTCTAGAGGGATGGAAGAAATTTTACCTTTCTTTCTTCCGTTCCTCCTACTCTCGAATCTGCTCTGCGAGGAAGGAACTAAGATCGAAGGGTTCAGAGGAGTTGAGGAGCCGTGAGAAGATTAGGAAGGGTAAGCTGACTTTGATTGAGGAGATGGGGAAATGCAAGATTAGGGATCTCGACTTGGAGGAGTTGGGCCGGCGTGAGGAGTTTTGCGTGAGGAGTTTGGGTCGAGATTAGGGTTCAGAGGAGATCACGCGGCAAGGAGAGGAGAAGGCGCTCGTGGAGAGGAGAAGGCGCTCGTGGAGAGGAGTGGAGAGGAGAAGGCGCTCGTGGAGAGGAGAAGGAGAGGAGAAGGCACTCGTGGAGAGGAGAAGGAGAGGAGAAGGCGCGCACTCGTGGAGAGGAGTGGAGAGGAGAACTCGTGGAGAGGAGTGGTGAGGAGAAGGCGCGCGCGCGTTGAGGGTTTAGAGTTTAGCAAAGCGAGGGCTGCGAATTTATTTTAAGTGAGTTTAGGGGAAACATACACAACACTTTAAAAAACGTTTTTTAAAAAAATGTTGTCTTTGACCATAAACAACAACACTAAAGACAACACTTCATTAAAAACCGTTGTCTTTAGTAAAAAGTAAATACCATAGACAACGCTTTTCACTAAAAGCGTTGTAAAACAAAGAACGACAACGTTTTTATTAAAAAGCGTTGTCTATTGGGTGTTGTTGAATGCAAAAATTCTTGTAGTGATTGCAATATTTTCTTATATTTGTGTACACATTAATTAATTTGAGAAATATCACTAAGGTTGTATCTGTTGGATCGTGAAACGTCGATAGAGGGGGGGGTGAATATCAATTCGAAAAACAACGTTGAAAAAGAGTTAAGCGCAGCGGAATGTAAAAGAACAGACACAGTATTTTTTTACTTCGTTCGGTGCCTGTGACGACTCCTACTCGAAGGCCCGTACTGTTGGAGTGTATACTGAAAGCCTAAGCTTTTGTAAACATTTGTTTTGAATAAAAAATCACATTTGGTCAAATTATCTACATTTGTTTGTAGTTGTTCATATAATTTATATTGTAGATAACATAGTATGTGGTGTCACATGCAGAAGATGATGTTATCAGTACCTTATAAATTATAAACAGTTGCTCACGACTAAAATGGAAAGGAACAAACCATTAGAAGGTCGTAGTGTAATTAGGTATTAGTTTATCTTGACTATATAATTACACTAGTACACTCAGAGTGTATTGAGTAGGACCATTTGAGGTCGTTTCTTTTATACTGACTTTATAAAGGAACAAAGACCTCAGTTATTATGGAAGTGTGTGCTCTTAATCCTAATATAATAACAAGCACATATATTTGATATTTATTTCTTTAATTTATCAATGGGTGAGATTTAGTTCGATGAATCAATAAACCCGATAAGTTGGGAAATGGTATCACTTATAGTGTGTGTTGTTGATTATAGAAGGAAACTGTGTCCTAGAGATACTAGGTTGATAATGTTCTCAAGAGGAGCTCATAAAGATTGTCATGTTAAACCCTGCAGGTGGACTTAGTCCGACATGATAATAAGGTTGAGTGGTACTACTCTTGGACTTAGATATTAATTAAATGAGTTGTCAGTAACTCACTTAATTAGTGGACATTCGATATCTTAAACACAGGGAGACTAACACACTCATAATAAGAAGGAGCCCAAAAATGTAATTTGAGATTGGTGCGGTAGTTCAATGATAGTTCTCTAGTGGAATGAACTATCATTGATAAAATTAAGTTGTGTGTTCGGGGCGAACACGGGATGCTTAATTTTATCGGGAGACCAAAACCAATTCCTCCTCTCGGTCCCTATCGTAGCCTCTTATTTGTAGAGTTCTATACCCACCTATACCCACCTTCTATACCCACCCAATAGGGGCCGGCCAAGCTAGCTTGGGAAACAAGCTAGGGCCGGCCTAGGTATAAGATTGGGTGGCCGGCCCTAGCTTGAACCCAAGCTAGTGGGGCCGGCCAAAATAAATTAAAAAGAATTTTAATTTTAATTTTTATTATGTGGAAGAAATAATTTATTAAAGAGAATTAAAATTAAATTATCTCTCTTGTTAAATTTACAAAAGATTAAAGGAAGATATTAGATCTCTTTCCTTATTTGTAGATTGGTGAGATATTTTATTTTCTCTTTAAAAATTATTCACATGTTGATAAAATTAAAATTATAGAAATTTCTTTTATTAACCATGTAGAGATTTTTAAAGAGAAATTTTATTTTTTTTTAAAATTTCCGGAAACAAATTAGGAAGTTTTAATTGTTGATTGAAACTTGTCCAATTTGTTCTCCAATGATGTGGCCGGCCAATGTAGATTTAATTGAGAAATTTTATTTTATTTTTCTCAATTAAATCATGTCAAAGAAATTGAGGAAATTTTATTGTAATTAAATTTCCTAATTTGCCTAGGACAAGGAATATAAAAGAAGGGGTGAGGGTGCCTTCATGAGACATAACATCTATTATTTCTCTCCCTCTTTTGTTCCTTGGTGTGGCCGGCCATCCTCTCCCTCTCTTCCTCTTGTGGTGGCCGAATCTCCCTCTTCTATTGGAGCTCTTGTGGTGGCCGGATACTACTCGGAGAAGAAGAAGAAGAAGGAGAGAAAGCTAGCATCTCTTGGAGCTTGGTTAGTGTTTTAATTTTCTTCCTTGGTGAAGCTTTTCCTTTGTGGCCGAACCTATCTAGAAGGAGAAGGTGGTTGGTGGTTTCTCATCTCGGAAGATCGTTGCCCACACAACGTCCGAGGTTAGAAGAGGAATACGGTAGAAGATCAAGAGGTTTTTCTACAAGGTATAACTAGTAATTTTTCTTTCCGCATCATGCTAGTTATTTATGGAAATAATACCAAATACAAGAGGCTTACGTTCTAGAATTTCGAATATATTTTTCGATGTTGTGTTCTTTTGTTTTTTTTTCCTTGTGATTTGATTGTTCTCTTTGGTTAACCTAAAGTTATTTTAGGAAATTAAATATTAGATTTCTATAAAAGGTTTTGTCTAGTCGGTGGTGGTTGCTTCCATATTCAAGAAGGCCATGTGCCTCGCCACGTCAGTACTGGGAACCAATTATGGAAATTAATATTTAATGGAATTAATAACTTAAGGAGACTTGGGTCGAATGTGTTAAGTTCCGCAGGAGATCCAAGTCAAAACCTAAAAGAACAAATAGATTAAGTTTTGGATCAAACGTGTTAAGTTCCGCAGGCGATCCAAAATATAATTTAAAAGAACACATGGTAGCTAGGAAAAGGTTCAGACCTTTGTACAAAATTTTTGTACAGTGGAACCTATAGGTTTTCCGAGTAGCAACCAACACGTACTCCGTGAGTACTTTCGTTGGGCAATTTACTAGCATTTCGAAATGATAATTACAGAGGTAGTACAAGATATGCTAATAAACAGTAAAACAAAGTTATACCGACAGAAGGAAAGCTACAAGAAAAAGGGCGCGTTGTCGGAGCTTCGTTATCGTCGTTGGAGCGCAGAGTAGCAGAGCAAGCAGTCTAAGAATTCTGAGTTGATTCTGAAGCTCCACCCCTCGGGCTTCTTTTATATGTTGCTCCGGGCGCCTGGATCCCTTCCGGGCGTCCTGGTGCGACGTGGCAAGTCTAATCAGTGAACTCCACGTGGCAACGACTCGGCTTAGATAAAATTCACCTCCGGGCGCCCGGATCCCTTCCGGTCAGGGCGCCCGGACCCCTCTTCTCCAGAAAGTCCTTCTCCTGTAAGAAAAGGTTAGTCCGAGGCAAATATACCCTGCAACAAAGATTGTTAGCACAGTTTTATAGATAAGCAAATTGAGTATAAATTAGCAAAATAGAGTATGACTTAGATTCCGTCTTTCCGAGACCGGAATCTAGTCACGATCTCAACTTAGATATCCGAAATGGATCTAAGCCGGATCGACGCCTAATGTTCCCTTCCCGGGAACGCGTCCTCACAGTCACTCCCCTCCAGTGACTTACCTTACTTACCTGCCAGACGTCCGGTCAGCTCTTCGACCCGTCTGGACTTCTCGCCAAGCGTCCGGTCAGCCCATCGACCCGCTTGGACTTCTCGCCAACTATCCGGTCAACCCGTCGACCTAGCTGGACTTCTCGCCAAGCGTCCGGTCAGCCCGTCGACCCGCTTGGACTTCGTGCCAGACATTCGGTCAGCCCGTCGACCTGTCTGGACTTCTCCTACACACTCGATCAAAGTGTTAGACAACAACAAACTAACTTAACCTGATTTGTCATTCATCAAAACCTGGGTTAAATCGTTAGTGCTAACCGCACCAACAATCTCCCCCTTTTTGATGGAATGACAACCTGGTTAAGTTAGTGAAAACATATGCAAGGAAAAAACAAGCATTTAAAGGGTTTTTAAGTTAGTTTTTGTATTTTCAATTTTGGTTTAGCTAACTTAACCACCTAACCCTCCCCCTTTGTCATTCATCAAAAGAACTAATGTCAAGTAAGTATAAATACAGACTTTAGACAAAGTAAGAAATTGTAAGAAATGATGTCAAGTCAACTTGGGGGAGTTTAAACTTTTGAAAACTTGTTTAAAGCATTAGCTTTTAACTTTTAGAAAAATAGCTAAGTTTCAAACATAAGTGTATAAGTTCTAAATTTTAAGATCAAGTTTAAATTTTCAAAACAAGTTTCAACATTGAAACGCTTTTCAAACATAAGTTTTCAAAATCAAAATTCCAAAACTAAGTTTGAAAAATCTATTTTTCAAAACTGAATCTTTTACAAACAAGGAAAATAATTTTGAGAAGCTTAGTTTGTAAACTTAAGTTTTGAAAAATCTAATTTCCATAATTTTCAATAACAACGCAATTTTTAAAACTAATTTTTGTAAAATTTTAACTTTCAAATTAAATTGTCAAAATTAAGTAAAATCAAATTTAAGAACTAGATTCAGGACAATTTTCAAAGTGAAATTAAATTAAACTTAAACTTTACTTTTAGTTTTCAAAGGAGTTTGGTAAAAGTAAGACGTGTTGGGGTTCCGAACACAAACCTAAAAAAGTGTGTCGGGGTTCCGATGCTCATGTTGAACAAGGTTGTATGGCCGAGCGGGTAGCCCGCTCGGCCGAAGGCATAAAGTAATAATATTGCGAACAGTCTCCACAGAGCACACAACCGGGAATCTCCCGAGCGGACTAGCACATACGACCGGCCGGACGTGAGGGGACTGCTGACCGGCCGGACGCTCGGAATGGGGTAAGAAGAGACAAAAGGACAAGGGAACATCTTCTGACATCGTGTATGTTCAACGACCAGGCCATACGCAGGATCTTACGACAGAGGGTTCCGCTGTCCCATCAAAGATGTGCTCAGACTGTAGCAGTATGGTGTCAGGTAAGCTTTTCTGACAAGCCCATACTGAGGTATGGTTAGAGGACACGTATTCACCTCGGTATGTGTGCGTGAGCCTCTTCACAGCTCTATATAAGGAGCCTCCCACTTCGCCGGAGGTACGGGATTTGATACATTCGAAGCCACCTCTTAGTTTCCTCTTGCCTGACTTGAGCGTCGGAGGGTCGTCGCCGGGAACCCCTTCCCGGCCCGACTTCCTTGCAGGTTCGCCGGAGTCCATACGATCGGTCGGAGATCTACGTCAGCAATTTGGAGAGCGCCACGTGCCCAGCGTCCGTTGATTCAATGTTCGGACAGGATCAAATGGTTTTGAAGATTTTATCTCTTCTGTTAGGATCATTTTTATCTTTTTATATTTTAAGATTTTAAATCTATTTAAATAATTATTTAGTCGATGATGTTTGAGAATTGTTTTTTATATTGAATCAATTTATTTCAATTAAACTTATAGACAACTTCACGTTTGATAATTTCTAATCTCTTTGTAATTCCTCTCTAAACTTTGCCTCCAGAATAGATGCCATTCAGCTCGGTAAAAAGGCAAATAGAAGATGAAAATCTTGTGATTCACAATTCATCTAGTCATATTAATTCGATCGGAACAATTGAATCTGTCTAATCTTTTACGTTGGAAAATTAGTTGAAAATGACCTAACAGTGAACATTTCTTCCTCTACCTGTAATGTGCAAAATTCTCACAAGGAAGACAGTGTTGTTGCTACTATGTTGGAAGTTGGAACACTATTATGTGTTGGGGCAATTGAAGTTCTACAAGCGCCGTTGCCTTTTCCCTTTCAAAACTCAGCACATTTTTCTCTTTGCAAATATCTGTTCTTTTTAATTATCGATCCTCAAGATAGACGGTCTTCTTTTGATTTATCGAGAAAATTTATAACACAATTTATAACATAAGGTATATTAATTAATGATCCCTAAGATTTTTTTTTTTCAAATTCATTAAAATGGTAGCTATGAAAATAATATTCATGTAAAATTTTATATTTTTTTATTATGGATCTAAAATACACTATAATAATATTTACAACAATTTAATAGTAGCTATAATATCTAATTTTACAACACTTTAAAACCATACATATAAAATAATATTTTTTATATAAAACTATTTTAAAATTCATGATGAAGATGACTCTAGACAAGTTTTAAAATATGCAGAATTAGTTCCATTTTTTATTTTATTTTAATTTCGGCATCCCCGTTGGTCAAGTCGATTAATGTTGATGATCCTGCAAAAACTTCCTATCAATCACCATATTAAATATGGAAACACACACTTCTACTTAGACCTGACTCCGATTTAGAACTATCGGTTTGATAGTTCCTACGAAGTCGACCCTTAACTTTAACCGTCTAAAATAGTTACGGTTCAAAACCATCGGTCAAAATTCATGCACGATTCACATACAGTTCATGCACGATTTCTCATGATTCACCACAATTCAAGCTTATTATATTATATTATATATATATATATATATATATATTTGTTAAAATAAAAGTTTTGTACTTATTTAAGTTGTCTACGTATCCAAGGGCGGAGCCACATTGTTGGCTACCCAGGCAGTAGCCCGGGGGCCAACAACGGTGGATTTCTTTAAGGAGAAAAGGAAAAAAATGGGAAAAAAAAAAATAGAAGGCCAGCCCGGCTGATGTCGGCGCCGACGTCCGCACTAGTGGCCCATAGCCTGGGTAGATCACCCAGGCTGGCTCTCCTAGTGTATGTATCCCCTTAGGGTACAAGGGAATCAAACATCATGTAGTTCTCTTACTTTTTTACCTTATGAAGTGGTGTTGTCACTCATTAATCGTTGAGTAATGCTTGGACTTCCAGTGAGTCAGTAGACAAAGTCAATCGTTGTTCATCCAAAATGTTACCGTTGTACTAAACATTTATTCCACAACAACTGTTGATACTAGACAAGAAAAAATTTCTTTGGTAATTATGGAAAGGATGAGAAAACTTTGAGTTTTCTACAACCACTTTTGGACATCTAAATCTACTTTCTTATCTGTTTCATTAAAATCAAAAGAAGTCATAAAATAATTCTTAAATTCCTCATTGACATTTCATCCATTCTTTTAATACAATTTATACTTTTGTAAGTTTACTAGTATTTTTGTGTTTTAGAAATATTAGATTGTATTTCATATTTTATACTATACTCTTTATAAATATCATATAAATAATTTCTAATATTATATACAATATCATTAGGATCAAAGAAGAATAATCTCTAAATAAAATTAAAGCGTCATAATATAAACATAGCATTTTTTATAAAACTTCTAATTTATATCTAGTGTTTAAAGAAAATGCAACTAAATAAATTTCAAGGATATAAAATAAATATTTTTCCCATTTTATTTTCATTGTAAATACAGATAAAATTCATTGGTACTAGTTTCATTTAAAGCTAATACTATATTGTAAAAATTTTCTAAAATTAAATGAGAAGTAGGATATTATTAAATACTTTTAAAATTTTACAAATACTGCTATAAATATTCTAAAAACTAAATATATATTAGAATTATTAATATTTTGTGTAAAAAATAAACATAATAATTATCTATATTTAAATGGATATGTTAAATTGGATACGGGCATAAATAGGAAATAACATTTCTAATTAGTTCAATATGATTTGCTAAAATTCTTAATCTACTTTGAACACATAAATTTAAAACATGATATACGTAATAGCAGTATTAGAACTAGCATTATCAAATCATATTAAAAATATTTTATGAATTAATCCATATTCTTCTAAAATTAAATATAATAATTATTAGATGTTGTGAGCATTATGTGAATTTATCAAAAACTCTATAAGCTAACTAATGCGGTGATAAAGAGGGGTCTACTAAGTGAGGGTCAAAGGATGGAGATAGCAATCGACGTGGAGGTCAAAGTAAAGGTAGTCAACACTAGGATGTCAAAGGGCTCACCAATGGTGCCCGAGCGGAGGTCAATTATAATGGCCGATCGGTGTGGGCAGTGTCTGATCGACAAGAGGCTTGTCCGAGTCGAAGCCCATCCAGCTCGGAACAATAGGGAAAGATCGCCAGACCCTCACTACAGATCGACAGAATGTTAAGGTCACCGAAGCGCTTGTCCGAGCAGAAGGAGACAAGCTACTATACCCAATCACCACAAGGAAGAATAGCCTGGCCGACAGAGCAGAGGAGTCCTAACCGAGCGGATACCTCACTCGGCCTAACAGCGGGATCATTGTTGTATCTCTCAATATTCTTCTGGGAGATAGTGTCGCTGACACAGGGCATGGTCAATGGACGGATCGTACGACTGAAGCTTCGACTTTCTTGTCAGGGATATGCATGCAATGTTAAAGTATGGTATCAGAGGTACTTTCCTGACATATCCTTTCATAGGATAAATTGAAGAATGTGTCCATGACCAATTGGAGAACTTGCCCACGTCTCGAGAGAAGTGCGCATGTTGCACACCAAGACACTATATAAAGGAGGTCCATACACCAGTGGAGATATACGCATTATTCACTATTCACACATGTGTCTACTGTTGTTCCGTCTTTTCCTCTTTCTGGTCACTGACTTGAGCGTTGGAGGACCAACACCGAGGACCTCTTCCTTGGCTCGACATTGACATTTCTTGTGTTGTAGAGTGAAGTGGAGTCTACTTCTAGTCAACGTAGTAGCCACATACCCAGCTTGTCATCTCCACAATTTTCGGACAAGATTAGTAACAATCTTTTTTGGATATTTCAAGAGTTATCGATCCCATGAGAAGTCATATTTATATACAAATGTGTTTACCAATGATCACTCTAAATATCGAAAACATAAAGAAATTTTAGTATTTAATTTACTAAATTCTTCAAATAAAATTTTCCCTTATTTTACTAATTTTTTAATTATATAAGTAAGTGTAGTTATAGGAACATCTTTAGCAGGTGGATTAAATGATTCTTTACAAAAAATTTTAAAAATGCATTTAAATCTAAAACTAAATAAAAAATATTTTACAGAAATAAATCTAGCTAATGATTCTTTTAATTTATTATCAGAAATAAAAATAAACTAGAATCACTACTTGCGCTAGTGAAAAATCTAAATAATTATGCTTGAACATGGTCAATTCCAAATTCTGTTGGGTGCTTCACTTTTATGTATCGTTTTAACGACGCATAGCCGTCGTCAACTTGGAATTTATAGAAAGCATTGCAATGCTTATATTTTACACGCAATTCTTCCAACAGAAGAATAACCTTATCAAAATATTTAGTAAAAATAAATTTTTTTAAAAGAGACACTTTCTAAATCTTAGAAGTAATTACATCAGTACTTCTTTATGTTTCGAGTGTTGCAGTCAGATTCAAAAGTTATTCAGTCTCATTATCGGTGGATTGAATGTTTGGACTCGCTATTTCCTTGTCCCTTCGAGATCGAGATGATGATGATCCTTCTCACCCTCGTCCTCCTTCTTGCTCTCTATCTCCTTCCATTGTAGTCAGAACTCGAAAGAGAAAGTCGAAAGTGTGTAGAATTAGAGTCGAAAGCATGTAAAGATTGCGGAATTGAGAATGAGATCATGAGAATAGAGAAAATATGAATGAAAATAATGAAATGAGCGCTATTTATTTATAGATTTTAGAGAATAACAAATACTAAATCATAGTCATTGATAAAAAAATAATTAAATGATCTCAACCATTGAACAAAATATAAAAAAAAATCTCTCTTTTTTTCATCCCAATGGCTAGAACCTAACCGACAACTCCAACAATTAGAACCCTGACAACAATCCAATATAAAAACAAAAAAAAACAAAAACCTAAACTGTATGTTTGATCATTTTTGGAGGAGTTGAACTGTAACTGGTCCGGTACCCGACCAGATTGATTACAATTATAGATTTTGAACCGCATCCAAATCGGATCTGGCCCAGCGTCAATCCTACTTCTAGACCAGATATAGTCTCATATTTGATGCTATTCTAAGGCAAGAGTCGAAATAACTTGATTTACTCATGTCCTTTGAATTAAAAAACTCTTCCATTAAAATATTAAATTCTGAGTGTAAAAAGGACACTGAACAATCATGAACTCTGCATCCAAATCACGTGTGTATATATATATTTCACAAAAATTAATTACACTTGTCCGTATCTCTGTGCTTCGTCCTTGGTCATTTTGTCCTTGTTCTCCATCAGACTCTTATAACAGAGCGGGAGATCAATTTCTACCGAATATATATATCCTAGAAAAAAAAAAATCCTCCATTTCCTAATAATCTTTACTATCTGTAATGAATGGGCCAAAAACGAGAAGGGTCTCGTTTTTGTTGGAATAATCGTGTCCTCTAATTTTTTTATAAAAAAATAAAAAATCTCGTTCCACCCATCTTTTATAAAATTATATAATTACTCTCAACTGTATTCTTCAATCGATTTTAAATTTTTATAAGTAGATTTCAAATTTAAATCTTATAATATGAATATTATTGAGTAGAATAATTTTGTATTACAGCTCATAATTATTACAATGTAAATATTAAATGGGATTAAGTTCGGATTGTAACCGTTATAATTTTGTAACTGTTACCATATAAATTTTAAGCATTACGAAATTAGAATTATTATAATATAAATATTATTGAATAAATTGAGTCCGTCCAACCGATTAAGAGTACAAATTTAAAATCAACTTATCAAAAAATCAAAATCGGCTGAACACCACTATATTTAAGGTTATGTAATTTTATAAATGGACCGATAAGATGGAGTGTCTTTTTTATTATGTTTTATGTCATGAGTACGAATAAGGGGAGACGGTTCATCGCTAAAATTAATCAGATTTATTATAATATTTATAATAGATACGATTTCATAATTATTACTAATCCTATCTAAAAATTAGAGAGATGACGTACTAGGCAGATATCCGCTCTGTTGACCGTGTGAAAACTTTGAATTAGAGAAAAATGACTTCTTTCTCTCTGCACACATCAAAGAAAGCATACAGGACGTCAGTGCTAAAAATCAAGAGAGGAGTACCTGACGTAGGCTCTCGATCCGATACTCAAGTCAGTATGCTAGCCCAGCGGAAATAAGAACAGTAGATAGCTAAGAGTAATTGAGAAGCATAATTGAGAGTAACTTGATGTGATTTCACTTACTCCGCTAATAGAGAAGACCTCTCCTTTATATACCACCTTTCATAACCTTCGGAATCATGAGGTGACAGAAAATGTCGGGTGTCAAAAGTTGTTGAGTAAGGGAATATATATAACTTGGGAGGCGTATAGTCACCATCCGAGGAATCTTCCGTAACTTGTGTGCATCCCTTTTGTAACTTATGTCATTAATGAGGCGGTTGAAGAAATATACTGCTATAAGTTGTCGGCTGATGGAAAGTGTAATCATCTTCGAGAAATGTTTTAGTGAATGCGCACATTACAATAAGGGAATATTCTCTGACAAAATGGTTGTTATTCTGACAGGTTATTATAATTCTCTGATCATGCTATCTGCTTAGTGTATCCTCAACCGGATCTTTAAACTGATCGACTGTATAATCGTCTTTTGTTTGGTTATGCATTAAGTGTTGTTGGAAATATGCTCTGAAAGTAATCTAAAGCTAAGTCCTCTAGGTCTGTTGGTCTTTAGCCGATCGATATATGTCAAGATACTTGCCTCTGAGGAATGGGGAACTGAATCCCGAAAGATTCAATCGATACTTTAAATCAATCGTCTATATAAGAGAAGACATGTCTTTAGAGTGAAAACCTGAGATCTGGAAATCCGATCGGGTTTATAAGTGGAACTACTTTTCTGTATGTATGAGCGGCGAGCATACTGAGCTGTATAAATCTGACCGGAATTATTACAGACTGACTATATTAAGGAAGATTGGAATGCTAGAAAATTCATAAGGTCGACCAGCAGTGGAGTCGACCGGTCATATGCTGAAAGATTTATACTAAGTGGGAAGCTGAGTTCCCTTACTCCGACTGAACGTATGACCGACTGGATCTATGATAGGTCAGACATCCCTTAAACTCGGTCAGTTATCAAATGATCGGATATATGATAGATGTCTTGACACAGGAATGGAGTACTAGGCCGGCTGTTCTCGTACTAAAGGTCTTAGCGTTGGACGAACAATAAAACCTCATGGAAAATGATACGCTAGTTGTCACCTCCCTTTAACTTTAACTATCACTTTATCTTAACTTTAGCTATCACATCATACTTAGATCCACCCATAATATCCAGGTATCAATTAACACAGATTTACTTTATTCCTATGAATCGATTTAGATTAATTACATATTCTAGGTTATAATAATACGAGGATTATCATTTAACAATGGGCTGATTGGATGAGAAATTTTTTTAATAAAAAAAATAAAAGAGAAACGTTCATTGGTTAAAAAAAAAAGGCGCTTGTTTGATTTTTTGACTTGATAAGACTTTACGTGACTGTTGGAAGCTTCTACAGCTTGTTCAAATTTCTGTCGATATTTCACGATAAGATTTGAGTGGACATTAACTCCTGTTCTTGGCCTCCTGCTCTATATAAAAACACGACGTCAGTCTAACGCTGCTTCCAGTGCTGAGTAATGCTTGAGATGAGAGACTTGGGCGCACCAATCAACCCCCTCGCCCTAATTGTGGCTCTCTTCCTCACACTCTCCAGTACTACTACTCTCGTCGTCGGAGGATTCACCGGCTTCGGCTCCGCCGCCGGCCCTTCAGTCATCATCGTCGGCGCCGGAATGTCTGGTCGACCCACCGACCCCTACTTTCTACCATATCCTTCACGCGCACGAAACCCATAAATTAAATGCTCTACCATTTATAAATTATATATTACAGGGATCTCTGCCGGGAAGACTCTGTCGGACGCCGGGATCAAGAACCTGCTGATACTCGAGGCGACCGACCGCATAGGCGGGCGGATGCGGAAGACAAACTTTGCGGGGATAAACGTGGAGATGGGAGCGAACTGGGTGGAGGGCGTCAATGGCGACACTGTCAATCCCATCTGGACCATGGCCAACAAGCTCAACCTCAGAAAGTTCCGCTCCGACTTTCGATGGCCTCTCCTCTAACGCCTACCAAGAAAAGTAATTAATATTATTACTTCCTAGCTATATATATATATATATATATATATATATATATATATATATATATACACACTCTTCTGATGAATATATATTTATAATTTTATACAGTGGTGGTCTTTATGAGAGCTCGGTAGTGGAGGGGGTGATCGATGAGTTCGACAAGGTGGACGAGGCGGCGAGCAAGTACTCCAAAGCGTTGCCTCCCAGCGGATCCAAGGACATCTCCGTGCTCACCTCTCAGCGGCTCCAAGACCAGTAATTAATATAATTAACTAGTTAAACCTGTCTAATTAACTACGTTAATTAAGTCTGTCTTAAATATTATATTAGTTATTAATTCGTTCATGCATGGATATATATATATGTACACAGCGTTCCTACGACGGCGTTGGAAATGGCGGTGGACTACTTCAACTACGACTACGAGTTCGCGGAGCCGCCGAGGGTGACGAGCCTGCAGAACACCGTGCCTTTAGCTACCTTCGCCGACTTCGGCGAAGACGTCTACTTCGTCGCCGACCAGCGAGGTTACGCGAGCGTCGTCTACGACTTGGCCAGCCAGTACCTTCGAACCAGCAGCAACGGCTCCATCATCGACCCTCGCCTTTCCCTTAACAAGGCATATGAAAACATTTTTAAACATTAATAATTAATAATTGCACATAAAATTATATTATTATTATTTCTTATTTATTTATTTTTCTAATTGAAATATTTATTAATCATCTAACTATATAATATATTTGTATCATCTTAACTACTGAAGTATTTCTTATTTTTTTTTTCAGATTTTCTTTTTAATATTTTTATTTCTTATCTTATATATTAATTTTCACACATCCATTTTTAACATCACCTCGTAACATAATAAATTTAATCATCATTTTATAAAATTTTAAAATTAAAATAAACATCTGACGTTTTTTTTTTCAACGACTCTTGTAAAAAAACAAATAAATTACAGGTGGTTAGACGTATCCAATATGGCCCTGGCGGCGTCACTGTTTCCACAGAGGATGGATCTGTTTACAAAGCGAACTATGTGTTGGTTTCAGTCAGTATTGGAGTTTTGCAAACAAAACTCATCAAGTTTGAGCCAGTCTTGCCTGTAATTATTAATTGACTTCGAACTAGCACACACTTTAATTTAGTTTAATTAGTTCATGAATTAATGGATATATATATATATATATATATATATATGCTCTGATTTGTAGGATTGGAAGATCCTCGCAATATATCAGTTCGATATGGCAGTGTACACCAAGATCTTCCTCAAGTTTCCTTCCACGTTTTGGCCTCAAGGAAATGGAACTGAGTTCTTCATCTATGCTAGTGAGAGAAGAGGATACTACCCAATTTGGCAGGTGTGTATATATATATATACTAACTACATATAACCATCTTTAGATGTCAATTATACTGATGAACAAAGTTGTCATTGTAGCAATTTGAAAAGCAATACCCGGGAGCTAATGTTCTATTAGTCACCGTCACGGATGAAGAATCGAGAAGGATCGAGCAACAACCAGACTCGCACACGAAGGCGGAATGCATGGAGGTGTTGAGGAACATGTTCGGAAAAGATATACCGGAAGCAACCGATATACTTGTTCCAAGATGGTGGTCGGATAGGCTCTTCAAAGGCACATTTTCGAATTGGCCGTTGGGAGTCAATCGATTTGAGTACGATCAAATTAGGGTAATTGTTTTTACCCTAACATGATCTACATCTAATTATTGCTCTTCCATATTAGTTCATACCCTAGAACCTAATAACTATACTTAATTAATCGCTTTATACGAGTTATCAATTATCCACTGCTTAAATAAGACTTTAACATCAAGGTATAGAACTTCTTGGTACGAGGAGAAGTACTGATTAATTGTGAACACTTTCCTTGTTGTGAAGGCACCGATTGGGAGGGTTTACTTCACCGGTGAGCACACGAGTACCCATTACAATGGCTATGTGCATGGTGCTTATCTTGCAGGTCTGAGTTTGTGGTTATTTTTCTCTACTTTCTAATTCGCCATAGCCGATGATATTTTGGATTCGAATGACTATTTCTACCGACTAAAGGTTTGATTATGATGTTAACTTCTCAGGGATCGATTCGGCAAATATAATGATCAGTTGCATCAAGAAAGGATTGTGCAAGTATGAAATCAAGCCAAAGGAATCGTAGATCAAGAAGGTACGTAATACTATGACTTTTTTTTTTCAAAAATATAAGAAAAATAATAATCCAAGACTTCTAGTCATTTGTAATTAAAAACCTAAAAGAACACCCAAAAGTTGAATAGATTTGTAAGAACATGTAGTTTTTTTTATGCTAATATGCAAGCTAAGTAACAATTATATTGATCTCAATTGCTTTTTGCCATACAGGTTGATCACAAATAAGGCAGCCATAATTCTTGAACGAGGATGTAAAATCATCATTTTAATTTGCTTATCGATCAAGTAGGTTATGTAGAAATAAGGCGTGCCATGGTTAGATCTATGATTAATTTGGTTCTCCTATGTAGTAAGTGTACCATTTGTGGATGTGTTAATGCATTAGGTCAAATCCAATTTGCTTTCAAAATGCATCTACTTTTTTGAATTTCGCTTAGAAGCGATTGTGAGCCACAAATATCTCCCCCTATATATCACTAAACTATGATTGAGAGATATGGAATAAAACTCAAGTGAATGCAACTATAAATTCTTTTTCGCCCCTAACCTAAGAGTTAGGATAGTTTGTGGAATGATTTGAAAGACTTATATTGAAGTGTTAATTTAGAGGGTGAGCCACTAACCACCTCTAAAGGTATTCATAGAATTTAATCTACTATTATGTTCAAAATCCAAAATGTTGGGACCCATGTGAGCTCGAGGGGTGAATAGCTTCGATTACTTCTCATCTTCACTTTGTGTTCGTCATTGAATGTGTAACGAAAACATCAAGCAACCTCATTCTTGGAAACGTCTCATACACAACACCTTGGTTTTACTTGGTATCTACCTTCTTTAAGTGACTAATCCAAAGGTCCACTCCTAACGATCTTCTTCCACTATAAACTCCTTCATTCTTAGAAATTTTCCGGAGGCGAAGAAGCCTCTTACAAGCTTGATTGCAGAAGAACACAACAAGATGAACAAATGCAAATACAATTGAAAACAAAAATAACTTTACAATAAAACCTCACTTTGCTTGCTATCTTGTTGCTTGAAAATATCCCTTGTTGACTCAGAAATGCATCAGCACTTCATCTCAGAATCTCCAAGAACTAGTGACTTAAAATCTCCACGAAACCACCTTTTCTAGGAAGCTTTCGAGCTAGAATACGCTTCCCAATCAATTAGCCTTACCCCAATCAATTATCAGTCGGATCCGATTGTTCAAACCTGTAGAACAACTCTTTTTTACCCAACTAATCGATTGGTAAGTCACACCAATCGATTGTTGGATGTCAATCGATTCTGCATCCTTCTTTCGAACAATCGATTGCAACAATTGATTGATTACTGCCAATCGATTCCGAGTCATTCTGTGCTCTCGAAATAAACTCTCAATCAATTGCATTGGGCCAATTGATTGCCCAGCCCTAAACCCCGAGTTTGGGTTTAGGGTTTACCAATCGATTGCCACCTCTCATCAATCTATTGGTAACCCTAAATTCAGCTATTCAACTCAGAATTCGTGTCTTGTCTGGTATCTGTTGACTTCAACCTATCAAAACTTTCTCTTTCCAACATCCAGTCATCCATGATATGTTGGGACTTCCCATTGTCCAATATCCGATCAATCCTGATCTATCGGGACTTTCTTACCAAGTGTCCAGTCAATCTTTGCCCCACTTAGACTTTTCTCTCGATAACTTTCCATTAGACTTTCAATCACCAAGTATCCAGTTAACCTTTGATCCACTTGGACTTTCCTCTTACCTACTTCTCATTGGACTTCGACATCGTCAAGAATCTGGTCAATCTTGACATACTTGACTTCTCCCTCATATATTGATCAAACATAGAAACTCAAACTCGAGTTAACTTGAACTTTGTCAACATGGCCAACCTTGACCCGAGATCGATTACATCAACAATCTCTCTCTTTTGATGTTTGACAATATATTAAGTTAGGCTAACTCATTAGTCTAACTTTCTTCTTCTCATGCCAAAGCATGAATGAGAGTTTCCTAATTCTTAAATCCTACATTCTCCCCCTTTGACACACATCAAAAATCTCTTCCAAAATTTCATTCATTTTAACTATTCAGCATCCCAATAGAGGTTGTCTACCTCCTATTGTTTCTAATGCTCCACCTTGACCACTCAACCATTATCCTTCAAATTTTCTCCTTTCTTATCCAAATTATGTCTTTAAGGTGGACCTCCGCTCAAAGCATCTTTTAATTTTTATTATTGCACCAATAATGATTTAAAGTTCCTAAACCTTCATGAAATCCTAAGAATTTAAGTCATGAGGTTGAAAACCTAACCTTGAGTCTAAACTTTCTCCTTAAATCCTCATCTTCCCTTTTTTAACATCCCTTTCTCATTTTTATCAATAAAATCACCTTTGAACGATTATCCAAGAATAACAGAGGGTTAGGGATAGTTACAATACCTTAATGTGAACCAACTAAAATAAACTCATTTTAGTCAAAATATACAACTACCAATTGATTGGTATCAGTTAACAATTGATTGGTACTTGAGTTAATCGATTGGTGTCAGCTCCCAATCAATTTCCGTATGTATCAATTGTTAGAGCAATCTAAGTACCCTAGGTTTTGATATTTGAGAAAAGGTTTAAGTTAGATTTATTATTATATTTTATATGCATTGTGAGTCTGCAGGATACAGGTACAACAAGGAAAGTCCAAGTATGAGCTTGGCAAAAGAGAAAAGTCCAAGAGGAGTCTTGGCGGTGTAAGTCTAAGTATGTAGTCTTGGCAACATAAGTCTAAGTGTGACTTGGTAATGTACTCAGGGGTCAAATCCTAGGGTTAGAGTTTGACCAGTTGACTGGGGCAGGGCATAGAATATTTCTACGCCTGATGGTTACGAAAATAGTGGTTTAGTACTATAGCAGTTAATCGTTTCTGTAGCAATCAACAGTTACTGTAATAGTTATTGTAGCAGTGGATTGTTACTATAACAATCATTGGTACACTGTAGCAGTCGACTGATACACTGTAATAGTCAACTGGTATCGAGTCGTTGGCCTATAACGATCAAATTCCACTTAGAACTAGTCAACTGCTATCTTTACCAGTCAACTGATGGCGGAAAAATAGCTTGGTGTTTTTCTCCCGAGCTCTATTTAATAGATCTCGGGGTGCTTGGGCATGGTTGACGAAGTTAGTGGTGGTTAACTCTAATTAGAGTCTACAAGTACTCAAGTGATCTAGTGTGGTCTTGTGCGAGTTGTGGTGAGGTTTCTCCACCCACAAGGAGCTATGCGAGCTAGCCGGCATTTGTCAGGGATTGATCCATCGACGGATTGAGGTCGCCCACCTTACGGACATGCCGTGGAGTAGGATCCCTAATCTCCGAATCACGTTAAATGAACGTGTATTGGTTTGCTTTCTTGTTTATTATTTTCTAGAGTTAACTTTCTTTTTGTTTGTTAGTATTTTTGCTTCCGCTGTGCCTAACAATTGTAGGAAGCTATTCACCCCCTTCTCCTCTAGCGAGTGTCAAGGTTCTAGCAAGTGGTATTAGAGCTTGGTTGCTCTTTGTTGGACTAATCACCAAAGGAGCAACCGCTAGAGAAGAAGATGGAGTTGGAGGGTCCTCTTGAATGGGACATCTAGATCCTACCTCCATATGAGTACGAAGACTTCAACTATTGGAAGTTGCGCTTGGAGACGTGATTCCAAATGGATTGGAACTATCGGATGACATTGGAGGAGTCATTCAAGACTCCAACCGACAAGAAGGGAAAATACCTCCTCCCTTAGTATTGGAACGAGGAGCAAAGGGAGCAATTGAAGGAAGACAAGGAGGTAACTAGAATTTTAATTAATTTATTACCTCATAATGTGATATTAAATGTAGGTGAGTACAAGAGTGTTCATGAGCTTTGGAGCAAGGTGATTGCGCTCCATAAAGATACTGCACAACTCCAAGGAGTGGAGGAACCCAAGAAGAAGGGTCCATTGGTCCAACGGAAGGACCAATCGGATGTTGACACATGCTTAACATCCGAGAAGGAGAAGGAAGATGAGGAGGTATCATCCACATTTTCAAGGGAGGAAGAAGTGGAACCATCCACATTTTCAAGTGAAGAGGAAGAAGAGCAATCCAAGGAAGAGAAATCTTGGAAGCTCAACCGTCCACCTTGACTACCAAGAAGAGCACAAATGACCACATCAAATGCTTTGAGTGTGGTAAAATAGGGCACTACAAGAGTAGGTGTCATTCACTCAAAAAGATAAAGGAGGTAATCCCTAAACCTGGTAAAGTTACTTTAAGAACTAACATGAGTTGTAGGGATAGAGTCAAGGAGAAGAAGCACATTAGGTGTTTTAGATGTAGTGAGTGGGGACACTATCACACGAAGTGTCCAAGGAGAGGAGAGCTCAAGAAATTGACGCACTTGAAGAAATGGAAAAGAAGATAAGCTCAAGTCAAGTAGGAGATTCAAAGATAAAAGGGAAGGCAATCCCTATTTTAAAGTTTAATCCAAGTTCAAATTCCTTCATGCTTGTTAGGAATATTAAAAATTATGTATCCATGCATAATTATGGATTTAGGTACAATGATAGGAATAGGGTTAACACGGTAGATAACTATAGGAAATTATGTAAGATTAGACCTAACAAGAAATAACATACCTTACCTAAGGAGAGGAAGGTGGTTGAAAACCTAGGCATTAATCCCAAGAAGGAGAGACATATGCCTAGAAAGGTGAGTAGGTCTAGGAATGTCCAAGGTGGACAAGTTGACTCTAGGGTTAGAACCCTAGAGTTGAAAAATCAAGCCTTGAAGTCAAGGTTTGAGAAAATGGAGAAAGTCCTAAATAGGTTCATTATTGAACCTAAAGAACTTGACATGTGTTTGGGTGGTCAAAGACTCAAAAATATCAAATTGGGTCCTTCCATGCCCAAGAGGAGGTCAAGTGATAGGATGACACATGAAAATGGCAAGGGAGGAGTGACCAAAGGCAAGGGAGAATCATCTAAGGCCAATGAAAAGAAATGTACTAGGGTAGTATATAATTATGGAAAAGATGAGTTGTCCAAGGTTAAGGACAAGAAAAAATTAACCAAAGATAAGATGTCTAAGGTTAAAAAAGTTAAGTTTGTAGGGCAAGTGTCATCCGAGGTGGACCGAAGTGGCCTAGATGTAGTGGATGAGTCACCTAGGGAGGTGGCTAAGGATAAGAGCTCTAGGGGGAGCTCAAAGAGTCTTTGGGACATATGATAAATGAATCGTAAGTGGACCATATTTGGGACTCAAGATGGGTCATCAAATGTGCCAAAGTGATTTGGAGACGGATTTGAGTCTCAAATCAAGAAATTGACACAATGGGGGTTGAGTTTCATGCATGAAAATATGATTTGGGTTCATATTGTATAAAAATTAGTTTTTGATGTATAGATATCATATAAACTAATGATAGGGATGCATTATGGTTTAGTATAGGAAAATACATTAAGAGGAAACCAAAACTAGGACTTTAGGTCAAGGTTCAATTGAACCATTTAGATAGTTTTGAGTTTTATGTTAATCTTGGGATCCATGATAAACATATTTTTGTATATATTTTTTCAAAGTAGACATTGGTAAAATAAACCTCTCCACAAATTTAAAAATTTTTAGAGGTCTATGGAATTTCTGGTATATTTCTAAAGTTAGGTCAGAAATACTATTTTTGGCTAAAATAATATACCAGTCAACTAACACAGTCACTAGTTGACTGATAACATTGTTTACGAGCACAGAATGTCTTTGTAAGCTCATTTTGAACAGGACAGTGTAGGATCGAAAAGAATTTAGATATCTTCACAATGGTATGATATTGTCCACTTTAGGTCTAAGCCCTCATGGTTTTACTCTTGGGCTCTCCCCAAAAGACCTCATGCCAATGGAGATATCTTTTTCTTATAAATCCATGATCTTTCCCATGTGTTTTTAATGTGGAACTATATTTGCAACTTTACAACCCCAACAATCCCCCCTCAAACAAAGGACCATAGAGTCCCCCTCGAGCATCGGGTCACTTTTGACCTGCTCAGGGCCTCCCCTCAAGCGTCGGGTCACTCTTTACCTGCTCAGGGCCTCCCCTCAAATATCGAGTCACTCTTGACCTGCTCAGGGCTTCTCCTACTTTATTCAAGGTTTCACTCACATGGTTTAATCTTAGATCATGACTATAGCTCGTGTTTCTTCCGGCGGTTAGTTCGGTGAAGAGTGACCTCGCTCTGATTTTGCTTAAGGCAAGCGACCAGCTCTACCTTCTTCTCCTCCTCCAAGTCGACGGCGATAGAGGTTGTTGCCTCCGCTCGGTTGAGGTAGATCTGGACCTCCTCCTTTCCTTCATTCATTAAGGTAGGGGGTTTTTCAGTGATCGTGTTTAACTCCAGTCGCGCAGTCTTCCGAGCATTTCTCACCTCAGATATGACCATCTCAACGTAGCGTCGCTGAGTGGCCACCTGATCGCCCTTGACTTCGCCCACCCGGTCGTCTACCGGGAATTTGATTTTTTGGCAGAAGTAGATACTACCGCCCGGAACTCGTTGAGGGCTGGTCGGCCCAGGATGACATTGTAGGCCGATGGCGCGTCCACCATAATGAAGTTGGTGGTCCTGGTTCTCCTCAGTGGCTCCTCCCCGAGTGAGATGGCTAGTCGGGCTTATCCGAGCGGTAACACTTCATTGCCCATGAAGCCGTAGAGAGGGGCCGTCATGGGCAGCAGCTCGCTTCGATCAATTTGTAATTGATTGAACGCCTTCTTGAAGTTGATATTCACCAAACTCCCTGTATCAACAAAAGTTCGATGAATAGTGTAATTAGCGATTATCGCTCGGATGATTAGCGCGTCATCGTGAGAGATCTCTACTCCCTCCAAGTCGTTGGGGGCGAAGCTGATCTAGGGCCCTTCAGCCTTCTCTTTGCTACATCCCACGGCATGAATCTCCAACCACCGAGCGTACGACTTCATGGCTCTGTTGGAGTCGCCGCCGGTCGACCCTCTGGCTCTCATGCCTATCTCTCCTCGGGAAGCATTGTTTCTGTTTTCTTCTTCCCGAGCGGATGGTCTATTTCGCTCGGCCGGGACTCGGGAGGGATCCGTGTCATCCCTCTGCTGATGTTGATGGTGCCGCTCGAGCGCCCTTCTACCGTCCTCATGCCGCTCCGCAGAGCGATGTCTCTATCGTCGATCGGGAGAAGGTGATCGACAGCGGTATCCTCTTGGGGTCGATCAGCTGACGATTGACGTCAGTTCACGACAATCCTGCGTGTTGTGAGTCGTTGATTGATGAAGTGAACAAAACATCGGCGGCCATACCTTGCCCTTTGATGCCTTCGGCCGACCGGAAGCCACATGCTACATGGCATGTGTCCTGATCTCTTGGTGTGGCTGCACTCCTTCGGTCCTCGACCCCTTGGGTGGTTAATGGCTGCTTGACAGTCGGCGCTCAGTCGACATCGAATGTTCAGTCGGCGCCTCCTTTCTTCTGGCTGTCTGGACTTCTTCCACATTGATATATTCGTTGGCCTTCTTGAGCATGTGGTCGAAGTCCCTAGGCGGCTTCCTGATGAGTGATCAGAAAAAATCTCCTTCAGCGAGCCCCTAGGTGAAGGTGTTCATCATTATCTCGAACGAGACCGAGGGGATGTTCATGGCTACTTGGTTGAATCGCTAGATATACGCTTGGAGCGCTTCCTTGGGCCCTTGCTTTAGGGCAAAGAGGCTGACACTCGTCTTCTGGTAGCGTTGGCTGCTGGCGAAATGATGTTGGAATGCGACTCGGAAATCTTTGAAGCTTCGTATCGAGCCGTCCGGTAGTCTTTGGAACCAGTGCTGCACCGATCCGGAGAGCGTAGTGAGAAAGATTCTGCACTTCACCCCGTCTATATATTAGTGCAGCGTGGCCTCGTTGTCGAACCGGTCCAGATGATCATCTGGATTGGTCGATCCTTTGTATGTCCCGATCGCCAGCGGGGTGTAGTGTCTGGGCAGAGGGTCTTATAAGATCTCCTCTGAGAACTGCCGGTTGATCCGTTCGGGCGACGCGTTGTTTCAAGGCGCCTTGCCTTTTCGTGCGTCCCGGATGGGATCATCATCCGAAGACGATCCCCACTCTTGATGCGCCTAGGCTATCTCCGAAGGAGTTTGGAACAAAGCGTGATGGAAGGGGATTGACGCGGGCGGTGCTTCACCCTATGTGTCGGTCGGCCTTCGGTTCTGCCCCCATAGGGAGATTTGTGTTGGAGCAATCTGGGTACCCTAAGTTTTGATGTTTGGGCAAATGTTTAAGTTAGGATTATTGTAGTATTTGATATGCATTGTGAGTGTGCAGGATACAGGTACAACAAGGAAAGTCCAAGTGTGATCTTGGCAAAGGAGGAAAGTCCAAGGATGAGTCTTGGCGGTGTAAGTCCAAGCATGTAGTCTTGGCAATGTAAGTCCAAGTGTGACTTGGCAATGGATGAAGTCCCGGAGGCGCGACCTCTTGTCAAAGGAAGACCCGACAATAATGACAAGACCGATAGAAGCTTCAGAAGGCAAGACGTGAAGGATGGGGAGGCATCCGAGGGACGCAAGGCTGATAAAGGAGGCTAGAAGGCTAGGTCTAGGGTGGTCGGGCGAGAACGAGTGCTGAGCGAATGTACTCGGGGTAAAACCCTAGAATTAGGGTTTACTATAGCAGCACTGTAACGTTACTGTAGCAGCACTGTAGCGTTACTGTAACAACACTGTAGCAGTACTGTAGCAGTCGACTGGTGGTTTCATCAGTCGACTGATGCAGTCGACTGGGAGCGAACAGAGAGTTGGTATCGAGCCGTTGGGCTGCAACGGTCGAATTTCCACGAAGGGCAGTCGACTGCATGTTTTGGAAGTCGACTGGTAGGCGGGGTTTTCTAACTTGTGGCCTATATAACCAAGCATTGGAAGCTTGGTTAAGGTTGACGAAATAGAGGTGGTTAACCCCTATTAGTAGTCTACCAGTGCCCTAGCCTCTCAAGAGTCCTTGGTGAGAATTTGTGGCCAGGTTTCTCCACCCACAAGGAGCTACACGAGCTAGCCGGAGGTTTTCCGGGGAGTCATCCATCGACGGATCGAGATCGTCCACCTTACGGACAACCGTGGAGTAGGAGCTTCATCTCCGAACCACATTAAACAACGTGTCATTGAGTTTGCTTCTTGTTTATTGTTTTCTAGGGTTAGCTTTGCTTTTGTTTGTTAGTATTTTTGTTTCCGCTATGCACTAACAAGCGTAGGAAGCGACGATTTGGGTGAGACGCTATTCACCCCCCTCTAGCGAACGTCAAGGTCCTAACAATTTGCTCCGCTCGATCTTCCCGCCCCGCTCATCTTCCGATCGTCGATGTTGCAGGTTGTGGCGCTTGCCAATCGGTTAACGCCTGTTGTTATTGTTGCTCGATCATCTTTGCTGCTCGGGCTTGAACGAGCATCTCAAGCTCCTCCTAGGTGAGCGTCACAGTGGTGAGTCGCCCAACACCCTCCATCTTCTTGACTCGGATGTAGGCTACGTTCCCACAAACGGCGTCAAATATGATCCTGTCTGAAAGTCGAAGAGACGGAAAGCTGGGGATGTGGCGCTCACGCTGACCTCATGTGGACTGCTCGCGGACCTGCAACACAGACTACGTCATTGTCGTGACAGGGAAGGGCTCCCTGGCATTGGCTCTCCAACGCTCAAGTCAATTATCAGCGATGAAGTGGAAAGCGAAGCAACAAGAAGACTACTGTTGCACAAACAGTGAATATCGCACGCCTCCACTGATACTTGGAACCCCCCCCCCCCTTTTATATATAACTTCGGTAGTGCACGTGCATGCTTCCCAAGACAAGCACGCTTCCCAAGGCGAGCACGCTTCTCAAAGCTTTTCCTGAAAAGAAGTGTCAGTAAAGTGTCTCTGACATAGTACATTAATAGGCCGAGCATATATCTGGAGTGATAGTGGAAGCTTTCGTCGTACAATCTTCTGACAGTCCATGCCCGGTGTTGACGGCACCAACTCCCAAAAGGATATTATTGGATATCAGGAGTGTACTGTTAGGCCGAGCGGGTTAGCCGCTCGGTCGAGATTCCGCCGCACTGGTGCCTCGTTTGGTCGACCAAAACCTCTCTGTCCTCCGTGTGTGTCTGCTCGGCCGAATGCCCACTTTGTTATTGCCGAAGCTGATATCGAGCCGAGCGGGGTAGCCGCTCGACCGAAGTTGAATTCTGCACCTTAAACTTTGTTGTTTGGCCTAGCGGAGTAGTCGCTCAGCTCGGCTTCTGCACATTGTTTGAGCTTCAGTTGTTTCCTGTTGCCAGGCCGAACAGGGTAGCCGCTTGGCCGCAATTGAACTCTGCACCTCAAGCTCTGCTGTTTGGCCGAGCGAGGTAGCCGCTCGGCTCAGCATCTGCACATTGTCTCTCTTGAGCGCCCGTCATTTGATTGCTCCTCGTGTCGAAGGCGACGTCAGGTCAGAGCCTTATCCCTAGTCGGAGCATACTTCGCTCGACCGGCCAATATTATCTATGCATTGACCGCTGTGACTTTCACTTCTTTTAATCTTCACCATGATAATAAAGTGAGACTCTTCATCATTACCACATCAATGTACTAGGAGGCCAAGACTAATAAGTCAAGTACCCCACCCACGCATGAAGATAAAGTGATGACATTATAAATATCTAAATGGATCCTTTTCCTTAATAGCTTGAGTTTTGGGGATAGATGATTTAGCCAATCAACTTTAATTAAAGGATGTTTTTCCTATCGTTGACACAACATGACACCTCTCGATTATTAGATTTGTTATAATCTTCCCAACATATAAAACAAATCAGGCAAATCCATAATAAATAGGTTATAATTCAAGAAGTCAAATGAAACAAACAGGTCTTTTATAAAATAAATATGCTGGATTTACCTTAGAAGACTTCACCTGGTGGCATCTCTCAAACTGATGAAATTCAGCCATGGGAGACTTTGACACATCAATTACTTCTTTGTTATCTTGAGAAACCATCAACTAATCACAACCGCAGAGATGTTCTTCATTACTTGATTTTTTTCGACAATCCTGCAGGGTAAATACAGTTAATATTGCTTTGAACTGTTAAAATTTTGTGGCATCACACTTTTGTTTTCACTATCTAGATGATAAGACCAAAAAGCTGAATTTAAATCTCTATTTGCTGAGAGACAAGCAACTCCTTTTTTTGTCAATGCAAAATAGATTTGCAAACCTTTAGCTTAAAGAAGCATGACAAAGCCTGACCCGCCAGTAATGTTTGCACAGGGTAGATATAAAGAGTGGCAGGCAAAGCTGATATATCCCACCTATTGCCAACACTTGACAACTGATGGAGAGAGAGAGAATCTGATTTTGTCTTGTTCACTATGTCCATCTGGACAAAGAATTCATGCAAGCTTGATTTGCATGGGGTGATATTGAATGGTACCATCTATAGATGGCAATATCTGCAACAGTTTGAAAAAGGATTATTTATCTGCAGCACATCAGCATGAAACACTGACAGCAGTAAAAAAAAAAATTCTGAATATATTCATTCAAGAGAAAGTTAGACAGATACTAGGCTTATAGAACAAAGGGTACCACTGTACAAAGCATGTTCACAAGAAAACTACATGAAACTTGATGATTTAACCACCAAACTCTTTACTTTAATAATGGATGGGTAAAATCAACTAGAAATGTAGCCAAAAGTCAGGGAAGCGTTTTCAATGAACTGAGTTACTTGTAATACTAATTAATTGTGTAGAGATCTCCAAAAAGATCTATGGTCAAAACAATAAACTGCAGTTCGTCCTTTCCTAGTAATACAAGTACAAACTAGGTACAATTTAGCTACATAGATAGCACTTGGGCCCTTAGAAACAGGTCTTGGAGTAGCACTCAATGTCATTAGTGATGAAAGATCATGAGACTGTTAGTGCATTCAAGAAGTTTTTTGCAATTATCAAGCAATATGACATAAATTCTGGTTCAAAATTTACAAAATTAAACACGTGAAACCTGTTAAATATATTGCCTATTTCAATTTTTAGTTACATCAGATAGTTATGGTGGTTAAATATTGAAGGATAACCCACATTTTTCCTGAACTTAATGTATCCATAATGCACATAAAGGCTTTGGATTTGAGGAAAATAATTGAAAGGTTGGTATCATCAAATTGTTTCCCCAAGTTATTTAAGAACAACATACGAACCATATCTCTCCACTGAGTTCTACAAAGCTAGCAATATTTTCTTTCGTCTCCCTCTGCTCGTTGCACTTCCCATTTTAATAGATTCAATTTACCTCGTTATAGGATCTATTAGCTTTTGAATATTTTTATACCATTTCATTGCACTTCCCATTCTCACAGATTCAATTTACCTAGTTATAGAATCTATTAGTTTTTGAATATTTGTATACCATCTCAAACTTATTTTATCATCTGTTAGATTCGCATCTAATCTCAAATATTAGTATGTTCTATTATCCTTTATAGTAACCACACATCAATCTTACAATTCTCTTCTCTACAATATTAACTTTTTTTAATAGCCCAACACTTTGATCCTTGAAATATACATGTTGTACTAGTCTTAAATTATTACTCTCAACCTATGCAGAACAGGATGATCACATGACTTCAAAAGCTCCTTTTCCTCATTAAAAAAGTTTCCATCAACATCCCCTAGTTAAATCATAGATTCAAAATATCTGGGCCGGCCATGCTGGGCCACCCGGGGTAAACATTATCATCTTTTGCTTCAATAAATCCAAAATATTTAAAATTCTTAATTGCAAAGATTTCATATGCATCTTTTTAACCATTCCATTGATTCTTCTCTTGCTACAAAAACTACAACAACAACCAAACCTTATCCCACTAAGTGGGATCGATTAAACCCGTTCTACTTATCTTAAACCCATTAGTTTTAAAAGTTTCCCTCCAAAAAAAAAAGTTTGAAGTTTAGTGATAACATTATCATACATATCCATCAATATAATTTCTAGATATTGATTTCTTATCCAAAACCTACCAAAATTAGTTTCCTTGGGATTTATTCATAAGTTTTTTTCTAACCAATAAAAGCATGTGCAAATCCCTCTTTTCTTCATATATATTTTTTCATTAGCTATCATTTTAGCAACTAAATGTCATCAATGGTGGAGACCTTCTAGAGAACTGAATTAGCTTTCAAAATGGTTTTCTTATATTAAAATGCTTTTAGTGTTAAAAGAACTCTTTGGTGGAACTACAAGAATAATGATGCTAGGACTCTCCAAAGATAAAACAAAGAAAAAAAGGAGGTTTAGAACTAAGAGTTCAATATTTTTGATGGCACATGGACTTTGATGATAAACAAAATCATAGAAGGATGAAATTATAGACCATATAAAAGAATAAATATACTGTCAATAGATTTAAAGATGGTTGAATGAAAAGGCTATTTAAAATTAGAGGCAGAAAAGTTTTGAAGTATAGCAATGTTTAAAGAATATGATATGTTCTATAATTTTAGAACTACCAGGGCAGAAAATGATATTTATTGGAGTGTTAAAAAGATTCAACTAAGTCATTTGCTTGCCCACCTGATTCACCAATCTCATTCAACCCACTCAATTCTCTCAACTTACTCAATTCTCTAACTCGTTTCACCTACTTAGCTTGTTCAAATCATCTAGTTGACCCATCTAACCCTTATGTCACACAAAGCCTTTTGACCTACCGACTCATCTTACTTAGTGCACTAGACTTAGTTTGCTTGACCAATTCAATTCAATCAGTTCATTTGTCTCTTACCTAGTCCAATTTTAGGCTTTGAAATTAAGCATATATAATGTTTTGTAAATGTGGAAGGTCTTATTTCCAATCTTTGGAATGAATGGAATATTTAAATTTTTATTAAAACTGAAATGACCATTCTGCCTTAAATTTGTCCATTCAAGTGCTGAGATGGAATCGCACATTGAATGATCCATTCTATTCAAACCTACCAAACATAACCTAAATTCTTAATTCAGTTAACATCTAAATGCTAGAATTTAACTTCATGTGACAGAAATTAGTTGAGAGCTTGACAGCTTAGCAAATTATGAGGAAGACATTTAACTCTAAGACATTCTCATGTCAAATTTAGACCCACTGTAATACTATGCTTTGAGAATGACATTTGCTGGTGCCTCCTTAATTACATCACTTTCAGGATTTTCAGAGTATTTAGGAAAATCCATGTTTAGTTCTTCTATGTTTCCAGGATTGAGGTACCTTTGATGACTGATTTTCATTTTAATGTTCTGCACAATTCGAAGATGTTGCAGGCAGTAATTTAAATAATCCATCATTTCCAGATTGCTTCCTTCTCCAAAGTAACAGCTTTCTTAACAGAAATCTATGCATTGCCCATAAATTGGAATTTATCCGTTAGTGCAACATAAACTGATATAAGATTGGCAAGGCTTGAAGAAAATTTGACCATAATAAAAGAAATCTAATGAATCAACCTTCACAGAAAATTCTGATTGGTTCCGAAGCTCAAGTAGTAGAGGCCTTAGGTCCCCAGTAAATATTTTCTTTGGTAAGTGCTGAATGCATGCCTCAAGTTTCGGCAAGCCCTGATTACAAAGAAGAAAAATGAGCTATTTTTGTCACTCCTTGGTGAAGTAGAAGAGAAGGATGCAAACCTTAATCACTAAAAACTCCAGGTTAGTGCTTAAATCTCTTCTTCCTTTTTTCTGCTTGCCCTTCATATCAAACTCAAAGTGCCGATAACCAATCACAGTATCTGATAGAGTCCACCTCACTCCAGTTATTTTTAATAAACCTTCCATCTTCGGACAAACTTCAAGTTGTATCTATGATGTAAAAAAAGTGAGGGGCGTTTGATTCTTTCTTAGAAATAGAAATCGGAATGAGAATCATAGTATTGTGAAATCGGAATGGTTATAAACATGGATATCACTTTTAAAAATAATGTTTGGTTAGTTGAATATTTTCTATCGGAATAAATTAAAATTTCCTTTTTTACCCTTAAATGAAAATAAGAGGAAAAAATTAGATGTAAGAAAAAGTTGAATGTGAGAGAATGATGAGAGAGAAAGAATGAAGAGAGAGAAAGTACGAAAAAAGAAAATGAGGAAAGAGAGTGTGATGGGAGAGAGCATGATAATAAAAGATGAGAGAGAAAATATGATGAGAGAGGATGAAAAGAGAAAGTGTAATGAGAAAAATTGAGGAGAGAGAGAGTGATGAGAGATATTGAGGAGAGAGAAAGTATGATAAGAGAAAAAATGTGATGAGAAAAAATAGGAAGACGAATGTGATGGAAGAGATTGAGGAGAGAGAAAGTATAATGAGAGCAAGTGTGTTAAGAAAAAAAAGGGAGAGAATGTAATGAGAGAGATTGAGGAGAGAGAAAGTGTGATGAGATAAAAAGCATGATGAGATTGAAAATGTAATGAGAAGAAAGCGAAAAGATAGTGTGATGTGAGAGATTAAGGAGAGAGAAAGTATGATGAGAGAGGAAGTATGATGAGAGAGAAAGTGTGATGAGAAATAAAAGAGGGAAGAGAGTGTGATAGAAGATATTAAAGAGAGAGAAAGTGTGATGAGAGAAAAAGTGTAATGAGAAAAAAAAGGAAAGAAAATGTGATGAGAAAGATTAAGGAGAGAGAAAGTAGGTGATAAAATGAGGAGAGAGAATATATGATGAGAGAGAAAGTGATATGAAAGAAAAATTAAATAAATATATTTTGATATTTGATATTAAAGGGAGAAATTTTAGTTTTAGGTCAAGGATATTTTTGAAATAAGGGAATATTTTGATTGTTGAAAATAGAGTAATGACTCATTGAAAGGAGGAGACGTGAGAATGAGTCATCACCTAATTATAAGGATTGATTCCTTTATTTATATTTCTATTCCTATAATCCAAACATCAATAATGATAATCAATGATTGCTATTCTCATTTCTCACTCTTATTCTCCTAAATCAAACGCCTCCTGAAACAAATATTCAAACATATTATCTATCAACAAGTTAACATATCAATTTAGAACAGATGTGATCCAATGTAAAAATAGGTTCACTGATGAAGTTCCTAATAATTAGAAAATACTATCATATTCCATATTCCCATGTAGCAATCGAGTAAAAGAATATAAATTGTAGGTATACTAAAAAGTGGAGAAATGATAATAATAATAGAAATAGATGGTTTATTACAAATTACAGTAGCCCTAACTTCAGATGTTCTTTTAACTACAGTACCATACTTTTGAAACAGCACCAAATTACACAAAAGGTCAAAAGGAAATTATTAGGACTCTGCTGTTTTACCTACCCTCTTTGTCTCATCAGTTTCTAAAATAACATAAAGGACGAATCACTATTGCATTGGCGCCTGAAATGATGAACACCATTTAACAATAACATAAATGGAACAAAATAATAACATAAGCCTATCATTTGGAAAAGACAGTAATCTTTTTCAAGAATATAGCCACATCTAAAACTAGGAGATGTTTACATACTCAAAATCCCCTTCGAGTGGTGGTGTGTTTAATGCATTACTACCTGCATAATTTTCATGGAACCAGATTAACCTACTTTAGACATAAAGTTACAATATGGAATAATATGCAATATGAATTGGATATTGCCTGTCTCTGTTCCCTCAGATTTTGCAGTGAGCTCACATATAAGAGAAATTTCAGAGATAGGAACTGCAACCTGAAGAGGGCTCTGGAATTCAAGTTCCACAACAACTGCTTCTGCAATTATTAAATTTTCAAAACATCAAAAAGCAAATTCTATTGGTTTGATATTTATTTTAACAATACACTACAAAGCATACCTCCAACCACACATACAGCTGAATCATTGTCTCTTCTTGAAGAGGATTTCATTTGTGAATCCAGCCAGTTTGATCTGCTCGTGGTTACTGAAGGTACCAGTTCTTCCTCCAACGACTGCCACAAATTTTCACTTACATGGACCTGCGAATTTTGTGAATCCATGTCAAATTGAGTCATATGAATTTCATATTTATACTAAAGCCAGAAAAAACTGAGTCAATGTTTGGGCATCACGAGATAGAGGAGAGATAAGGTGGTGTGAACAAAGGAGGTAACTAGTGCTGAAATATAATCACCATGCTTTGTCTCTAATACCAATTGACATAGCACAGTGGACAAACAACAAAGCGAACCCTCACCTAGAGGGAAAACTTCAGGAATACCATGCTTCAACTTCTTTTATAATTTTGACTTACAACAAACGCGAAAAGTTACAATATTCTAAATAAGGAAAATACATGATTTTAATTGGGATTATAATTATCATTGTTTATTACCAAAATAACAAAGAATAATTAACTATAAATTACTAGATGACCAAATCAAATTTAAAATTTATTGCAGGTGCGTTAATCTCAAATAATTCGTTAATTTCTTTCCTAATCTGCATGTATTTCCCTATTTGCACTAAGAATAGAGTAAAAAGAACTTTGCATCATTAAACTGATTTCTGACCAAGAAAGAGATGGAAAGAAGGAAGAGGATTAAAACCATAAATGGCAGGGACATGGGGACAGAGAGGTTTTGGGAAAGTATTGTTGTTGTTGTTGTAGTAGTTGAATGATTTCTAAATCCAGTAAGACCATCTTGGTGTACAAGAGTCAACTTAATTCAATGTAATTCGGACCCTGAATTTACACCCTCTTATGCATCCACGCGTGAAAGAGAGTCTCTCCTCATGCATTTGTTCACATTTTTAATGTATGTGAATCAATATAAACCAACTAAAATGCCTTGAAACTTTCAATGTGGGACTAAAGTTCCATTCACAATGGAACCTCTTTCCTCTTTCATTTCTTTTCCATTCACTTATATTTAACAGTAGTGAACATGATTAGATATATAACTCCAGCCATTTTTTCTTTAAACGAAGAGTGCATTCCTGTAAGCACAAATCACATGATGTTTCTACATTTTACAGAATGAATGTTTTACAATTAGCACATAAAGCTTTGAACATGCTTTAAATATCTGAGACACAAGTTTCAATATGAAGATGAATTTGACATGCAATCGAGTACCTGATCAGAAATGTAGTAACGGTTTCCAGACAGAACAAGATGAAAATCATACTTGCGTAACATTGGTGGGATGGAAACCAAATAGCAGTATGATGCTTGTTCAAGCATCATAGCTGCATGCAGAGAAGCTCCTGATGAAATATGTACATTAGCTGCACGCTTAAACACTCAAGTTTAGTCATTTTATTTACACGCTTAGCATTACCTCATTAGAAATGCGAAAATATATATTTGCGGCATCCTTGAACTGCCCCCTGGCCTTGAGTATTTCTGCCCACCATATACCCCACCTTGAGGCATTTCTTTGACTAGATGACCCAATTTTCTGAATAAGAAATTAAAAACATCATAGATCTAGCAAATAAATAAGAAAAACAATCAGGTTGTATAATTTTACTGAAAAACATTCACAAGAGATATGAAGTACAATAAATGTGTAAAGATCTATACACAACACAAACATGTAACAAAAAAACCTAGTTTAGATTATTCTACAGTATAGTATAGCATAAACATGATATTTAATCTTTTTGTATAGAGCACAGTGATGAGGATAGAAATTTGATACTCAAAATACTTTCCAAGCACATCGATATTGTCATCATCCCAACATTCATTGCTAAGTAGGGACTAATCCTTTATCTTATTGCAAGATGTATAACCATCGATGTCTTCCAAGGTACCACCAGGATTATTGATTTTGAGAGAAACTTTATTCAGATCATAACATGCTTGTATATACTTTGCATGGTCATATGATTTCAAAGGAAATACAAGAATATTTAAAAAAAAACATCAAGGGATAATCTCAGCCATAGGATCTGATAAGGACTCGATGTCACAAATTTAATTAGAAAGCTGGACCAAAATAGGAAAATGCCCTGACGTTAAACCATATCAAAGCAAAGGATGATCTGCAATCATACAACTACTATTCACAATCAACTCCATCTTGCAACTATCAACTACATTGGCATCAACTACAGTTAGGTTTGGAACCTTTGGATAGTTGCTCAGGTAAAGGTGTTTGAGCCCTTATTTGTGATTATTCAAATACAATATCTGAATATTTCAAATTTTGAACTGATAATATCATCTGCACTTTTATAGATTTCCCTGCAGGTTTATATGAGACCTTCACCTTGTATTTTAGGTGCTGTTTTGCTCCAGTATTGGTCATCAAAATGTATTGCTACTAAGATTAATTTCCATATAGATTTGATACAATCCAATTAACCGTACTGGCATGGCATTTGCATGCGATTATCATAGAATAGCATGACACACACACAAAAGAGAGAATATGAAGGTTAAAGGACAAAATGGGCAACATTGCCACAGATTGATCTTCAACTAAATAACATTCCAAGCAACAAATAGAATTAACATTAATATTGAAATATAGAAATCCTTATTACCTTCAAGGCTTCAACCAAAATCATCAGAGCAATGGCTAGAGAAACATGAATTTCTCCCGTACAGACATTCACATTAATTTGGAGTGTGGTCAAACCAAAGACATAAAGCTAACAAATGTAACCAAGCATCTAAGTACCATAATCATTAGGGATGTAAATGAGTCAAGCCGCTCGTGAGCTATTGAAAAATAAAAATTCATTTGAGCTCGTTTAATGAGGCTCGTTAAGATAAACAAACCAAGCTCAAGCTTCACAATATTCAGCTCGTTAGCTCGTGAACATATTTGTTAAGCTCATAAATCAACTTTTAAATAAAAAAATAATAGTTTTGATATTGAATTTATAGATTTTATACTCTACTTATGAAAAACATAGACAAATATATTAAATTTATTTATTAGAATGAAATTATAAATTTTAACAAGAATATTATATATTTTTTAAAATATATAATTTAGTTTTTAATGAATATTTAAATTTATAATTTATATTTATTAAACTCGTTTAGGCTCAACAAAAGCTCGAATAAGCTCGTGAGCTATAAATATATATTCGTTAAATAAAGATCGAGTTCGGCTCGATTATAAACGAGTCAAACTCAAACATCCAAGAGTTCGGCTCGGCTCGGCTCGATTACACCCCTAATAATCATGCCTATTAAAATAACAAAGTGCATTTTGTAGAAATCATATGCAACAAAAACAGGTGGTAAAATGATAGATGTCATAGTAAGTTTCCACTTCGAAATAACCAGTGAAGAATCATGTGATTAATATATATATATATACTGATCCAACATAAAGGAACAAAGGCCAGTCATTTCCTGCATGGATAGCGTAAAATTCCAAGAATGCATTAGAATATGTGACAAACTAAAAGAAGTCAAGGAAGTTATCCAATACAACAAAATTCTGAATATAAGTAGGCAGATTTGGAAGAACAGACACAACAAATGAACATTATTCTTGGGGAAAATTATCAGTATTTGAAGCCCTCTGTCACCTAAGATATACAGCGTCTATGTTTCACTTAATTTATAGTAAAATTTTATTCCCCTCTGGTCAGATACCCAATACTATGATAGCATTGTCAATTGTAATTCTACATGAACTGACAAGGTTTCGGTGGTACCAACTGACACCATGCTTGTCTTGGTCGATGTCATCCAGAACCACTTGAGAAGACAAGCTCTTCACTTGTCTTGTCCATCAATTTCATTTGTGGGTCATGGAGTACCAGCATGTTGGTCCAAGATTTGTTCATAGATCTATACCTTATCCGGTTCCAATTCTACAAGTTCAAGTCAAATGAATAATGATTCATTGAGATATGCTTATGGACATGTGAAGAAACTAATTTCAATATTAGATGTTCTGAGAGGATTATTTGATTGGGATTTTAAAGGTTGAACAGAGCAGAAAAATTTTTAATCACGTTGAGAGCTAGAGTTGGCTATATTCAACGTGAACTAGACATCTATGAATGACTTGGACTAATAAGTGTTATCATATTCATATAAAGATAGCAATGCAGGTGTAACCAATGGTGATAGAAGTCATGACATAGTATAGTCGGCTTTGTTGGATAGGTGATAAAAAAGAAAATAATTGAAAAAATAAATTAACTACTATCAGATTTGGTACAAAAGGCATCTTCGCTTCACAACTGCTTCACCTTCCCACTTGACAAAGTCAAGTTCTCTTCAATAGAAGAGAATAATACAGTCAAAATTTAATTCTATTTAGAATTATTGAAAGTTATCCAAGTCATTAATTTTTTATAATTTATTAAAACTTTTAAAAAGTTAATTTATTTCTTTTTAAAGAGTCAGTCAAGTTTTATTAGCATAATTGGGGTTTTATTATAAAATTATTCAAGTCTTTAATTTTTCTAATTTGTTGGAACTTTTAAAAAGTTGTTTTATTTCTTTTTGAAAGAGTCAATCAAGTTTTATTATAATAATTAGTATTTTATTAGAAAAGGTCTTTTATTTTATAAAGAATAGGTCACATAATCAAATTATAAAAAGGAGTTAGGATCCCATGTAATGGATAAATTTTGGAATTAATACGATTTGCAATTTCCTGTTCTCTGGATGAGAATTGATAATTTTACTCTAGGTTGTATTTTTATCCTTATGTTGTGAAGCGCCAGGGGACTAATAGCTGCTCATCAATTTTCATGTTTTGATTGTATTCATCTCTATGATTTGTTAGTGAGCAGCAGAAACAAATAAAATAACAAGCACAAAGACACAAAAACACACCATCTTTACGTAGTTTAGATCCTCTAATTCCTACTTCATAGCTTATGATTCATCGGTGGATCACTCTTGAAATACAACTATCCTTTCTCTTCCTCGTATACCTTCTAGAGGCAGAGAGAGATTACTCACAAGGGCCTTAGAATAGCAACACTCTCCTTGGAATCTGTTGGGTTATTTTTCTCTTTATAGTGTTAGTCTTCGTACTTGGAATCTATTGGTCAATCAACTACTTTGTCCATCAATTGATTGGTTGCCTACTCATCAATCAATTGGTGCCCTCTAGTGGATAGCTCAGAATTCTACTATTGTCATGACTTTATGTTATGAACCGTAAGTGCACGGTTACGTCATCAGTAATATAAAAGATATCGAACCCACAGGGACTGTTGATTAAGTACAGTTAACTTCACATGATGAATTATCTAGACAATTGAAAGACGGTTACAAAAGAGAGAGTAAGAGAAAGACTAAGGAGAAAGAGAGAGAGAAGGAGTAAGAGATGATCTTGGAATGGGATGGATGATAGATGCTAGGATTTCGGTTTCGTTATGATACTAGTTAATGTTCCTATACATTGTTCATCTTCCTAACTCCATGCTTATACTCGTGTAGGGCTTTTAACTAGAGTCTGGTACAATCCCGCGAAAGTCACACCGGAGAGTTTACCCAAGTTCTAACGTCATTAAGTAAAAAAGTAACTCTAGAAAGTCTGGTTAAAGGGTTACCTTCTGTCACAGGCTCAGTCATACAATCGCTAGAGTTATCTAATATACTTCCTAACGGTAGTACTGGAGTATCCACTCCAATTAGAATATCCTAACAAGGATTAATCCCTATGTTAAGATCTTTTGATTCTAGAAAGTGGATAAGTATCGATGTCCTCTGGCACTAAGGGCATATATGTCTGGTTGAATGGGTATCCTCTGTCACTAAGGACCCCCCCGGTTATCCAGTCTAATAGTAATCTTAACATAGAGACAAATCCCTCATATTTACATGAATACCTCACACACATTTCGTCAAACACATATAAGGCACAATACATATAGAACATGATATAAACACTTCATAGCACAAGAAAATGTCTAAATACATAGTTCATACATCACATCACATCATAAATACTTCCTATATCCTAAATCTAGAGAATCTACTCTATTATAAGAGATTACAATCTAAAGACAAAGAATGAAGCAAACTACAATTCAATACTTGGAGATAGAGAGAAGATATGCTTATCTTTAAAGTGTAGCGTCCTTGGAAGCGCTTCCTTGCTCCGGAGATGGACGGATTTTGAAGGAATGGAAGTGGATGAAGCCGTAGGGTTTCCCCCTAAGAGGAGAACCCTTCCCCTAGGAGAGGGACAATGTCCTCAATCTCAAGATTCCCACAAAGGGGAGAAAAACCCCTTAAATAGGGTTGGGCACGGGCCTGACACGATCAGTGCCACAGCTGCGTGGATCCACAAGGCCACAGTCTGGTCCAGTGGTATGACTGTGTGGATTCACATGGCCATAGTCTTCTTGTCCACTGGAAATCTCACATGGTCATGTGGAATAACACGACCATGCTCTTCTTGCTCTCTCGAAAGTCCACACGGTCATGGTCTTCTTCTCTTATGGAGTGTGGAACGGTCGTGTGAGTTTACACGGCCGAAACTTGCTTTGCCATGGGCAAGACCACACGACCTGAGCTTGATTTCTTCTAGGGTTGCTCTCATGTGCATTTTTGCTCTAAATAACACCCTGACAATAAAAGTATGCAAAGAATAGATCTCTGAACAAAATATAATAGAGGTACAACATTATAATGAAATATGGTGCAATAAACATAGATTATACTAATAAAATAAAAGTAGATGTACATCAAAGTATGTATAAAAGTGTATATAATCTACACACATCACACCCCCAGACTTAAACCTTTGTTTGTCCTCAAGCAAAACTTACAATCTAGATTTATGTGCATAGATGACATGTAATAATCCCTAGTGAATCAATATAAACTTATCATATAGTTTCATTGATGAGCATGATACAAAAATTATTTAAGTGTGGCCTAAGTAGAAGTTCTCCATGCTAAGTGTGATGAGTGGCTTAACTTTCTCAAGTATCAATCTCTAAGCCTAGTCAATTTTTCACTTAACCGTGTTCCTTATACTTCCGGCAATAAGCACTTACCTGCCACACACAAGGTTTGTCCCTCACAAAAAATGTTATGCACCGTCTACACAAGGTCTCAAAGGAATATTCAGTATCAAGAGAAATATAGCATTTATTTCCCCAGTAACCTAACTCGGTTTCAAAGAGGTGAATTACTAGTTTCCACTCATGATAACTATTTTTTATCCCATATTATTTTTTTTTCTGAATGTTTGCAAAATATCAAACTTGAACAAACTTTATATAATTTTTTTAGGGATTGATTTTTTTCAAATGAGCTTGCATGATCTGAGTTTATCTAATAACTAAAATGTAGTTGAGAGGTCACTATAGAAGCAAGAGTGATAGTCTGGTTCTATGAATCATGACTATTTTCAAAAATATCTACCATCAAAGTCAAGCATAATGTGAAGAGATCCTAAAACTAAGCCAACAATCAAATTCTTCTAGTAATAATAATGCTCACTTTATGCTATTATGGATAGAAAAACATAGATTAATAGGCATACTAGAATACCGAATCACACAACATAAATATCTAGATGAAATGTGCTAGCATTTTACTATGAGGAACAAACCACAATTACGTAATCAGTAATGCAACTAGAAAAAATTTATTATAAAAAAAGAAATAAGCAAAAACTAAGAAATATGACAAACACTAAACTAAACTCAAGCATCCTCCCAGACTTAAACTTTTCATTGTCCCAATGAAAACTAGAAATGAAATATGGCGAAGATTTTTAAAGTTAGAGAAGTTACCAAGTGATGAACTCCAAGTGGTTGACATTCATGTGCTTGAAGATACTCCTATATCTAATGCTTACATTCCTTCACAACTTTGAATTCTATAAAAATAAGATAGACAAGAAAAATTAAGTAGAAGATATGAGTTATTATGAATAATGAAAAGACTAGAAAGAAATTAAAAACATAAATGAAAACAAGATTGAACTTGGGTTGCCTCCCAAGAAGCGCTTGTTTAAGGTCATTATCTCAACCTTTTATTTGGTTTGCTTAAATCATGATCTTGCCGAAGTGAGATACCTCCGGACTTTCCGGCTAATGGCCCATAATGCAGAGGGAGCTTTCATCGTGGAAAACACAACTTAAGGAATTACTCTCTCCTTCTTCTTCTCCTCAAAGGTTCTTCTTGATGGTTGGAGAAGGTTCACTTGAAGTACTCAAGCCAAGATCACAGTTATCACAATTGATGTTGAGACCTTGTTATGATGAAAATAAAGTATAGGCAAAGGTGGGAGTGTCCAGCCTTGGGGTCTCCGGCTTTCCACCACTTCCCACTTGGAGGACTGCACATAAATATTAACATTTGCCTCATCTATGATCCCATCATCACTCGAGCATATAGTATTAGAAGTTGCAGCAAGATCAACATCAAGACTGGTTGAAGATGCATCCATGGTCCTATCAGTGTCCGGAGTATCATCAAATACATCATCACCATGCAAAGCGGTAGAGGAATCCTGTAGAGCTGCAGAATCATGATCACAGTCGCCTTTAGCTTTACATTCCATCCCCTCCAAATTATCCTTCAACCGAGGCTCTGAATTTGGACTTAACACATTATCTTGCTGTAGGGATCAAAGAAACAAGATCTCCTCTTGCATCAAGAGCTCTTCTAATTCTTGTATTTTGGTCTTCATCTAACTGGGAGCAAGAATATCTTAGTCATGAGAGTCATCCCAAGCAGTTGGCTCATCTGGTTGCAATTATTGTGGTCCATCTAATAGTGAATCATCCTGAGATTTTGATGGACTCTGATTTGTTTGAAAAGACTGCTCAACACTTTAAATGTTGTTGTACTCAAAATTATGATAATCCATCCCATCTTGATTGTAGTATTGAGGTAGGTTAAAGATAAGTTGTAGTGATTGTAACTGCTGATTCTTCTTAAAAATGTGTTGGGGCTAAAAATTCTGAGTCTGATGATCTCCCCAGTCATAGCTAGAAATACTAGGAACTGAATCATATCTGTCTTGATGTACAAGTTGGAATAGATTCTGAAGTTCCATGGAAGAGATAATAGCATTTTGGAATAAGTAACATATAGTAGCTGGATGGGATGAGCTACCACAAACCGTGCAGATATCATCAGTTGGTTCTGTGGAAAGGCTAGCTTCATTTTGGAAGATGTGGCATATGGAAGACGGATGGATTTGACTACTACATACTGTGCAGATGTTTAGCATTTGCTCATCATCCAAATTATACTTTGCATTTAAATCTCCTGATTGCCAAGAATACCAATCCATGTCTAAAGAAAATTTTGTCTCACCTGAAACAATAACACTGAACTCACAAGATACGATGAGTAATCATCACATAACACATGGATATAAAAGATATAAAATAATCAAGGCACTCAACCATTTTTTTTTTATTTTAAAAATAAATAAATATATAATTTAAAGACAAGAAATAAAATGCATAATGAATATAAGAAAGAGAATGCAAAAGGAAAAAAAGAAAAATGTCTAAAATAACTCATATGCTAATCAACTAATGTTAATTGAAAATAGTCCCCGGTAATAGCGCCAAAACTTGTTACGAACCTCAAGTACACGGTCACGTCATCAGTAATACAAAAGATATCAAACCCACAGAGACCGTTGATTAAGCACTAGTTAACTTTACACGGTGAATTATCTAGACAATTGAAAGATGGTTGGAAAAGAAAGAGTAAGAGAAAGACTAAGGAGAAAGAGAGAGAGAAGAAGTAAAAGATGATCTTAGAATGGGATGGATGATAGATGCTAGGATTTCAGTTTCGTTATGATGCTAGTTAATATTCCTATGCATTGTTTATCTTCCTAACTTCATACTTATACTCGTGTAGGGCTTTTAATTAGAGTCTGGTACAACCCCACAAAAGTCACATCGAAGTGTTTACCCAAGTTCTAATGTCATTAAGTAAAGAAGCAACTCTAGAAAGTCTGGTTAAAGGGTTATCCTCTGTCACAAGCCCAGTCATACAATCGCTAGAGTTATCTAATGTACTTCCCAACGGTAGCACTAGAGTATCCACTCCAATTAGAATATCCTAACAAAGATCAATCCATATGTTAAGATCTTTCAACTCTAGAAAGTGGGTAAGTATTAATGTCCTCTGTCACTAAGGGCATATATGTCCGGTTGAATGTGTTGGAACCCCAAGGTGTTTTGATGTAATCAAATGAGTTAAGTTAGGTCATGTTTTTTTTTTAACCCTTGTGTCTAAGTGTGCAGGAGCTTAGGAGCACAAGAAGTCGAGAGGAAGACGTGGCTAGCGAGAAGGACGACACGGGGAGAGAGCTGACGGGCTCGGTGTGTCCGAGGGACAAGGTGCCGCGGAAGAGTACACCGGTGGATGAGAAGAACATACGCGACGTTCGAGGGATGAGAAACCGGGGAGGAAGACTGCTCAAGGAGAAGGTCGGAAGTTGGGTTCGGGTGAGCCCTATTCCGGATGGGCGAGATCACCCAAGCTAGCAGAACCGGAGCAGAAGACCCGGACCGAGACGAGCTGAACCGGAGCAGAGGAACGAGACCGTAAAAAGTCAACACTGTTGACTTATGTGATCCGAGCGCCCGGAGCCTTCTTTTGAGTCCGGGCGCCCGGAACCCAAATTTTATCTGCGATGATGTGGACGCTGATTGCCACGTCGGGGATAAAATTCTATCCCTCACAGGGCGCCCGGAACCCTTCCAGGCGCCCCGAACAGTGCTATAAATATAGCACTGATTTTCACAGTTAGATTAATTCATTTGTAATCCATTTCTCTGTGTTATACTTTCTTCTATGTTGTTAACGCTGTAAGAGGCTACTCCACCTGAAGGAGATCTTCAGATAGTGCGTCATATTCTCCTTGGATTAGCAATCTTCTGATTGCAAACCAAGTAACTCCTTTGTGTCTGCTTTCTTTTAATTAGTCTCTTTCTTTTTTAGTACAAGTGTTATTTATTTAGTTGATAGTCCGAGAAAGGTTTGGTTTATTTGTCTTAGGGCAATTCACCCCTCCCCTCTAGCCGACCTCCAAAAGGGACCAACAAGTGGTATCAGAGCGAGGACGCTTCAGAAGGACTAACCGTCGACCGAAGCAAAGCAACCAATGGCCGAACCAAGCATTGTTCCACCAAAATTCGAGGGAGACTCCGCACACTGGAAACATCATATGGAGGTATTTCTGAGAACCGATTTTGAAATTCGTTTAATAATAAAATATGATTTTGTAGCTCCTACGAATCAAAATGGAGAGGAAAAAGAAGAGAGTCTTTGGACCAAGAAAATGATTCAGTAGCGAACAATTGAGCGGAGTATCACTTGCTGAGCGTGCTGCCGCCTTAAGAAGTCAACCGCATCGAAAGTTACTCGTCGGACAAAGAACTCTGGGAAAAATTCTTGGAACTCCATGAAGCCACATCCGAAGTCAAGCTCGCAAGAAGAGATATACTTCGGAACAAACTAACGAACATTCATCTGGAAAAAGGTGAGAAAGTAGTTGATCTACACGCAAAGGTAAAAGAGTTAATTATCGGACTCGAGAACCTCGGTGAAACGGTAACCAATCGGGACACCATACGTTACGCACTCAACGCCTTTCCCAGAACTCCAGAATGGACCTCAATCATCGACGCCTACTACATCTCAAAGGACCTGGAGGTAAGTATCTTAGAGGATTTATTTTCTACTCTTGAATTATATGAAACCAGATGTGCAGGGACATCAAAAGACTCAAGCCAGATTATGGCGCTAAATGCAACCAAGAAGGATGAACCCGAGTCTGATTCAGAAGAAGATCAAGAAGCTTATATGGTAAGAAATTTTAAAAAGTTCTTTAGATCTAATAAATTTAAAGAAATGCAGAATAAGAAAAATCCAAGAAATAGAAGAAGGGTTCGTTGCTACCAGTGTCAAAAGGAAGGACACTTAAAAGAGGATTGCCCAGAACTCAAGAAGGATAAAGTCAAAATACTCAAGAAGCACAAGAACCTAAAAGCTACTTGGGACGACACTTCATCATCTGAATCCGAAATACAAGAATATGCCAGACTAGCGCTGTTGGAGAGCTATGAAGGGTAAAGTACATTAGAAGCCATCATCGATGAAGGGGGAGAGACTTCAGATGAATGCAGCGAAGTAGGGGGAGAGTCAGGCTTCAAGTCTGATATGGTAAGTGAGCTATATCTCTTACCTCTTAATCAGCTTTATTTTGGCATTAAGTCTATGGCAAAATCCATGTACAAATTTAAAAGTAAAAATAATAAATTTAAAAATAAAAACTTAGAAATAAAAAGAATTTAGCAAAATCATGTTTGATAGAAGATTTTGATAAAGTAAAACTTGAAAAATGATAAATTAAAAGAAGAAATATAAACCTTAAAAAATTCTACTTGTTCAAATATTTCTGCTTTTAGAAATTATAGAGGATTAAAATGGTACTATAGGTTTCACAAAAGTCAGATCAGAAAAATATCAAAAGCTTATGTACCTAGAAAATACCTGATTAACCCTGTAGGTACGAGTCTCTATTAGGTTCCGAAAACTTGTTTATTTTAAAAGGAAAATTAGACTAAGCACTTTCAGCGAGAAAATTAAACATTTAATTTCTTTATGAGACTTTGTCTAGAAAGTGGTTGTTGCTCCAATAACCAAGAAGGCCTAGTGTCTCACCATTGCTTGGAAGTCAAGTATCAAAATAAAAGTTTAATTGACTAACTGAAAAAGTATTAAATTAAAATTAAATTATGCTTTAAAGGGTTACTCAATTTGTTTTATAAAACTCTCAAAAATACTTGTGCTTACAAAAACTTAGAAAAATTTCTCAATTTTCTTTTAACTTAGAAGTATTTTATTAACATTTTCTTAGAAATTCTTGCAAATACCTAACACTTTCTAAAATTATTATTAAAATTTCATTTAGAAAAATTTGATATCTAAAATTATTTCTGTTAAAAAAAATTGTTATTCCATTGCAAAAAATTTTATTTTTAACTTAGAAAATTTAATTTGCAAAATCTTTAAGAGTTAACCTTAGACTTGGAACCCCATTTTTTATGTGATCAAAGGGGGAGAAGAATGTTAAGTCTAGGGGGAGGTGTATTCAATGAAAAAAATTTTACACTTATTTGCAATTTACATTATGTTTGCTTTACCCTAGTTTAACTTAGGTTGCTCACATCAAAAATGGTGAGATTGTTGGAACCCCAAGGTGTTTTGATGTGATCAAACAAGTTAAGTTAGGTCCTATTTTGTTTAACCCTTGTGTCTAAGTGTGCAAGAGCTTAGGAGCACAAGAAGTCGAGCGGAAGACGTGGCTAGCGAGAAGGACGACACGGGGAGAGAGCCGACGGTCTCGGTGCGTCCGAGGGACGAGGTGCCGTGGAAGAGTACACTAGTGGACGAGAAGAACGTACGTGACGTTCGAGGGACAAGAAACCAGGGAGGAAGGCTGCTCGAGGAGAAGGCCGGAAGTTAGGTTCGGGTGAGCCCTATTTGTTGGTGCGGGTAGCACTAACGGTCTAACCCAGGTTTTGATGAATGATAAATAGGTTAAGTTAGTTGTGTTGTTGTCTGACACTTTGATCGAGTGTGCAGGAGAAGTCCAGATAGGTCGACGGGCTGACCAGATGTCTGGCACGAAGTCCAGCTAGGTCGACGGGCTGACCGGATAGCTGGCGAGAAGTCCAAGCGGGTCGACGGGCTGACCGGACGCTTGGCGAGAAGTCCAGCTAGGTCGACGGGCTGACCGGATAGCTGGCGAGAAGTCCAAGCGGGTCGACGGGCTGACCGGACGCTTGGCAAGAAGTCCAGACGGGTCGACGGGCTGACCGGACGTCTGGCAGGTAAGTAAGGTAAGTCACTGGAGGGGAGTGACTGCGAGGACGCGTTCCCGGGAAGGGAACATTAGGCGTCGATCCGGCTTAGATCCATTTCGGATATCTAAGTCGAGATCGTGACTAGATTCCGGTCTCGGAAAGACGGAATCTAAGTCATACTCTTGATGCTAATTTTTATTACTTAGCGTATCTGTAAAACTGTGCTAACAATCTTTGCTGCAGGGTACATTTGCCTCGGATTAACCTTTTCTTGCAGGAGAAGGACTTTCAGGAGAAGAGGGGTCCGGGCGCCCGGAGGCAAATTTTATCCCCAGGACGACGTTGACACTTGGAGCATACTGGTTGGGAGTGCTACGTCACATTCCAGGCGCCCGGAGGGGATCCAGGCGCCCGGAGCAGCATATAAAAGAAGCCCCAGGCAGGAGCTTCAATATATCAGTCTTCTGAGAACTCTGAGTCCAATCACTCTGCTGCTCTGCGCTCCAACGACGTTCACAAAGCTCCGACGACTCACTCCGGCTCTCTTTTTAATTCATTGTTTGTCGGTTAGCTTTGTTTTCTTTCTTTTCATTAGCAATATTTGTACGTAAATTGTAATTATCCGAATTGCTAGTGAATTGCCCAACGAAAGTACTCAAGGAGTACGGGCCTTCGAGTAGGAGTCGTCACAAGGCTCCGAACGAAGTAAAAATCAACAGTGTTCATCTCTTTATTTCTTTACTTTTCCGCTGCGTTTTAACTCGAGATTTTCGAATCGATATTCACCCCCCCTCTATCGAATTCAACGGTCTTACAAGTGGTATCAGAGCAGGTACCGCTCTGATTTGGTGCAACCACCAATCAGACAAAGAGGGGGTCTTTTTAAAGAAAAATTATATATCGTTCGTTTTTAAAATAAAACCTTACGCCTTTTGTTTTTTCCCTCCAAAACTGGTTTTGAAAAATACATCGTCATCTTTTCACTATTATTTAGTATCGACAAAATATTACATTTTCAAAAATTTGAGATAATATTTTTTATTAATATTTTAATAATATTTTATTATTTTAAAAAAAAAAAATAGTAGTGAAATATTATTTTTTTCCAGCACTGCTAATCCAAGACCAAGTCTTGGGATTTTGTCTTTGTTTCATTGTGTGCAAGAAATGTCTTTTCAAGAAGGATGGAACCCCAATGAACCACCACCGTACGATGAAGATTTCAACTACTGGAGGCGAAGAATGGAATGCTTCTTAGGAAGCGTAGATATCGATTATATGCTAATATTGAAAAAACCTTCTCAGAACTCGGAGCTGAATAAAAACGTAAGTAAAATTATTTATAATATTTTACCTAACAATATTATATGCAGACTAGAAAAATACAAGAATGCATATGAGCTGTGGACCCAGTTGATCAAGCTTCACGAGACGCCAATGGAGCTAGAAGATCAAGTTAAAGTCGAATCCGAACTCGAGTCAGATCCAACGGAGAAGCCTGCTGAATTAGGGGTTGCGCTCAAGGTTAGTACTAATTACCAAAACACCCTTGCTAGTAGTAGTTTAAAATATGTGCATGTTAATTTGGATATGTCTGAAAGTATATGTGAAAATAGTATACATGACAATACTTGCGAAAATACCCCTAGGATATTTTCTGATAAAATAAATATAATTAATTCATAAAATATAGAAAATACCCCTAGGATATTTTCTGAGAAAATAAATATAATTAATTTAGAAAATACAGAAAATCTAAAAATAATCAATAAATCTAAAAATTCGAATTTAAACCTAAACAAATTTGAAAATTCGAACAAAAAGGATGACAAGGTCAATATTAATCTAGACATAATAAATTATTTAGACAATATCAATCTGGAAAATTCTATCCAAACTCAAGATAATTTAATTAACAAAAAATTAAATTTTAATGATAAGACTTATTTAATAAATTCCACTAATTATATCAACTTAAAAGGTAAAGAAAATATAAGGATAAAATCAAACACTTTGATAAAATCAAAACAAAAGTTAACAAACTTAAATGATAAAGATAACATATTAAACAAAAATAATCTAGAAAATTTAAAATTAACAATTAATAAAAAGTTAAAAGATAAACCTTTAAAGAAATATAATTCAAACAATTTAATTAACTCAAAAATAAATAAAAACCTAAACTTTAAAAATAAGCTATTAAAGAAAGATAATTCAATTAACCCAATAAAATTGAAATTGAAATTGAAAGAAAATTTAAATGTTAAATATACTCTTTTAAAGAAAGATAATTTGACCAATTTAATTAATTCAAAATTAAAAACTTAAATTTAAATTACAAATTAAACATTAAAACTTAACTAAAATCAACTCTAATTATACAAGAAATCTTAAAAAGAAAATTCAACAATTTAGGGGGAGACTCCAGAATAGCTGGCACCTCCAAAAATAACTTACCCGACAGGGTAACCCAAATAAACGAACCCGGCAGGGTAATTAGGATTAGTTAAAAAGGGACCCAATTTAACTTGAATCACGGTACGGGTAAAGTTTTTGGATGATAGCACGTTAGGGAAGCTTGGGCATCGCATGTCTAGAAAGATATGGCTTCGATTTGGTGCATTTGGCCAAGTGGAATTGACCGAAGCTACCCTTAAACAGAACCTAACTAGTTAGACCAAGGTTTAGTACTAAGCTCCATGGATAGGACTATTCGGAAAACCTCGAAAGGTTGGTTACTTCTAATGACGTCCAAGTGACTCGCCAAGCTTAGAAGTTTATCCGAAGAATGCCTATTTGTTGAGACCAAAGCTAAACCTGAATCTAACACAAGTTAAATCAAACTCTATAATTAAATCTAATTCATCTCACAAAATTGTAGGATTCCCTGATTGAAAATATAGATCAGGTGAGATGACTAAGGACCTAAAAGAAATTAATTAAATTAAATTAAATTAAAATTAAATCAATTAAATTAAAATAACATTTTCTTTAATTTAAAATTTTATTTTAAAAATTAAATTAAATTTTCTTTTACTTACAAATTTATTTTAAAAATTAAACTTAAATTATCTTAACATAAAAATTATTTTAAAAACTCTTTTAAAAGTTCTTTTAAAACTTATTTTAAAAATTCTTTTAAAAATTCTTTTAAAAACTTTTAAAACTTATTTTAAAAAATTATTTTAAAAATTCTTTTAAAAAAAAAAACTTTTAAAACTTATTTTAAAAAATTATTTTAAAAAAAAATTCTTTTAAAAACTTTTAAAACTTATTTTAAAAAATTATTTTAAAAATTCTTTTAAAAACTTTTAAAACTTATTTCAAAAAAAAATTTATTTTAAAAACTTTTAAAACTTATTTTAAAAAATTCTTTTAAAAAACCTTTAAAACTTATTTTAAAAATTCTTTTAAAAACTCTTAAAACTTATTTTAAAAAATTATTTAAAAAAAAAAAACTTTTAAAACTTATTTTAAAAAATTATTTTAAAAATTCTTTTAAAAACTTTTAAAACTTATTTTAAAAAAAATTATTTTAAAAATTCTTTTAAAAAACTTTTAAAACTTATTTAAAAAAATTATTTTAAAAATTCTTTTAAAAACTTTTAAAACTTATTTTAAAAAAAATTATTTTAAAAATTCTTTTAAAAAACTTTTAAAACTTATTTAAAAAAATTATTTTAAAAAATTCTTTTAAAAACTTTTAAAACTTATTTTAAAAAAAAAATTATTTTAAAAATTATTTTAAAAAACTTTTAAAACTTATTTTAAAAAAATAAAATAAAATTATTTTAAAAATTCTTTTAAAACTTATTTTGAAAATTATTTTAAAAACTTTTAAAAGAATTTTTTAAAAAAAAATTATTTTAAAAATTCTTTTTTAAAAAAAAAAACTTTTAAAACTTATTTTAAAAATTCTTTTAAAAATTTTTAAAACTTATTTAAAAAAAAATTATTTTAAAAAATTCTTTAAAAAAAAAAAATCATTCTAAAAATTCTCAAAAAAATTACTTTTCACTTTAATAATAATAATAATAAAAAAAAGAAAAACTATTAATTATGATTTAGACTTTAGGCATATTTTTAACATTAAACATTATTGTAACCTCAAACATTATTTTAACTTTAAAATTAAAGTTAAAACTTAACATTAAAACTTTAAAGTTAATTTAGGTTTAAGACTTAAACATAATTTACAATTAAAATCAAACTTAAATTGCCTTCAAAAACTATTTTAAGAATAAACTTAAAACTAAATAACATTAAATAATTAAATTCAAAATGACATTGAAATATGTTGTTAACAAATAATTAAAATTTGATTAACTTAAGATTATAAACTAAGTTAAATACTTAATAAGTGAATAATTGAAATAAGAACTTAAAAAAATTAACTTACACCAAATAGTTAATTAATTCTTAATTTAACTCAATAAATCTTAATTTTAACATTAATCAAAATCCTAATTTCACTATAAATTAAATCATAAGTTATCCTTATTAACTATTAATTCAAATTGAACTTTAACTATGTTTAATAACTTTAATAAATTGTACTTCAAATCACTACTAACTTTAAACTAAGTTAATCCAAATTAAAAGGAAGTAAATGAAAAAATCGAATTATAACTAATACTTTTATTAACCAATTCAATTAATTAATACAAAGGTTAACTCATTTTAAATAAATATTAAATTATTAAATCATGTAAAAATTAATCCATAAATTATTGATAATGGCCAACTGTTTTTGATTTAATAAAGTTTATCTTATTAAACCTTAAACTGAAGCTCAACCACCTGAATCTAATATTAATTATTGATTAATCAAACTCAAATAAACAATTATATCAAGGATACAGAGATAAATATATAAATAATATAAGTGTTACCAAATCCCTTAGAACACTTAGGTAGATAAATGTGTTAGGGCTTGAAATTTAACACACTCAAACCTTAGCATTATATTAAGGGGGAGCAATAAATAAGGAGGATTAATAAATTAAAGGAGTATCAAATTCAGGGGGAGGTTTACTTTTTAATTATCTCCTTAAGTGCTATTTAAAAAAAAAAAAAAATCTACCCCATTTAAAAAAAATAAAAAAATAAAAAATAAAAAATAAAAAAAAATAAACAATAAATATCTACTTTGAATATTTTTAGCAAATATTTTCAAATTTTATGTCAGGTTCAGGGGGAGGAATTAATTAAAAATTTCCCTTTATATAAAATATTTTAAATTTTGTTTGAAAAATGTTTTCTTAAAAATTTCTTAAACCTACTTTTGAAAACTAACTCTTATAAAACTAAGTTGTTGTTAAGAATTGAGTTTTACTTTTTATTGAAAATTGATTTTGAAAATTAAATTTAACTTAGTTTTGAAAATTGTTGAAATTAGATTTTTCAAAACTTAAGTTTACAAACTAAGCTTCTCAAAATCATTTTCCTTAATTTTGAAAATCAAAGTTTAAAAATCAATCTTCAAAATCAACTTGCTTAAAATTGTGAAAATTTTTTTAAATCAACTCAAAATTGTTTGTTTTAAATCACAAACTTTTTATTCTTTTTACTTAGTCTTTTGAAAACTGAACTTTTCAAGTATTTTAAACCATGGTTTTGAAACTAGTACTTTTGAACTTTAAAATTTTGATTTTGAAAATTAGATTTAATTATTTTACTTTATCAAAATTAGTTCTACCAAACTCCTTTGAAAACTAAAAGTAAAGTTCAAAATCAATATTTGCAAACTGAAATTTGATTTGCAAAAACTCAGTGTTGAAAATTATGAAAGTTAGATTTTTCAAACTTAAATCATTGTCAAAACTTAAGTTTTAAATTAAATCGTTTACAAACTTAATGTTGAAAAATAAATCAGTTTTTGGAAAAATAGATTTTTCAAACTTAGTTTTGAAATTTTGGTTTTGAAAACTTATGTTTGAAAAGCGTTTCAAAGTTGAAACTTGTTTTGAAAATTTAATCTTGAAATTTAGACCTTATACACTTATGTTTGAAAATTAAACTTAAAAGTTTTCAAATCTTTATACTCCCCCCAGTCAACTTGATCTTTTCTTGGATTTAAAAATTATACTTTTGTCCTTGAATCCTGAACCAAACTCAGTTATTTTTCAAGATTAAGTGTTATTGTTTTAAGTAACTCTACACTATGATTGTTTACCCTTGTTTTTTTTGATGAATGCCAAAGGGGGAGAAGGGTTAGGTGGTTAAGTTAGCTAAACCAATTTGAAAACACAAACTAACTTTAAAACCACACAAATGCATGTTGTTTCATACATATGCTTTCACTAACTTAACCAGGTTGTCATTCCATCAAAAAGGGGGAGATTGTTGGTGCGGGTAGCACTAACGGTCTAACCCAGGTTTTGATGAATGACAAATAGGTTAAGTTAGTTGTGTTGTTGTCTGACACTTTGATCGAGTGTGCAGGAGAAGTCCAGACAGGTCGACGGGCTGACCAGATGTCTGGCACGAAGTCCAGCTAGGTCGACGGACTGACCGGATAGCTGGCGAGAAGTCCAAGCGGGTCGACGGGCTGACCGGACGCTTGGCGAGAAGTCCAGCTAGGTCGACGGGCTGACCGGATAGCTGGCGAGAAGTCCAAGCGGGTCGACGGGCTGACCGGACGCTTAGCGAGACGGGCTGACCGGACGTCTGGCAGGTAAGTAAGGTAAGTCACTGGAGGGGAGTGACTGCGAGGACGCGTTCCCGGGAAGGGAACATTAGGCGTCGATCCGGCTTAGATCCATTTCGGATATCTAAGTCGAGATCGTGACTAGATTCCGGTCTCGGAAAGACGGAATCTAAGTCATACTCTTGATGCTAATTTTTATTACTTAGCGTATCTGTAAAACTGTGCTAACAATCTTTGCTGCAGGGTACATTTGCCTCGGACTAACCTTTTCTTGCAGGAGAAGGACTTTCAGGAGAAGAGGGGTCCGGGCGCCCGGAGGCAAATTTTATCCCCAGGACGACGTTGACACTTGGAGCATACTGGTTGGGAGTGCTACGTCACATTCCAGGCGCCCGGAGGGGATCCAGGCGCCCGGAGCAACCCCAGGCAGGAGCTTCAATATATCAGTCTTCTGAGAACTCTGAGTCCAATCACTCTGCTGCTCTGCGCTCCAACGACGTTCACAAAGCTCTGACGACTCACTCCGGCTCTCTTTTTAATTCATTGTTTGTCGGTTAGCTTTGTTTTCTTTCTTTTCATTAGCAATATTTGTACGTAAATTGTAATTATCCGAATTGCTAGTGAATTGCCCAACGAAAGTACTCAAGGAGTACGGGCCTTCGAGTAGGAGTCGTCACAAGGCTCCGAACGAAGTAAAAATCAACAGTGTTCATCTCTTTACTTCTTTATTTTTCCGCTGCGTTTTAACTCGAGATTTTCGAATCGATATTCACCCCCCCTCTATCGAATTCAACGGTCTTACACTATTCTGGATGGCCGAGATCACCCAAGCTAGCGGAGTCGGAACAAAATACCCGAACCGAGACGAGCTGAATTGGAGCAGAGGAACCGGACCACAAAAAGTCAACACTGTTGACTTATGTGGTTCGGGTGCCCGGAACCATTCCGGGCCCCCGAAGCCTTCTTTTGAGTCCGGGCGCCCGGAACCCAAATTTTATCTGCGATGATGTGGACGCCGACCGACGCATCGGGGATAGAATTCTATCCCCCCCAGGGCGCCCGGAACCATTCCAGGCGCCCCGAACAGTGCTATAAATATAGCACTAATTTTCACAGTTAGATTAATTCATTTGTAATCCATTTCTCTGTGCTATACTTTCTTCTGTGCTGTTAATGCTGTAAGAGACTACTCCACCCGAAGGAGGTCTTCAGATAGTGCGTCATATTCTCCTTGGATTAGCAATCCTCTGATTGCAAACCAAGTAACTCCTTTGTGTCTGCTTTCTTTTAATTAGTCTCTTTCTTTTTTAGTACAAATGTTCTTTATTTAGTTAATAGTCCGAGAAAGGTTTGGTTTATTTGTCTTAGGGCAATTCACCCCTCCCCTCTTATCGGCCTCCAAAAGGGACCAACAGAATGGGTAATGCTCTGTCACTAAAGATCCCCCGGTTATCCAGTCTAGTAGTAACCTTAATATAGAGACAAATCTCTCATATCTACATGAATTGACCTCACACATATTTCGTCAAATATATATAAGGCATAATACACATAGAACATGATATAAACACTTCATAACACAAGAAAATGTCTAAATACATAGTTCATACATCACATCATAACTACTTCCTATATCCTAGATCTAGAGAATCTACTCTATTATAAGAGATTACAATCTAAAGATGAAGAATGAAGCAAACTATAACTCGATACTTGGAGATAGAGAGAAGAGATGCTTATCTTTAAAGCATAACGTCCTTGGAAGGACTCCCTTACTCCGGAGATGGACGGATCTTGAAGGAATGGAAGTGGATGAAGTCGTAGGGTTTCCCCCTAAGGGGAGAACCCTTCCCCAAGGAGAGGGGCAATGTTCTCAATCCCAAGATTCCCACAAAGGGGAGAAAACCCCCTTAAATAGGGCTGGGCATGGGCCTGGCACGACCAGTGCCACAGCTGTGTGGATCCACACGCCACAATCTAGTCCAATGGCATCACTGTGTGGATTCACACAGCCATAGTCTTCTTGTCCACTAGAAATCTCACATGGCAGTGTGGAATCACACGACCATGCTCTTCTTGCTCTCTCGAAAGTCCACACGGTCATGTGAATTCACACGATCATGGTATGCTTCTGCTCTGGAGAGTCCACACGGCCATGTGGATTCACACAGTTGTGGTCTTCTTCTCTTCTGGAGTGTGGCACGGTCGTGTGAGTTCACAAGGCCGAAACTTGCTTTGCCACGGGCAAGACCACACGGTCGTGTGGTTTCACATGGCCTAAGCTTGACTTCTTCCAGTGTTGCTCTCCTATGCATTTTTGCTCCGTTTTCGCTCCAAATAGCGTCCTGACAATAAAACATGCAAAGAGTAAATCTCCGAACAAAATATAATGGAGGTACGACATTATAATGAAATAGGGTGTAATAAACTTAGATTATACTACTGAAATAAAAGTATATGTGCGTTAAAGTATACATACAAGTGTATATAATCTACGCACATCACTTTATATGCTTACCTGCTCCTCCGCAAAATCCTAGAATTCTATTTTGGAATTAATCAACTAATATTACCATCTTAGTCAACTACTCACTCATGATGAAGCTTTTCTTTTTGCTATGTTCTCATCCTAAATCGATTAACCAATTAAATGTTCACCCTAACAAAACCTTTAGTTTGCCTAAATCGAATGCTCAGTCAACTATTTCATCAATTGACTGCTATCCATATCAATCAACTACTCTAAACCATAAATTCCTAAACACCTTTTTATGATTTCTTAGTTCTTTAATTGGCTTCCTAACTCAACAATTGACTACCATTTACATCAGTTAACTACTATAAACCCCAAATCTGGCCAAACCACAACTTCATACTTTTGGATTCATTAATTGACTACTCCACTTTACTAGTCGACTGACACTCTAATTCCAGCCACTCTAAGATTGAATCTGTGTTGTGCCAAGACCCCTCGTGACTCAGGGGTTCCTTATTTGCCAAGTACAAGTCGACCTCGATGGGGCTTCCTCCTTACCAAGTATCTAGTTGACCTCATCCTACTAGGACTTCCTTCACCTTGCCTAAAAACTCTTCAACTTCATCAATTATCCAGCATCCAGTTGACCTCAACCAACCAGGAATTCCACTCACTTGCCAGCCTCAGGTCACCCTTAACCCACCAAGACTTATATTGCCTAAAGTTCACTCCTCTAGTATTTCAACTTTCTTAGAATCTAGTCACTCTTGATGTGTCAAGCCTTCATCATTGTCAAAAATTAAATCCTCCATTGCTCGTTTAGACTTCTATCACCAACCTAACATCCAGTCCCTTTGACATGTTAGGATGTCCTTAACTACCAAATGTTGGTCCCTTTAGAGGTCGACAAGAGGGGAGGGATGAATTGCCCTGAAAAAAATAAATCAACCCTTTCTTAACTTATAACTAAATTAAGAATACTTGTAATTAAAAATAAAAAGACTAATTAAATAGGAAATAGACATAAAGGAGTTACTTGGTTTGCAATCAGAAGATTACTAATCCAAGGAGAATGAAGCGTACTATCTGAAGATCTCCTTCGGGTGGAGTAGCCTCTTACAGCGTTTATAGCACATAAAGAAAAGTAGAACAAACAAAAATGGATTACAAGTTGTTGTTCAGCTTCTTGGACCAAGGTAATATTTATAGCCTTGGTCGGGGCGCCTAGAAGGGTTCTAGGCGCCTGGGAGGGGATAAAACTTTATCCCTTTTCGTATAGATCGTGTTTGACCGCGATCTGGATAAAATCCAGGTCTGGGTGCCCGGAAGGGTTCCGGGCGCCCCTGACTGGTCCAAGCGCCCGGACTGGTTTTGGGCGCCCGGACCAAGAAAGTCAACAGTGTTGACTTTTTCAGTCTGGGCCCTCTGCTCCGGTTCAGCTCGCCTCGATCTAGGTCTTCCGCTCCAACTCCGCTTGCTTAGGTGATATCGGCCATCCGGAAAAGGTCTCACCCGAACCCAAGTTCCGGCCTTCTCCTCGAGCAGCCTTCCTCCCCGATTTCTCATCCCTCGAACGTCGCGTACGTTCTTCTCGTCCACCGGCGTACTCTTTCGCAGCACCTCATCCCTCGGGCGCACCGAGCCCGTCGGCTCTCTCCCCATGCCATCCTTCTCGCTAACCGCGTCTTCCGCTCGACTTCTTGTGCTCCTAAGCTCCTGCACACTTAGACACAAGGATTAAACCAAACAGGACCTAACTTAACTTGTTTGATCATATCAAAATATCTTGGGGTTCCAACACAAAACATTTAGTCCTCCTTATCCATCACTTGTCTTGCATCCCATCCCATCTTAACCTATAAGGACTTTCTTCACTGCCAAACATTCAATCCTTTATGACCTTCCTGTCCATCACCTACCTAACATATAGTCCACGTCCTCCTTAGGATCTCCTCTATCAACCCCTATTGCACTTCACAATTGTCAAGTCTCTAATCTACCTTAAGTCTTTTCCATTGTCAACACCTTGTTAGACTCGCCATATTCGCCAACATCATTGGACTTTAACCAATGTTAAATGTCTAGTCAACCTCGACCCATTTAAACTTCTTACATTGTCAATAACTTGATCAATCTAGACCTACTTAACGCATCATTTCAAATATCAAACATATTATTCAAACTAAGATCCAATTGCACCAACAGTCTTCTATTTGTCAAAAATAACTTTTCCAAGCAAAAAGAATTTGATGATGAAATTTCCTATTACTCATGTGATTTCAATCAAGATTGAAATAAATAATAATCTATACATTGTCATCAATCTAAGCTATGGACCTACATATTATTGTTAAGAATCAACATCAACTTTATTTATACTATTATGTTAGTATTATTTTGAATATAAAAAATGTTATATATAAATAATAGTTTAGCATCAACATAATAGCATGTATATTATATTTATACTATATTTTGCTAGTTACTTTTGCTGAATGAATGTTAGATTATTTTATAGACATCTGAATATCAAAAAGCTTTTAAGTAGAATCCCTTTTTAACACATTTTATTTTATTTTATCTGAACCTTACAATTTTCAATCCAAAAATTCATCCAAACAATCCATGATATGAACCTCAATTTAACAAACTTGCTCCCAATGGCAATGTAACCAACAACAACAAGATACACTACCTCAAAACTTACAATGTGACGACTAACATCCATCCAGGTTTTGCACTGCAAATAATAATATGTGGGTATAACATCTATATGTTTGAAACTCAATCAATAAGCTTAAGCATGAACTTGTGGGTATAACCCAGAATTTGCACATATTTATAATAGAGAGTAAGACAAATCAGTTTTAAGACAAATACAACAATCAATGCTATCCCGAGCATCCGACATCTAATACACCAATACCACATACTGTGCAGATGTTCAACATTTGCACATCGAATCTGTTGGGTCACTTCGAGAGCTAGAGGGAGGTGAATAGCTCGTCTCGCTTATTTGCTTGCGTCGAAGAAGATGATATGCAGCGGAAAACCTCACAACAAACTCACAATGCTAACACAGGGGATTTGCTTAGTATTCACCTCAAGATGAGGTGACTAATCCAAGAATTCACATGTTGGGACCTTGATGCCGGTTAGAGAGGGTGAATAGCGTCTCACCCAAATCATCACTTCTTACACTTGTTAGTACACAGCGGAAAATAAAATACAAACTAACAAGAAGAAAGCTAAACCCTATAAACAATAAGGAAAGACAATAAACCAAAACAAACCTTAACACAAGGCATTTATGCGGTTCGAAGATTAGGGCTGCTACTCTACGATTGTCCGTAAGGTGAGCGATCCCGATCCGTTGGTGGATGACTCCTGGAAAATTTCCGGCTAGCTCAATCTCCTTATGGGTGGAGAAACCTTGCCACAATCTTGATTACGTACACACGGATCACACACAGAAGCTTGGAAGACTACTAATAGGGATTAACCACCTCTATTTCATCAACCATAGAAAAGCACCCCGAGCTCTCTTAAATAGAGCTTGGGAGGAAACACCTAGATGTGTTTCCCACCACTAGTTAACTGGTACAACCACTAGTCGACTGGTCTTAAGTGAAATTCGACTGTTACAAGCTAACAGTCGGCTACTAGTCGATTGATAAAACACCAGTCTACTGCTACAGTTACTACTATCGTAAATTCCTAATCCTAGGATTTGACCCCCGAGTACATTCACTCAGCACTTGTCCTCACCCTACTAATCTAGACCTAGCCTTCTAGCCTTCTCCATCAGCCTTGCGTCCCTCAGATGCCTCCCCATCCTTCATGCCTTGCCTTCTGGAGCTTTCATCGGCCTTGTCATTGTTGTCGGGTCTTCCTTTACCAAGAGGTCACACCTCCGGGACTTTATCCATTGCCAAATCACACTTGGACTTACGTTGACAAGACTACATGCTTGGACTTACACTTCCAAGACTCACCTTTGGACTTTTCTCCTTTGTCAAGATCACACTTGGACTCTCATTATTGTACATGTATCCTGCACACTCACAATGCATATCAAATACAACAATAAATCTAATTTAAACCTTTGCGCAAACATCAACACCTAGAACACCTAGATTGATCCAACACCATACACAAGCACACTCTCTACTAACAAAAACACTCCTTCTCGGGAAAATTTAGAGGTGGAGAAACCTCGTACAAACTCACCAAGCATACAACTCAAGACAAGAAGTAAATACATGATAATTCAATAGAAACCCCTTCTTGCTTGATCTCTTGTAGCTTATAGATGCCTCTGGATCAGTTGGAAAGTGCAGCAACACTTGTCTTCCAAAGATCTAGGTCCGATGAACAGTAGCAGAGAAGATTGGATCAAGAGATGTCTCATTTGAACCTCACTGTCGCCTTTATATCTGCGCAATCTAGGGCTCCCAATCGATTGCCATGTCAGATCACAACGATCCTCCTACATCCTGCGTAACAGTTATATCCCAATCGATTGGCCAATCGATTGGATGTAGCTGGATCAATTAGCTGATCGATCTAAAGGATTTCTATAATTTCACAGAAAACCCTAGAATCAATTAACCAATTGATTTTGAATTTTCCTCGCGTCACTGTGAAAAATTGAACCCCAATCAATCGACCGATCGATTGGCGGTGCCCAATCAATCGACAGATCAATTGGGAACCTCTCTGTGCTCATGAGAATGTCTCTCAATCGATCACCCAATCGATTAGGCCCCTTTTTCTCGTAGCACTCTCCCAATTTATCGACTGATTGATTGGGCTCTGATTCAATTGATCTCCTAATCAACTTGACCAATCCTAACTTGCCTAATTCAAGTATAGAGTTCTCAAACCCAACATCTAATCAACCTTGACCTGTTGGGACTTCGTCACCAAGTGTCCGGTCAATCCTTTGACCCACTTGGACTTTTCTCTCTGTGCTAAGTGTTCGATCCTCCTGGACCCACCTGGATTTTCACATGCCTGGCTTCACTCACCAAGACTTCCTTACTGCCTAGATTCACTCACTAGGGCTTTCACTTGGCTTCACTCACCAGGATTTCTATCTGTCTAGCTTCACTCACTAGGGCTTTCACCTAGCTTCACTCACCAGGATTTCCCATCTGCCTAGCTTCACTCACTAGGTCTTTCACTTGGATTCACTCACATGGTCCTTGTCCACCTGAATGGCTCCTCTCTGAGTGATATGGCCAACATATCCTAGCCAGTTGGTAATATTTTGTTGCCCATGAATCCGTACAACGGAGTTTTCATGGGCTTTAAGTCATTCCGGTCGATTTACAGTTGGTCGAACGCCTTTTTGAAGATGATATTCACTGAGCTACCTGCATCTATAAAAGCTCAGTGAATTTTGTAATTAGCTATTACCGCTCGAATGATCAAGGTGTCATTATGAGGGACCTCCACCCCCTAAGTCCTAAGGACCAAAACTGGTCTCCGTTCCCTCGGTCTTCTCCCTGCTACACCCGACGTAGTGTATCTCTAATCGTCAAACGTGTGATTTCCTTGCCCTATTGGAATCACTATCAGTCGGTCCTCCAGCGATCATTCCAATGTCACCCTGTGTAGTGTTACTCCTATTCTCCTCCTCCCGAGCTGAAGGTCGAGCCCGCTCGGCGGAAACCCGGGTGGGACTCGCATTACCTCTATGTTGAGGCTGGCGTTGACGTTGCTCGGCTGTTAGCCTTTCTTCTTCCCGTCATCCACCTGATCAACGTCAATGATGCCGATCAGGAGAGGATGACCGATGGTGATATCTTGGAGGAGCTGGTCGGCTTGAAACTGGCCTCAAGTCGTAGCAATCCCGGGTATTATGCGTCACCGAGCGATGGTATGAGCAGAACAATGGTGTCCAAGGCCTACCTTTCGCAGCCTTCAGCCACCCTGCTTCCACATGCTGCATAACATGGATTCGGGGCTCCTAGTGCGGCTGAGTCACTCCTGCTTGGGGTCCCTTTGGTGGTTGATGGGTCTGAGATGACTTGCTCTCAAGGGTGCCTATCTACTCAGGAATGACTTCCTTCTTTTGAGCTGCTTGGGTCTCCTCCACTTTGATGTATTCGCTAGCCCTCCGGCGCAACCGTCGAAGTCCTTTGGTGGTTTTCGATGAGTGAGAGAAAGAACTTACCCTTTGTAAGTCCCTATAAAAAGGCACTTACCAAGATCTTTGGGGTGGCCAATGGGACGTCCATGGCCACCTAGTTGAATCTCTTGATGTAGGCCCTTAATGCTTCCTTAGGCCCTTGCTTCACGACGAATAAGTTAACATTTGTCTTCTGCTAGCGGCGGCTGCTGGCAAAATGATACAAAAATGCCAATCAAAAGTCCTTAAAGTTGTCGATTGATCTGATCGGCAGACGTCTAAACCACCTCTACGCTAATCCAGAAAGAGTGATGAGGAAGAATCAACACTTCACTCCATCGATGTATTTATGGAATATGGTCGTGTTGTCGAACTTGATCAGATGGTCCTCTGGGTCAGTTGTCCCATTGTACTCCCCGATCGTCAATGTCGTGTAATGTCGTAGTATTGGATCGTCCAGAATCCTCTGAGAGAATTGTCTATTTATCCATTTGGTAGAGTCATCGAGCCTAGGTGCTTTACCCTTCCTTCCGTCTCGGATAGGCGCATGGTCCAAGGAGGATTTTTGTGCTCTATTCGCTCGGCCTTGTTCCTCTGAAGGAGTGTGGAATAATGCTCGGTGAAAGGGCATTGGCGTATTTGGTGCATCTCCAAATGTGCTAGTCGGCTTGTTGTTTGGCCTATGAGCGGTGATGTTTTCCGCTCAGCCTTTATGGTCGGCCTGCTGGCCAATTGTCGACGTCGTAGGTTCATTTGGTTGGCAATTGGCTATCGCCTGCTACTGCTCCAACATCTTAGTCGCTTGTGCTTGTATCAGCATGTCCAATTCTTCTTGCGTCAACGTCACAGTTATAAGTCGTCCAGCATCCTCCATCTTTACATCTCGGATACAGGCTAAGTTCCCATAGACGACTCCAATATGATCTTATCTGAAAGCGATGAAGACAGCTAGTTGGGGATATAGCTCTGTAGTTGAACATGTGAAGACTTCGCTCCACTCTGCAAAACCAAGAACGTCAGTACCGGACCAGGGAAGGGGTCCTCAGCGTTGGCCCTCCGACGCTCAAGTCAGTCACTGGCAACAGTGAAGAAGAAAGAAAATATGGTAGCAACAAGAATGTAATCACTAATAATGCATACCTTCACCGGTGCCTGGACCACCCTTTATATAGTGACTCTATGGCGTATGTGCACACTTCTCAAAGAGTGTGTACGCTTCCCAATTATCCTATGAAAGGACAAGTCAAGAAAGTATTCCTAACACCTTTCCTTAATAGGTCATGCAAATCCCTAACATAACAGTGGAAGCTTCCGCTGTACGATTTGTCTGTTGATCATGTCTTGCTGTCAGTGGTACCAACTCCCAAAAGGATATGATGAGCTAAACAAGGGGTCCCACTATTTTACCGAGTAGGGGAGTCACTCTGCCAAGGTTCCCCGTCTGGTCGCTCTAGGTTATTCTCTCAATGATAGCTTTTCTCAGTAGGTTGTTCCTCGTACGGTCGGACAGGCGGTCCGGTCGGACTAGCCCTTATAGGGTCGTCACAGTTGCAAACATCTGTTCTCCTCTCTTTAGTCATCTGGCTATCAGGTCGCTGCCTATCACCCGGCCGGACGAGCGATATGGTCGAAGGAGCCTATGGGTGGCACCCTGATACTGGGCCCTCTTTTCACTGAGTGGGTGGTCATGCCCGATCAGACCCTTCAGGCCCAATCGACTCGTTCCCACCCACTCGGCCAACTTTGGTGACACAGTGATTCCATGCCTTTGACCTCCACGTCGACTGCTTTTCCTACCTTTAACTCATCCTTGGTGGGATATATATATATATATAGTATTGATATTATGGGTGACTTCTTTCCTGTATGCAACAGTGAATGTGGCACCTCAGCGTGGATTTTTTTTCCAAAATCCAAAATTTTCTCAACCACCACGTCATTTGATTTTTCCTTTTATTTTCTAAAACCTAACTTTTCCTCTCCTACGACGTCGTTCCCGCGACACCATCTTCGCTCTCCGATTCCCACTCGCCTCGGCGTTCCTCACTCGTCAAGCCCCGTCGTCTTTCATCTCTGCCGCCTCCATCTGTCGAGAGTCACCGACACCGACCCGTCGCCACAACGCCATCCCTACCTCCATCTTTCGTCGCTGTCATCTCCATTTGTAGAAGCCGCAGACGCCGACCCATCGTTGAGACACCGTCCCTCTCTATCAGACCCCTCTATTGTTTTGCTATTTGTATTTTAAGTTTCCCTTTCTGAATCGTCCCCAAGCCACTCTACTAAAACAGAACGCCAAGGAACAGAATGACGGATGAAGGTCATTCTACTTGCTAAATATCAACATCATTAAAGAGTTAAGAATTCGAAACTGACCACATTTTAGTAATCCCTTTTTAGCACAATATCTTTTGAAAGAGAAAAAAAATTCTTAAAAAATATATTTGACACTCATCCACTGCTAGTTGGTCCAAGCAAAATGTGGTTAGTTTTGAATTCTTAATGCTTTCCTGGTTTTGATATTTAGCAAATAGAATGGCCTTTATCCTTCATTCTGTTGATAATTTCCAGTAGTTTTATTGATTTAGTACTTGCATAAATCTATGAGTGATACTGGTGCAAGAAATTAGTAAGCTTCCAAGTTTGAATCAGTGAGATGCATATGCTTTTAGTTTGAAAAGTGGGTGCTTGAGGATTTAAAGCTTATTTTTCTCAGGTGAGGATGAATCTTGTTAGTTGTTAGCTCCCAGTGCTAAACATCTGTCGAGACATTGTTTTCTCGATGCCAACCAGTCAAAGATCAATCATCCCAAGACCTCGAAGAAGCATTTATGAAAATAATATCTACACTTCCATTATCAGATTCTCAAGATTTGCTGAAGCAGTGCTTAAGCTTTTCCACTCAGAACATCAATGACTGCCCACACTTGATCTTGGCATTCAAGACTTGGTTCCGACGAGCAAACAGGCTAGCTACCAAGGAATAAGGATGATGACCTTGCAGGTTGAGAATGTAGTGGATGTTGATATTTTGAATCATTCAAATAAAATGCCTCTTTGTTTGAAATTTATATATGCCTACTGCATATGATGCTTTCTCAACAAACTAAAGAGATGTAAATACAATACTCATGTGTTGTAACTGTCTTATGCATATGGGAACAAATGAGTAGAAGTTAGAACATGAAATGCTGGTGAAACTAAATTGATTGTCCCGGTAAGATTCAAATTTAGTTCGACCAATTTTTATTTGCAATTCATGTTTTTCCTTGAATTTACTAATCAATTTCCAATTATATTAATTTGGGAACTGCAAGAGTTGGTGAACGATTCAAATGGCGCAAATCAGAGCTGATATCTATCCCAAGAAGCATTAGTTTACTTAATCAACCATGTCGATCAACGAGTGTGCCTTAGTTCATTATCTTTTCGTTAGTGCATTAGAGTTGGTGTCATATTATGGCAACAAAGAAGGTTTAACTAAAGCATGTAGGTAACACCAAAAGTGACCGATCCGGTTTTACGGAAGTTTTCCACCAACTATTAGGATAAATCAGAAAGCGCTCACAACAAGTGGACAAGAATCCTAGCATCCCGTAGTTGCAGTTCTATTTGGAGGAAAAATCCCTGTAAATACGTTGTAGCTGGGGATTGAACCATGAATACATAGGTGGCAACTTGACACCTTCCGTTGTACTGTAGTCCTAGGACTGACAAGAAGCAACAATTAAAGTTATATCAATTAATATCTCTCTTATCTTAATCAACATGATGATATAATTTTTTTTTTATTAAGTCGACACTGATATCCAATTTACGTCGATATGGATGACCGATCTAGTCCTTTAGAAGTTCCTATTGGCCACAAGAATAAATCAGGAGGATGATACAATAAAAAAATCTTAAAATATAATTTCTTAAAAAAAAGGAGGATGATATAATTTCCTAAAATATTATCAACTACTGCATAATAATTTAACTCAGCAATTCCAACTTCCAAGCATGGGAGTCCACATCAAAGTGGAACCGAGAGATGCGATCAAGAAGTTGGTGTCAATTTACAATTTACAATCAAAATTCAAAGTCGTTGGATGTGATCAAAGCGATATAGATTAACACCAACAGATAAAAAAAATCCTTCATCATTACAACATTTAATTAAAGCTTCCAAAAATAATATGAAATATATAAAAAAGTTTACATCGTCAAGATTAAACATGAGAAAAAATAATACATCAATAGTATATTCAAATGTGAAACCTACGAAACTTATATCTTTTCATCAGCCTACTCAAATATCTCTAAGCACTAGATCTGGGGCATCGTCATCTTCTCCACCTTTAGGTGTTGCAGCTTCAGGTGCTTGTCTCTAGAACTGCTCTGCAAGCTTCCTCAAGTTATCCAAATTATGAGGACCAATGTTCACTCAAATGTTAATGAGAGCATTCATAAACACAAATGAAGCTAACATAAGTGTGATAGATAAAAAATGCTTTAATTAATAAAACAATGCACTTACCCATTTGCAAAAAAACATACATATATAGTGGAACAATGCATTTACCCATTTGCAAAAAAAAAAAATACAAAAATGCATAAAACTACTATTGTTTAAAGTAAATTGGAAGTTAATATATATAAAAATAAAAATAAAAATGCTGAATATTAGTATTTTAAAACTATTTTGTTAAACTCTATGAACCGTACACTCTAAGCTTGAGAACCACTTGACATTGCAAGATATTCCTAGGTAGGATCTCAAGCCTAACAACCATTAGCATACTTAATATGTTGCATCCTTCATATGAATATTAGCCTTTGATTTGGTTTAAAGCCTCCAAATAGGTTCAGCAGAATTTTAGATAAGCTCAATTGGTGGAATTAAGCTTCATTGACCATAGTTGGCTTGGCAAGTTCAATTAGTGGAATTAGGGTTTCATTGACTACAGTTCGCTTGATTTTGATCTATGTCTTTTTCCTTAGCATCCATGTGAGACCAAGTGAGTGATAGTTGTTGGTTAGTCCTAGGAAAACGTACCGGTTCCACTGTACAAAATTTTTTTGTATAAGTGTCGAACATTTCCTTAAATAACCTATTGTGTTCTTTAGAAGTTAAATTAGGAATCACAGACGGAACTTAACATCATTGATTCCAAATTTAACTTATATGTTCTTAATGATTTAGATTTAAATCGCAAGCGGAACTTAACACTATTGATTCAAATCCATCTATGTTATTAATTTTATTAAATATTAATTTCCAAATTGGCTTCCAGGACTGCATGGCGAGGCATGTCGCCTTCTTGGATATGGGAGCAACCACCACCACCTAGACAAAGCCTTTTAAGGAAAGCTAATATTTAATTTCCTTAAATAACTCTAGGTTAACCAAAAAGAACAATCAAATCACAAATTCGAAAAAGAAGAAAACACAAACTCGAAAAACTAATTCGAAAAACTAGATCTAATGTCTCTTGTGTTTGGAATTCTTACAAAGAAAATAACTAGTATGATGCGGAAGAAAATTACTAGTTATACCTTCTCTTTCCAAGCTAATGACCTCGAGATCTTCTGCCGTATTCCTCGCCTCGCCTTGGACGTCGTGTGGGCGACGAACCTCCATGATGATCACCACCCAAAAGCTTCCTTCCTCTTCTTCAAAAACCGGCCACCACCACCACCAAGGAGAAGAGAGCAAAAGGGAAAAGAGAGGGGAGAGGGAGGGTCGGCCACTTGAGGTTCTCCAAGCAAGAGAATAAGAATTGTTGTATCTCATGAAACCTCCCCACACCTTCTTTTATATTAGTTGGCCAAGGCAAATATGGGCTACAAAAATTAAAATCTTCCTCTAGCTTTTCCTTTTCCCTTTTATTTTTCCTTTTCTTTCTTCTTGATTGAATCAATCACCAAATCAATTAGATGATGATTTTTTTTTTATAATTGGCCGGCCCCTTGCTTGGGCTCCAAGCAAGGTGGCCGATCACCACATCAAGAATAAGGAAATATATTTTTTAAAATTTTACAAGAAGAAATCCTCTTACAAAATTTACAAGCTCTCTTTACTAAAGTAGGAGTTAAAAAAAAGGAAAGTTCTAAAAATTAAAACCATATTTTAAAATTTAAAAATTCTCTTATAAAATTTTCATTTTTAATATGGTCATAGAAAATTAAAATTGTAAAACTCATCCTCCTTTTTTCTTAAACCATGAGGATGGTTAAAAAAGGAAAGTTTTAAAAGTTTTAAAACTTTTAAAACTCTCTATTAAAGCATGTGGCCTAATTCAAATAAGGAAAGTTTTAAAAATTAAAATCTCTCTTTTAAAACTTATAGTTTTCTACAAAGAGAAGATTTTAAAAAATTCAAAACAACCCTCCCTTTTTGAATTATTGTGGTCGGCCCCTTCATGCTTGGTCACCAAGCAAAGGGTCGGCCCCTATAGAAGAGGAGGTGGCCGGCCCTTGCTTGGTCACCAAGCATTGGACCAACCCCCTTCTTGGACACCAAGAAGAGCCTTACATTTGGATGGACTTGAGGCTATAATGAGGCTACGACAGGGACTTAGAGGAGAAATTGGTTTTGGCCTTCCGATGAGCTTGAGTATCCCGTGTTCGCCCCGAACACACAACTCAAGTTTATCGATAATAACTCATTCCACTAGAGAGTTATTACCGCACTACTGCACCAATCCCAAATTACATTATGGGCTCCTTCTTATCATGAGTGTGTTAGTCTCCCTGTGTTTAAGATAACGAATGTCCACTAATTAAGTAAGTTATTGACAACTTTCTTAATTAATATCTAGCTCCAAGAGTAGTACCACTCAACTTCATTGTCATGTCAAACTAAGTCCACCTGCAAGGTTTAACATGACAATCCTTATGAGCTCCTCTTGGGGACATTCTCAACCTAGATAACTAGGACACAGATTCCTTCTATAATCAACAACACACACTATAAGTAATATCATTTCCCAACTTATCGAGCATATTGATTTATCGAGCTAAACCTCACCCTTTGATAAGTCAAAGAAATAAATATTAAATATATGTGCTTGCTATTATATTAGGATTAAGAGCACACACTTCCATAATAACTAAGGTTTAGTTTTTTTATTAAGTCAGTACAAAAAGAACTTACCTAAATGGTCATACTCAATACACTTAGAGTGTACTAGTGTAATTTATTAATCAAGATAAACTAATACTTAATTACACTACGACTATTCCGATGGTTTGTTCCTATCCATATTAGTCGTGAGCAACTATTTATAATTTATAAAGAACTGACAACATGATCTTCTGAGTGTGACACCACACTCCATGTTATCTACTATATAAATTAATTGAACAATTACATTTAACAAATAAATGCAGATATTGACAAATGTGATTCTTTTATTTCAAAAATAAATGTTTACAAAAGCTAGACTTTTAGTATACACTCCAACAATAGTGATCACGCAACAACAAATGACTTATGAGAAGATAGCAAGCAAGGCATTGAAGAAGAATACCATCGTCAGTCTCATACTTGTTATTGAATCTACAAAAGTTTTATCCTAGCACATATTGTGTGAACCTACAATAATAAAGGAAATTATTAATTTTAATATCTTAATCAACTAACCACCATAATTTTATAAAATTAAACTTTGATAGTACCAACTATAAATATCAATTCTTCTTCATATATGACGTCATCACTGTTATGATGATTATCTATTGTTGATCTAACAATCAACACATCGTTATATTTACAAAATTTAATAAAAATAATTAATTTGTAAATAAAATTATTATACAAATACATAATTAATCAACACATACATTTACTGTAAAATTGGACAATTGTGTTTATCATGTGACACGCCTCGATGCCCACATCCACGACATAACCAAGACTTTGAAGTTGACTTCTCCTTTAATGATTTCAATCTCTCCCCACATCCCTTTGTTCCTACTAAAGAAGAATCAATAATATTAGGAGACTCATCCATTAATTTCTTCCTTTGACCTCCATTGTCGCATATTTCACTAATGTTCATCTCTTGAATTTTGTTGTAGATATAATCGAATTGTTCATCCAAGAAGTTTGTCCCCTCATCAGTCAAAGATGCATCATCAATTAATACTGAAGTTTTATAGGATAACCTTGAGTGTCTTGACATCAAAATTCTTTCTGGATTATTGATGAAATTTTGCTCGCCCAAAGCATGTATTACTCCAACCTTTGCATCTCGTGTCCATCATTTGAGTATATACTTATCTGGCAAATAAAACACTTGGTTGATATGAAAAAAAAACTAACATATGCCTTCATGGAATATCATCAAACTCAAATTTCCTACAGCTACAGAATATGTTGTCCTTCTGTTTATCATGCATAAGCACCCTTAGTTTGGAGGAAGAACTACTTTGAAAATTCATCACACGATAAACCACTGAGTCAACTCCCATAGATGTTTGTTGCACATAATAACCATGGATCTCACTTAATTTGAAACTCCACTCATTTCTTTTTCGTGTACAACTTAACCATTTGAGTTTTCATTGGTCAGTTTGTCTTAATCCTGGGATGTTCATTCATATCAATATCAACTAACTCATTGTGTCTTTGGTGTCTCAATGCCCTATTGAAACAGATGATAAAATCCATCAATGAGTTCTTATTTGAAATATACCTCTTGAAAAATGCATGTAAACTTTCAGATCTTTGACTACTTGACATTTCAGCACAAAATATATGACTAAAATATACTGGCACCCACTTATGTTGCAATTCATACATCGAAGACAACCAATCATTTTTCTTCAAGTTAGCACACTTGATAACCTCTTCCCACGAATTCTCAAATTCATCAGGTGTGGTAGAATTTCTAATGACATTCTTTATGCTTTGGTAGTAGTCACGAAAAGTCAAAGGGTGTAATTTATCTAAAAATTTATTTAGTATGTACCACAAACAATATCGATGCATTATCTGACTTTCATCATAGTAGGATCCTAATCAGTGATAATCACATTTGGCACACTTTTAGGCATAGTTTCTATGAACTTGTTAAGCAGTAAAAAAAAAGACTCAATTTTCTCATCACTTATAAAGTTGCAACAAAAAATAATTATTTGATGATGATGATTAACTCTTATAAATAGTGCAAAAATTAACTCATATTTGTTGGTGTTATATGTTGTACCAAATATAACTACATCACCAAATACATTGTATGTCGTCCTTGATACATGATCTGTCCAAAATACCTACTAAATCTATTATCTGAATCAGTCTCATAATCAAAGAAAAAAGTTGAATTCTTCTCTTTCTAAGATGCAAATAATTCGATTAGTGTTTCAGTATCAATATCCTTTTGTTCACCCCTTAACTATTTCTCAAAGTTTCTAATATTTCTTTCTGTGCAACCTAGCTACCGACTCAGGCCCTCCATACTCTATCTCTAATAATCGCATCTATTGGTAAGTTGCCACATTGGCCTCTGAAAACTATTGAGTCAATGCTTTCTTTACTGTCGAAATATTACGATGTGAGCGTAGCAGATGCACATTTGAAGAAGTCGAGAGTGGATGATTATGACCTTCCATGAAGTTAGTGACAACCCAATTAGGTCCAGTTTATTTCTTGACAAGTGAAATCTTTGACTCACAACTAGTTCTAACTTCGCCACGTGCTCTTTCCCTCATTTATTGATTACCTTTTGTCTGTTTATTTCGTTGATCATTTGTATGTCTTTCTTTAAAGCATACAAATATTTTTCAACAACTTTATTTGTCATCTTATTTTTCTTGCTATTATTTATCCTTGCACTAAATCCAGATTCTCATGCATATTAGTTATAGAATGAAAATATCTCCTCTATTGATGAAAATTTCATCCCATATTTTAGCTTTTAACCATCTGCAACTTAGGGAATGTATAGCTGATCATTTTCTTCCATTGCTGAGGAATTTCATATTTAGATGAAGTGAAGCTCTACATATCACTATATAGCCACAAAAATATTCTAAATCAAATAGACATAAGGAAAATAATGTTGCTAGATTGCGAAGGTTTGATAAGTACTATATAACAAGTGCATTGTTTGGTAGAATAGTTAAAAATTAGTTAGTAATCTAACATCACAGTATTCTCATGTGGTGGTCATCACCAATGAGAAATGTTTACATTTGACATCAAAGAAACAAATACAAGAGAGAAAAATTATAAATCATGAAGCTTCTAGTGTATGTACACATTCAGCATCAGAGAAACAAATCAAATAGGCTAACAATAGCAAAACTTTTACTACTATAATGATAACCATGGACAATGGGAAGTAGAATGGATGCATTATATCTTTGCAAATAAGCAATAAATCTAGGATACTTTAATGAATACGATTCTTAGCTTTATATACTATGCCCATTAAGAATTTAGATGCTCAAGCACCCACTTTTCAAACTGAAAGCATATGCATCTCATTGGTTCAACTTAGAGGCTTGTTATTTTCTTGAACCAGCATCGCTCACAGATTTATGCAAGTACTAAATCAATAAAATTATTGGAAATTATCAACAGAATGAAGAATGAAGTCATTTTACATGCTAAATATCAAAATCAAGAAAGCATTAAGAATTTAAAACCGACCTTATTTTGCTCGGACCAACTAGCAATGGATGAGTGTTAAATTTATTTTTTAAGTATTTTTCTTTTTCTTTCTCTTTCAAAAGATATTGTGCTAAAAAAGGATGGCCAAAATGTGGTCAGTTTCGAATTCTTAATGCTTTCCTAATGTTGATATTTAGCAAGTAGAATGGCCTTCATCCTTCATTCTGTTCCTCAGTGTTATGTTCAACAAAGTGGCTAAGCGATGATTCAAGAAGGGAAACTTAAAATACAAATAGCAAAAATAGGGAGGGGTCTCATAGAGAGGGGCGGCGGTAGGGACGGTGTCACGGCAATGGGTCAGCGTCTGCGGCTCTTGACAGACGGTGATGGTAGCAACGAAAGATAACGGTAGGGACGACATTGCAATGACAGGTCGATGCCGACTGCTCTCAATAGATGGAGGCGGTAGAGACAAAAGGTTGGGAGGATCAACGAGAGAGGAATGTCAAGGTGAGGTGAGCGAGAATCGAAGAGCGAATATAATATTGCGTCGTCGGAACGACCTCGTAGGAGAGGAAAAGTTAGGTTTAAGAAAATAAAAGAAAAAAATCAAATGATGTTGTGGAAAAAATTTTGGATTTTGAAAAATAAAAGAAAAAAATCCACACTGAGGTGTCATGTTTGTTAGAGTGTATACTAAAAGTCTAGCTTTTTGTAAATATTTATTTTGAAATAAAGAATCACATTGGTCAAATGTCTACATTTATATGCTAAGTGTAGTTGTTCAATTAATTTATATTGTAGATAACATGGTGTGTGGTGTCACACGCAGAAGATCATGTTATCAGTTCCTTATAAATTATAAATAGTAGCTCATGACTAAGATGGATAGGAATAATCCATTGGAATAGAAGTAGTATAATTTAGTATTAGTTTATCTTGACTATAAAATTACACTAGTACACTCTGAATGTATTGAGCAGGACCATTTAAGGTAAGTTCTTTTTATATTGACTGCATAAAAGAACAAGACTTTTGTGTTGGATTGAGATCGCACTAGAAGGGGGGATGAATAACGCTCGTGGCTTTCACGCGTTTCGGATTCGTAAAACTATCGAGTTAAAGTAGCGGAAATATAAAGGAACACAATGCAAACACAAGGTATTTACTTGGTTCGGAGCCTGTGGCGACTCCTACTCCAAGGCCCACGCTCGTTGAGCATTTACATTGGGCAACAACTATAATTTTGAAAAGGATTACAAATTAAGTACAATCAACAATAGTAAAATATACCGACGACAAATAAGAAATAGTAGATTCAGAGCTCCGGGTCGTCGGCGTCAAGTTGTAGTTTCGTCGGAACTTCTCGTTTAGCAGCTGGTTGCGTAAGGATTGCTTGGAAGGTGATGCTGCTGCTGCTGCCTCAAGACTGCCTTTTATTGGGCATTGAGGGCGCCTCTAATGCCCCATGGAGGCACCTCGGACCTAAAATTATATCCCCAGTTGAGCGCTGCGATAAGCCTTCGTCGCTGCCTCTTATTCGCCTGAGGGCGCCTCCAATGCCCCATGGAGGCACCTCCAAGAAGCAGTCTAAGGCGCCTCCAAGCTCCATGGAGGCGCCTCCATCTCCTCTGCGCAGATAGCTCATCTTTGCACCCGAGGCGCCTCCAAGCTCCATGGAGGCACCTCAGACACTGTTCATCCGAGGCTTAGCTTGTTCCTTTTGTACCTGCAAGATACGTTAGTCCCAAAACAACAACATACCCTACAAGACAAAGTTAGAACAGATATAAACATGATAAATAAAGTGATTGACAGTCATCAGACTGTCCGGGTCTTACTTCGGATTTCCAACCGGAAACCCTAGGTCGACCCGACGCCTATTGTTCCCTCTACGGGGAACGCGTCCTCACCTACTCCCCTCAGGAGAGATTACCTAATGTCATTATGGTCCTCCAGACCGACTGGACTTTCTGCCTAGGGTTACCACCCCCTAGGACGTAGGGTTACCGCCCCCTAGGGTTTTTCTCTACCTAGGGTTACCACCCCTAAGACCTAAGGTTACCCCCCCCCCCCCCCCCTTAGGATTTTCCTTCACCTAGGGTTACCAGCCCCTAGGATATAAGGTTGCCACTCCTTACGGTTTTCCTCCACCTAGGGTTACCACCCCTTAGGACGTAGGGTTACCACCCCCTAGGGTTTTCCTTCACCTAGGGTTACCACCCCCTAGGGTTTTCACCTGCCTAACCGCAGTTAGGACTTTCCTGAGACCTCATTTAAGCATGTTAGATAACAAGGAATCTTAATTTTGAATCTCTTTTCCATTATCAAAACTTGGGTTTGATCGTCAGATGCTTCCCGCACCAACACTTTGTTATTATGGAAGTGTGTGCTCTTAATCATGATATAATAACAAGCATATATACTCAATATTCATTTCTTTAATTTATCAAAGGGTGTGATGTAGTTCGATAAATCAATAGGCCCGATAAGTTGGGAAATGGTATTATTTATATGGTGTGTTGTTGATTATAGAATGAAACTGTGTCCTAGTAATCTAGGTTGATAATGTCCCCAAGAGGAGCTCATAAGGATTGTCATGTAAACCCTACAGGTGGACTTAGTCCAACATGACGATAAGGTTGAGTGGTACTACTCTTGGAGCTAGATATTAATTAAGTGAGTTGTCAGTAACTCATTTAATTAGTGGCATTCTATATCTTAAACACAGGGAGATTAACACACTCATGATAAGAAGGAGCCCATATAGTAATATGGGATTGGTGCGGTAGTTCAATAATAACTCTTTAGTGGTATGAGTTATTATTGATGAACTCGAGTTGGGTGTTCGGGGCGAACACGGGAAGCTCGAGTTCATCGGGAGACCAAAAGCAATTCCTCCTCTCGGTTCCTGTCGTAGTCTCTTAATTATAAAGTGTTATACCCACCCATACCCACTTTTTTACCCACCTTAAGGTGGTCGGTCAAGCTTAGCTTGGAGCCCAAGCTAGGGCCGGCCAAACCAAGGTTAGATGGGTCAAGTAGGTGGCCGGCCCTAGCTTGAACCCAAGCTTAGGTGGCCGGCCACAATTAAATTAAAAGGGATTTTAATTTTTAAAATCTTTCCTTATGTGGAAACCATGGTTTTAAAAGAGAGTTTAAAATTTAAATCTTTCCTTTTATATCTTTCTACAAAATATTAAGAGAAAGGTTTGATATCTTTCCTTATTTGTAGTTAAAAGGAAGATTTTAATTTTTGATAAAACTTTCCTTTTTTGTAACCATCCTCATGGTTTTAAAAGAGAGTTTTAAAATTTAAATCTTTCCTTTTATAGCTTTCTATAAAAAATTAAGAGAAAGGTTTGATATCTTTCCTTATTTGTAGTTAAAAGAAATATTTTAATTTTTTATAAAACTTTCCCTTTTTTGTAACCATCATCATGATTTAAAAGAGAGTTTTAAAATTAAATCTTTCCTTTTATAGTTTCTACAAAAGATTAAGAGAAAGGTTTGATATCTTTCCTTATTTGTAGATTGAAAGAAAGATTTTAATTTTGGAGAAAACTTTCCTTATTGTAATCATCCACATGTTTTAATAGGAAGATTTTAATTTATAAAAGTTTCCTTTTATAACCAACCATGAAGGGAATTTTTAAAGAGATATTTTTATTTTAAAAATATCCGGAAACAAATTAGGAAGTTTTAATTTTGTGTTTAAAACTTTTCTTGTTTGGAGGAATTGAGGTGGCCGACAACATTAATAAAGAAAATGATATTTTAATTAAATTTTCCTTTCAATGGCAAGGAAATCAAGGAAGTTTTAATTAAAACTTTCCTTATTTGCCAAGACCAAGGAATATAAAAGAGAGAGTAGAGGTGCCTCACCTCATAACAATAATACATCCTCTAGTATTCCTCTCTTCCTTGGTTGGTGGTCGGCCCTCTCTTCTTTCTCTTCCCCTATTCTTCTTCTTAAGTGGCCGGCGGCATCATCTTCTTGGAGAGATCTTGGTGGTCGGATTTTGCTTGGAGAAGAAGGAGAGATAGGAGGCTTTGTTTCTTAGCATCCCTTGGAGCTTGGTTGGTGGCCGAAAGCTATTCATCACTTGAAGATTGGTGGTGGCCGAAACTTGCTTGGAGAAGAAGGAAGCTTGGGTGGATTCTCGTCTCGGTAGATCGTCGTTCACACGATGTCTGAGATAAGAAGAAGAATACGATAGAAGATCATGAGGTCTATAAGATACAAAAGGTATAACTAGTTATTATTTTCTGCATCATAACTAGTTCATCTTTTTGTTTAGATCTTGAAATACCAAACACAAGATGCTAACGTTTCTAGGTTTCGGATTTATGATTCGAGTTTGTGTTTCTTTTGTTTTTCGATCTTGTGTTTCGATTGTTCTTATTGGTTAAATCTAGAGTTACTATAAGGAGATTAAATATTGAATTTCGTTGAAAGGCGTTGTCTAGAAAGTGGTGGATGCTCCCATAACCAAGAAGGCCTAGTGTCCGCCATGTTTAACCTGGAAGTCAATTTCTGAAATAAATATTTAATCAAATTTGTAACATAGGTGGATTTGGATTAAGAATGTTAAGCATCGTTTGCGGTTCAAGTCTAAACCTCTAAGAACAGATAAATTGAATTTGGAATCAATAATGTTAAGTTCTGTTTGTGATTCCTAATTTAATTTCTAAAGAACACAATATATTATTAGGAAAGGTTCGGGACTCGTACAAAATTTTTGTAGAAGGAAACTAGTACGATATTTCGAGTAGCAACCAACAATGTTCACCTTCAAGTACAAGTGCCTAAAAGAAGTCGCGCATAATATCAACACAATATGAATTCTAATATCCCACGCGTTGCACAATGCGCAGGATATCAATGTGTTTTTTTTATTTTTTTTATTTTAAAAATCAATATTTCTTAAATATAAATCATAAATATATTACTATACCCGATAAACACATTATTATATCCTATAAACATCCAATTTTTTTTTTGTTTTTAATTTTTCTTTTAACTAAATACTAAATCCAATTGGGAAGTCTGAACCGTAGAGGTAAAATCGTAAAAAAAAAATAATTTGAACACTATAATCTAATTGGGAAGCCTAAACCTAGGGGTATCAAGTTAAAAAAAAACTATAATAAAAATATTTTTAAAAAATTAAAAAAATTAAGATCTTACGGTATGGTGTGTTTTTTTTTATTTTTTTTATTTTTAAAAATCAACATTTCCTCCCATATAAATTCTAAATATATTACTATATCCCGTAAACACATTATTATATCCCGTAAACGTCTAAATTTTTTATTTTTATTTTTCTTTTAACTGAACACTATAACTCAATTGGGAAGTTTGAACCCTAGAGATAAAATCTTAAATTTTTTTAACTTGAATATTATAATCTTATTGGGAAGGTTCATCATAGGTATAGGAATATATATTGAGAGTTAAAAATAATTATATTAAAAAAAACAAAGAAGAAAAGTTGATACGCTGCGCGACAGATATATCTTGGCCAACCTATTACCTCTATCACCTCGCTTCATAATAATATAACGATGGTATTCCGAAATAATTGTTGGAATCCCTGCTCGGCTAAGACTCACGTTGACAGCAGACTTGCCTCGAGATAGGCTACTTTTGATCTAGAGTCACGTACCTATTTATTCTTAGTAGTTGTTGGTGCCATTCCGAGAGAGAGAAAATTATGATTTTGGTCCCGTAACTTGCGTTTTTTTTCAATTTTCGTCCTGTTAAGAGTTAATTTATACTTTTAGTCCCGTAACTTGTAATATTTTTCAATTTTAATCCTTTTTTCTAAAATTAAAATTTTTAACCGATAATTGCTTAGTTGGCTGTCATTAGTTTCTTACGTGGAAAAAAATATACTAGAAAAATAAAACAACGCTTCTCCCTATTCTTAAAAAAAATGCCGAACCTAAACCTAACATTGATCCTCCTCCTACGCGGATCTCCATTCTCCCTTCTCCCTTCACCTCCTCTCAGTCGCCCTTCCACCGCTCCGCCCACCCCTAACGCCCAGACGCTGTTCCCCCGCAGGCTCCAGCATCGATCGTGCTCTCCTTCCCTACTTCTGCCTTCCGATCGTGCTCTCCTTCCCTACTTCTGCCTTCTTCCTTCTCCTCCTAATGAAAGTCCCTTTTCTTCCACTGGCCCCGCCGATGTCCCGACCTTCCGGCACCTCCCCACCGACGCTCGTAGGCTCCACTCCAGAGCCAGCTCCGGTTGCTGCGGGGTCGGCTTCCGTGCAACCTGGCAGTGGTGTTCACAGTAGGATCGACGTCTTCTCCCTTTCCCTCGACGGTATCTCCTCTCCTTTTCTGCCTGTGATAATTTTCATTACTTATTTTATGGATGATTTTCCATCCACCAAGTAAAATGAAGGTAAAATTTGAGTAATTAGGCTTCAAACACCACCCATTTCTACAAACCTAGTAGTTATGTCAAGTAGAATTGTTAACTTGCTTGATTAGTTGGAAACCTCTATTTACATATGGATCAGGGATTTTGGCAAAAAATAAATATATGAGCAGAACAATTATTTAACTATTGGTAATCTGATGGAAGCTTGAGCTTAGTGTAATTTTTTTTCTCTTCTGTATATTTTTATTTATTTAGAATGGTGTAGTATGCTAACTTTCTTTCCATATGCACCTAATGAAGATCGAATGCACGGCGACTTGAGTGAAGAAAGTGACTATGCAGTGGAAGAGAATGTTAGTTTAGAGAATGAAAATGGAAGTGTTGAAAGCACAAATGATGATGATAATGATCAGTACAATGCTAATGTAAATTTTAACAGTGAGTGGTGTAGGGAAAATAATTGTTTGGAAGGTGCCCTAAACATATATATGACCAAGGATTCAGCTGAGGAGAATTTAATTGACAGTGAGGATGAATATAGGAAAAGTGAAGATGGATCGAATATAGAAAATGATGCAAAGGAGCTATTTCCTTATTTTAATTGTGTACAACAATATGATCCCAATTTTGAGTTGGGAATGATGTTTAGCAACAAGAAGGAATTGAGAGATGCAATACACTCACATGCTATAAAAAATAGAAGAAGTGTTAACATTACCAAAAATGACAAGATCAGAGTATATGCTAAGTGTGCAGATGAGGAGTGTAAGTGGAAGCTTCATGCTTTGAAGCTTAGTGGAGAATACACTTTTCAAATCAGGAAGTATGTGCCTGAACACACATGTGTGATGAATTTGTATGTGAAAAATTTGAAATCTACTTGGTTGTCTAAAAAGTATATGAGCAAGATCAGATCAAACCCGAAAAGAAATGTGAAAGGCTTTAGAACTGATATTATGGAAGATGTTAGATGCATCGTTTCAAAGTCTCAAATTTATAGGGCAAAAGCAAAAGCAACTCAATTAATTGAAGGACAAGCTTATGAGCAATATGCGATCAGATCCGAAAAGAAATGTGAAAGGCTTTAGAACTGATATTATGGAAGATGTTAGATGCATCATTTCAAAGTCTCAAATTTATAGGGCAAAAGCAAAAGCAACTCAATTACTTGAAGGACAAGCTTATGAGCAATATGCACTGATTTGGGATTTTGCAAATGAGGTGAAGAGATCGAACCCTGGGAGCACTGTTGTGATTGGCACTAATGATGTAACTGACGAAAATAGATTTGACATGCTTTATATGTGTTTGTATGGATTGAAAGTTGGATTTTTGTTAGGATGTAGGCATTTTATTGGGGTCGATGGGTGTCATTTGAAGGGGCCACATGGAGGGGTGTTACTATCAGCGGTAGGAATTGATCCAAACAATAGTAACTTCCCAATTGCTATTGCCATTGTGAATAATGAGTCATGTGAGACATGGGGGTGGTTTTTGAGTTTGTTGAAATTAGATTTGAATATTGAAAAGGATTATGAATGGACATTCATGTCTGACAAGCAAAAAGGATTGATCCAAGCATTCAATGAAGTATTCCGAAGGGCTAACCACAGGTTTTGTCTTAGGCACTTGCATGGGAATTTTAAAACGGCTGGGTTTAGAGGTGAAGCATTTAAAAATGCATTGTGGAAATGTGGCACGACTACAACAGTGAATGAATTCAGGAAAAAAATGGCAGAAATGAGGGATATCGATTCAAGCGCTGCTGATTGGTTCAATGACAAGCCCCCAATGCATTGGAGTAGATCACATTTCACAACCAACTCTATATGTGACTTTTTATTGAATAATTGTTGTGAATCTTTTAATAGCAGTATTTTGGATGCAAGGGAGAAGGTTATATTGTCAATGCTTGAATGGCTTGTTGAATACTTCATGATGAGAATGCAAGTTAACAGGGATAGGACTGAAGAAAAGTGGGAAGGATTGTTTTGTCCTCGAATAAGAAAACTAATCGAGAAGTATTTGACAAAGACCGGGGATTGCATACCAATTAAAGCAGATAACTGTCATTACCAAGTTTCATGCTATGATGGCAGTAAGTATAGTGTAGACCTAAAAGAGTGGACATGTGGTTGTAGGAAATGGGATTTGAGTGGAATTCCATGCAACCATGCTTTATCTGCTATTTTAGCTCAACGATTGGATTATTTCGATTACGTGCATAAATGCTATAGTTTAGCCACATACAAACAAGTCTATTCTCCTATAGTTATGCCACTAAATGGTAGGAGTGAATGGCAACCAACAGGAGTTATTCCAGTACTTCCACCAAACTTTGGGAGACCTGTGGGAAGGCCCAAACGAGCAAGAAGAATGGAAAGAGACAAAGCTGAAACAATAAAGACAAAACGAAAAAGAAAAATAAAGATAGTAAAAATTGATCACGAAATGAGGAGGCAGCAAAGAACAGTGACATGTAGCATTTGTGGTGTTAAGGGTCACAATAAAAAAGGTTGTACTCGAACTGAACTAGGAAGGCCAGTGGAATCCGAACAAATCGAACAGTCACAAGAACACCCTTTAAGTCAGTTGACTGAAGAGCTCATAAGTCAACCACCATCAAAGTTACAGGTATGTGTTTCTATAGTAATTTTTCTATGATAATTTTTCTTTAGTAATTCATCAATTATTATTTTTCTATAGTAATTTTTCTTACTAATGTTGTTTCAGGTAAGGAGGAATGCGAGGTTTGATGTCAATACCGTTGGAGAAAATGTTTTAAAAAAATCAAATATCTATCATGGCAATATAAGTGTAAGCTAATGTTTTATTTTGTGTTTAGTAGTGTATTTTTCTATAGAAATATTTTATCTAAAAAATTCACTTGTCACAGGGGAAAGACAGCAATATATCTCAACAAACTACACCAATGCCCCCATTGAGGTCTACAGCTCGCTTATCCATGTATGAGCAGTTTAAACAATGTCAAATTCCCTCAAATATGGCCAATGTAAGGGCACCTACATCATTTTTTGGAAGAGCCTACATACAAAGTGTTGAACCATGCAAGTCAATTGTGCAAGTAGGAGGGCAGGAATTCATGATAATGTCTGGCATAAATACTTCGGTATCTGAAAATGAATGTGGATTGGGAGCTAAAAAGAATAAAAGAAAGAATCCTCATAAGTGAAGAAGAATGAAGTGTGAACTTTTTGGTTGTTTTTTGGCAAAATTTTGTTTAGTACATGAATTATGAAACATTGTTTCAGTAAGAGTTATTTTGTTTAGTACATGAATTATGAAACATTGTTTCAGTTATAGTTATTTTGATAGTATATGAATTATGGTTTCTCTCTTGTATTCTTCAATGATATGATATGATTTGTGTGTTTTTGTTTGTTTCATCCCTTCTGTATCTTTGTGATTTTTGTGTATATGTTTGTTTCATCCCTTTTTATTTGCTATTTGTTCATTATGTTAGGTGGAAATAACTATATTGTCTTTATCTGCTATGTGTGAAGTAACTATATTGCCTTTTATCTGCTGTAATTGTAGCGATAACTATTCAGTTATAGTTATTTGTGAAGAACTATATTGTCTCAAAAGTTTATCTGTTGTACTATAACTATATTGTGAATAATATTTCAATTTTAGTTATTGCAGCGATAATATTTCAGTTTATTTGTGAATAACTATATTGTGAATAATTATTCATGTACTAAACAAAATATAATTCATGTACTATAACTGAAATAACTATATTGCCTTTTATCTGCTGTATCGCTGCAATAACTATAACTATATTGTCTCAAAAGTTTGGATTGTTCATTTGGATTGTCGGAAGTACTAGCTGTAATTCACACATATCTGCTATATTGCCTCCTCATAGCTATTACAGCGATAAGTATTTAGTTATAGTTATTTCACACAGTACATGAACAGAAATGATTAATGATTTTAAAATGGTCATCCCACTGTAAAAATAGCACATGATTTGTCAGTAAGAAATTAATTATATTTGGCAGCCTGCTTCAATTTTTTTTTTTGTTCGAGCTTATTTTTGTCGGTGCCAAATTAAATCAGATATCGAAAATCTAGCCGTTCTTTCGCTCAGATGATAGATACAACAGCAAAATAGAATAGAAACGCACATTCTTTATTTCAAATTAACACAGCACGACACAACACGGAATAGTTTAGTTTCAAGAACGTCGTAGAATTAAGACACGCACACAGTAGCGATAGCCAAAAATTGAGCATCTCTGTTGTCTGTTCTCCTCTTGCCCCTTCTCTGCTTCTGTACTCTTTATTGGCTCCCATCCTTCAGTCCACCAACCCAAATCTCCTCTATTCCATGTCAATTCTCTCAGTCTTTCCCTTGAACCTGTGGGAGTCGCACGAAGGCCGACCCCGTAGCAACCGAAGTTGGCGCTGGAGTGGAGCCTGCGAGCGTCAGTGGGGAGGCGGTAGCGGCAGAAGGTCGGGACATCGACGGGCGGGTGGAAGAAAAGGGCCTTTCGTTAGGAGGAGAAGGAAGAAGGCAGAGACAGGGAAGGAGAGCATGATCGGCGCTGGAACACGGTATTTGGGGAGGTAGTGTCGGGGGGGAGGGCGATTGAGAGGAGGAGAAGGGAGAATGGCAGAAGCAGGGGTGGCGTCGGGGGGAAGGGCGATTGAGAGGAGAAGGGAGAATGGCAGAAGCAGGGGAGGAGAGCACGATCGGCGCTGGAGCCTGTGGGGGTCGGTGGGGAGGCGACGCGTTGGGGGAGGGGGTGGAAGGGCGATTAAGAGGAGGAGAAGGGAGAAGGGAGATCGGCGTAGGAGGAGGATGAGCGTAGGTTTTCGTTCGGCGTCTTTTTAATGTGAAATGCTGACTGGTCAAGGCGAAGGGGCATTTAATTTTTCTCGGTATATTTTTTTCCACGTAAGAAACTAATGACCGCCAACTAAGCAATTACTGGTTAAAATTTTTAATTTTAGAAAAAATGATTAAAATTAAAAAATATTACAAGTTACGGGACTAAAAGTATAAATTAACTCTTAACAGGACGAAAATTGAAAAAAAAACTCAAGTTACAGGACCAAAATGATAATTTTCTCTTCCGAGAGATGAAGTTTCAATGAATTAATTGAGCTCCAGGGCATTTCAAGAGATTGAGTCAGATAGGGCAGTTGTAGTCCTTTCAAGAAGTTAATGTGTTTATTTGAGGAGTCATTAACAAAAGGCAGGGGGGACTCATGACTAATAGTTGCTTGAGCCCGTGAAAGTTATCCAACTCCTAATGTGCGCAATAGGTACGACTTTAAGGAGTGGTGAATAGAAAGACTGAAGTTACAGGATACGCGAGAGCGGGCAAAGGAGTTTAAAAGAATCGAACAACACAATCGGACGGCACAATCAATATTTGAAAGAGCTAGTGTCGGGGGTTCAGCTGCCTATGCCCTTTGCAGCCCTTGCGCTTTTGAGCCCACTGAGCGGTGAATATGAGGAACGAAGACAAATGACTCTCGAGTAAGGACTGATGCGATAGGCTCGACCTTAAGTTACCTTGTTTTAAGTACTATAAATTAAATTGTAGTTAAGGGAGAGGGAGAGAAAGAGTACGGGAAAGCTTTAGTTAGCTCAGCTGCAGTTAATTCCATCAAGTACACCACCCGCTCCCAACTCTGATGATATCATCGCGACCTCTCTTTGCGTACTGCTAGGGATGCTTAACGCCACTTCGCCAACTAGCGCTATCCTTGCTTTCATCTCTCTAAGTGTGGTCAACACTGGGTGTTTCCGAGCAGCGAGGCTTAGACCCATTCGCATTAGTTCATCCTTCGTTCCTTACCCTTATGCACGAATTTTTGAATAAGCCGTCTTCTTATCAAGGTTAAGGAGTCAACTGAGCATCTCAACGGCGGGATTGAATACCCGGAAAGAATCAGAGTTCACGTCGCCCACCCTGAACAAATAGGAGGAGTGGGCCACATGTCACACATAAGCCACCAGGTCGCACGACAGAAGAACACTCAACATAAAGATGCACACTCCATGTGAAATAGGAAGATGAAGATGAACTTTTTTGTAGTAGCAGTGACCAAGAGCCATCAACAATCAGCTCATTGATAAGGCGAGAGCTTCAAGCCCGATTGAAGGTGGCACACCCCCCAAACAAGCACCACTTGACGAGGGGGGGACGGGGAAAGCTAGAGGCCCATTCCCTTCGAGCCTTCTTTCGGGGTGTCCGGTGCACCTCATCTTATCATTTCATCGTTGCTCATTCCCGTGAAGTGTTTGGCCTTTCCTTCTCCACACCCCCAATAGGTCGCGCGCAATGTATCAGCTTTTCTTTTTTGTTTTTTTATTTTTTTCTAATATAATTATTTTTAACTCTCAATATATATTCCTATCCCTATGATAAAGCTTCCCAATTAGATTATAAGATTCAAACTTCCCAATTGAATTATAATGGTCAATTAAAAGAAAAATAAAAAATAAAAAAATTAAATATTTACGATATATAGTAGTAATATGTTTATGAGGTATAGTAATATATTTAGAATTTATATTCAAAGAAATATTGATTTAAAAAAAATATTGTAAGATATTAACTTTTTTTAAAAAAATTAATATAATTTTTTTTAATTCGGTATCCTTAGGATTTAGACTTCCCAATTAAATTATAATTTTCAAATTAAAATTTTTTAAGATTTTATCTTTAAAATCCATACTTTTCAATTAGATTATAGTACTTAGTTAAAACATAAAAAAAAAAATTAAAAAATAGACATAGTAATGTTACAAAGACATAGTAATATATTTATGATTAATATTTCAAAAAATATTAATTTTTTAAAAAAAATAAAAAAATAAAAGAAAACAGACTGATGTCGTGTGCGTGCAGTCTATATATTTTGACTTAAAACAAGAAAAAATCTAAAATTTTAAGTCAGTTTGATTATTTTTTTTTTCCCAGAGTAAATACATATTAATTTTTAACTCATTCCCGAGTAAGGTTAATAAAAACTAGACATGCTAATGAAATCAGAAGAACAAGACCAATGGGTCAAATTAGGCAAACCAATCAACTAGGACAATGCCAACTGGTACGGTCAACATGATACATCAACCACATCAAACTAAACAAATTATACAAACTTGTCAAATAAAATGCTTTTATAATTATAAAAAATATTCCATATCTATTTTTATAAAAATAGCATGCTTATGAATTAAACACAGACGCTCAATTTATGTACATTCAAAGTCAATCTGAACTTTGTTTGCGTCTGTAATATAACAAGCAGAAATCTGAAATAATACGCATAATCACTTCCATTTACTCTAAATTGACTCAAGAACACATGATTACATAAAAGACTGCAATCATGAGGTCAAATAGCAAGTCCCATTCTCCCATATCTGATATTTATTGGTCAAAAATGATATTAATGACATCTTTGTCCACCACAATAGAGGTCAGTGTCTCCTGTCCACACCCCTATATAGATGGTCTGTGCAAATGATATAGGAGACTGGTCATGGTGTGATCACAAATTTCATTCAGATGAGTTCTCCTTCTTCAGAGCTTGTATCTCTCTGACAACTTGATCTTTGTCTGCTTCAAATTGCTCATCCTCTATGGACAAATAGAGATCAATTGAGGTTGAGTCTTTGGGTCCAACAAAAAGTGGGGAAAAACATTCTGGTAATACTTCTTGTATGTGTTAAAGTTCGAGAATGAAAAACTTGAGCTATGCAAAGTAGGTAAAGGCTTTACCTTTGTCTAACTTGAAGTCCCTAAAAAACCGAAGAAGTTTATCCTTGTTTGTGAATAATATGCTTGTAATCTCAGGTGGCTTGTTTTGGTTAGCAGCAAATAACTAAATTTTAAACAAATACATAGTGAATATTTGGGAACTCACTGAATACGGCATGCAAAAATGAACAGAAAGAACACGATTGTACCTTGAATACATGGAAAGCCTCTATTTGGATATTCTTACTTGATTCCTGGATTGGAAAATTGATTAGTACAGATGAAGTTTCAGCATATAGAGCACAAATATATATACGATTTGCTGTTTAGTGTATTTTTACAATTACAAACAATCTGAAAGAGAAGCCATTAACTCCTCAACATAGGTTTGGTCTTGATTTAAAACCACCCCAATAGAAACGGAATAGATTGTTACAGGAACGAAAGAATTAAGATGAATGCTTAGAGCAACATCAACCAAGTATGGTATATCCACGATAGAATTTCATACAAACATTAGCATTTAAATGCAGAAGAAAAAAGGCATCCAGCTAATAGCACAAAAGCTGAGTAAGAATGTTACACACAGCTATAAAGATTGAACCGAGCTATTAGGTTCATTGTCAGGGACTGATAAATATGATGTCAAGAATGGTGATTTATCTAGATTACCTTGTGTCATACTTGTCCTTCCTTTGGTTGTAGGTGATATTTGTGCATTTAGATTATTTAGGAACTAACAAAAACGATGCATGTATGCATTCTAAAGTGATAAAAATATAAATATAGTGAATGCCTGCTTCGCTCCTCCCTGCCAACCCATTAGTGGTGGCTAATAAAAACTAGCCAAAATGCAACCGAGCATGATAAAGCATAGCAAAACAGTGGAAGTTCTATAATTCCATTCAAACAAATAGGCAGTGGTGTCTAATTAAGTAGATTCGTTCTGCTGCATGTATAAGGTATACATTATGGCACACAAAATGAAAAACTTGCAAAAACTGGATTTCATGGTTCCTCTAGATCGCCCAGGTTAAAAGTGCTGCATGTTCTAGGATTTTTTTAGAGCTGAGGAATTGACTTTTCACACTGTCATGAAAAAAGGGGATCTAGAATCTGCTTGAGTCAAGCAATATATAGACTTGGATCTGGACTGATCCTTATTTATATTTAAAATTGGTATTTCAGATTGAATAAGTAGCCAGACAAGGTAAGCAAGAATCAGGATAAAATATTGATGATAACCCAAATAACGTAATAACAACAATAAGTTAGCCAAAGACCTCGCCCTTTTGTGATACAGTTGGAGCCATCAAGTGCAGCTCATTGGTTGAACCAATATTCCCACAAAAGAGGATTGCTTTAATTATATTTTGATTGGTGTGTGTGAATTATAAGGGGAGGCCAGAAACAAACATATTATTTTCCTCTCTGTTTTCAAGCTAGCTACACAGACAAGGTCATTTTCAGTTTGTTGTCATCTTCATTCAGTTTCCAATCCCATTCCATCTTAAGCTTTACACCTAAACAAATTCAATCAAATTGCAATAAGGTCAAATAAGTTCACACGTAAAATAAGTTCACACATGGCAAAGACAAGCGAAGCCAAAAGACAAAAATACAGGCCATGATCATTAACAAACAATTACAGCAACCACCACTGCCACAGGGAATGGGACATAGCAATCAATTAAGTTTACACGTTTGTTAGATACTGAAACACTGAAATTCAAGAAGATTAAGAACAAAAACTGTATAAATCAGCATCAATGTTTGATAATATCTCAATATCTATTTTTAAATCCTTGCTTATACAACTACTATATAAAATTCTCCATAGTACAATTTAGAAAATTAGAATTTTCAATAAGGAATTACATTTGAGAACCTTCATATCTGAGACCAACAAAAGTAAAATAGTAATATATATGGTTCTGTTAAAGAGAAACCGTATGTTAAACACCACGGAGTTATTGACTTCTATAGAGAAGGATATACAACATAATTACAATAATACCCCTAGTTATTATGTTACAGTATTCTAACACTCCCCTTCAAGCTGGAGAATATAGATCATATGTACTCAACTTGTTACATATGTAGTCAATTCGAGAAATTCGCAGTGATTTAGTGAATATATCTGCTAGTTGATCATGTGAGTTGACAAAACTAGTAGATATTTCTCCTGATATGACTTTCTCTCTAACAAAGTGACAGTCAACTTCAATATGCTTTGTCCTCTCATGAAAAACTGGGTTCAAGGCAATATGCATGGTAGTCTAGTTGTCACATATAAGTGACATTTGTGTAACCTTCCCAAACCTGAGTTCCTAAAGCAACCGTTTTAGCCATATAAGCTCTTGACTAGTTATGGCCATAGCCCGATACTCTGCCTCTGCGCTGGATCTTGCCACAACATTCTGCTTTTTTCTTTTCCAAGAAACAAGGTTACCTCTGACAAATATACAAAACCCTGGACCTTTTATCAGTGGGAGATCCTGCCCAATCTGCATCAGAGTACCCTATGACTCGAGTATGTCCTTTGTCTGCATACAAAAGACTCTTTCCTGGTGCGCCTATGATATATCGAATAATGCGAGTCACAGCATCCCAATGTTCTTTGCATGGAGATTTGAGAAACTGACTTACTACACTTACCGCATATGAGATATACGGATGAGTAATAGTAAGGTAGTATTAATTGTCTGTACCGTTCAGGATCTAGAAGAGGCTCCCCTTGATTAGGCAGGAGCTTAACATTAGGATCCATAGGGCTGTCGACTGTCTTTGAGTTTAACATTCCTGTTTCTTCCGGAATATCTATTACATACTTTTTTGGGATATGACGATCCCCTATTTAGACTGTGCTACTTCTATCCCCAAGAAATATTTGAGTTTGCCGAGGTTCTTTGTCTAGAAATGTTTAAAAAGATGTTGTTGAGCTTGTGTCCAAACAGCTTTGCAAGTTTTGTGAGTACAGAAGACATTCTGAAGAGATGGATGGATGGTGGCTCGGATAATACAACACAATTGAACGTCAACCTTCTTCCATAGAGGGCGATCGGCAACTTGAACATCTTCTTCGGTTTGAGTGAAATGTGTCTCATAACCCTGCCCAACAAGCCAAAGCTCAATATGAGATGCCCAAGAGACATAATTCTTACCATCCAATTGCTCGGAAGAGAGGGGTGCAGTGATATGGTTAGTAAAAATTGAGATATCTGGCTTTGGGACGCCGTATGTAGCCATTGATTAGTTTGAAAGGAGCGGCACCAGCAGCACGGATAAGGAAGGACGGAAGTCGCACGGACGAGGGAGGACACACTGCACTATGGCAGCAGCAACTGCTGCTCGCGATACGCCGGCTTGAAAGAGGGCAGCAGCCCGACTCTTTGGCGACGTCGCAACTCCCCGATGACGACCCACAACAACCTTTGTAGACCCCTTTTGGGATGGGTAGGGATGGCAGAGGCGACGCAGAGTCGGTGTCGGGCGGAGGAAGGCGTTGCAGTGTTCCACTATGGATCTATAAGCTTGATCATAGAATCGTGCAGATCAGCGCACCTGAAGGCGATGGAGGTGGCGAGGAAAGCAGGGGCGCTGCTCTCCTACGACCCCAAGCTCCGACTGCCTCTGTGGCCCTTGGCAGAGTATGCGCAGCGTCAAAAATGAAGATCTGGACGTGCTCGCGACGTCAGGGTAGGTACGACAGGAGATGTTGAAGGCAAGGTAGAGCGCCAGGCGTTGACGATGAGGAGCAACGGTAGAGGTCTAGGTCACGAACAAAAAGCGAGCTCAGGTGCTCGGCTCACCTGGTATCCGCCGCCAAGAGAGTGAAGGAGGCAGTCAGCGTCGGTAAGGAGATGGGTTTAAAGAAAGGTGGAGCCGCCGGCGAGCGAAGGAGATGCGCTTTCGCCAGAGAGTGAGGATTGCGAGGTGCAGGCGCCGGTGCGAGGGAGACGCGAAGATGGGAGGCGGTGGAGGTAGAATCGGGGAAAATTAGAGTAATAGGAAGTTAGGGTTTTCTTTTAACTTGGCTCTGATACCATGTTAAGAGAAAATTGTGTGTTAGACACCATGGAGTTATTGACTTATATAGAGAAGAATATACAACATAATTACAATAATATCCTTAGTTATTATGTTATAATATTCTAACAGTTTCCATTTTTAGTAAAGAAGAAAGCATACGTACCCTCAGAAGATTCATTAGAATCATAAGATTGTCCTTTGAGCTAACATAGCGGACCATAACAGCAGAATTTGACCTGTCTAACAACATGTCTCCCAAAATCTGAAAACCAAATTAGTAGATACATAAAAGATACTTTTGGCACTAACTAATATATAATTGGATTGGATACATCATTTCTACTTTAGCAAATAAATTAGGAGTCAAGATATCAAATGATTATGCCAGTAAGAACAACAATGGAGAATTTGGTTCACAGGTTAGTCTTTTTCCCTATCAATTCCCATAGAATAAGTATTCCTTTTTATTACCAAAATAAACTTGGAATACCAATTCCCACAGAGTCATTACTTCCTAATCATCCCTCATAGTTATTTTCTACTCAATTTCTAGGGAATACATATTCCTACTCTATTCCATCCTCCAACAAAATTTATTTGCTATATTTAGCTCTCCAAGAAATATACATATTTGAACGAGTGGGGATAGAGCGGACCAAGCAAGCGAGGTGGGTAGGATAAGCCTAACGAGCCTCACAGGACAAGTCACTCAGACAAATTGAGTAAGCCTCGTGTCCCGAGCAGATCAGCAGGGCCAATGTACCATTTAGGCTGAACCAATCACTGGACCAAGAAAGTCAGGTGAGTTGGGCAATGTCTTAAAAACAAGAGAAGCAATGCCAGGTCAGTACCTTCCCCTCGCCATGCTTCTTAAAGAAAGAAAGAAAGAAAGAAAGACAAGTCATGCAAATCTGTTGGGCCTAGCAGATCAGTCTCGCCATGCAAACTGGGCAGGTAGGACAGATTGGGCTTGCTAACTGGCCAAACAAGCCAGGTTGATAGGGAGGGCCAAACAAGTTACAGAAGAAGGATACAGCAAGCTTGACCAAGTGACTTGTTTATATTTGGAGGGATATTTTATGATTGTCGAAACTTATTCCTCGTCCATTAATCATAGCATTCCTAGGAATGAAAATGGTCTACTTGTTCTATTCAACAAACCAAACAAAGAAACAAATATTCCTATTCTATTCCCCATATCCCTAAGAATGACTATGTTATCCCTATCAATTCCAATCCATGAATCAAACATAGCATAATTATGTTGTCTAAAAGATAATGAATTCCAACACGCAATACCTTGATAGCTTGCCTTCTTGTGACATAATTAGGGGATGACAGCAACCTTGAATTGAATTCTGTAAAAAACTGTCCAGGTAGTTGCAAAAATTAGAAACCTCCAACAATCAAAGTGCATCATTTAGATTTCAACAACTAAAGCTTCAAGATCTTATGACTATGATTATTTGCTTTTAGTATAAGATTCATTATTAGAAGAATGTAGTCAACAGAAGTTATGATTACAACCTAGCTACGATCCGAATATGGTTTATCGCTAAGCTGTTAATGTGGATCCTAGTAATTGATACTGAGGCACAAGTTTAAGCCAAACATTTGGTGGCATGCGTCAAAGTTGTTTTTTTTTGTTTTTTTTAAAAAAAAAACGCTGCAGTTATGCAGAGAATCTGTGATGTTTTAGCACAAAGTCAGTCCTATCTGACATTTTGTTCCTAAACCTATTGATCTAGATAAGATGTACATATAGAATTTCTATAGATAGATTATGATAAATTCACAGGATGATAAACCTTAAAAAACTTGTTTCAAGAGACCCTTTAGGTATAATTATTTAGATTATTAACAATAGATTATAGTCAAGCTGATATCTACTTCAAATGACAACATATCAAAGTCAATTTGCAGATGGCAACAATAAAGTAAATGATGGTTATATATAATTTAAGTTCATAGAAGTGTAAAAATAGATTTCCAGAGATAAGAAGTGATTGAAAAATTTAATCAACTATAAAGTACCTAAAACTTACTTGCCCAAGCACCAAGTAAATTGACCAAATGAGAAATCATTGAAGGAAGACAAGGGTAGCCAATATGTATTGTGATCAATGTGCTTGTTCACAAGAATGACCAGGAAATTAGGCCCAATAAAATAACCTCAGTTTCCTAGATTGTTAGAACTTAGAACAAGATAAAGTTGCAGCAGGTAGCACATGAAAACAGTAATTACTTACCCAATCATAATTCTTGGATAGAAATTCGGCTACAGTTGATTTATGCCGTGTTAAAAGTTCCTGAATTGCAGTTATGAATTAGCTTTGGATCTTGACTCTTTGGTACATAACAAATCAATGTAGAATAAGAATAGCTTAATTTAAGTAACTCATTACTGTACAATAAGAACGGCTTAATTTTTTTTGAATAATATGTGAAAATTCAGTAACTTATTCTTACTAACTGTTGTGGGATTGCGCTACTTATATTAAGAAGGCTGTACATTTTATTTATACAAAGTAATAGAATTTTTAAGAATAAAGGTTCAGATTTAAAGCACTTTGTCTGCAATACAAAGAGGAAACACTGAATAACCAGTAAACTAAAATAGCATTTAAATGGAATAAAATAGTTGCTTAAAAGCACAGGTTGACCTTAAAAGTGATAGTGACATCTGATGCAATGTCAAAATTTGGAATTTCAATATAATCAAAGAATTTCTGCATGTGTTCAGACTCAAGAATATACTTGCAAATGGATCGATAACAAAATTTATACACTTTCAAATAATTATACAGATTTGAATAAACCTTCAATGTCAAATCAACAGATCAGAAGCATGCATATGACTTAAAAGTCATATGATGGACAGAATCAACATAGCATCAGAAAAAATGATGTATATCATTCTTATCGATTTAAAAAATACTGTCGTGAGAAATTATTCTGGTTAATCCTTAAGTATACTCCTCTACCAAATATATATGTATTACTTTTATTGTGATTTTGCATTTGCACTTGTAAAAGTTGTATATTTAGAACTAGGTCTCTACATATTTACACTTAAGACCCTACACTTACTCAAAGATAACGAAAAAAACCCAACTTGTAGAAATGTATGTGTGACCTCTCAAGGACTTATATATTTACACTTAAGGCCCTACACTTATTCAAAGATAACGAAAAAACCCAACTTGTAGAAATGTATGCAATGACCTCTCAAGGACTTTAATTTGCCAACCTATTGCTGGAGTTTTAAACAAAGTGATGATCTCCTTGTATTGCATCTTTTCCCATGCAAAAGTGATGAACAATCACTGTATATGTAGTCCCTCGTCAAACAATCACATGAGGCAAAGTGCATAAGCTTGATTGTCAGAAAACAATTTTATTATTAGATTCACTAGATCATGACCGACCTCAGTAACAAAGACAAGCTCACATACGGTGACTCGATGAGAGAATTGTTCTATATTTTGGTTTTCACTTGACCTCCCCACACCATTTTTTTTTCTTTTCTCAAGATATCAAATTTTGCTTAAGAGAACGCAATAAAGCAATGTGAATTGCCTATCCATAGGCATCCTTGCCCAATCGACATCCATATGACATCAAGGTTCAAAGTATCATTCCATATTGTAGTTTTAATATATGGCTAAAATGGGAAGGTTTCAGTACTAAGTCATCCCAACACTCGACATCCTTAAAAATATGCCTAGAGAAATTTAATCTTTTTTAATCTAATAATATTTTTCCACTTGGCTTATTACCTCCAAATAAAAGCTTATGCAATTAGATAAAATTTTAGTGCAATGAGTTAAAAAAATATAACTATCTCAACTAACAACCACACCTTATTAATACCACAAAGAGTATTGTGCATCTTGTGGGAGCATCGATTTTTTTACATTTAAGTGAGATCCACCCAATAATTTTCCAATACCCTATTATAACACTACTATCATGATTTATGATATTAAAGCATGCTTCTCTACATATCCGTCAATATTTAACCAACAAAGATCGACTTAAATTAGCACAACTAAAACTAACGTATAGGTACATTTGGATATAGACAGCCCCAAAGCTCTCATGTGATGTAATAGAAGTTATATCATTGGAAGTTGGACTTGATCTATCGCAACTAGAAATAAAGCACATATAGGTACATAATTGGGATACAAATAGTTCTCCAAAGCTTTGATGTGATGAATCACCGTATAATTCATTAATACAATAGGAGAAGGCTAAGAATATAATGAACCTTTGATCAGCATCAATCCCAAGTACTCTTTTTAAGTATCCCAATAGTCATGAGCTTGATTTTTTGTTGCCTATATTCCAAATCTATTAACAATGGTGCTTAATGAATCTAGTGTTACGGCCATTATCCTATATATCATTTATGTAATCCTATTCAGATGTCCATAGTAAAGGTGGTTTAGGTGTTGGAGTTGAAGAAATATATCACCAATACATGGTGTCCGTTGTCAACACCTCTGTCATTAGTTGAATTGCTATCAACATCAGTATCATGCTTCTTGTCAGATTATAATAATAAAAGGTATTAAAGTTTCTTCAGTATTATCAAGTTTTTTGCTCATTGATTACATTAGGAGGATTATTCTTAATCACGACTTTGCACTTTTTTGTGTGAGCTAGTTTTCGTAAAATTAATTTCTTTCTATGTGCTAGCTAGCTATTATAGGAGTTTTGTATTTCCTTTTGTCTGTGACCATTGATCGTGCTCAGTGTTCAAATGTTTGCAAATATCTAAGTAGAGATCTAGATAATATAAATTTTCACTTGAAAGATGCATCGTCATCTTCATCATAAGCAAATCATTACATATCTTCAATCTACTAAGTAAAAAATTTGAGAGGTAATGGTGGATATCCCTCATCATCAAGTAATAAACCTTAGCTTTGATATCACTCAATTAATTCATCATTGAGTTATCCTCATTTGGACAAAGCCAATATGAAAAGGATCTACATCTTTTAATCTTTGTTCTCTCTTCTCTTTGATTATCACTCACAATACGTATGTATAGTGAACATAGACAATCTTCTCCAAAGGCAATAAAGGAGATGATTTCTCACGTTTATATGAATGAACGAGAAAGTGAATTAATTTTTCTCGTAGCAACTTGCAAGCATTAAATGTGAAATCTGCACTATAATCCATTTAAAATCCTCCATATTATACCTGCCATTCAATTGTAACTTTTAAGATAAAGTAATGTACAAATCTACAATAGTCTTTTAGAATAGTGTACCACATTTGTAAATATTTATATTCAGTTTGCATCATATTTATATTTGCAATACACCATAAAAAAATGTCCAAAGGTATTGAATGTCCCTTGAAATAATAGACGCCTCAATAGCTAATTCTCTATTTGGCTCGAGTCTTGATATTACTTCTTTAAAAGCCACAAGATCTCACCATTAGTAGATAAGTCATATCAATATTGCTATGTTGGATTAAGACAATAACGTATAAAATAGTGAAAGAGCATATATCATTTCATCGTCTCTTTGTTTCAAAATAAGTGATAAACATTGCCTATTATACCTTTGTTCATGTGGACAAAAATGTATAAGGATTATAGTGCCATTGTGGCTCCACTCGCAATTCCAGTGTACAAAGAAGTTTCCCATTTATTAAAGTGAATATAGTTTTAATCCAACTTTTTCAGTGGTGGCTCCAAGTCATAGGATCTCCCATTAACTTTCCTCATTAATTCATTAACGAAGTGATGGTTGCTAGGAATTTAGTTAATGATCAACCCTTTTTCACAATCTTCTGCAGAAGTATGAGTTTGTCACCATCATTAGATAAATAAGTCTGTTGCACATGATATCCAAAACAATATTGGATGTTCTATCTCCATAGCTCTCCAATGTTCTTGAAGTTAGTGTTGTTGTTGCTAACAATTGTGTTTTACATCTATTTCTCGCATTACACTATCCATTAAACTTTGTGTATAATTAGTATTGCAATATTCTACAATTACAACAATAAATTTGTAGATATTACCTTTAGGTTGCATTAATGAAGAAACTTGATTTACATCTACACTGATCTTGTCTAGCTATCACGCATCAATATAACCCTACACAGCCCAATTGTTTCTTGTGCAACATCCATGGTTTGATCTCTCCTATTTGTTTATACCAGCCAACAAATTTCAAATGAAATCGCAGGTGAGATACCAAGCTAGATTTTTTTTGATGTTAGACACCATAGTGACCATACTATAAAGAATATATTATTTGATAGATTAAGTGGAATTTGACTGAAGTGAAAAGCCCAATGTGCTTTAAGTCAGATGGATTTCTTCGTCTCGTTTGTATAGGTATGTCTATTGTAGTTTGTTTAGTAGCCTAGTCTAAGATCATCAACAATAATGTCTATAGTATGTCTTAGAGTCACCCCCACGAGCTGGGATGGTTGGTTCATGCAAAAGTGTTGTTGCCCATAGGTCTGAGATCGATTCCCAGCGGGTGCGGGATGCCCCGCTAGTTACCTCAACCCCTCCTTGCATGCGCTGTTATTGCTGGGTAAAGCCTTCCATGATTTACTTTCCTTCCAGACAGTGGGAGGCCATCCTGGAGGGGTGCCGAGGTGATAGTTTCACCTTTTGCTGCCTATAGTATGTCTTAGAGTCATGGAAGGAAAGATATCAATGCAACCTCATGATGAGGTCCCTTGAACAATTGTACTCTTGCCCAACATTCATATAACACTTGAGCCACTTCCAATAGCATCAATCATGACACAACTATGGCACATTCATTAGTCATACTGATCAGCATTGTGTTTTGGTAATTAACTAGGATGGTATGATTCAACCATGCCACCAATAGTATAAGATTTCAAACCATATTGTAAACCTTAATTATCTTTTTCTCCCAACAATTCTTCAAGTGGAGGAGCATTGAATTTACCTAAAAGGTCAGTTGATTCTCAAAAGAAATCCTATCCCGTAACCGATTCCCTGATCCAAGTTAATTTGTGGCAGAATGGAAACTAACTCTTTTATTAATTTGGTGTTAGATTATTAGAAATATATCAAGACCCTTACCAAGAGGCCAAGAGCAAAGAGCAATCTATCAAGGAAAAATAAAGCAGCCACTATCAATCCACATGAAGACGACAACAAGCTTTCCTTACACTGTCGATGTCATAATCTTGAACACTAATATAGACATAGATAATGGCAGCCACAGATACATTATTAAAAGAGAGACAAAATTCCTTCTCATTGAAAATCAGAAAGTACCTAGCTACACTTTGATGTCGAATACATTCTCTTAGCATAGCCCCATAATGCAACGCAATGTCCATGTTTTCATAACTGCAGATGAGAATTATCCAATTAACCTATGAAACTTTGCTGTATACAAAAATAATAAATACAATATTAGCAAAGTCCTAAGTTTGATATGGCCAAAGTCAAAGTTGTCATAATTCACATAGCATAGTTGATGTAACATTAATGAACAACTAAAAACTAAGAAATCTTGAACCGTGAGTGTGTAGTTCAATGAAAGTGACGATATATGAACACACTCATTGCTACCATCATCTTTTAATGAGCTGAATATGGCTACCAATTTAATAAATGGGTAGTCCAAATTTAAAAATATTTTTCAAATCATTCTTTGTTGTGTTCAGAATGAGCTTCAAGGTTTATACATAAAGTAGTTGAAATTAGTAACAGGACATCATTTGTAAATCACAAATCCCAGTCATACATAAGAATATATACAAAAAAAATTACTAATCATGATTACAATTATCAACTAGTACATAAGAATATAGTTAATTAATAACAGCTTCTGTGACATACAACCTTTGGTTATTTGAAGATTAGACTCAATGATATCAATTAGACAACTTCTTAACCAGTTAATTGTTGATAATCTTGTTGTTTTGTTTTTCTTTACTTGAAGAAATCAATGGGGCAGACCAAGTATTATACTTCAATATGAGTCAGCATCCAAAATGGAATCACCACAATTGAACTCTGGCCTTAACAATCACTTTAAAGCAGTATACATGTATATTAAAGGTTACTACTAAATCTTCTTCATTTACACAAATATAAAAACACTAATATGCTATCAGTGTGATCAACCAAATTCCTAGAGGGACAATAAAATACTAAAACAGAAATTCGCTTGAACATGTCAACTGTATCTTAGAAAAGAGAAATTACAACAAAAGCAATCAATTGAACATCCAAAGAATGGTTTTTTATTTTTTGGCAATCGCAATAAATCAAAATCTCACCCAGAAATTAAAATGTCCAAAAGATCTTTGTTGGCTTCCAAATAATCAGAAGCAATTAACCTTGATTGAACCTGTTGCCTTTGCAAATTTGCCACAACTTGAGTAGCATCTTTTTTGGCCTTTAAAATGACATGAACCAAATTTTAGCTTCAAATCAGTAAATAACTCTTAATCAAGAAGATTGGAAAAAATCATAGATATGTATGAAACCTTTAAAAAAAACTCAAATCTATGGAAATATTAATCATTCTGAAAATAGGAACATTTAAGTAGCAAATTACTTCTAAGTTCAATTTTGGAAGACAAACTATTAATAGTCGCAAGGTGTTCTGTCGGAAGAACTCTTGAGTCAACTTTGTACAAGCTTCAACAACTGGCTCTGATTCACTATTACCATAGAGAACAAATTTCAACTCCCGTATATTTTTACATAATTCTAACATCTGCAGAACAATAAATCACAGATTAGCTTGCAAAAGGTAGAATGCTAGACTGAATGTTTGATGAAATGACAAGTAAATTATTGGAAAAGATCAACATGATCCATGTAGCACCATGTTTTACATATGCATTAAAAGTCATGGACTATAGATAAATATATTAAAATGCATAGCAATAGTGTTAGAAAGCGTTGAAAATAGAATCAATCAATCAAGATATTGGCATGATCTTAAGAATATTCAAGCTGTACAAATATGTAGCTTTTAGGAAAGTTAATTAATTGTAATTAGCTATTTCCTTTTTTAGTTCCTTTGTATATCTTTAAATAATGGGCATGTAAACTGATTTGAAATAGAATAAAAAGATGCAACAATCTTTTTGGTATCAAAGCCACTTTTTGTCTTTTTTTTTAAACCTTAGCAGTTGATTTCTTTTCTTTCTTTCACTATGTCTAAAATTCTCAATTCCTCTCCTATTGTGTCTTCTGAAACCACTGAAACCAAGAATTCCTATGTTGAATCTCGTCATGTTCAAATCACCACAATTCGACTCAATGAAGATAATTTTTTAAGGTAGTCTCAATCAGTTAGGATGTACATCCAAGAGAGGGGAAAAATCGGATATCTCACTAGTGAAACCTGCAAAAACAGGTCCAACCTTTGCAACATGGGATGCAGAGAATTCCATGATAATGGTTTGGTTGGTCAATTCTATGGAGGAAGACATTAGTGCCAACTACATGTGTTACCTCACTGCCAAAGAGCTTTGGGATAATATTTGTCAGATGTATTCTGATCTTAGCAGCCAGTCACAAGTTTATGAGTTGTTGTTGCATTTTGGAGAGATTCGACAAGGGGGAGATAGTGTGACGAGATACTTTAATATCCTGAAAGGCCTATGGCAGGACTTGGATCGTTTATTGATGATTATGAATGGAAAAGTACTGACGATTACATTTATCATCGAAAGATGGTGGAAAATAACAAGATTTATAAATTTTTGGCAGGATTGAATGTTGAATTTGATGAAGTAAGGGTAGAATAATTGGAAGACAACCCCTTCCATCCATTGGAGAGGTATTTTCTAAAATACGGTGAGGAAAGTCGCCAAAATGTGATGCTGAGCAAAAAGGGGACAGTGGATCCCTTGAAAGCTCAGCATTGACTATTGTTGATGCTAACGCTGCTCGATCAAACAGTAGTCAGTGGAAAATTGAAGGAAAACCTCGAGTTTAGTGTGATTACACTATAAAAAACCAACCCATACTCAAGATACTTGCGGGAAACTTCATGGAAAACTAATAAATTTGAAGGGTAGCAAACCTGGTGACAAAAATAGCTCTGGGACTCCTTTAGCAAATGAAGTCGAGGCCAGTTTCTTCACCAAAGAGCAGGTGGATCAACTCTAGAAGCTACTTAAATATAATCCACCACTGGTATTCCTAGTGGTTCTCTTGCACAATTAGGTAATACTTCCAAAACCCTATCCAACACCATCAATTCCACACCTTAGATCATTGACTCGAGTGCATTAGATCATATGACAAATCTGTCCCATTTATTTGAATCTTATTTTCCTTCTTCTGGCCATAGAAAAGTTAGAATTGCATATGGGAGTTTTTCACCTATTACAGGGGCATGTTCAGTCAAAATTTTAGAAAAAATTGAACTGAATTCCGTCCTTCATGTTCCTAAACTTTCTTGCAATCTTTTATCTGTTAGTAAGTTGTCGAAAGATTCTAATTGTCGTGTCGTATTCTTTGACTCCCACCGTGAATGATGACTGGCCGTGCTAGGATGTTAGGAGGCCTCTTCTATTTCGATGACAGCTCTTCGTGCAATAAACAAGCTCATGGCTTAAGTGGTAGTTCTAATTCTACTTCTGTTTGTTTAAAAATTATGCTCTGGCATCATAGACTAGGGCATCCTAGTTTTCCGTATTTAAAACATTTGTTTCCTAATTTATTTAAGAAGTTGGATTGCAATTCCTTGAATTGTGATGTTTGTCATTTATCAAAAAGTCATCGAGTTTCATATAAGTCAAGGCCTTATCGTGCATCAAGACCATTTTATTTGATTCATAGTGATGTTTGGGGTCCATCAAAAAATTACTACTTCAACTGGAAAAAACATGGTTTGTCACTTTTATTGGCGATCATACTCAACTTTGTTGGATTTATTTGATGAGTGAAAAATCTAAAGTTGAAAAATTATTCACAGATTTCCACACTATAGTTGAAAATCAATTTCAAACCAAAATAAGCATTCTTCGAATTGATAATGGTACTGAATACTTTAACGAATGTCTGGGGACCTTTTTAAAAGGGAAAGGCATTGAACACCAATCCACTTGTCGTATTACTCCTCAACAAAATAGACTAGATGAAAGAAAAAACTGACATTTACTTGAAGTTGCCCAAGCAATAATGTTTTCTATTCATGTTCCAAAGTATCTTTGGGGGGATGCAGTTCTAATAGCAAGTTATCTAATTAATAGGATGTCAACACGTATCTTAAATTATATTATAGCTCTGCAGAGTGTGAAAAATATCATTTCTGATTTGCCATTAAAGGTATTTAGTTGTACTATTTTTGTCCATATACCAAATCACTTGCATTCAAAGCTGATCCTAGGGCAGAAAAGTGCATTTTTCTTGATTATGCTCCTAATAAAAAAGATACAAATGTTTGAATCCCAATACAAAAAAAAAAAAAAATAGTTAGGATGGATGACATTTTTTTGGGGAAAAAAACAAAAAAACCTTCTTTAAACAAAATGATCTTCCGGGGAAGATAGAAAAGAGTGAAGATCAATTTTGGCACTCATATGTACCTATGCCGAATGTGTTTTTTCCATAATTCAACCAAAATTCTGAAATAAACCAAGAGACACAAGTTTTAACTAATGAAAATAAAGAAAACCCTAGTTTATTGGTGTCAAATGTAGAGAATTTATAGACGGGGGAGAAATACTATCAAAGATTCCTAATCTTTTTGCCTAAGTTTTGTGTTTTTAGTAGGAAACGTTTTCGTCAAAAGGGTGAGGATCATACAACTATCCCTAAAAAGTTTATCATCACTTCCGGAGTCAGGTCAATTGGACACTCAAAATTCTATAAGTAATTCTCTATTCTAGCAACCATGCTTCACAATAATATACCTATTGCCATTAGGAAAGATGTTCGAACCTGTACTAGTCATCCTATTGTCAAATATTTGTTGTATCATAAGCTTTCCAACAATTATAGGGCCTTTGTCTCAAATATTACTCACCTGTTTGGGTCAAGAAACATCCAGGAATCTCTAGATCACCCGAATTGGAAGTTAGCAGTACTAGAAGAGATGAATACTATTCGGAGAAATGACACTTGGAAGGTTGTTGATTTATAGTGGGATGCAAATAGGTGTTTACCATTAAGTGCAAAGTTGATGGTAGTGTAGAAAGGTGCAAAGTTAGACTCGTAGCTAAGGGATTTACACAGACACGAAACTTTTGCGCCAAGTTGTAAAAATAAATTCAATCCGAGTTCTTATCTCTCTGGCAGTACATTTTGATTGGTCTTAATTAGAGGTAAAGAATGTCTTCCTAAATGAAGACTTAGAAGAGGAAGTGTTCATGGAGTTGCCACCGGGATTCAAGGAAAAATATGGCAGAAATAAAGTATGTTGCTTAAAAAAATCTCTTTATGGACTTAAGCAGTCACCAAGATCTTAGTTTGAGCGATTTAGGAAGACTGTTAAAAGTCAAGGTTATTGCCAAAGTGAAGCGGATCACACCGTGTTTTTCAAACGCTCTAAAGGAGGGACGATTACCATCCTGATCGTCTACGTGGATGACATAATCTTAACTGGAGATGATCATATTGAACTTACAAGATTAAAAGAAGTGCTTGCCAATGAATTCAAGATCAAGGAACTAGAAGTATTGAAATACTTCCTTGGTATGGAGTTTGCATGATCCAAAGACGGTATATTTGTTACACAAAGGAAATATGTTCTGGACCTTCTCAAGGAAACAGGTATACTAGGTTGTAGGGCAGCTGAGACACCCATGAAGTCTAATATTAAGTTCCAACGAGCCAAACCTGAAGAAGTTTGAAGAAGAGATAAGTACGAACGGCTAGTTGGGAGGTTTATCTACCGTTCGCATACTCGCCCTGATATAGCTTTTGCAGTTAGCGCTGTAAGTCAGTTTATGCACTCTTCAGGTCCAACACACTTCGATGCAGCTTACGGAATTTTAAGGTATTTGAAGGGAACTCCAGGAAAAGGTCTATTGTTTAGAAAGCATGGGCATCTTCAAGTCGAAGCTTACACTGATGCAGATTGGGTTGGAAATGTCACTGATAGAAGATCAACTTCGGGCTATTGTACATTTGTTGGGGGTAATTTGGTTACATGGCGTAGCAAGAAGCAACATGTGGTGGCTAGAAGTAGTGTTGAGACTGAGTTTCGAGCTCTTGCTCTTGGTGTTTGTGAGACAATATGGATCAAGAGATTATTGGAAGAATTGGGAGTTTCATATTCATTGTCTATGAAAGTATACTGCGACAATAAAGCAATCATCTCCATTGCACACAATCAAATTCTTTATGATAGAAAGAAGCATGTTGAGATTGACAAGCACTTCATCAAGGAAAAATTAGATAATGGTCTGATTTATATGCCCTACATTCCAACTACTGAACAAGTTGCAAATATACTCACTAAAGGATTGTCATCAAAACAATTCGAGTATTTGATTGACAAGCTGACTATGGAAGATATCTTCAAACCAGCTTGAGGGGAAGTGTTGGAAAGTGTTGAAAATAAAATCAATTAGTCATGATATTAGCATGATCTTAGGAAGATTCAAGCCGTATAAATATGTAGCTTTTAGGAAAGTTAATTAATTGTAATTAGTTGTTTCCTTTTTTAATTCCTTTGTATATCTTTAAATACAGGGCATGTAAACTGATTTGAAATAGAATAAAAAGATACAACAATCTTTTAATAGTTCTGGTGATTAATTGGTTTTCTATCTCATGTAATTGTCATTGACATCAGACAAGTTAAGATATTAATACAGCACTAGTCCAAGATAATCTTGTCGTGATACATTGTAATTACTTTACCACATAGTATGTGAATATATGGTTTAAATTTCGTACCATGCTAAGCGAAACGAACGAAATTTATTGTTCCATCTGCCGCCCAACACCAGCACTGCGGTGACCTCTACGGGGTCAAGAGACTCCATGATTCAATATTTTTTCCTTTTAAAAAATATTATTATTATTACTATGTATTTTATTTTTTTTAAATATTTAAATTAAAAAAATATTTTAAATTAATGTATTTTATATTTAAAAAATACCAAAACTATATTCCCACGGCACGATACGATACAGAAACTATATCGTTTTGATCATAAATCAAAACTCCGATATGACTCAAAATTTTAAACCATGTGTAAAAGCACATCAACTAAATGTAGCGATAGTGTCAACAACGTATCGAGGTAGTGTTGCTCGGCACCAATCAGGAGGAGGAGGAGGAGGATGAGAGTTTAGACGAAGAAGAAGAAATGGAGGAATTCCACAGATGACATGGCAACTAAATCATACCTCACAGAACTCACAATGCCACTAGTCTTACAAAAGAAGGCGGAAGGCCCCATGGCTCTGGTGGCAGCTTCTATAACTGAGGAATACACTTGCTCTCCTCCTCATTTCAGCATCATGCTTCCCATTGTGACTCCGGTGGTGACTCACAAAACTAAGGAAGATGATCACAACTCTCCCTCGCCTCTATTAGTTGTGTTGATGTGTTCCATATGACAATGGATGTATGTTGTCCGACATATAATGAAATTTAAATGCTTGGCATCTACTAAAAATTTTGTTTTAACTGCATGACCAGTGACAATAATGTTATCTTACTCAAAGCAATCAAATTATACCAGCCACTAACTTTAATTAACAAGAGGAAAAGCACCAACTATTAAGGTAAATGCCACTACAAAATTTATGATGTGGAACCATGGTTATAAACTAATATATTGCATTTTTTGTTTGATAATAACATGAGAATTTTTTCCCCTAGACTGATAAAAAGCTTTAACATAATTGAAATTGATAGCACTACTTAAAACTTGAACCTTATATAAGTATTGTATATCAAAAGAAAGAAGGCCAAACAAGGTAAATAAGACTTTCTAGTGTAGTTTAGATACCAAAGATAGAAATGATCATGCTTGCAAAAAGAACTCCACATAATCTCACAACTGGTTTGCATTGGCTAATAGTGTGATCCTCAAAAGGTCAAAAGGTCAAAAGTAAAAGATTGCAAAATTTCTGAATTTGAAATAGAAGACTTATAAAATTATAAGAAATAATGATAATAATAATAATAATGAAAGACCGATCTTTGCAACTCAGCTAAAGAAATTAATCACCATCATAAGTGTGTTAGTGGCAAATATTTGGGGTTGGCTTCATGGACATTATCCTCCCTTCATTGAACTCTACGCAAGACAATATACATCACCATTCCATATTTGTCTTTGGGGTTAGTTACATGGATCTTATCCCTCCAAGATCTAGTTAAAAATTCATGTCTATAGATTTATAAGATTTTTTAACATTGATTGTCTAGGTCTAATGCAACTTTCAACTTTGTTTGTTCAATCTAGGGATTGACATTGGCACTCTTCATGCAAGACTATAACACAAGTAATATTCAGATCAAATAAATCACTTTTTCTTACATTAGTTAGAGTTTTCTTAGATCAATCTCCACTCTTTACACTTCCAATACTAATAGACCCAATTCATCATAGTTGTAGAACATATTAGTCAACTTTGAACAATCCATGTCATCTCACTTCACTTTTTCTCATTCTATCATCTACTGTAATTATGTACAAATGCTTCTAGATAATAGTATTTTATATTTTTCTAATAACTTCATACATTAGTCTTAGCATTCTCTTTGTACTACATTGTCTGTTGTCAGTGTAACTATCCAACACTAATCCAAAGGCCACCTGAAAGCAAAGATAATGAATGCCACAATGAGTTTATGGCATAAAAAAACAAATTTGCTTCGATAAAAATATCTCAGTAGATATCATGCATCTCCAATCTGCAGTAAAATATTGAGTTCTCTATATAAAATCAACCTTTTGGTTATGTTGATATGAAGGAAAAGTGAGTTAGGCAGGGCTATTTGGTTCAACTGAAACACGCATCAAGATGACAGTATACTTCAAACAAAAAACTTAAATCAGAATTGGCAGAGACAAAGACATACTTCAAGAACAAGCAGCATACCTATTCTGATCATAATTCACAATAGGTATATAACTGTCACAGGAGATAGCAAAGAGTTCTATAACTATTGCCCATCTATTCTAGGAAATCTAAATTTGCAGAATGTGCATACACACCACATGAGACCGGATAAGAGACTGCATCTAACAGTACTCTGCAACATGGATCAAAGACACCTTGTGTGCTGCACCAAATGAGCAGCACTACCATTTTGCACATGCCCAAACTTGAAATGTTGTAGAAATGGCAGCACCGAGACAGAGGTGGACAAGTAAATTCCAGTTTGTAACTAACTAAATGCCAATATAAGGGAACGATTGTCCAAAAGAAACATGATTGAATACTAGACTGAAATGGATTTGTGCTATCCGATATAACCAAGCGGCTCAACTGATTAACGCACTTTCAGTTAACCAACAAAAAGGACCATTACGTGGAATCCGACTTAAATTAGAATATCCTGAATTGAATGTTGATTTTTCGTATCGAGAACATATATCAAGTCTAATTGCTAGACGAAGGAAACGAAGTGCTCAAGTTCGAGTTCAGTACTGAGCAATAAGATAAAACAAGCCGATCCCCTTGGAACCGCTAACCTTCTCCTCACGCTTGGGGTCCCTGGAATTCGCGTTGAGGTCGATGTAAACGAGGAGTTCCCGTGTGTGCCGCACGATATCGGCCGGAGTCCGCGGCTTGGACTTGAAGAGACCCTTCATTGTGCGCCCCAGCGTTGATCGCCAGGCACCGCCACACCAGACTGAAGCAGGATTTTTCCGGTTAGGGTTCGCGTTCGAGAAGGGCGGAAAAGTCGAGATTTAAAAACCTGGGGCTCCGGTCGCGCGAGCTCGATCAGAATCGGGGCGCTACGATCAGCCGACGCCGAGAACGGCTTTTATGTTCGTCTCTCGATCAAAAAGAATAATAAAAAAAGGAAAATGAAGAAAACGAGCGGTGGAGATTTCTGTATTATTGAATTTTAGGACTTGAAATTGGATTTCTGTCTTATGAGACTAGCATCGCCTCCACCCACGTCGTACTCGTGTTTTATAAATTTGGTGGAGCCCGTGGAAAACCGGTATCCGTTGCGTTGGTGGAGAACGGAGGACTCGGTATCCTGTCTTCTCCGGCAGAGTGAATGTGAAAGATAAGGAGCTACGGCTACGTATTTTTAACTCATTTCGTTTGCGTTTGCACCATTTTGCTAGTGATCTTGTCGGGAGGACAGCATTGACTTGAAAGAAAGCTCCGCCAGAAAATCTAGCCCGAGCAAAATAATGAAAGTCTCTGGAATTATTATATCATAAAGTATCTGTTTACTAGGGATTTTCTTTTCACTATGAATTCTTTTCCGGTCCATCTTTCGAAGATCCACAATTAAGAGTTATATATATCTTCATCGAAGAATCTTCCAATCATACAGGTTCTATGCAATTTTGATTTTCACATTTATCAAAAACAAACAAAATCCAACTTGTATCATCTTGATTATTAATTATATTTTGAAACAAAATTGATTGAATTTAATTCCAAATAAAACTTCCTTTATTTATGATTCATCAATGGATCCATCTTCATCTTCTCCCCAGCCAAACAGTAGAAACACCTACGATTCAATATGCACGAAAGAAGTGAGCTGCCTGAAGTTGATCCACACTTTCTCCCACACCACCGCCTGGTAGTCGGCCGCCGAGCCTCCGCCGTCCCTAGCCCGCAGCACCAGGCGATAGTTGATCCCGGCCACCACCTGCGTCTCACCCGTCACCACCTTGTCGAAGGTAAGCTCACCGTGCTCCCGCCTGTTGTGCTCCTCCACGGCGAAATCGCCGAGCTCTCTGACGTGGGAATCCTCCACGTCCTTGATCGGCGCCCACCCGCCGATGCCGATCTTTCTCGAAGCCGACGTGACAGGGATCGGATGGGCAGTTGTTGGAACAGCAAGGAAGAGGAGGACCAAGAGAAGCGAGACTGGCCTCATTAGGGGCATCATCGTGATCATGGCCGCCAGCGCCGCTCAACTTGGAGTGGCTGAGGATGAGAAGGTGGAGTACGTTTATAGAGCGGAGGTTGGTGGTTTTTTGGCAGCGTGTGGCATGCGTGTCACAGGTGGAGAACGGCTGCAACTAACAGAAAGGTGGCAAGTGCTGAAAGCATCGTCGACTCTGACTCATGCGGTTTTGCTGAACGTGGTTGTCCTAAGGGATGGCAAATCTCACAAACTATCTGACATGAGAATATGACAATAGAAGTATATCTATAGAAACATGAGAATTTGGATATCATACATGATCTGAGACTATGAAATAGGTTCCTTGTGGGACTTTTTGGGGATTTCATTGCTTTTTCCCTTGTTAGGGATTTCCTTCGCAGAAGGAAAGCCTCACGACGATGCCGCCAACGGCCCCGCGGACTAAGGTATGCACATGGAAGGAGACATTACTTTATTCTACTGAGCAAGATGTATGACCATCGATCTCTTCCAAGGTACCACCAGGGTTATTGATTTTGAAAGAAACTTTATTCAGATCATAACATGCTTGTATATACTTTGCATGGTGATATGATTTCAAAGGAAATACAAGAATATTTAAAAAACATCAAGGGATAATCTCAGCCATAGGATCTGATAAGGACTCGATGTCACAAATTTAGGAAGCTGGACCAAAATAGGAAAATGGCCTGACGTTATACGATATCAAAGCAAAGGATGATCTGCAATCATACAACTCCTATTTACAATCAACTCCATCTTGCAACTATCAACTACATTGGCATCAACTACAGTTAAGTTTGGAACCTTTGGATAGTTGCTCAGGTAAAGGTGTTTGAGCCCTTATTTGTGATTATTCAAATACAATATCTGAATATTTCAAATTTTGAACTGATAATATCATCTGTACTTTTAGAGATTTCCCTGCAGGTTTATATGAGACCTTCACCTTGTATTTTAGGTGATGTTTTGCTCCAGTATTGGTCATCAAAACGTATTGCTACTAAGATTAATTTCCATATTGATTTGATACAATCCAATTAACCGTGGCATGACATTTGCATGCGATTATCATAGAATATGACACACACAAAAAAGAGAGTATATGAAGGTTAAAGGACAAAATGGACAACATTGCCCCAGATTGATCTTCAACTAAATAACATTCCAAGCAACAAATAGAATTAACATTAATATTGAAATATAGAAATCCTTATTACCTTCAAGGCTTCAACCAAAATCATCAGAACAATGGCTAAACAAAGCTTAACATAGAGAAGCATGAATTTCTCCCGTACAGACATTTACATTAATTTGGAGTGTGGTCAAACCAAAGACATAAAGCTAACAAATGTAACCAAGCACCTAAGTATCATAATCACGCCTATTAAAATAACAAAGTGCATTTTGTAGAAATCATATGCAACAAAAACAGGTGGTAAAATGATAGATGTCATAGCATAATTTTGGTCCTAAGTGAAATTTGATCATTACAAGTCAATGGTCGACTACCAGTTGACTGGTCCTAAGTAAAATTCGACAATTACAAGCCAACGGTCGACTACCAGTTGACTGATCAAATACCAGTCGACTGCTACAATAACTACTACCGTAAAATCCTAATCTTAGGATTTGACCCCTGAGTACATTCACTCAGCACTCGTCCTCACCTGACCAATCTAAACCTAGCCTTCTAGCCTCCTCCATCAGCCTTGGTCCCTCGGATGTCTCCTCATCCTTCACGCCTTGTCTTCTAGAGCTTCCATCGTTCTTGTCATTGTTGTCAAGTCTTCCTTGGCCAAGAGGTCGTGCCTCCAGGACTTTATCCATTATCAAGTCACACTTGGACTTACGTTGCCAAGACTACATGCTTGGACTTACACCGTCAAGACTCACCCTTGGACTTTCCTCCTTTGCCAAGGTCACACTTGGACTCTCCTTGTTGTACCTGTATCCTGCACACTCACAATGCATATCAAATACAATAATAAATCTAACTTAAACCTTTACTCATACATTAACACCTAGGGTACCTGCATTGCTCCAACAATCTCCCCCTTTTTGATGTTTGGCGGCCCGTTTAAGTTAGGGAAACATAAATGCAATAACAATATAAAGTAACTATGCAAATCACACATGCATAAACATGGAATCTAACTCTAGGCTCCCCCTTCACCTAAGCTCTCTCTTGAGCTAGGATTTTTCATAAAGTTAAACTTCTCCATCTTTGCCAACAAGTGAGCAATTGCTCCCCCTTCACCTAAGCTCCCCCTTGAGCTAGGTTTTCTTGCAAAGGTGTGTAGGTTTCCCACTTAAACTAACACTTCTCTCCTTTTGCCATACATCAGAAAGAGCTCCAATCATATCCCAATTATTGGACTCTTTAACCTCTAATAATCATAAACATCATGTATTAATTCCCTATAAGATTACATATATATTCACCACTCTTTTGATCATTTTTTAATACTAAAAAATATTTTCAGACTGTATCAGTTGACTGCCATTAACCCCAGTCGAATGTCCTCTTCAAAATGAACTCACAAAAATATTCTATGCTTGTGAATAGTGTTACCAGTCGACTAGTAAATGTTGCAGTCGACTGGCACTCTATTTCAGCCAAAAACAGCATTTCTGACTCAACTTCAGAAATGCACCAAAAATTTCATAGACCTCCAAAAAATTTTAAATTTTGTGGAGATGTCCATTTTACCAATATCTACTTGGAAAATATATATATATAAATATATTGATCACAGATGCCAAGATTGATAAAAATCTAAAACTAGTTAAATGGTTCATTTGAACCTTGACCTAAAGTCCTAATTTTGACTTTCTCTTGATGTATCTGTTCATGCTAAACTATAATGCATCCCTAGCATTAGTTTATATGACATCTATACATCAAAAACTATTTTTCATGCAATATGAACTCAATTCATATTTTCATACATGAAACTCAACCCAATTGTGCTAATTTCTTGGATTTGAGACTCAAGTCCGTCTCCAAATCACTTGGCACATTTGATAACTCATCTACCATGGGTCCCAAAGGCTCTTCCTAACCTTAGAACTCTTAACCTTAATCATCTCCCTAGGTGACTCATCTAACCTGGCTACACCCACATTGTGTACCTTAGTAGACTTCTTTTTCTTAACCTTGGGTACCTTATCCTTTCCATAATCATTGTTAGAGTGTATACTAAAAGTCTAGCTTTTTATAAACATTTATTTTGAAATAAAGAATCACATTGGTCAAATGTCTACATTTATATGCTAAGTATAGTTATTCAATTAATTTATATTGTAGATAACATGGTGTGTGGTGTCACATACAGAAGATCATGTTATCAATTCCTTATAAATTATAAACAGTAGCTCACGACTAAGATGGAAAGGAACAAACTATTGGAATAGTCGTAGTGTAATTTGGTATTAGTTTATCTTAACTATAAAATTACACTAGTACACTCTGAGTGTATTGAGCATGACCATTTAAGGTAAGTTCTTTTTATACTGATCTGGAGATTAACTTAAGCATTGGAGTGGATTAGCTTGGGCACCCTCCGCCATCTTTCTAATTCTCTATTCTCCTTTTCTTGTCTTCTAGCAGGTTTGTAGGCACGGTTGGCCAGAGACTTCCTCCATGTGTTGACTTCCTTTTCTTGATTTCTTTTGAAGGTTCAATGATTTAGTCAAGCAGAAGCTAGCTCACTAAACTTGCTAGCATCACTGATGGTGCCACATTCCTCCTAGTTATAGTGGTTGGGTCAATATCAGGGACACCGCATCGAAGATCCAACCCTCATCAATTTCAAATAGGATCAAATTTAACTTTATCTATGGGAAACGCAAGCCTGATCTGAGATGTGAAGATGAATGGCGTCGTAAAACTCTCTATTCTCACCATGACCCCCGAGGATTTCGACAAACACATCGCCATCATAGTGTAAGAAGAAGATAGAATTTCTTAGACGTTATTTTCGTTCGAACATTGCCCTATAAGTTCATGAGTCTTTGTCCCCGTGAAATTCTTATTCTCCAAATCCTCAGTTGGCACAAGAGTTTGGTTTTCTATTATACTCTCTCACTAACTCCGTAGATATTTGAGAGTCGTGGAATCGAGCCTATTATTCGCTCTTCGACTCCGTGGATATTGGAAAGTCGAGGGATCGAGATATTATCTTTAATGAGGATTGATATTCTACTTTCTCCCCGACTCCACAGGTTTTGAGTAGTCGAGGGATTGAACTTATATATTCTCTCCCCAGTTTCGTGGGTATTTGGGAGTCGGTGTTGGATCGATGCACGTCGATGGGGTCATTTTCGTACATTTTCTTTTCGTGTTTCATCGTGTTCTTTTTTACAAAGTTAGTTAGTAGCAACGGAAATAATAAATCAAACAATAAAAAAAACACGTGGGGTTTACTTGGTTCCCAACCCCCCAAGGTCAGTACATCCAAGGCCTAATCATAGGAGGCACCCATCGATTAGTGGTCTCCTTTCCAGAAGCTTTCCGAAGGTGGAGAAACTCATCTTACAGTTTGAAATTCAAGCACAAATAATAATAAATTAAATATAACTTGAAATAATCAAACCAAACAAAATATGACGATCAATCCGGAAGTCCTGAGTGTAGCACACCCTTCTTGGAGCTTCCTCAGTCGCAGAGCTTCACAATAAGTTCGTCTGAGTGTAAAGATGAAGAGTAGGATGAAAGAATTTATGTATTGAATATAGAGCTTTTGTCTCCTTTTATAGAGTTAATCAAATCTTTATCTGGATCAACTCTTATCTGGATGAAATCTTATCTCTAGCCACATCATCTAGCTTATCCTCGTCCTGATCCAAATCATAAAGATGATCTTTTGCCACATCATCTTCTATGTCAATATTTTTGACAACTCAACAATCTAAACTAAACCCAGTCGATCTACCGAACCATCGATTCGGTCTCCTAAATCGGTTTGGGTCAGGTTCACCCATTTACATTTGTCTACTCTCTGTTTTGCTTGGAGTCCCTTTTCCAAGTCTACCATCTAAGGGTCAATCCCTTAGGATCAAGCCGCACTCCTGTAAGTCTACCCGACCTACTAGGCTTCATGCTAAGACAGCATCCAAGACTTTATCATTTTATAGGGTTACCTCCTCCTAGGATTTTCACTACCTAACTTTACTCACCAAAACTTTCATCACCTAAGATTATCTTCCCCTAGGATTTTAACCACCTAGCTTCACTCACTAAGGCATAACTTCACTCACTAAGACTTCCACTACCTAAGGTTACCTCCTCCTAGGATTTTCACGACCTAACTTCACTCACTAGGATTTCTACCACCTAAGGTTACCTCCCCCTAAGATTTCCACTGCCTAGCTTCACTTACTAAGACTTACTCTTGCCTAACTAAGTTAAAACTTTTGCTAGTCATCTAGTCCTGACTAGACTTCTCTCTTCCAAACATTAAGTCCTATTTAGATAAACATTTGCTCAAATTTACTAGACTTAGGTATATTGTCAAACATCAAAACTTTCGAGACTGATTGCACCAACAGTCGGAAGATTAAGCTATTCATTCTCTCAGCAGGAATTTCTCCCCGACTTCGCGGTCACTCGGGAATCATGAGATTGAGCCTTATTATTATTCTCTCATTGACTCCATGGATTTCAAGAGTTAAGGGGTCGAGATATTATCTCCAGCAATCATCGATATTCTGCTCTCTCCCCGACTCCGCGATTACTTAGGAGTTGTGAGATTGAGCCTTATTAATGTGCATTAGGTTCGACTTCTTCTAGTTTTAGCATTCATATATTAATTGTTACTTTTCTTTGCAACTCTCATTCAGCGTAAAGATTATAGCCGCTAGCTTGGAACAGAGACTATGACCTTACGTCAAGCTCGTATTGCCTTACGATAGGCAAAGAAACTAGGGTTGGATTATGACAGACAAAGAAATTAGGAGTGTCATATGACATGCAACAAGACTAGGAGTGTCTTACGATATGCAACGAGACTCAGAGTACCTTACGACAGGCAAAAAAACTAGGAGTGTCTTATGATAAGCAACAAGACTAGGAGTGTCTTACAACAGATAATGAGACTTGGAGTGCCTTATGACATGCAAAAAGACTAGGAGTGTCTTATGACAGGTAAAGAGACTATAGTCGCTCTCGCTCGACACTGCTACGGTCGTTCGCTCGGCACTACCATGGTCGCTCGCTCTTGCTTGCTTGACATCGCTATAGACACTCGTTAGGCACCCCTACTGTTGCTCACTCGGCATTGCTATGACTGCTCACTCGACGCTACTACGAGCGCTCACTCAACATTATATTGCTACGGTTGCTCACTCGGCATCACTATGATCGCTCACTCGGCATCACCATCACTCCCTCCAACTCCCAGGGCTTCACCCTTAGATTTCCAAGGCATCGCTCCCTCCAACTCCCAGTTCAAGATATTTTAGCACGTGGACTGGCATGACACATAGAGCAGTGTGATTAAGGTAGTGTGATCCCACGAGATCTCTTACAATACCATATATAGATAATGTGACCTGATGTGATGATGGGGGTGTTGGAGCAATCCCAATGGTCCGTGCGACCATGTGTTTTGGTGTTTGGGAAAAGGGTTTAAGTTAGGTTCACCCTTGTATTTGATATGTGTATTTCAGTTGTGCAGGTTTGCAGGATACACATGTGACTCAGGTTGATGGCTTCGGGTCCGGTGAAGGATGGAGCATCTGAGGGACCGTGGATAAGGCAGCGAGGACAAGGGCCGAGGGAAGCGACTTCGAGGCATACGCGAAAGATGACATTGGGGACGAGCCGCGGGCTTGAATGCATCCGAGGGACGAGAGCCAAAGGAAGTAGGCTTGAAGGTAAGAGGTCAAAGCTGCAAATGAAGCGTCAAATGAGTCATAAGGGTGAGGGTACGAGTGCATGAGAGATTGTACTCGGAGTAAAATCCTAGTTTTAGGGGGTTTACCGTAGCAGTACTGTAGCAGTCGACTGCATGTTTTAGCAGTCGACTGGCAGCGAACAGAATGTCTCTGTTCGCTCGGTTAGTGTGGAATCGAGCCGTTGGGATGTAACGGTCGAATTTTCACAGAGGGCAGTCGACTGCATGTTTTAGCAGTCGACTGGTAAGCGGGGTTTTCCAACCCGTGACCTATATAACCAAGCCTTGGAAGCTTGGTTGAGACTGACGAAATTAGACTTGGTTAAGGTCTAATTAGTAGTCTACAAGTGCTCAAGAGTTTCCCTTGTGTCCAAGAGGTCTTGGTGAGTTTGTGGTGAGGTTTCTCCACCCACAAGGAGGTTTGAGCTAGCCGGAGATCTTCCGGGGAGTAATCCACCGACAGATAGGGATCGTCCACCTTACGGACACGCCGTGGAGTAGGAGCTTTATCTCCGAACCACGTAAATGATCGTGTAGCTTGGTTTGCATTCTTTCCTTTAGTATTTAGCTTTCTACTTGCTTTGTTTGCATTTTCGCTTGCGCACTAACGTTGTAGAAAGAAGCGAGTATTTGGGGGCGCCGTCTATCCAACCCCCCTTCAAGCCGGCCGTTCGATCCCCTACAGGGGGTACCTTTCTTACCCAGACACGACATCCTGTCAGAAGCACATCATTCCCTCTGATTGTCACATCCCGAGGATATACTTGTCCCCCCAAACCGGACCATACCTCTTAGTGATAATATGAGAAATACGATATCAAACTCAGATCAAGTAAAATAAACATTGATGCAAAATAGAAACTTACTAACTTTAAGATAATAATGTGGGCATGCATACATGAACATGTGAACATATTAAAACTAAACAAAACTAAATAAGGTAAAGATTATTATAATTTTACCAAAACTCAAAGAGTTGATACGCAATGAAAAGCAACCGAATCACAACAACATAAAAATGAAACTCGATAACTCAAAGTCAAGCGGGACTAGTAAGCATTTATCTTTGAGCGACACTAGGGTAGTTGACACAATTTGCCCTCTATCTGCTAACCTAGAAGTCAAAAAAAAGTAAAGGGTGGTGAGTATAAAATACTCAATGGATATAAGATACATAGTACATGACACTATATATAAGGATCTCAAAAGAAGCAGTGTCATGTAATGTTACTTACTAACAAAAGTAAGAGTAAGAACACTAATATAGTCATCTACAAACTTGATCAACCAAATAAAACCAACAAATAAGGAATACATATAGTACATCCAAAACTTGCATGAACAAATACATAGCCAGTATATAACAAATCTTGACTGCACACAACAATATGCTGTAGGATCGAAAGCGCTAGAGGGGGGGGGGGGGGGTGAATAGGGCTCGTAGCTAATTCATTCGTTAGAGTAAAACACGCATCAAAAAAACAAAACAACACACAAACACTAAGGATTTACTTGGTTCGGAGCCTGTGGCGACTCCTACTCCAAGGCCCACACTCGTTGAGTGTTTACTTTGGGCAATCACTATCAATTCAGAAATATTACAAAATAATACAAATTAAAGCACTATCAAATGTTATATCGACAACAAGAAAAACTGAAATTGAAAGCTTCTGGTGGTCGGAGTAGAATTAGGACTTCGTCGGATCGTCTTGTTAGCAGCACACGGAAGAAGGATTGCCAGATTCTTGATATGCTTAGCTGTTGTTCAAACTAGCCTTAAGTAGCCCATTGAGGGCACCCCCAACTCCGTCGAATCAGCTACGTTGATAAGCTCTACATCTTCACTGCTTATCCACCTTAGGGCGCCTCCAAGCTCCATGGAAGGCACCCTCTATCCAGCGTACAGGGCGCCCTCAAGCTCCATGGAGGGCGCCCTCGTGCCTTACTGCGAGGTTGTCGACCAAGTCACCCGAGGCGCCTCCAAGCTCCATGGAGGGCGCCTTGGGACTGTTCATCCGAGACTTTTCTTGTGCAGTTTCCGTCCTGCAAGGCATGTTAATCTACAAACAAGACATACCCTGCAAAATAAAGCTAGTACAACAAAATAAGATAAATATAAACTTATTTTGACAGTCTCCGGACTGTCCGGTTCTGATTTCAGATTTCACATCCGGAAACCCTAGGTCGAACCGACGCCTACTATTCCCTCACCGAGGAACGCATCCTCGCCTACTCCACTCAGGAGAGTTTACCTGTTTTTCAGTTTGATCCTTCAGATCAACTGGACTTTTGCTCATCGTCCGAATCTCCAGGACTTTCTGCTGAATGTTCGCTCCACGACCCGTCCAGTCTTCCACCCGGTTCGCGACACCAAGATTTTAACCTAGAGTCCCCGACTCTAGGATTTTTACCCAAAGCCTTCGACCTGCCAAGACTTTCTGCTTAAGGTTACCACCCCTTAGGACCTAGGTTACCGCCCCCTAGGGTTTTTCACCTGCCTAACTACAGCTAGGACTTTTACCTAATAACACTTAAGACTTTCTTGCAAGCTCAATGAACCTTGTTAGACAATAAGACAACTTTGTAACACCCGAAAATTCTCAAATTATTTTTAGAAATATTCTATTATTTTTCTGGAATTTTAGAATATTTTTACGGAATTTTCCGAGTAGCGGAAGTAGCAAAAACAATTAGAAGCGTAAATAGCGTACGCGGGGGATCGAACCCGTGACCTTGGACCGAACCGGGACTTAAGTGAATCCGGCTAGCCAAGAGGCCCCAGCAGGGGTGTGCTGAAAGGAAAGAGAAACAATTATATTTATAATTGTTTTAGCTAAATTAATTCTCTAATAGAAATAGGAATTAATTAGGTGGATATTAAGTTTAGGTTTTATTTTTTTTGTTTCGGCAAAATCTTTTCCACCGAGACCAAACACCACCGCCGCCTCTCCCTTCTTCTCCTCTTCCTCACGCACGGCACACCAAGCCCCAAGGGCTAAGGGAACTTCTTCCGGCGAGATCTTCGATACGAGAACGTTCCCCTTCACGAGAAGAACACGTAGACGCGAGCAGATCGTCGAGAAGATCATCTCCACCGGAAACCTAGCGATCAGATTTGTAAGAAACTACGCGCAGGAAGTAAGAAACCCCTCACCTGCAGTATAAGTAGCTCTCGCGTGTTTTCTTTTATGCATTAGATTTGTTTTATTGAATTTTGTCAGCATATAGTGTGTATTTTAACTCTTCTCACAGATTTAGGGATTAGTGAGCATCTCTAGATGGGCCGAGCACGTGTATCCTCTGTAGATAGGGGTTTAGACGATGCTGGGTGCCTAGAGGTGGTCTCCCTAATTGAGAGGAGAGTTAGAGAGCGCCAAATGCTCGACAAAATGCCTAGCACAGCCTTATGATACAGTGGGCATTTAGTTAAATGCCATAGAACAAGTTAATTAGCATGATCAATTTTTATTTCAGCTTTTACGAGACTAGATGTCCAAATGGGTGGGCTCCCACAGTCACCTCTAGGTTCAGACAACCTAGTTCTAGGTTCAGATAACCTAGATTCAGCAAAATAGTATTAGCTATTTCAGTATTTTACTTTTCAGTGGCACTGTACTGGATTAGATATCCATTGGGTTGGGCTCCCATAGTCGTCCCTAGGTTTACTAGATTCGGAACTTGCAATCCCGGGTCTAGTTAGGGATGCGCGCACAGCAAGTACAGTTGCCAGGGCCCATCAGCAGCATGTTTAGTATTTTCACTTACTATATGTATATGGTTTCAACCTTTCACAAATTAGTTCGTGAATTCAGTACAGTCCTAGTAGTAGTTCAGTATTAGCTTAGCTCAGTTTTTAGTATCAGCTTAGTTCTTCATTGATACAATGTGATTGATATCATGTTCAGCTTTAGATATGCCATGATTGTATGCTTATATGTCATGCCATGTTTAGTTTATTCAGTATACTTAGTATATCCTTTCAAACAGCATGATTTAAAATCATATTTGCATCGTATGCATGTTTTAGTGAGGTAGATGGTTTCTTACTAAGCTTTTTAGCTTACAGATACTATTTTCCTTATACTGCAGATACAGGTAAAAGGAAAATGGACTAGCAGTGGAGGCTGGAGGTCAATGCAGATCAAGATGTGTGTGGAAGGAACTGGAATAAAGATCCTAGGGATCTAGTTTTATTTTATTATGCATTAGAACGTGTTCAGTATGCATTAGTACTTATAGTAAGCGTTATCTTATGTTTCTGTTAGTTAGCAAGAGAACAGTTTAAAACCTTGTTAGTTTTGGTTTCTATATGTTTACATGCCATGAATTAGTATTCTATGCCTTAATCATGTTTAGTATATTAGTCATTACCTAATAGAATGTTTCTCTTAGCTTTTATAGTGTTGTGTAATGACTTTGGCACGCATCAGTGCTGATATCAGGGGCCTGATACGAAATCAGAAACCCCTGATCGGTCAGCAGACCGATCAGGGAGTCTCTGATCGGTCGGTCGATCGATCCGTGGATCGATCAAGAGCTGGGTCGTGAAAAAAATGGCTCACCGATCGGTCTCATTGACGGATCAGGGACCAGCTGGATCGGTCGGCAGACCGATCCAGCAGCGTACAGTATTGCAGTGTAGTTTATGGATCGGTCGGTTGAACGATCCGAAGTTTCCTAGCGTGCCAGTATCAGTAGATCGGTCTGTGGATCGATCCGAGGTTTATTATCAGTTGTAAACACCTCCCTTAGCATGTGTACAACTCCTAGGTACACCCAGAACACTAAGTTAAACTTTACGGCATTTAGTTCAGTAAAATTTTAAATTAGCCAGTTTTCATTCCGCATTAATAGTCCAGCACAGCATAATGTAGCGATCGGCTTCGCAGCCTAGCTAGTAGGAGGCGGGTCGTTACAGAGTGGTATCAGAGCAGTGTTCCATACTTCCTACACACACATCAGCATTGAACCTACAGCTTCCAAGTAAGAATACCTCTACTTTATTTATGCTTTCTGTTTCCTTGTTATAGTTCATGTTTATAGATAAACTGCTGCATGATAGTATGTGATAGTATATAACATGATAACGATAGTTATACAATTATGATTGTAATAGTTATTCATGTTCTGTCCTCTATGTCTCTAGCAATGGCACGAGGACGCCCTAGAAGGGCACTAGCCACCGAGCCCCAGCAAGAGGCATGAGTGGCTCAGTTACGGCAGCAGCTAGCTGAACAGCAACATGAAATAGCCACCTTAAAGGCTAATCAGAGAGTACCCCCACACTGGAACCGAACCCGACGACTCTAGAAGTCTTAGAGGTTCCACCACCAGCCTACAGCACCAAGACCAGTAGCCCCAGCAGATGAGCCAAGAAAGGAAGCCTATCCGATCCAGTGGCGTGAGTCAAGCCGAGAACTTCTCGTGCACTAGTGAACCATGGGATGCACAAGCCGGTTCAAAACACTGGAGAGCACGATGGAGCTTCGGGACGCCGTAACACGAGAAGGTGAAGTGTGCCTCCTTCGCTCGACAGAGACGCGATGTGGTGGGAAAGAATCGACGAAGCGCCCAAAGGAACCGGATGTCATGGGTGACTTGAGAAGGAATTCTTCGAGGAGTTCTTTCACATTCGGGTTACAAACCGCCACTACGACGAGTTCACCGAGTTTCGCTGGGGCAACCTTTCGGTTGAGGAAGCCGTGAAGAAATTCAACAGTTGGCTCGTCTATGCCCAGAGTCCACAGAGAAGGAACGAATCCGGCTGATGCTCAAGATGCCGAGGCCGAGATAGCAATGAACGTGGCCGGTGGCATATATAGGCCACAAACCACGAGGAGTTAGTGAGCGGTGCCTTGACCACAGAGCATTATCATAAAGCAGCAAAAGCAAGTCTCCTCCGAGTCCAAAGGCCAAGGAAACTCTCACACTAAAAAACAAGAAGGCCACAAACTGGAAAGGGAACTCCAACAAGAAGCGCAAATCGTGGAGTGACCCAAAAGGAGGACCATCTAGCAAGCGACCCAGCTTATCCAAAGTGTTCTACTTGTGGGAAATTCCACCGTGGGTTTGTCGCAAGGGCACACGAGGATGCTTTGAATGTGGACAAGAAGGGCACATGGCCAAGCAAGGCCCGAACAAGACCGGTCTTCCTCACCACAGCAGATTCAGTATGCAGGCCCCGCTCAGTTATATCAGATGCAGGCCGCTCTAGAAGGTCCACTTATCAGCCAGGGCAGATTAGAAGCCCCTCCAGCGATGGCGAATGCGAGGATCTACTCACTCACCAGAGAGGACGTAGCCAATGCCTCGATAGTTGTCACAGGTCAGATTAGCATTTTACAGTATAGTGCTACTGTTCTATTTGATACTGGGGCAACCCATTCATATATAGCCAGGATGTTCTCCGAAAAATTAGAAATACCCCCAGAGGTACTCAGTGGTCAGTTTTTGATAGCACTACCTTCAGGAGAGATCATGGCATCCACGCACTGGCTCAGAGCAGTGCCGGTCATTATAGCAGACAGAGAGCTCTTTTGTGATCTGATAGTACTAGAGATGGCCGACTATGACGTTATCTTTGGAATGTACTTTCTGATCAGATATGGTGCTACCATAGAGTGCCGTAAACAGAAAGTCATCTTCCAACCTGAAGCGGCAGTGCAATTTGAATACAGCGGGGAACCAAAGAGAAAGGCCAAGAAGTTTCTCTCAGCTATGAAAGCACAGAAGCTGCTGGATTCAGGATGTACAGGATTCCTAGCACACGTAGTCAACGCCAGCCAGGACAAGAACCAACAGCTAGCAGAGGTTCGAGTCGTATGTGACTACCCAGCAGTCTTCCCTGAAGAGTTACCAGGCTTAGCACCAGACAGGGAGATTGATTTTGAGATAGAGCTCATTCCCGGTACAAATCCTATCTCCAAAGCGCCTTATCGCATGGCTCCAACAGAACTGAAGGAACTTTAGGAGCAACTACAGGAGCTGCTTGACAAGGGTTTCATATGCCCGAGTCATTCACCATGGGGAGCGCCTGTATTGTTTGTGAAGAAGAAGGATGGAAGCATGCGACTGTGCATAGACTATAGATCACTGAACCAAGTCACGATCAAGAACAGGTATCCCCTTCCCAGAATCGATGACCTGTTCGACTAGCTGAAGGGAGCAGCAGTGTTCTCTAAGATAGATCTCAGATCAGGTTATCATCAGGTAAAGGTTAAAGAAGGGGATATACCCAAGACAGCATTCAGAACCAGATACGGACACTACGAGTTCATAGTCATGCCCTTTGGCGTGACCAATGCTCCAGCTACATTCATGGATCTCATGAACAGAGTATTTAGGGAGTATTTAGATAAGTTTGTTATTGTGTTTATCGATGACATTCTTATCTACTCAGGAACTCAGGAAGAACACTCAGAGCACCTGAAACTAGTATTGCAGATCCTTCAGCAGAACCAGCTATACGCCAAGTTCAAGAAATGTGAATTTTGGCTAGATCAGGTGTCCTTCCTGGGTCACATCATCTCAAAGGATGGTATTATGGTAGATCCCAGCAAGATAGAAGTAGTAAGTAACTGGAAGAGACCTAAGAACGCCAGCGAAATCAGGAGCTTTCTGGGATTAGCAGGATATTACAGAAAGTTTGTAGAGGACTTCTCCAGGATAGCCTCCCCACTGACAGCTCTTACCAGAAAGAACAGGAAATTTCAGTGGACAGAGGATTGTGAGAACAGCTTCAGCGAGCTAAAAAGGAGATTGACCAGTGCTCCCATTTTGGCTCTACCAGACAACACCAGCAGCTTTGACATCTATAGTGATGCATCTAAGTTGGGACTAGGAGCAGTACTGATGCAAAACGGCAAGGTGATCGCCTATGCCTCTAAACAACTTAAGGATTATGAGAAGAATTACCCTACTCATGACCTTGAGCTTGCAGCAGTAGTGTTCGCTCTCAAAATTTGGAGACATTACTTATATGGAGCTCAGTGCAGAGTGTATACAGATCATCAAAGTCTGAAGTACTTCTTCACTCAGAAGGATCTGAACATGCGACAGCGCAGATGGCTTGAGCTGGTCAAAAACTACGATATAGACATCCTCTACCATCCAGGGAAAGCCAATAAGGTAGCCGACGCACTTAGCAGAAAATCCAGTGCTACCTTGTTATCTCTTACAACCATGTCACCGCCCCTACAGAGGGAGATCGTAGATTTCGGTCTCGAACTCATCGTTGGACAGCTCTCTACTATGACCTTAGAGTCTACCTTGCTTGGTGATATTCAGTCAGCTCAGGAGCAGGACCCTGAAATTCAAAAAATCAAGCAAGGGCTAGCAGAATCAGAAAGTAGAGAATTCAGAGTGTCCGATAGCGGGGTGTTGTATTTTGGTGACAGACTCTGTGTTCCAGATCAGGAGGAGCTACGGAGACAGATTTTAGATGAGGCTCACAAGACTCCCTATGCGATATCCGTGTTCCACCAAAATGTATCAAGACCAAGAACCATTTTTGGTGGCCCGGATGAAGCGAGACATCGCCAGATATGTTAGCATCCGCCTCACCTGTCGAGGGTCAAGGCGGAACATCAGCGACCGGAGGTCTGCAGCCTATACAGATTCCGTAATGGAAGTGGGAGGATATCTCTATGGATTTCATAGTGGACCGCCCGAACCACGAATGGTTTTGACGCCATCCGGGTAATAGTCGACAGTTGACTAAATCACCACTTCTTAGCTATCAAGATATCCTACTCCATGGAGAAGCTAGCTCGGTTGTATCTCGGAGATCGCCGACTACATGGAGTCCCACGAACCATCATTTCGCAGACAAAGAGATTCACATCACACTCGGGAGTGTGTACAAGCACTAAGTTAAAATTCAGACAAGATTCCATCCTCGACGGATGGTCGACGGAGCGAGTAAATCGTGCACTCAAGATATGCTCCGTGTGCCCTAGACTTTAAGGAAGTTGGTGCAAATATCCGAGCTTAGCAGAATTTGCATACCAACAGCTATCAGTCACTATCGGCATGACACCCACGAGCCTCTCTATGGGCGGAGGTGTAGATCTCCAATCTGCTGGTATGAGAGTGGTGAATAGAAAGAACTAGAACTTCAGACTGATCTAGTAGCAGATACCACAGAACTATACAGCAGATCCGCCAGAGGATAGAGACTCGAGCCTTAAAAGCTATGTCGATACACTACAGACGCTAGAGTTTTCGGGATACAAGTTCCTCGTGAGTAGCTCCCATGAAGGGAGTGATGCATTTTGGGAAGAAGGGCAAACTTAGTCCCATATATGTGGGACCATACCTTATCAGCAGAAGAGTGGGCAAGGTAGCATATGAGCTAGAGCTACCCCAGGAAATGTCAGCTGTCCACAACGTATTTCATGTCTCTATGCTGAAGAAACATACCCCAGATGCCACCCAGGTGATTGAGCCCCAGTCGGTACAGATCCGCAAAGACCTCAGCTATGATAGTCAGCCTATTCAGATAATAGACCGAGCAGTTAAGAAATTGCGGAACAAGGAAGTACCATTAGTCAAAGTCATTTGGCACAGTCACACAGCAGAAGAGGCAACTTGGGAGACAGAAGCCAGCATGAGACAGAAGTACCCAGAATTATTCTAATTTCGAGGAACTTTTTATAAGGTATGGAGAGTTGTAACGCCCAAAAATTCTCAAATTATTTTTAGAAATATTCTATTATTTTTCTGGAATTTTAGAATATTTTTACAGAATTTTCCAAGTAGCGGAAGTAACAAAAACAATTAGAAGCGTAAATAGCGTACGCGGGGGATCGAACCCGTGACCTTGGACCGAACCGGGACTTAAGTGAATTCGGCTAGCCAGGAGGCCCCAGCAGAGGTGTGCTGAAAGGAAAGAGAAACAATTATATTTATAATTGTTTTAGCTAAATTAATTCTCTAATAGAAATAGGAATTAATTAGGTGGATATTAAATTTAGGTTTTATTTGTTTTGTTTCGGCAAAATCTTTTCCACCGAGACCCAACACCACCGCCGCCTCTCCCTTCTTCTCCTCTTCCTCACGCACGGCACACCAAGCCCCAAGGGCCAAGGGAACTTCTTCCGGCGAGATCTTCGATACGAGGACGTTCCCCTTCGCGAGAAGAACACGTAGACGCGAGCGGATCGTCGAGAAGATCATCTCCACCGGAAACTTAGCGATCAGATTTGTAAGAAACTACACGCAGGAAGTAAGAAATCTCTCACCTGCAGTATAAGTAGCTCTCGCGTGTTTTCTTTTATGCATTAGATTAGTTTTATTGAATTTTGTCAGCATATAGTGTGTATTTTAACTCTTCTCACAGATTTAGGGATTAGTGAGCATCTCTAGATGGGCCGAGCACGTGTATCCTCTGTAGATAGGGGTTTAGACGCTGCTGGGTGCCTAGAGGTGGTCTCCCTGATCGAGAGGAGAGTTAGAGAGCGCCAAATGCTCGACAAAATGCCTAGCACAGCCTTATGATACAGTGGGCATTTAGTTAAATGCCATAGAACATGTTAATTAGCATGATCAGTTTTTATTTTAGCTTTTACGAGACTAGATGTCCAAATGGGTGGGCTCCCACAGTCGCCTCTAGGTTCAGACAACTTAGTTCTAGGTTCAGATAACCTAGATTCAGCAAAATAGTATTAGCTATTTCAGTATTTTACTTTTCAATGGCACTGTACTGGATTAGATATCCATTGGGTTGGGCTCCCATAGTCGTCCCTAGGTTTAGCTAGCCTAGTAAACCCTACTAGATTCAGAACTTGCAATCCCGGGTCTAGTTAGGGATGCACGCACAACAAGTACAGTTGCCAGGGCCCATCAGCAGCATGTTTAGTATTTTCACTTACTATATGTATATTGTTTCAACCTTTCACAAATTAGTTCGTGAATTCAGTACAGTCCTAGTAGTAGTTCAGTATTAGCTTAGCTCAGTTTTTAGTATCAGCTTAGTTCTTCATTGATACAATGTGATTGATATCATGTTCAGCTTTAGATATACCATGATTGTATGCTTATATGCCATGCCATGTTTAGTTTATTCAGTATACTTAGCATATCCTTTCAAACAGCATGATTTAAAATCATATTTGCATCGTATGCATGTTTTAGTGAGGTAGATGGTTTTTTACTAAGCTTTTTAGCTTACAGATACTATTTTCCTTATACTGCAGATACAGGTAAAAGGAAAATGGACTAGCAGTGGAGGCTGGAGGTCAATGCAGATCAAGATGTGTGTGGAAGGAACTGGAATAAAGATCCTAGGGATCTAGTTTTATTTTATTATGCATTAGAACGTGTTCAGTATGCATTAGTACTTATAGCAAGCGTTATCTTATGTTTATGTTAGTTAGCAAGAGAACAGTTTAAAACCTTGTTAGTTTTGGTTTCTATATGTTTACATGCCATGAATTAGTATTCTATGCCTTAATCATGTTTAGTATGTTAGCCATTACCTAATAGAATGTTTCTCTTAGCTTTTATAGTGTTGTGTAAGGACTTTGGCACGCATCAGTGCTGATATCAGGGGCCTGATACAAAATCAGAAACCCCTGATCGGTCAGCAGACCGATCAGGGAGTCTCTGATCGGTCGGTAGACCGATCAGGGAGTCTCTGATCGGTCGGTAGATTGGCTCACTGATCGGTCAGCAGACCGATCAGTAAGCCACTGATCGGTCTCATTGACCGATCAGGGACCAGCTGGATCGGTCGGCAGACCGATCCAGCAGCGTACAGTATTGCAGTGTAGTTTATGGATCGGTCGGTTGAACGATCCGGAGTTTCCTAGCGTGCCAGTATCAGTAGATCGGTCTGTGGATCGATCCGAGGTTTATTATCAGTTGTAAACACCTCCCTTAGCATGTGTACAACTCCTAGGTACACCCAGAACACTAAGTTAAACTTTACGGCATTTAGTTCAGTAAAATTTTAAATTAGCCAGTTTCATTCCGCATTAATAGTCCAGCACAGCATAATGTAGCGATCGGCTTCGCAGCCTAGCTAGTAGGAGGCGGGTCGTTACAAACTTAACTTTGGACCCTTTGACATAATCAAAACACAGGTTCGATCCAACATATGCTACCACAAATGAGTCTCATAAGCAGTCAGGGTATATAAATTGTTATTGTCTGTGGGAGAAATATGTTGGTCCCTTGCGGTCGGCAAGAGGGGAGTGAATTATCCTGCATAAAATAAAATAAGCAATACTTTTCTCAACTCGATCGGGTTTTATCAATTACACACTTAAATAAAATATAAAGCAATAAAACAAGTACGAGACAAAGGAATTTTTACTTAGGTGGCAATCACAAGACTGCTACTTCAAGGAATGTAAGCACTATCAAGATCTCCTTTTCAAACTGAACGTCAAAGGTGGAGAAGCCTCGTACACAAAAATAATGCTCAGAAATAAAAAACTGAAAGAGAATTGAAGTACAGAGTGTATTGTTATGAAAGGAGAAGACCATGGCTCTATTTATAGCACACTAGTCGAAACTGACCGTTGCTGGCGTGACATGATACGGGTGCCTGGAAGGGTTCCAGGCACTTAGGTGTGGATAAAAGTTTATCCGCGTCGCAACGGCTATGCAATAGGCGAAAGATAATATTTTATGTGGTATGGGTGCTTGGAAAAGCTCTGGGCGCCTGGATAGCTTTCGCACAGGGGTGCCTCAGGTCCAAGCGTCCGGACCACAATCAAGTTCAGGTTGACTTTCCGTCCAAGTCTCCCACTCTAGCTCCGCTCACTTTAGTGATTTCGGTCGTCCGGAATAAGGCTCACCCGAACTTATTTTTCGACCTTCTTGAGCAACCTTCCGCTCCAGCTTCTCATCCCTGAGAAACACTGTGCTCTTCCTTCTTGTCCGCCACGTACTCTTCCGCAGCCCCTCGTCCTTTGGATGCACCAAGCCCGTCGACTCTCTCCAATGTCATCCTTCTCGTTAGCTGTGTGTTTTGCTCGACTTCTTGTGCTCCTAAGTTCCTGCACATTTAGACACAAAGATCAAATCATAATAGGACCTAACTTAACTTGGTTGATCACATCAAAACTACCACGGAATACTTATAATCTCTCCCTTTTTGATGTGAGCAAACCAAGTTAAGTCAGGGTAAATTAAAAATAAATAATAGTAAAAAAATAGCAAGTACATAAATTTCAATTAATAATTGTTAATGTAAAAAAAAAATATACCCTCCCTAGACTTAATCTCTAATTCTCCCCCTTTGATTACATCAAAATAGAGGTAATCTTAAAAAACTTGGAAATAAATATGAAATAATCTCTAAGGGAAAATTGAAGCTAAGAAAAAAATTTACTAACATTCAGAAAAAATTATGAACTTAAAATGTTTAAAATCGAAACTTTTATAATTTATAAAGTATTTTTGGAGAAATAATTGTTAAAATTATTTTTAATTGAAAATTAATTCTGTAATTTTTTATAATAGTTAAACAGAAAGTAGTAATTAATTTTTTTTAAAAAAAATTGACCAATAATAAATTATTTTGTATAAAAAGATGTATTTTCGTAAAAATTTATTTAAAATTGTTTTTAAGCTCAAAAAATCTTGAATTTTTTTTTGAAAATGTATTATAGCAAGTAACTTCGCAGAATAAATAAATTTTCATAAAATAATTTTTTTAAAAATTTTAATATTAAAAGTAGTATTTGGATAAATAATTTATATAAAATTCAATAACAGTAAAAAAATGTTGAAAATTTTCCTACGGTTAAGAAATGAAATCCTCTTTATCAAAAAAAAATTAATGTTGAATTAATTTAGAAAAAAAATTATACAAAAGAATTTATTTAGATAGTTCTAAACAAACAACAAAAATTAAATCAATTTTAAAGTACGACATGCATAAAATTTTAATTTAAGCATAATTTTGGAACCCAATATAAGTTCCTTCTAACCGGATTAATCAAAAATTCCTAGGGATATATTTTGATGATAATTTTCTAATTTGACCCTTATGATATCTAAAATACCAATTAAGTCATGAATAATTTCTAATTTATTGCTTCAAATTTTTTATTTCTACTTTCAATTTTTCATTTTCAATTTTTATCTTATCGAAATCTTCTAATCGACAAGATATTGTTAAGTTAGTTCTAATACCTCATTTTCATTTTTAAATATTCCATTTTCAATTTCTAATTTACAAGAATTTTTTGACAATATTTTTATAAACTCAAATAGCTTATCAGGGTAGAAATCGTACGTGACTTATCTTGTCGATCTCATTATTTAATACTCCCCTGTAGAGCTGCTTTCTTATGGCATTGCTCCCCCTTCATCGATGCTCTCGATGTTCATCTCCGATGAACTTGCTCCGTCGTCTTCTTTGTGACTTGCCATCAATGCAAGACCGGCATAGGCTACGACATCCGAATCTGATGAAAATGTTTCATCCCATGTTGCCTTTAGATTCTTGTACTTCTTCTGGGTCGTTCTTTTATCCTTTTCCTTATCCTTGTCCTTATTCTTCAGTTTTGGGTAGTTATCTTTGATGTGTCCTTCTTGATTGCAATGATAGCACCTTACTTACTTTTTTCTTTTTTTTTTGGCCTGCACTTGATTAAACTTATTAGTTTTTAAAAAAAATTTGAACTTCCTTAACCATGAATATCATTTCATTATCATCGAGGGACGTTTCAAAACCTAGTTCATCTATTTTTACCTTTAAAGTAATGTTGTTCTTTGACTCCTTTAGATTTGTACATCTAGACTCATGAATTTTAAAAGTTGAAAAAAGTTCTTCTAAATTACTTACCTCTAAGTCCCTAGAAATGAAGTATACATCTACTAGGGTTGACCATTCAAAAGTCCTAGGAAAAGAGTTAAACGTGTACCTTAGCAAATCTCAGTCCAAGATTCATGAGTCCGGTGATAAGTTCTTTGATCCTTGAGTAGAGGTGTGCGACGGTTTTACTTTCTTCTAACTAGAGGTTGTTGATCTGGTTCCGGAGCAGGTCCTATCTTGCGAGTTCCGAGGTCCCTTCGTGTAGTTCTAAGAATTTCTCCTAGAGTTCCTTGGCTGGCTCGTAGGCTTCGATCTAGTTGATTTCTTGAGACGGTAAAATGCTCAACAGATGAAATTCTGCCTTGTCATTTGCCATGAAGTTCACTTGTTTCTTTTTCGTCCATTGATGTTTTTCTTTGTCATTCTCGTGTTAATCCTTAGGTGCTACAAAGTCATACTTCATTATTATTAATAAATTCAAAGTCAGTTTTGAATAATACCTCCATCTTCTTTTTTCAAATCACGAACTCCCCCCTTGAACTTTCCCTCAAACTTAGGCAGGTAGATCCTCGGTCCGGCTAACGTCTTCTGTGCTTCGGTCAACGATTAGTCCTTTTGAAGTGATTAAACTCTAATACCACTTATTGGTCCCTTACGACCGATAAAAGGGAGGTAAATTGTCCTGTACAAGATAAAACAAGCAATACATGTCTCAACTCGATCGGGCTTTATCAATTACACACTTAATTAAAATATATAGCAATAAAACAAGTACGAGACAAAGGAATTTTTACTTGGTTGACAATCAAAGGATTGCTACTCCAAGGAATGTAGGCTCACTATCAAGATCTCCTTCTCGAATAGAATGTCGGAGGTGGAGAAGCCTTGTACACAAAATTAATGCTAAAAAATGAAAAACTGAAAGACAATCGGAGTACAGAGTGTGTTGTTATGAAAAGAGAAGATCATGGATCTATTTATAGTCCACTGGCCGAAACTGACCATTGCTGACATAGCATGGTTCGGGCCCCTAGAAGGGCTCCGGGCGCTTGGGTGTGGATAAAAATTTATCTACATAGCAACGGTTACGCAACGGATGAAAGATAATATTCTATGTGGTCCGGGCGCCTGGAATAGCTCTGGGCGCCTGGACCGCCTTCGCACTGGAGCACCTGGGGCCCGGGCACCCGAAGTAGCTCCAGGCACCCAGACCACAGTCAACTTCAGGTTGACATTCCGTTCGGGTCTTTCGTTCCAATTCTGCTTACTTGGGTGATTTTGGTCATCCGGAATAGGACTCACCCAAATCTATTTTCCGACCTTCTGTTCTCGTCCCTCGGAAACGTCGCGCACTTCTTTCTCATATGTCAGCGTAGTCTTCTGTAGCGCCTCGTCCTTCAAATGCATCGAGCCCGTCAACTCTCTCTCATGCCATCTGTTGGCCCCCTAATGGCTGGCTAGAGGGGGGTGAATAGCCCTACACAAGTAAACTCAAATCTTTCTCAATGTTTCAAATTAAATTAAGAAAACACTCATTTAATAACAAAAAGTAAACAAGCCCTGGCGGCTGGACTAGATTCGGGCTCTCGGACCGGGCTGAACCAGCCCTCGACCAGGGTGCACACCCGGGGTGCCCTGGCTGCCCCGGGTGATTTGAGCGCCCGGACCAAGTCTGGGTGCCCGGAGCAGAGTCGACTTCCAATTGACTTTATGTCCGGGTCTTCCACTCCGGTTCCACTCGCTTGAGTGATTTCAGCCATCCGGAATAGGGCTCACCCGAACCCATTTTTCGACCTTCTCGAGCAACCTTCCACTCGCGCTTCTCATCCCTCGAAAATATCGCGCGTCTCCTTCTCGTCCACTAGCATACTCTTCCGCAACACCTAATCCCTCAGATACACTGAGTCCGTCGACTCTCTCTCGTGTCATCCTTCTCGCTAGCTGCGTCTTTCGCTCGATTTCCTGTACTCCTAAGTTTCTGCACACGTAGACATAAGGTATCAAAAGACAACAAAACCTAACACTGACTTGGTTGATCATATTAAAACTACCACGAGGTACTACAATATCTTCCTTTTTCATGTGAACAACCCAAGTTAAGTTAGGGTAAAAAACAAGACATTTGAAATAAATGAATATGCAAGTTTATGCAATATTTTGAAAAAAAAATATCTCCCCATTAAACTTAACTTCTAACTCTCCCCCTTTGATCACATTAAAAATAGGAGATTTGCTAAAATAAATTGAAATTAAAGTCTAAGGAATGCACAAAACAGTCACTAAGACTTGGATTTTTTTTTTGAAATTTATTCTCAAAATTCGAATTATTGTGATTAAAGAACAATTTTCAATTTAAATATTATTTTAGATTTGAAAAATTTTGAAAATTTTTATAAGTGTTAAGCAGACATATCTAAAGTAGTAATAAAATTTTCTTGAAAAAAATCAATTTAAGTAGTAATAAATTATTTACTATATAAAGATAAATTTTTATTAAAAATGCTTAAAAATATATTTGAGGTTTAAAAAATCTTGAGAAATTTTCTGTGAATGTAGTAGGGTAAGTATTTTTGCAGAAAAACTATTTTTTTTAAAATTAAATATTTTAGAATTTTTTAATATTAAAATTAGAATTTGGATAAATAATTCACAGAATATAAGTTTTTACTAAAAAATAAATTTTATAAAAATAACTCTAAGAGATATTTTTAAATTTAAAATTATAATATTTAAAAATAAATTATAAAAAAATAATACAATGGTAAAAAAAAATTGAAAATTTTTCTATAGATATGAAATATGATCTTTTTTTTTGTAAAAATTAATAACTAATTAATTTTAAATAGAACTTATACAAAGAAAATTATTTTAGCACAATAGCCAATTAAAAGGCAAATATTAAACCAAATTAAAATTAGAAACATGCACAAATTAAACTAAGTATAACTTTGGAATCCAATATAGGTTCCTTCCTATTAGATTGATCAAGTATTTTCTAGAGATATATGTTTTTATCACTTTTTTGATTTGACCCTTGTGAAATCTATAATACCAATTTAATCCTTGAGAATATCTAAAATTTAAGTATGTAGTATTTTTTTTAATTTTCTATTTAATCCTTTAGATTTGCATTTTCAGTTTTCAATTTTTCAAGATCCTTTATTAAGCAAGATTTTGCCAAGATTCTTTTTATTTCTAAGTTTTTCTTTTTCAAATTTCCATTTTTAGTTTTTAATTTACACATTAATTTAGCAATTAATTTAATACCAAAATATAGTTGATCAGGAGGTAGGAGGCATACCTCACTTACCATATAAGATCTGAAGCTTGATTCTCTCCTTGCTTCGACATATTCATTTGATGTAGTTCCCCCTTCATCGATGCTGGCTTCTAAGGTGCTTTGTTCTTCGTGGCTAGTCATCAATGCTAGTTCGGCGTACGCTTCTATTTCTGACTCAGATGATGAGCTTTCGCCCCAAGTGACCTTGAAATTCTTGTACTTATTTGCTTGGGCCTTTTGTCTTTTTCTTTTTTTGAGTTCTGGGTAATCCTCCTTTATGTGTCCTTCTTTTTAACACTGGTAGCATCGAACCTTCCTTCTATTTCTTGAATTTTCTATTCTATATTTCTTTAAATTTGTTATATCTATAAATTTTTCTAAATTTTCTTACCATGTAAGCTTCTTGGTCTTCATCCAGATCTAGTCTAACTCGGGTTCGTCCTTTTTTGTGGCTTTTAGTGCCAAATTCTAGCTTGATTCATTTGTTGTATCTGCACATCTGGTTTCATGTAATTCTAAAGTTGAAAAGAGTTTATCTAGGGTACTTACCTCTAGGTTCTTCGAGATATAGTAGGCATCGATTATCGAGGTCCAATCTGGAGTCCTGGGAAGAGAGTTGAGTGTGTAGCGTACTGAGTCTCGGTTGGTTACTATTTCGCCGAGGTTCACCAGTCTGGTAATCAGCTCCTTGATCTTCGCGTGTAGTTATGCTACCTTCTCACCTTTTTCAGATGGATGTTCATTAACTTGTTCCGAAGAATGTCCCATCGTGCAAGCTTCGCTTTGAAGTGCCTTCGTGGAGTTCAAGAAATTTCTCCTAGAGGTCTTTTGCCGATGTGTAGCTTCCGATGTGATTTACTTCTTAAGATGGTAATATACTTAATAAGTGATATTCCACTCTACTATTGACTACAAAATCGCTTTGCACCTTCTTCGTCCAGAGGTACTCTTCTTTCTCTACTCCTTGTTGATCTTTGGGAACTACAAAATCGTACTTAATTATTGAAAGAATTTCAAAGTCAGTTTTTAGGAATACCTCCATTCGGCATTTCCAGTGCATGAATTTCCCCTTAATTTTTGGCAAGATGAGACTTGGTCCGGCCATTGATTTCTTTGCTTCGATCAGCGGTTAGTCCTTCTGAAGCGACCTTGCTCTAATACCAATTATAAGTCCCCTGGCGAGCAGCTAAAGGGGGTGAATAGCCCTGCACAAGTAAACTCAAACTTTTCTCGATGTTTCAAACTAAATTAAGAAAATACTTGTTTAATAACAAAAAGTAAAATCATAAACTAAAAATAGAGACAAGAGAATGTTAGAATTTGAAGGATGTCTTAAGGCAAACGCCTTACGATTTTTTCTATTTATTTGATAAGTATATATTCATTATTTGAGTGTATATTATATGTTTGATTGTCTTAAACTCATTTACTGAATATCCATAATATAATTCATAGCATGAGAGAATTTATAATTGGATCGCAACTAGTGATTATCGCTACATGTGTAATTATGAATATATTGAAATTTTCCTAGTCGTCAAATTGATGCATTCGGACATCATCAATTCTGTAAGACTAGCACGGGTTATACTCCTTGGTTCGATCAAGCAGCTATTTTCTCACTAGCTGAAGACATTGTAATGTTGAAAGTTAAACATGGATGCTGGTTATGGTAACTAGTTCATTGGAGTGACTCGCTGTAAGACTTCATATGATTTTCTACATATATATATATATATATATGTCTGTGAAGTTCTTACTACAACATGAGTGCAAGTTTCCTTCAACTTGAGGTATACAAGTCATCTTGGTCATGGAGACTTATACTTTGACATCTTAAGCAAGCATCTCATTGAGATGTGGACCCAAGATGATTGGGTATAAGTTGAAGTGTTCGAAGGTGTTTGGATAGCCCACAGAGGATTCACTGCTCCTTGCGAGGAGACATATATCCTATGACCAATCGTTAGGATTATTACTCAAAGTCTTTGGCCAAAGCATCATATGTCAAGAGTGCGAGACTCTTATACACATGTATGAGTAATTTGAATCCGTAGAATGAGAAAGTATTACTTGGGCTAGGTGTGATGTAGTTAGCCTAATGAGGACAAGACACATAGACCATATTCTGAACCAAATAGGTATATGACGAGTGAAAGAAATAAGGCACAACTCACTGTAGCTGCTGAAGGGTTTAGAATTAATTCTAAGATCAACTATGATTTTTTGATTAATTAGGGATCATGATGTACTACTAAGTGTCACTCATGATCATTCTATAATGAAGTAGTTAATTATGGATGACCAAGATAAACTGGGAACCTATTGGATCACACACACTAATGAGTCTCTAAAAGACGTAAAACAAGTTAAAGAATAGGATTCTTGGATCAAAACATAAATGTTTGGTTGGACCATACATAAGACAAATATGGAAATATTTATCGTAATAGAAGCGCAGATGAGCCACATCTCTTATGGAAGAGTTGGACTATATTTGGTTTAATCATGAATTAGTCATGAACCAACTTGGTTTAGTTGTGAATCAAATCAAGGGATTAATGGGCTAATTTTTTGTTAAGGGATAATGGACTGATTTGGGCTTTCTAATCCAACTCATTAATGAGGGTTATATATTAATATGGTTGAGAGAAGATTATACACATAAGATCATTAATTGGCTTATAAGATTTTTAAAAAACCTTAACCCAATTTCTCTTCTCCTTTCTCTCTCCCCTCTCTCTTTCTGCAGCCAACAACAAGAGGAAACCCCTCTTGTTGTCATTGTTGGATCGTGAAACGTCGATAGAGGGGGGGGGTGAATATCGATTCGAAAAATAACGAGTATAAACACAGCGGAATAAGAAAATTGAACACAATGAATTTTACTTCGTTCGGAGCCTGTGACGACTCCTACTCGAAGGCCCGTACTCCGTGAGTACTTTCGTTGGGCAATTACTAGCAGTTCAAAAATGATTACAATTTAAGGTTCAGTAATGCTAGCAAAATAAAGAAAATACCGACAAGAATTTAAAGAACAGGAAAGGAGTATATCGTCGGATCTCTTGTTAGCGTCGCTGGAGCGCAGAGCAGCAGAGCAAGCAGCAGAAGACTTTCTTTTCGTTGTTGTATTGAAGCTCCCCTCTGATCCTCCTTTTATATGAGGCTCGGGGCGCCCTGGTGGGACGTGGCAGGTCCAACCAGCAAGCTCCACGTGGCGACGCGCGAGTTTGGATAAAACTTACCTCCGGGCGCTTGGACCTCCGGGCGCCCGGATCCCTTCCGGGCGCCCGAACCTCCTATTTCCAGGAACTCCTTCTCCTGCAAAATAGAGTTAGTCCGAGGCAAATATATATCCTGTAAAACAAATTGTTAGCACAATTAAAGTTCAACAAAGTAGTAGCAAAGAGTATGACTTAGATTCCGTCTTTCCGAGACCGGAATCTAGTCACGATCTCAACTTAGATATCCGAAATGAATCTAAGCCGGATCGACGCCTAATGTTCCCTTCCCGGGAACGCGTCCTCGCAGTCACTCCCCTCCAGTGATTTACCTCACTTACCTGCCAGACGTCCGGTCAGCCCTTCGACCCGTTTGGACTTCTCACCAGCTATCCGGTCGGCCCGTCGACCTAGCTGGACTTCTCGCCAAGCGTCCGGTCAGCCCGTCGACCCGCTTGGACTTCTCACCAGCTATCCGGTCAGCCCGTCGACCTAGCTGGGCTTCATGCCAGACATCTGATCAGTCCGTCGACCTGTCTGGACTTTTCCTGCACACTCGATCAGAGTGTTTAGACAACAACAAGCTAACTTAACCTGATTTGTCATTCATCAAAACCTGGGTTAAATCGTTAGTGCAAACCACACCAACAATCTCCCCCTTTTTGATGGAATGACAACCTGGTTAAGTTAGTGTAAACATATGCATAAAACAACATGACAGCATGCATTTAATGTGGTTTTTTTTGTATTTTCAGTTTGGTTCAGCTAACTTAACCACCTATCCCTCCCCCTTTGGCATTCATCAAAAAAATAAGCATGGATTAAGGAAGCATAAACATAGACTTCAGACAAAGTAAGAAATAATGTCAAGTTAATCTGGGGGAGTTTAAACTTTTGAAAACTTGTTTAAAGCATTAGCTTTTAGCTTTTAGAAAAACAGCTAAGTTTATATAGTCTAATTTTCAAACATAAGTGATAAGTTCTAATTTTCAAATTAAGTACAGTCAAATTTTGAGAACTAGATTTTTAATTTTCAAAACTAAGTTAAATCTAATATTCAAAATCAATTTTCAATAAAAAGTGAAACCCAAAACAACTTGATTGTATAACAGTTAGTTTGCAAACATGGTTTTAAAATATTCAAATTAGATAAAGGAGTTTTCAAAATAATTTTGTAAAATTTTTTTTCAGAATCAACTTTTAAAAAAAACTTTGCATATTTTTAGTCAAATTGAAAAAATAATTTTAAAGTTTAATTTGAAAAACTGAAGTAGTTTTATTTCTCCCCCTGAAGCTGACATTAAATCAAATGTCTAACCAGTTTGTTACTACTGACTTATCAAAAGATAGCAGCTTTCACTTGGTTAGTCAAGTTAAGGTCAACCTTAACCTGATTAATATATATATTTTGTATTTAACGCCCAGACTTATGTCGATGCACTGAAATAAGCATCTTAAGTCTTAGGCAAGTGGCCTATGCATCTCACCCCTTTCTATGTTCATCAAACACAAGCAAGGTAAGCCTAGGGTTTTGGTGAGATGCTCAAAACTAGTCCTATGGGTACATGTTTTCTAAGTATTTTAAACTAGTCTAAGGCTGAAAATTCATTTAAAAATCTAAAAATAGGAAAGTTTTGAAAACGAAATATGTTTTAACCTATAATTTGAGAATAACCATTTTTGAAAATATTTTTGAAATTTGAAACTCCTAGTCTATTAAGCACATTCCTAGTTTTCTACGCAAATTGCTAAATTCACTTTCAGGGTGTGGTTTAGTGAATATGTCAGCTAAGTTTGACTTGGACTCAACGTATTTGAGTTCAATGTCACCCTTAGTAACATGATCCCTGATAAAGTGGTGCCTGATTTCAATGTGTTTGGTTCTTGAATGATGCACTGGATTTTTTGTTCAATTTATTGAGCTAATATTGTCAATTAAAACTTTGACATTTGTGATTTTTAAGTTGAAATCTTTTAAAGTGTGCATCATCCACAATAGTTGGGCTACACATTCTCCTATGGCTATGTATTCTGACTCAGTTGTAGATAGTGCAACACAATGTTGCTTTCTGCTAAACCAGCTGACAAGTGAGGGGCCTAGTAGTTGGCATCCACCACTTGTGCTTTTGCGGTCTAATTTACATCCAGCATAATCTGAATCAGAATATCCTATTAATTCAAAGTTATTTGTCCTAGGATACCAAATTCTTACGTTTGTTGTTCCCTTAAGATATCTAAAAATCCTTTTGACTTGAGTCAAATGGGATTCTTTAGCACAGGTTTGGTATCTAGCACACATACTAACTGCAAATAAGATATCAGGTCGGCTTGCAGTTAAGTAAAGTAGACTAGCTATTGCACTTCTATAATACTTTAGATCCACTGGTTTACCATTTGGGTCATTGTCTAAGATTGTGTTTACTGCCATGGGTGTTTTTATTTCTTTTGTATTTTCCATTCCAAATTTTTTAAGTAATTCTTTAGTGTATTTATGTTGATAAATGTAATTTCCTTCATTTGTTTGTTTAATTTGTAATCCTAAAAAATATGTCAACTTTCCTACTAAACTCATTTCAAATTCTTGTTCCATTAGGTTGATAAATTCTTTTAAAAAATCTGAGTTAGTTGACCCGAATATTATGTCATCTACATATATTTGTGCTATAAATATGTCATTATTTAGTAATTTAACAAACAAGATTGGGTCAATTTGACCTTGGTTGAATCTTTTGGATGTTAAGTAAGATGTTAGCCTTTCATACCATGCCCTGGGTGCTTGTTTAAGTCCATATAATGCTTTCTTTAATTTAAAGACATAATCAGGATGTTCTAAATGTTCAAATCCAGGAGGTTGACCTACATAAACTTCTTCTTTTATCAGTCCATTGAGAAAGGCTGACTTAACATCCATTTGATATAGTTTGAATCCCTTATGGGCTGCATAACTCAGTAACATTCTAATGGATTCTAATCTGGCTACCGGGGCATAGGTTTCATCGTAATCAAGTCCTTCAACTTGATTGAACCCCTTAGCAACTAGCCTAGCCTTATTTCTAGTAATTTCCCCAGATTCACTTAATTTGTTTCTAAATACCCATTTTGTTTCTATTATTTTCTTATCTTTAGGTGGTGGTACTAGATCCCAAACATCATTACGCTCAAATTGAGCTAGTTCCTCTTGCATAGCGATGATCCAATTTGGATCAAGTAGGGATTCGGCTACTGTTTTGGGCTCAATTTTTGAAATCAGGGAAATTTGACTTAGGTTCCTAAAGGATGATCTGGTCTGAACCCTTAGGTCTGGGTCACCAATTATTTGATCAGTTGGATGGTTAGGGTTGATTCTTATAGTTCTTGGAGGTTGATTTGCTTAAGTGTGTTCATCTTCTTCATGATCTAGGGATTGATTGGTTTCTTCAGGATTATTATTTTCAATAGGTTGAAGTTGATTTTGTCCTTGGGTTTCTTCAAATTTTACGTTTGTGGTTTCCTCGATTTTTAATGTTATTTTATTATATATTCTGTAACCCCTACTGTTTAGAGAATACCCTACAAAAATTCCATTTTCTATTTTGGAGGTAAAGTTTCCTAAGTGTTCTCTAGTATTTAAGATGTAGGATGGACACCCAAATACTTTAAAGTATTTTATGTTGGGTTGTTTGTTGTAAAATATTTCAAAGAAAGTTTTATTATGTCTTTTGTTTAATGTTGTTCTGTTTTGCACATAGCAGGCTGTACTAACAGCTTCTGCCCAAAAATATTTAGGTAAGTTATATTCATTTAACATAGTTCTAGAGGCTTCTAATCAAGTTCTATTTTTTCTTTCTACAATTCCATTTTGTTGGGGGGTTTTAGGACACGAAAATTCGTGATGGTAGCCATTCTCAAGACAGAACTTGTTGAAATTATGATTTTTAAATTCTCCCCCATTGTCACTCCTAATTCTTTTAATTTTAATATCTTTCTCGTTTTTAATTTGTTTGCAAAAGTTTGCAAAGATTTCAAAAGTTTCGTCTTTATGTTTCAAGAATTTAACCTAAGTAAGTCTAGAATAGTCATCTATTATTACTAAACAGTATAAGTTTCCATTTATGGATTTGACTCCATGGGAGTCAAAAAGGTCTAAATGTAGAAGTTCTAATATCGAGTTGGTTTGTGGCTGATTGGTTGGTTTGTGAGTGGATTTTGTTTGTTTACTGATCCGGCGGTAAGAATCCGGAACCCCATAAGGAGGGGTCAACGCCACGGGGAGGTCAAAGGGTCCAGTGGTTCGCCGGAAAGGGACGAGCCGACCGGACTCGGAAGAAAGGGAAATCTGATAGTAAAAGGCACCCTGGTAGGGACCAGGGTTCCGACGCTCAAATGAAGCAGTACATAATGACCGAGCGGAAGGACGTGCCTCCCGGCCGGCGCAAGGAATTAAGGCCGTCCGGACGACGTTCTTCGCCCGCCCGCCCGGCCGGACGTTCCGGTCAGGCGGTGGGTAAAAGACGGGAACATCTTCTGACAGCCATCAAGTCGTATGGCTACGCCATACTCCTAATTTGACAACGGGGGGTCCTGTTGTCCCATCGAAGAACATGCTCGGACTGTAGCAGTATGGTGTCAGGTAAGCTCTTTGACAAGTGCATACCGGGGTATGGGTTGCTGACACGTATGCACCTTGGTGGACGTGCATTAGTTCCTTCTTCGTCCTATATAAAGAGCCTATTACTCCGCCAAAGGTACGCATAATACAAGCTTGGCAGCCACTTTTTCTACCACTTACCTGACTTGAGCGTCGGAGGGTCGCCGCCGGGAATCCCTTCCCGGCTCGACTTTGGTGCAGGATCGCCGGAGCTTCGTTTGACCAGCCGGAGATCCACTCCATCCAGCCGGAGATCCACTACATCGACTAGGAGCGCGCCACGTGCCCAGCGTCCTTTGGTTCAGCAATTCGGACAGGATCAATTTGGCGCCGTCTGTGGGAACGCTCCTGCATCCGATCGGAAACAATGGACGAGGCTGGACGACAACACATGGTGGCGCTCTCGAACGAGGAACTCGACGCTCTGGTCGAAATTAGGGCCGCCAAGCTTGTGGAGCAAAAACAAAAAGCAACAGCCGAGCGGCCGGAGCAGCAGGCAACGTCTGCGTCTGGTGGCCGAGTGGAAGCGCCGCAGGCCACCGTCGCATTTCATCGGGCTCTATTCCACACCCCTGAAGCCGTACCAACTCATAAAGATAGGGGATCTTCTTCGGATGAAATGCCCAGACGAGATGAACGAAAAGGAAAAGCCCCTCGAGCGGACGCATCTCCCGAACGGATCAATCGCCAATTTTCGGAGGCTATTCTACGAGATCCTCTGCCCAAGCACTACGCGTCTCCAACGATCGGCGAGTACAATGGGACAACCGACCCGGATGATCATCTGGGTAAGTTCGACAACACAGCTACTCTCCATCAATACACAGATGGAGTAAAATGCCGAGTTTTCCTCACCACCCTCTCCGGGTCGGCCCAACGGTGGTTTCGGAGACTGCCGGACGGATCAATCACTAACTTCAAGGACTTCCGAACGGCCTTCCTTCACCACTTCGCTAGCAGTAGGCGCTACCAGAAAACTAGCGTTAGTCTGTTTGCCATCAAACAGGAAGCCCGCGAATCGCTCCGAGCCTACATTCAGCGATTCAACACTGTGGCCATGGACATTCCAACATCCACCTCGGAGACCATGATGAATGCCTTCACACAAGGTCTAGTGGATGGGGATTTCTTCCGATCGCTCATCCGAAAGCCGCCCCGGGACTATGATCACATGCTACACCGGGCGAACGAATACATCAACGTGGAAGAGGCACAAGCGGCTAGGAAGAAAGAAGCCCCAACTGAACGGGCTCCGCCTGCCGAGCATAAACAGCCTGCCGTTCATCAGCCGCCCAGAGGACCGAGGGCCGAAGCCATCCGATCCACCCACGCTAGATCACACGTACAAGAGGTAGCTGCCGCTCGGCCCAAGCCGAAGAAAAGATGGACCCCGATGTTTTGCTCATTCCACCGGACGGATACGCACAACACAAGGGATTGTCGAAGTCTTCCCTTCGTGGCTCATCCTGTTCCTCGTAATGTCGGACGACGGTCGCCCTCAGTCGACAGGCGACAGAGAACACATGAAGCCGATCGGGTGCGAGCTGATAGGCCACAGCAGCAACAGACTCCCGATCGGCGTCGTTCTCCAAGGCAGGAGAATCGCCGAGCGTCCAGAGAACGGTCCCGACCGTCCGCTCGGGAAGAGGAAAATAGGGACAATACTTCCCGAGGCGAGATCAACGTTATTGCTGGAGGGCCGACAGGAGGAGACTCCAACCGAGCTAGAAAGGCGAGCGTCCGGCAACTCCAGATTCATGTAGTCGGCTGCAGCCAAGAGCGGGCGAACGGACCGGAGATCAGTTTCGGACCAGTGGACTTGGAAGGAGTCGAAGTACCCCACGACGATGCTCTGCTCATCAAAGCGGTAATAGCCAATTACACTATTCACCGCGTATTTGTTGACACAGGGAGTTCAGTCAACATCATATTCAAGAGGGCGTTCGATCAGTTGCAAATTGATCGAGCCGAGCTGCTACCCATGACGACTCCGCTCTATGGGTTCACGGGCAACGAAGTCCAGCCGGTTGGACAGATTCGGCTGGCTACCTCGCTAGGAGAAGAGCCGCTCAGGAGGACAAGAACAATAAACTTCGTGGTGGTTGATTCTCCCTCGTCCTACAACGTCATTTTGGGACGACCGGCGCTCAGCGAATTCCGAGCGGTCGTCTCAACCTTCCATCAGAAGATCAAGTTCCCCGTGGAGGACAAAGTGGGAGAAGTACGAGGAGACCAGCTAGCAGCTCGGCGATGTTACATCGAAATGGTCCAAGCAGAGGCCAATTCTGCTCGGAAAATGCCTCGGATCGAGGTAAACTCCATCACCGAAAAGCCACCCACTTTAATTTATGAGGAAAAAGAGGAAGTGCAGATTCATCCAATCCGATCGGAGGCCACCACCTTTATTGCGTCCGATCTGGAGGAGAAGCAGAAAGAGGGGCTGATCCAATGCCTCAGAAGAAATCATGATGTCTTCGTCTGGTCAACACATGAACTGCCTGGAATTTCGCCGAGCATAGCGCAGCACGAGTTACATGTCCGACCGGACGCTCGGCCGGTAAAGCAGAGAAAAAGAGATTTCAACGCCGAGCAGAATGCCATCATCCGGGCAGAGGTAGAAAAGCTTCTGGAAGCCGGGCATATACGCGAGGTCCAATTCCCTAGCTGGTTGGCTAATATGGTGCTGGTCTCCAAGCCGGGCGGCAAGTGGAGAGTATGCATAGATTTTCGGGACCTCAACAAAGCTTGCCCAAAAGATTTTTATCCTCTGCCCCGGATAGATCAGCTGGTGGACTCTACGGCCGGATGTGAATTGATCTGTATGCTCGATGCTTACCAGGGTTATCACCAAGTGCCGCTCGCCCGCGAAGATCAAGAAAAAGTCAGCTTCGTGACGGCCGACGGCACTTATTGCTATAATGTGATGCCGTTCGGACTGAAGAATGCAGGAGCCACATATCAGCGGTTGATGAATAAAGTATTCAGAGAGCAGATCGGGCGGAACCTAGAAGTTTATGTGGACGACATTCTCATTAAGTCCGTCCGAGCGGCCGAGCTCTTCAAAGACATGGAAGAAACCTTCCAAACGCTGCGCAGGTACGGAGTCAACCTAAATCCCCAGAAGTGCCTGTTCGGAGCGAAAGGAGGACGCTTCTTGGGATACATAGTGACCGAGCGGGGCATCGAAGCCAATCCCAGCAAGGTGAAAGCTCTACAAGACATGTCGCCTCCAAGAAGTACAAGGGAGGTGCAGCGTCTGACCGGTCGGATAACCGCTCTGTCCAGGTTTATCTCCAAAACCGCCGACCGGAGCCTTCCTTTTTTCAAGATCTTACGCAAAGCTACAAAATTTTACTGGGACGAAGAATGCGACCGGGCGTTCGAAGATTTTAAGGCATATCTGAACTCCCTCCCGGTATTAGCCAAGTCGACTGCAGGTGAGCCACTTCATATGTACTTGTCTTCAACCGAGCATGCAATCGGCTCAGCCTTGGTGAGATCGAGCGGAGAAGAGCCTGTGTATTTCCTTAGTCACATTTTAAAAGACGCTGAATCTCGCTACACCGGGCTCGAAAAGCTAGCTTTCGCTCTGGTTCTCGCCGCTCGACGCCTTCGTCCATACTTCCTGGCGCACACAATCGTTGTCAGAACCAACAGCCCGCTCGGACGTGTGCTACTAAATCCAGAGGCAACCGGACGGCTCATCAAATGGACGACGGAGCTGAGTGAATTTGATATCCAATATCAGCCCCGCTCGGCGATCAAAGCGCAATCCTTGGCCGACTTTGTGACTGAGGTGCAGAGGTCGGAACCAGAAGCTATGTGGAGAATATATGTGGATGGGTCGTCCACACGTCTCGGAAGCGGGATTGGGATATTGTTACTCTCCCCTCAAGAAGAAAAGATACACTTATCCGTCCGGCTGGATTATAAAGCCACCAACAATGAAGCCGAGTACGAGGCCCTCATAGCTGGCTTGCAGGCAGCTCGGCATATGGGAGCTGATCGGGTCACTCTTCACTCGGATTCGCAGTTGGCCGCTCAGCAGCTCTCCGGTACCTTCGAAATCAATAGCGCTCGGCTCAAGCTCTACGCTGAAGCCTTCGAGAAACTCAAGGCTGATTTTAGAGAAGTTATTGTACAGAAGATACCCAGAGCAGAAAATCAAGCAGCTGATGAGTTAGCCAAGCTTGCAAGCTCAATAACGCCGGTCGCCATTCATCAATCAATTGAAAAAGTATTGTTAGTAGCGCACGTCGACCGGATGGAAGGCCTTACATTTCCAAGCGATTGGCGGACACCTATCATAGAGTTCCTCCGCTCGGGAGCCACCCCATCCAGTGAGTATGAAGCCCGGTTGCTAAGAAGGAGGGCCGGTCGGTTCACACTCATCGGCGATCAGCTTTACAAGAAAGTTTTCTCTCGCCCGCTGCTGAAATGCGTGAGCTCGGAGGACTCGGCCTACATCCTCCAGGAAGTACATCAAGGATCATGCGGGGGGCATCCGGGCGGCCGCTCGTTGGCCAAGAAGATCCTCTTGGCCGGGTATTTTTGGCCAACTTTACAAGCAGACGCCGCTCGGACAATATCTTCATGCCTTTCGTGCCAGAAATATCATAACTTCTCCCACCGACCGGCCGAAGAAATGAAGGCATCAACCGTTTCATGCCCGTTCGATCAATGGGGAATGGATATTGTCGGTCCATTTCCGATGGCGACCAGGCAGAGGAAATTTTTACTAGTGGCAGTCGACTATTTTTCCAAGTGGGTGGAGGCCGAGCCGCTGGCAAAGATCACCGAACAGATGGTTAAAAAATTCATTTGGCAACACATCATCTGTCGGTTTGGCATCCCGCGTCGACTTGTGTCCGACAACGGGCGGCAATTCACAGGGAAGTTGCTTGAAGATTGGTGCAAGAGCTATGGGATTGAGCAACACTTCACGTCCGTGGCTTATCCCCAGAGCAATGGTCAAGCCGAAGTGACCAATCGGGAAATCCTCCGCATTCTACGCACTCGGCTCGACCATCTCGGAGGAAGCTGGCCAGATGAGGTGCCGGGCGTCTTGTGGGCCATCCGAACGGCTCCAAAGGAAGGAACGGGCGTCACGCCTTTCCATTTGGTGTACGGCGGCGAGGCAGTCATTCCGGTGGAAGTCGGCATTGAGTCTGTCCGGATCCAGAGCTATGATGATGGCAACGTCGAACGGAGGAACATGGAGCTGGATTTGGTCGAAGAGGAGCGAGCCAAGGCGTCCGTTCGGCTGATGGCATACCGGCAGCGGATGAAGCAGAACTACAACCGTCGAGTAATCCCCAGATCATTCCAGGTCGGCGATCTCGTCTGGAAGAAAGTCAGGTCGGTCGGCGACGTAGGCAAACTGGAGGCACCGTGGGCAGGCCCCTTCAAAGTTATTGAAAAGCTCCGCTCGGGAGCCTATTATTTGGAAGATGAATCCGGGCGGCAGCTGGATCGACCGTGGAATGCAAATCATCTCCAGCCTTATCGACCTGGATGAAAGGTGCACGAATGTAATCCATTTTTGTGTATATGCTAGTCGCCTATATACTTGTAATGCAGGAAGCAAAAAGATGAAAACACATTGAGCATTCTCCGCCGAATGGCTTACTAAGTGAAGGCCCCCGAGCCGATCGGCCGGGAGGTTTATATATTTAAAGACTTTGTAAGCAAATAGCCCGTGCTGTTTGGCCGGGCATAAATATTGTTCGAGCACGGGATATGATACGAAGGCCAAGGCCGCTCGGCCTGGTAAGGAGTTAGCCTTGAAAGGCCGACGAGCCCCGTCGTTAAAGATCGAGAGCCGCGCCGACCGGCTATAAATATTCGCACCGTCGAGCTCCGACGTTAAAGATCGAGAGACGAGCCGGCGTCTATAAACGTCCGAGCGAAAGGCCGACGAGCCCCGTCGTTAAAGATCGAGAGTCGCGCCGACCGGCTATAAATATTCGCGCCGTCGAGCTCCGACGTTAAAGAACGAGAGACGAGCCGGCGTCTATAAACGTCCGAGCGAAAGGCCGACGAGCCCCATCGTTAAAGATAGAGAGCCGCGCTGACCGGCTATAAATATTCGCGCCGTCGAGCTCCGACGTTAAAGATCGAGAGACGAGCCGCCTATAAACGCCCGAGCGAAAGGCCGACGAGCCCGTCGTTAAAGATCGAGAGCCGCCGACCGGCTATAAATATTCGCGCCGCCGAGCTCCGGCGTTAAAGATCGATAGACGAGCCGGCGTCTATACACCGCGCCGACGAGCCCGTCGTTAAAGATCGAGTCGCGCCGACCGCTATAAATATTCGCGCCGAGCTCCGACGTTAAAGATCGAGAGACGAGCCGCCGTCTATAAACGCGCCGAAGGCCGACGAGCCCCGTCGTTAAAGATCGAGAGCCGCGCCAACCGGCTATAAATATTCGCGCCGCCGAGCTCCGACGTTAAAGATCGAGAGACGAGCCGCCGTCTATAAACGTCCGGGAAGGCCGACGAGCCCCGCCGTTAAAGATCGAGAGCCGCGCCGACCGCTATAAATATTCGCGCCGCCGAGCTCCGGCGTTAAAGATCGAGAGACGAGGCGGCGTCTATAGCCCGAGCGGAAGGCCGACGAGCCCCGCCGTTAAAGATCGAGAGCCGCTACCGGCTATAAATATTCGCGCCGTCGAGCTCCGACGCGTTAAAGATCGAGAGACGAGCCGCCGTCTATAAACGCTCCGAGCGGACGAGCCCCCGCGTTAAAGATCGAGAGCCGCCGACCGGCTATAAATATTCGCGCCGCCGAGCTCCGACGTTAAAGATCGAGAGACGAGCGGCGTCTATAGCGCCGAAGGCCGACGAGCCCCGTCGTTAAGATCAAGAGCCGCGCCGACCGGCTATAAATATTCGCGCCGTCGAGCTCCGACTTTAAAGATCGAGACGAGCCGGCGTCTATAAACGTCCGAGCGAAAGGCCGACGAGCCCCGTCAATGATTGAGAGTCGCGCCGACCGCTATAAATATTCGCGCTGAGCTCCGACGTTAAAGATCGAGACGAGCCGCGCCTATAAACGCCCGAGCGGAAGGCCGACGAGCCCCGCCGTTAAAGATCGAGAGCCGCCCGACCGGCTATAAATATTCGCCGCCGAGCTCCGACGTTAAAGATCGAGACGAGCCGGCGTCTATAAACGTCCGAGCGAAAGGCCGACGAGCCCCGTCGTTAAAGATCGAGAGCCGCGCCGACCGGCTATAAATATTCGCGCCGTCAAGCTCCGACGTTAATGATCGAGAGACGAGCCGGCGTCTATAAACGTCCGAGCGAAAAGCCGACGAGCCCCGTCGTTAAAGATCGAGAGCCGCGCCGACCGGCTATAAATATTCGCGTCGTCGAGCTCCGACGTTAAAGATCGAGAGACGAGCCGGCGTCTATAAACATCCGAGCGAAAAGCCGACGAGCCCCGTCGTTAAAGATCGAGAGCCGCGCCGACCGGCTATAAATATTCGCGCCGTCGAGCTCCGACGTTAAAGATCGAGAGACGAGCCGGCGTCTATAAACGTCCGAGCGAAAAGCCGACGAGCCCCGTCGTTAAAGATCGAGAGCCGCGCCGACCGGCTATAAATATTCGCGCCATCGAGCTCCGACGTTAAAGATCGAGAGACGAGCGGGCGTCTATAAACGTCCGAGCGAAAAGCCGACGAGCCCCGTCGTTAAAGATCGAGAGCCGCGCCGACCGGCTATAAATATCCGCGCCGTCGAGCTCCGACGTTAAATATCGAGAGACGAGCCAGCGTCTATAAACGTCCGAGCGGAAGGCCGACGAGCCCCGTCGTTAAAGATCGAGAGTCGCGCCGACCGGCTATAAATATTCGCGCCGTCGAGCTCCGACGTTAAAGATCGAGAGACGAGCCGGCGTCTATAAACGTCCGAGCGAAAGGCCGACGAGCCCCGTCGTTAAAGATCGAGAGCCGCGCCGACCGGCTATAAATATTCGCGCCGTCGAGCTCCGACGTTAAAGATCGAGAGACGAGCCGGCGTCTATAAAAAAGTCCGCGCCGACGAGCCCGTCGTTAAAGATCGAGAGCGCGCCGACCGGCTATAAATCGCCGCGCCGAGCTCCAACGTTAAAGATCGAGAGACGAGCCGCCGTCTATAACGTCCGAGCGGAAGGCCGACGAGCCCCGCCGTTAAAGATCGAGAGCCGCCCGGCTATAAATATTCGCGCCGCCGAGCTCCGACGTTAAAGATCGAGACGAGCCGGCGTCTATAAACGTCCGAGCGAAAGGCCGACGAGCCCCGTCGTTAAAGATCGAGAGCCGCGCCGACCGGCTATAAATATTCGCGCCGTCGAGCTCCGACGTTAAAGATCGAGAGACGAGCCGGCGTCTATAAACATCCGAGCGAAAGGCCGACGAGCCCCGTCGTTAAAGATCGAGAGCCGCGCCGACCGGCTATAAATATTCGCGCCGTCGAGCTCCGACGTTAAAGATCGAGAGACGAGCCGGCGTCTATAAACGCGCCGAAGGCCGACGAGCCCCGTCGTTAAAGATCGAGAGCCGCGCCGACCGGCTATAAATATTCGCGTCGAGCTCCGACGTTAAAGATCGAGAGACGAGCCGACGTCTATAAACATCCGAGCGAAAGGCCGACGAGCCCCGTCGTTAAAGATCGAGAGCCGCGCCGACCGGCTATAAATATTCGCGCCGTCGAGCTCCGACGTTAAAGATCGAGAGACGAGCCGGCGTCTATAAACGTCCGAGCGGAAAGCCTTGCGAAAATCCAGCAAAAACCCCTTTGAGGCAAGGCGCGAAGCAAAAGATGTGAATCCGGGGCTCGTCGAATTAAAAATGCGAGCAAGTGAACGAGCGCCGTCCGTGCGCCAAGCGGCTGCTTAGTCGCATGATGAAAGACATTAAAGACAATTCGCTTATCTGGCGTAGCGTGGTGCCGAGCGGAAGAGTTTTAAAGAACACATTTGGGACGAGGGAAAAATTTCTTGCCAAAATAGAAAGTGAAAGGAACATAAGATTATCTAATATGCAAGCCAAAAAAGTCATTACAGAGATAAGCGGGGCCGAACGGCGGGAATTCAAAAAAGTTTACAGAAACGCTCCTCACACATCAAAATCAAAAAGAGCGTCGGGGATGGTGTCCATCACGCTCGCTAGATCCTCGGGGGGGATGGTCAGCTCGGCAGGCAGGTGGCATTTGGTTTTCAGATAGCCCACCGCCGCCTTGATCGCCTCCTCGAAAGTGAGGGATATCTTGTCGGTAAACTTCTCTCCGAAGTTTTCCGAGCGGAGGAACGCCTTCCTCACTTCATCCGAGCGGGCCGACTCCCCCTCTTGGTATTCCTTGAGCGCGGAGTGGGCGGCATCACTGGCAGCTTGAAGCTCCTTCAAGTCCCCATCAAATCTCTGGAGATCAGCCGAGCGGCTCTCCTTCTCAGTGGTCAGCAGGGCGTCCAAGTCTTTGATGCGTTGCTCCAGCCCCCGGATCTCCACCTTCATGCAGTCCATATCATTGATGGCTTGTTGCTTACTAGTGGTCGCCGTCTTGATCTCCTTGTCTCGTTGTTTAATCATTGTTTCAAGCCGAACGACCTTGCTCGCCAGATCGGACACCCTTTTCCGCTCAGCATCCAGCAGTTTTTGGGACTTCTCCAGAGCGGCCGTCGACTGCCTGGCCTCCCCCGCTGCTTTCAGTTTCTTCAGTTCATCCTCCAGTTCGGCCAACCGATCGCTAATAGCGATCTGCTCCACCCAGTTCTGCTAGCAAACGTGGGCAGGTTAAAAACTTAATTCAAATATATATATATATATATAAAAGGGAGAGCATACCCCGGTGGCTGACTGAAGGTTACTGTCACCGAGCTGCCCGGGAGTTAGCGCTGCTATTCGTCGCCGAGCATCCAACCAAGCTTGGGCGAGAGGGCCCGTCAGGGTGATCATCTGCTCAGGAAACACTGGCCGATCAGCAGCAGCCATGTACTCCTCCGAAGGAAGGCGCAGAACGGTTTTAAGTAAATTCTGGCCGCTCGGCTCGCTCTGAGACGGCCCACCAGCAGACGAGGAGGGTAGCTCGCCTAAACGCCTGATACGGCGCAAAGTTCTTGAAGGGATGGAAGACGGCACCTCCAACTGGCCCTCGGAGAACCCTGAGGGGTAGGGGTACTCTCGAGGGAAACCTTCCCCGACTGCACCGGTGCATCCGCGCCTCGCTCGGGTTGTGGCTCATCAAGTGTAGAGGCAGGGGCGGTTTTCGGTCGTCGGCGTTTCCTAGTGCGTAGCGGCACATCATCGGCCGAACGGCCCTCCACCTCAGTTTCGGTAGGAGGTACTATGTCGCCCGCGGCCTCATCATGAGGAGTTGGGGCGTCTGAGGCTTCGGGGACAGTTGGCATCCCCTCACCTTCTTCGCCTGCCGGATCAGCCGGAGCAAGGCCCCGTTCGGCGGCCTCCTTGTTCGTCACCGCCTCAATCTGAGCGGCCTTTAGTTTGAGCTTCTCGGTAGCTTTGGCGCGCCACATGACTTCAGCTGCAGGAGCAAAAAATAAATCAGTTAGAACAAAACAAATGGGAAGATAAGGAAACTTACTCATGCTGCAGGGCAGATCGGTTGTGGTAGAGGACAAGCCGAATATGTGCATTACTCCCGGGAGGAGTAGCTTGTCAATATGATAGCGCTGGCCAACTAGTCGTTCGGCTGCATGAAGGTAGGCCGCGTCACCTCTAAATTTGCCGAGCTCCGGTTGCGATGGCATCGTCGTCTGCCACTTGGTGCGAAAAGTTGGCCGTTCGGGAAAACGTATATAGAAAAAATGCTCCTTCCAATGTTTGTTGGAGTTCGGCATATTATCGAAAAGGACGAAACCTATCCTAGACTGGAAAACAAAAGTGCCCCACTCGGCTTGCTTGGGATAGTAGAAGTAGTGGAAGATTTTTGGGGTTAAGGGAACGCCGTTCAGTTTGAACAAAACTATCACTCCGCTCAGCAACCTAATAGAGTTGGGAACTACCTGGCCGAGCGGAATGCGGAAATAATTGCAAACTTCTAAGAAAAACTTGTGGGGTGGAAAACGTAGGCCGGCCAGAAATTGGTCCCGGAAGAAAACAACAGTGTCGGGCGGCAGATTGTGAGGCCGATCGGACGGTGTGGCTAACACTATTTGGTGGTCGATCGGTAGGTCATATGCTCGAGTGAGGCGCAAGGCGTCTTCCTCGTCGAACCGGCTTTCCATGTTCGAGTACCAAAGACCCGGAGTACCGCCGGTCGACTGCTAGGTACTGGTCATGATCGAAAGGCCAGAATGCGGGATAGAAGAGGAGGGTTCGAGCAATGGAGGAAAACCGACTGAAAAAGATGATTAACAGAAAGAAGAAAGCGTCAGGAGCGAGAAAAAGGTCTTACAAGCGAGGAAGATGATCGGAAGAAGCCGTATGGTCGTCGGAAAGCCTGAGCACAAGGTCGCCGGCGAAAGGAGGAACGACAGTGGTCTGGAAACGAAGAGGGCGAAATGCGGCGGAAATGGAGTCAAGGGCTTTATATCGCCGCCCGGGAGCGATCTCCACCGTCTGATCCAGGTCGTTGATATCGAGGTTGTCATCTAGCCGTTCATTTCAAACGGCGGCTGTCCCATCGGAAGCGACGCAACCGCCATACGCTGACAAATGCGCGATCGCCACGTGTCAGCCGGTTACTAGTCGCATTTAATGAGCTCCCCTTACCGTGCGCAGAGCACGTGATGGGTAGCATGGGAGAACAACGGGCGTGGATTCCAAGAAAACACAAGGCATGGACAAAATATCGCCGAACGGACAGATACCGCCGCACGGATAAGCATCCTTATGCTTGGCCGATCGGCCTAATGCAATGATCATTGCTCAGGCAGATCGGCAGTCCAGTCAGTCGGACTTTGCCTCCTTCGACTAGACTCGAGAGGAAGGCAAGTGATCCGGCGGTAAGAATCCGGAACCCCATAAGGAGGGGTCAACGCCACGGGGAGGTCAAAGGGTCCAGTGGCTCGCCGGAAAGGGACGAGCCGACCGAACTCGGAAGAAAGGGAAATCTGATAGTAAAAGACACCCTGGTAGGGACCAGGGTTCCGACGCTCAAATGAAGCAGTACATAATGACCGAGCGGAAGGACGTGCCTCCCGGCCGGCGCAAGGAATTAAGGCCGTCCGGACGACGTTCTTCGCCCGCCCGCCCGGCCGGACGTTCCGGTCAGGCGGTGGGTAAAAGACGGGAACATCTTCTGATAGCCGTCAAGTCGTATGGCTACGCCATACTCCTAGTCTGACAACGGGGGGTCCTGTTGTCCCATCGAAGAACATGCTCGGACTGTAGCACTATGGTGTCAGGTAAGCTCTCTGACAAGTGCATACCGGGGTATGGGTTGCTGACACGTATGCACCTCGGTGGACGTGCATTAGTTCCTTCTTCGTCCTATATAAAGAGCCTATTACTCCGCCAAAGGTACGTATAATACAAGCTTGGCAGCCACTTTTTCCACCACTTACCTGACTTGAGCGTCGGAGGGTCGCCGCCGGGAATCCCTTCCCGGCTCGACTTTGGTGCAGGATCGCCGGAGCTTCGTTTGACTAGCCGGAGATCCACTCCATCCAGCCGGAGATCCACTCCATCGACTAGGAGCGCGCCACGTGCCCAGCGTCCTTTGGTTCAGCGATTCGGACAGGATCATTTACCTTGTTGGCAAGCATTACATATGGTTGAATCTAGGTTAGGTAATTTCGATAAGCCTCTCACTAGTCCATTTAATTTACTTATATTTCTAAAGTTGGTGTGAGACATTCTCTTATGCCATAACCAAGTTTCTTCTTTTTGTGTTAAATAACACTTAATTGAAGAGGTGGTTAAGTTGATAGCATAGATGTTGTCTTTTCTAAAACCTTTAGACTTATAGTAGGGTTATCTAGATGTTTGATTAAACACTCTGTGGATAGAAATTTAACTTTATACCTAGTATCACACAATTGACTTATACTCAGGAGATTGTATTTAAAATTCTCGACAAGTAGAACATTTGTAATTATGAAATCTATTTTTAATTCAATATTACATATTCCGATTACCTTGAGTTTGTCGTTGTTTCCAAAGGCAACTGTTCCTAAGCTTTTGTAAGTGAGTTGAGTGAACTTGGTGTGATCTCCAGTTATGTGTTTGGAGCAACCACTGTCCAAAATCTACTTGGTTTCCTACAATGAGTAGGAATTAAAGTTAATTTAAAAATAATTGTTAAAGTTAATTTAATAGTTTTTAAAATAATTTTTAAAGTTACTTTAATAATTTTAAAATAGTTTTTAATTTAATAATTTTAAAATAGTTTTTAAAGTTAATTTAATAATTTTTAAAGTTAATTTAATAGTTTTTAAAATAGTTTTTAAAGTTAATTTAATAATTTTGAAATAGTTTTTAAAGTTTAATTTAATAATTTTTAAAATAGTTTTTAATAATTTTTAAAATAGTTTTTAAAGTTTAATTTAAGAATTTTTAAAGTTAATTTAATAGTTTTTAAAATAGTTTTTAAAGTTACTTTAATAATTTTTAAAATAGTTTTTAATTTAATAATTTTTAAAATAGTTTTTAAAGTTAATTTAATAATTTTTAAAATAGTTTTTAAAGTTTAATTTAATAATTTTTAAAATAGTTTTTAATAATTTTTAAAATAGTTTTTAAAGTTTAATTTAAGAATTTTTAAAGTTAATTTAATAGTTTTTAAAATAGTTTTTAAAGTTACTTTAATAATTTTTAAAATAGTTTTTAATTTAATAATTTTTAAAATAGTTTTTAAAGTTAATTTAATAATTTTTAAAATTAATTTAATAGTTTTTAAAATAGTTTTTAAAGTTAATTTAGTTTTAAAATAAAAGGTAAATTAATCGTATATCATTTTAGTTATTTAATTCGAAATTTGGTTAGTTCAAAATTTAACTTAACTGATTCAGTTCGAAATTTAATTTGATTAATTTAATTTGAAATTTGATTTAATTAACTTAATTTGAAATTTAATTAATTTATTTAATTCGAAATTTAATTTAATTAATTTAATTTGAAATTTAATTTAATTAACTTAATTTAAAATTTAATTAATTTATTTAATTTGAAATTTAATTAATTTAATTAATTTAATTTGAAATTTAATTTAATTTGATTTTGATCCTTAGTCATCTCACCCGATCTAAGTTTTCAATCAGGGAATCGTATAATTTTGTGAGATGGATTTTTTAATTATGGAGTTTTGGTTTAACTTGTGTTACATTCAGGTTTAGCTTTGGTCTCTACAAACAGGCATTCTTCGGATAAACTTCTAAGCTTGGTGAGTCACATGGACGTCATTAGAAGTAACCAACCTTTCGAGGTTTTCCGAATAGTCCTATCCACGGAGCTTAGCACTAAACCTTGGTCTAACTGGTTATGATTCATTTAAGGGTAACTTCGGTCAGTTCCACTTGGCCAAATGCACCAGATCGAAACTATATCTTTCTAGACATGCAATGCCCAAGCTTCCCTAACGTACTATCATCCAAAAACTTCACCAGTATCATGATTCAAGTTAAACTTGATTTCTTTTTAACTAATCCTAATTACCCTGTCGGGTAAGTTAGTTTTGGAGGTGCCAGCTATTCTGGAGCCTCCCCCTGAATTATTGGTGTTTAATTTAAATTTTCGTTTTAGGTTTGTGTCGATTCCTTTTATAGTTATAATTAACTTGGTGATAATTTATATTTTGTTGAGTTTTAATATTTTTAAATTTTGATTTCTTTGATTTGTGTTTTGGTTTTTGATTTAGTTTATTCGAGTTTATATAATATATTTTTTCTTTAGGTATGTAATATTGATTAATTCCTACTTGCGTGGTCAAACATGCTTTCGGAACCCAAGCTTGATTAGTTGATTTGTATTGGGTTATTAATGACTTAAAGGTTTTATTTGAGTTCGACTTGTATCCAAGTCCAGTTTTATTATAACATGCTTTTTGATTGTTCAGAATTAAGTCTAGATTTTTTGATCTTGTAGTGAATTTTTCTAGTATTTCTTTTAAGTTATTAATTTCTGATTTTAATGATGAATTCTCTTCAAGTATTGGATCTTGAGTTGGATTTGAAATTTTTATTTGTTCCTTGAGGTTTTGATTTTCCTCAAGGAGTGATTTGTTTTCATTTTCTATTTTAATTAACTTACTATTTAAGCAAGAAATAATTTTAAAGAATTTTTTGTTTAAATTAAAATATACCTCATCGGAACCTTAAGAAATGAGTACGGACTCATGGCTTGATTTGGGTTCGGATCCGTCTTCTAATTCACTTTTCGATCCTGGTCCATAGGCCATCAGCATGAGGTGGCTGGTGTTTTTTCCTTCTCCTCTGTCCGATTCGTCCACGGAGGAGTCGTCCCACGTTGCTTTGAGGGCTTTCTTTTTCTTTATATTTGGGCATTTGTTCTTGTAGTGCCCCTTTGTTGCATCCAAGACACGTGCCATTCGTCTTCTTGTTGCCGGAGCTGATCTTCTGAAGGTCCCTTTTAGTGAAGTTCTTCTTTCTCCTGGTGAACATTTTTCTTACCAGGTTTACCAGGTGTTCTTCGTCTTCGATATCTTGATCAGAATCTTCTTCAGATTCAGGCTTGTTCTTCTTTTCTTTGGATGAGCCTGCAAATAAAGCAATACCTTTCTCGGCTCCAGCATTAGTTTGTTCATGTAATTCTAACTCACAAAAAAGCTCGTCTAATTTTAACTTAGATAAATTTTTCGAAATTTTGTAGGCATCTACGATTGATGCCCACAAGCTATTACGAGGAAAAGCATTTAGTGCGTACCTTATTAAATCTCTGTTTTCCATCTGGTGGCCTATCGCGTGGAGTCCGTTGAGGACGTCCTTGATTCTTGCATGCAGTTGACTTGCCGTTTCCCCTTCCTGCATTTTTATATTAAATATTTTATTTAAAAGTAGGTCTCTTTTTGTTACCTTCACGTCGCTTGTTCCTTCGTGCAACTCGATCAGTTTGTCCCATAATTCTTTAGCATTCTGATGTGGTCCGACGCGATTCAGCTCTTCTCGTGTTAGGCAGCAATGTAGCGTGTTGATTGCCTTATTTTCTGTTGATGCCTTTTTCCTCATGTCCGGAGTCCATTGTTCCGGGTCTAGTGGATTTCCGGAGTTGTCGATTGGAGTTCGGTATGCTTTTATAACGCTGAACCATTGATCGTAGTATGTCTTTAGGTACACCTCCATTCTTTTCTTCCAGTACGAGAAGTCATCTCCGTTGAATAAGGGAGGTCGTACTGTGCTAAATCCTTCTAGTTGAGACATCCTGCACACAAGTAAATAAGGAAAAAAAATATTCCAAGACTTGGTCTTGGATTAGTAGTGCGGGAAAAAATAATAGTTGTATCTAAATTGGTGTTGCACCAATTTAGATTTAATTGCAACGAGAAGAAAAGTTTCTAAATTAATAATATCAACTTAGAATTAAGCGTAAAGAAAAAGAAGAAAAAAATATTTTCACCCCTGTCTGATTGGTGGTTGCACCAAATCAGAGCGGTACCTGCTCTGATACCACTTGTTGGATCGTGAAACGTCGATAGAGGGGGGGATGAATATCGATTCGAAAAATAACGAGTATAAACGCAGTGGAATAAGTAAATTGAACACAATGAATTTACTTCGTTCGGAGCCTGTGACGACTCCTACTCGAAGGCCCGACTCCGTGAGTACTTTCGTTGGGCAATTACTAGCAGTTCGAAAATGATTACAATTTAAGGTACAGTAATGCTAGCAAAATAAAGAAAATACCGACAAGAATTTAAAGAACAGGAAAGGAGTATATCGTCGGATCTCTTGTTAGCGTCGCTGGAGCGCAGAGCAGCAGAGCAAGCAGCAGAAGACTTTCTTTTCGTTGTTGTATTGAAGCTCCCCTCTGACCCTCCTTTTATATGAGGCTCGGGGCGCCCTGGATCCCTTCTGGGCACCCTGGTGGGACGTGGCAGGTCCAACTAGCAAGCTCCACGTGGTGACGCGCGAGTTTGGATAAAACTTACCTCTGGGCGCCCGGATTCCTTCCGGGTGCCTGGACCTCCGGGCGCCCGGATCCCTTCCGGGCGCCCGAACCTCCTATTTCTAGGAACTCCTTCTCCTGCAAAATAGAGTTAGTCTGAGGCAAATATATATCCTGTAAAAAAGATTGTTAGCACAATTAAAGTTCAACAAAGTAGTAGCAAAGAGTATGACTTATATTCCGTCTTTCCGATACCGGAATCTAGTCACGATCTCGACTTAGATATCCGAAATGGATCTAAGCCGGATCGACGCCTAATGTTCCCTTCCCGGGAACGCGTCCTCGCAGTCACTCCCCTCCAGTGACTTACCTCACTTACCTGCCAGACGTCCGGTCAGCCCTTCGACCCGTCTGGACTTCTCGCCAGCTATCCGGTCGGCCCTTCGACCTAGCTGGACTTCTCGCCAAGCGTCCGATCAGCCCGTCGACCCACTTGGACTTCTCGCCAGCTATCCGGTCAGCCCGTCGACCTAGCTGGGCTTCGTGCCAGACATCTGATCAGCCCGTCGACCTGTCTGGACTTTTCCTGCACACTCTATCAGAGTGTTTAGACAACAACAAGCTAACTTAACCTGATTTGTCATTCATCAAAACCTGGGTTAAATCGTTAGTGCAAACCGCACCAACAGTCATGACCACCACAAGAGAGAAAACTCTCCATTATGTGTTTCTCTTCTTCCTCTTGATCCTTCTTCTTCGCTTGTGGTTAGTAACTTTTGAAGGAGAGACTTGTACTCAAAGAGTTGTCTTGAGGAGCTCGGCGTTAATATGAATAGAGGCGAGGTTCGACAACGTCGTTATGGTTGATGCCCTTCTCGTTACAGGTCATCTGTAAGGTACACCTAGCGTAAATTTACTTTCTGTAAAAATTTAATTATGTGATCATATTTGGTATGTTGTATCCTTATATGTGTGTGGTGCATGTGATGTAATAATTTAGGAATTATTATTATTTTATTTTCCATTGCGCATATTTACGAAACATGTTTTAACACACACCACATCAGGCATATCCCAACAGAGAATTTACTAGGTTTGTAATCAAAGAATTGCTAATCCTAAACAAATGAACTTCACTCAAATCTTCTTTGGGCGGAGTAACCTCTTTACAACATTAACAGCTTACAAAAGTAGTAGAACAGAAAGAAGTCATTTACAAGTGTTGTTCTTCAACTATTGAAATCGGGGCTGTATTTATAGCACTGATCTGGACGCTTGGAAGGGTTCCCGGTACCTAAGATGGATAAAATTTTATCCACGACTCAACGAATCATGACAACTTGGTAAAAGATAAGTTTTCTGGTCCTGGCGCCTGGACCAGATTTGGGCGCCCGGACTGGGTTAAGCCGGCCCTCGACCAATGCGCACACCCAGGGCACCTTGGCTGCCCCAGGTGATCCGGGCGCTCGGAATAGCTCCGGGCGCCCGAAGTAGAGTCAACTTCCAATTGACTTTCTATTCGGGGTTTCCACTCTGGTTCTGCTCGCTTGGGTGATTTCGACCATCTAGAATATGACTCATCTAAACCTATTTTCGGACCTTCTCGAGCAACCTTTCGCTCCGGCTTCTCGTCCCTCAGAAACACCGCATGCCTCCTTCTCATCCTCCAATGTAATCTTCCGTAGCACCTCGTCCCTCATATGCAACAAGTCTGACAACTTTCTCCCATGCATTCCTTCTCGCTAGCTGCGTCTTTCGCTCGACTTCTTGTGCTCCTAAGTTCATGTACACTTAGACACAAGATAACAAAAGACAACAAGACCTAACTTTGACTTGGTTGATTCCATCAAAACTACCACGAGGTACTTACACCATCCTTCTCGCTAGCTGCATGCTTCACTTGACTTCTTGTGCTCCTAAGTTCCTACACACTTAGACACAAGGATCAAACAACAACATAACTTAACTTGACTTGGTTGATCACATCAAAACTACCATGGGGTACTTACAAAATACTCAACCATGGATAGTCTTGTGGGCAAGCAGGACATATAGGTGGCCACTGTCTGCAGAAGAAACACTCTACCATGGATGGTTTCATGGACATGTAGGATATATATATAGCTATCTAGCTACGAGATGCACGTGAACTCGCTACCACGGATGATCTCATGGGCAGACAAGATATATATATATATATATATATATATATAGTTATCTAGCTATGGGTTGTATGCGAACTAGCTACCATGGATGGTCTTGTGGGTAGATATGATATATATGTAGTTATGTAGCTACGGACTGCATGCGGACTCGCTATCACGGATGTCTCATGGACAGTCAAATATATCATGATCTTTGATGACTCTCTCAACCATGAATGGATGACAATGGTCGAAAGGATATAATAATGGTCATTGATGACTCTCTCAACCACGAATGAGAGACAATGGTCGACAGTATATAACAACGGTCACTAACGACTTTCCCAACTATGAATGAGAGACAATGGTCAATAGGATATAACAACGATCACTAATGACTCTTCCAACCATGAATGGGAGACAATAGTCAAGATGATATACCAATGGTCGCCGACAACTCTCTCATTCATGAATAGGGGCAATGATCGATAGGATACAACAACGGTTGCTGACAACTCTCAACCATGAATGGGAGACAATGGTCGATAGGATACATACAATGTAATAATAAGTAGAAAATAAATAATCATATCCATAAATATAATCATCTTTATACAACACTAACACAGTCATATCTAGAAGTATAAACTATAATCAATGTATATAAAAATAACAGATACACATGAAACTAAGCAACATGGATAGCAACAAGACTACAAGCATCAAGTGGAATACATCTAAGTTCAAGCATGTAACTATCAAACTCGAAGAAAATATGGAGTGGAGTCAAAGTAAACATATAATCAATGCATAATCAAGTCTCATATACTAAGATTAAAGATCTAAAGAAGTCAAAGAAGAAAGTGTCCACTCAGCTATAGAATGTCTTGATCATCTTTAAGTCAATAGGGTAAGTCTTGGGCTCGAATCCTATAAGCACAGGGTACGATAAGTATTAGTAATAAAATCTAATCAGTTCAATATTAAATTTATGTCTCCCCTCATTCTTACTAACAATCATCTTAATTTCTTAAATAGGTTTGGTATCAAATTCGTAATCATTATTTACTCTAGCAACTACTCAAGCTGATTGATAACTATTCATCGATCACTTACTCAACTAATCTTTAATCAATCAATATTTATTTAGCTTTTAATTAATCTAAATGAATAATCAATTAAACCACCTATTAATGAATTAATTATCCAATAACATCCTCATAAATTAATTAATTAACCATTAATTAAATCATTTATTAACTTAAACAACTTTTAATTAATCCATCCAAAATTAACAATCGAACCTACTATTACCTCCTCTCTTCTTCTTCTTCTCCCACTTCTATGGTGATAGCAATGACTCTCGGTGGTGGCTAACGGTCGACGGGTGGAAGGCAATAGGATCGGGTCATAGAAAACCAGTGGTGTCATAGCCTTCGTCGGAGCGCTGCTAAGGATTTCCCCCGATGCGAAAAAAGTGACATCTATCATGAAGGCGACGGTGGACCACTGCAACATGGAACTACGGTGGAGATAGTTGTTGCTCACCGACGGCCAAGGAGGTGTCAATGGTAGCAATGGGAAAGGAGGCAACATCGGCGGTAATGGGAGGTAGTGTCAGTGGCTGACCTCAGTAGACGCGCAATGGGCTCTCGACAACAACAAACACGACAAGAGAGAATTGTGGCACTGGTGTATCACGTTGCCGGAGGGGTGGTGCCGACCATCGAGCAGCTACTATGATACTAACGCCGTGGGCGTGCATGAGGAAGGGAAGGAGCGACAGAATAAAGTTAGGATTTTAATTAAAACTTATGGAAATTAATTTCATAGGGTATTCTAAAGAGACTTTTCTAAAGCATAATTAATTTATCCCCAAAAATGTCCATAAATAAATGTATTTAAAACCTAGAAAAATTCTGATAATTTTTATTAATTTACATTAATCTATTTCTCTCTTAACATTAGTCAATATTAATTTATTTTCTAAATAAATTGAATCATGTCAAATTTCAATCATTATATATATTTTTAGTATATTACACTAACAACTACGATATGGTATATTGCCCCTTCATGTTATAAAAAGTCGTGCTCCCACGAGCTAAGGTACACGCAAGCAGGGAGACACTTTACTTTACTGCATTGTTCATCTTATTCATTCCCATCACTAAAAATTGACTTGAGCGTTAAAGTGGACGATCTGAGGTACCCCTAGTTGTCTCTCTATGTTGTACAACCTGTAAGTACATAATTATGTAATAAAAATATTGATCCCATAAGTGTTGGGACCGATGTGCCCGCTAGAGGGGGGGTGAATAGCATTTCGTCGACTCCTTGCGTCGTTTGCTTCGTCTTGATGATGATATGCAGTGGAAATACAATACAAGATTCACACAACGCTAACAAGTAGATTTACTTGGTATCCACCTCAAGACAAGGTGACTAATCCAAGGATCCACATACGACACGATATCTCCACTATGAACAACTCCTTCTCGGTCGCAGCCGGAGGCGGAGAAGCCTCGTACAAACTCACACACAACACAAACACAAATACAAGAAGAAACCCTAAGAATACAAGTGAATACCCTTTCTTCTTGCTACTTGTTATTGCCTCTTGAATCTTGAAGATGCTCCTCAAGTGCCTTCAAGAACTGGCGTGAGTGCTGGAGAAATCGCCATGAGAATCACTGTAAGCTCGCTGGAAAATATCGCAAATATATGCGGAGAAAATGCTCCGCGGAGAAAACGCTCCGCAATGGCTATATCATGTGCTCCCAATCGATTGAAATCAACCTCAATCGATTGCCATGTCAGCTCTGCACAATCCCAGTCGTCCATCACCTGCATCCTACGCAACGGTCGAATCTCAATCGATTGGGCAATCGATTGGGACAGTCTGAATTGATCGGTGGATCAATTCAGAAGCTTTCTATGTTCTCGCGATCATGCGAGAACTCCCAGCTCCAATCGATCGATCAATCGATTGGAGATTACCAATCGATTGCCCGATCGATTGGGAAGGCCTCTGTGCTTGCGACTTATACTCCCAATCGATCAACTAATCGATTGGGTCATTACTTCCTTCGCAGCACACTCCAATCGATCGGCTGATCAATTAGACCCTGGTTCAATCGATTCCCCAATCGATTGACCAGCCTGGACTTGACTCAATCTCAAGTCCAAAGTCTCCAACCTAACTCCTGGTCAACCATGACCTATTGGATCGCCATGCCTATCATTTGGCCACACCCGACCAACCTTGAAATAGCCTTCTAGCCTTCTCCATCAGCCTTGCGTCCCTCAGATATCTCCCCATCCTTCACGCCTTACTTTCAGGAGCTTCCTTCGGCCTCATCCTAGTTTTCGGGTTCTCCTTGCCAAGTTACCCTATGACTTATCTTGACAAGACCACACGCTTGGACTTACACCCTTTGTTAAGATCACACTTGGACTTTCCAATTGTCTGGCTCCTCACCAGGACTTTCTCCTTTGCCAAGATCACACTTGGACTTTCCAACTGCCTGGCTCCTCACCAGGACTTTCCACTTGCCTGGCTCCTCACTAGGACTTTCCAAATGTCTAACATCCAGTTAGGACTTTCCCAGTCAAGTCTCCTATCAACCTTGACCTACTTGACTTGTATTCTCATCAACCTGGTCAACCCTTTGACCATCTCCATAACCGGACGATTGCTCCAGCAATCTCCTTATATTGTCAAACATCAAAACTCAAATCCTGACTCAAACTTGACTCAACTCAAGCTTAGTCAAACTTGTTAGGACCTTCGGATGCGGCTAGAGAGGGGGGTGTGAATAGCCGACCCCAAATTCTCGTTTCTTCCTACAATTTGAGTTAGCACAGCGGAAATAAAAAGTAGAAACGAGAATGGAGAAGATCAAACCTTAAATACGACGATATAACGAGGTTCGGAGATGATACTGTTGGAACCCCAAGGTTATTTTAGTGTGATCAACAAGTTAAGTTAGGTCCTGTGTGTATTTAACCTTGTGTCTAAGTGTGCAGGAGCTTAGGAACACAGGTACTCGAGCGGAAGACGCAGCTAGCGAGAAGGACGGCAGTCCGAGGGACGAGGTGCTGCGGAAGAGTACACCGGCGGACGAGAAGGAAGCGCGCGGTGGTTCCGAGGGACGAAAGTCGGAGCGGAAGATTGCTCGGGGAGCAAGAGACGCAGCTAGCGAGAAGGTCGACGACCGAGGGATGAAGACTGCGGATGAGTACGCTGGCGGACGAGAACGAAACACGCGGCAATTCCGAGGGACGAGAAGCCGGAGGGAAGCCCGCTTGAGAAGACCGGAAGTTGGGTTCGGGTGAACCCTTTTCCGGATGGTAGAAATCACCCAAGCAAGCGGACCGAGCCGAACTAAAACGGAGCAGAGGTCCCGGACGCAAAAGTCAACCAGAGTTGACTTTTTGCTCCGGGGCGCCCGGAACTGTCCGGGGCGCCCGGAACGTGAAGTTTGACCAGAACGCGTCTTTCGCGTTCTGGACGTTGGGGGATAAAGTTTTATCCCCCCAGGGCGCCCGGAACCCTTCCAGGCGCCCCGACCAAGGCTATAAATATAGCCTTGGTCCAGAAGCTGTCAATCAACTGAGAACTCAAGCATTCTTTCTACACTTGTACGCTTTTCTGTTTTAAGCTTCTGTTGTGCGCTTCATTGCTGTAAAAGGCTTCTCCGCCTGAAGGAGATACTAGTGCTACGCTTTCTTGGATTAACAACCTTCCCGGTTGTAACCAAGTAAATCTCGGTGTGCCTTTTACTTTTCTGCTTTTATTTATTTCTCTTATTTTATGCAAGTGTTAGTTTAAGAGTTCGAGAAGGGTGTTTGCGTTTTGATTCTTGCAGGGCTATTCAACCCCCCTTCTAGCCGGCCCAACGGTCCTACAAGTGGTATCAGAGCCGAGGCGCTTCAGGAGGACTAACCGCCGAACGAAGCAACGTCATGGCCGGACCAAGCATCCACCCGCCGAAATACGAAGGGGACTTCGCTACGTGGAAAAAACTGATGCAGGTATTTCTTACAACAGATATTGAACTATTTTTAACAATGAAATTTGGCTTTGAAGCTCCAGAGGACAAGGAAATAGATAAATGGACAAAAAAGGAGCAGGCTGACTTCGTGGCGAACGACAAAGCAGAGTACCATCTGCTAAGCGTTCTTCCGCCTCAAGAAGTCAACAGGATCAGTAAATACAACTCCGCAAAGGAACTTTGGGAGAAGTTCCTCGAGCTGCACGAAGGTACGTCCGAAGCCAAACTCGCTAGACGAGATCTGCTTCGCAATCAGCTCACCAGCCTGCGACTTGGGGAAGACGAGACAGTCGCACATCTGCACTCCAGAATAAAAGAAATCATCACCGGACTCACGAATCTCGGAGAAAAGGTAAGTAACCGAGATTCGCTCAGGTACGCCTTAAATTCATTTCCAAGAAATTCAAAATGGGCATCACTAGTAGATGCTTTTTACATTTCGAAGGACTTAGAAAAAATTTCATTAGAAGAATTTTTTTCAACATTTGAAGTGCATGAGTCAAGATGTGCAGGAATGAAGGAGCCCAAGAACAACGTCGCCCTCAAAGCTTCGAGAGACGAACCTGAATCGGAATCTTCTCTCGACGACGAGGAAATGGTAATGATGGTAAGAAGATTCAAGAAACTTTGTAAATCCAGATCTACTAACCATCCACAGGGGAAGAAGAAAGGGACGATCCGCTGCTACCATTGCGACGAAGAAGGGCACGTCAAGGACAATTGCCCCAAGATGAAGAACAAGAACAAGGAAAAGGGTAAGAAGCCTATCCAAAAGCGAAATGCCCTAAAGGCGACGTGGGACGACACGTCGTCGGAGTCGGAAGTCTAGGAATTCTCTGGACTTGCTCTAATGGCAAGTCATCAAGACGACGACTCTGAGTCAAGCTCTTCCAAAATGAGCATCGAGAGCATTGATGAAGGGGGAGCTTCGTCAGAAGAAAGCAGCAGTTCAGGGGGAGACACGGAAAACGAACTCGATAAGGTAAGTCAAGTACGTTCTCTTCCTCCCGATAAACTTTATAAATTTGTTAAGTTATTAACTAAAGACTGTTGTAAATTAGAAAAAGAAATAAAAAATTTAAAAATAATTTTAGCTAAGTCTTGCCCTCTAGAAGAATTAGATAAATCAAAATTGGAAAATGGAAAATTGAAACTTGAAAATAATGATTTAAAAATTCAAGTAGATAATTTGAAAAACCATGCATGCTCATCTAATTCTAGAAAGTTTAAAAATTTAAATTGGTATTATAGATATCACCCGGGACAAATTAAGAATATCTCTAGAAAATATGTCCCTAAGAAATTTTTAATCAATCCAGTAAGCTGGAACCTTTATTGGGTTCCTAAATCTTGCTTAGTCTAAATTTTAAAATTAAAATTAGCGCTTTTCAGTGAGAAAATTAAACAATAAGTTTCTCTATAAGGCTTTGTCAAAGGAAGTGGTTGTTGCTCCACTAACCAAGAAGGCCTAGTGCCTCGCCACGACCTGGAAGCCAAAATATTGAAATAAATGTTTACTTAACTTTCTGTCAAAGCATTAAAATTAGAATTAATTAATGCAGTCAAAGTTTTTTTTAAACATTTTTGTTCAAAATTTTTATACTTAGAAAAATACTTTTTGCCTAAGTCAAATTCTTACTTAAGAAAAATTCTCAAAGTTTAAAAATTTATTTTAGAAATTTTTTTTACTAAGTCATTTAAAAAAAATACTTAAAAATGTAAGTTAGGATTTTTTTCAAAATTTTTTTTTATACTTAGAAATATTCTCAAAAATCATTTTTTTTCCTAAGTTAAAAACCTTTTTTGAAACTAGAAATCTCAGCTTAAATTTCTTAGAAAAATTTTCTAAATTTCTTAAAAACCCTTAGATTGTTTTTCTTGGAACCCCATTTTTTTGTGATCAAAGGGGGAGAAGGGAAAGTATAAGTCTAGGGGGAAGTAGATAGATTTAATTTGATTTTATCTTTTCTATCTTTTTGCACTTAAATTGAAAATTAAGTTAATTTACTTAATGTTATTTTATGTCTATTTTACCCTAGCTTAACTTGGGTTGATCACACCAAAAAGGGGGAGATTGTTGGAACCCCAAGGTTGTTTTGGTGTGATCAACAAGTTAAGTTAGGTCCTGTGTGTATTTAACCTTGTGTCTAAGTGTGCAGGAGCTTAGGAACACAGGTACTCGAGCGGAAGACGCAGCTAGCGAGAAGGACGGCAGTCCGAGGGACGAGGTGCTGCGGAAGAGTACACCGGCGGACGAGAAGGAAGCGCGCGGTGGTTCCAAAGGACGAAAGTCGGAGCGGAAGATTGCTCGGGGAGCAAGAGACGCAGCTAGCGAGAAGGTCGACGACCGAGGGACGAAGACTGCGGATGAGTACGCTGGCGGATGAGAACGAAACACGCGGCAATTCCGAGGGACGAGAAGCCGGAGGGAAGCCCGCTTGAGAAGACCAGAAGTTGGGTTCGGGTGAGCCCTTTTCCGGATGGCAGAAATCACCCAAGCAAGCGGACCGGGCCGAACTAAAAAGGAGCAGAGGTCCCGGACACAAAAGTCAACTAGAGTTGACTTTTTGCTCCGGGGCGCCCGGAGCAGCCCGGGGCGCCCGGAACGTGAAGTTTGACCAGAACGCGTCTTTCGCATTCTGGACGTTGGGGGATAAAGTTTTATCCCCCCAGGCGCCCCGACCAAGGCTATAAATATAGCCTTGGTCCAGAAGCTGTCAATCAACTGAGAACTCAAGCATTCTTTCTACACTTGTACGCTTTTCTGTTTTAAGCTTCTGTTGTGCGCTTCATTGCTGTAAAAGGCTTCTCCGCCTGAAGGAGATACTAGTGCTACGCTTTCTTGGATTAACAACCTTCCCGGTTGTAACCAAGTAAATCTCGGTGTGCCTTTTACTTTTCTGCTTTTATTTATTTCTCTTATTTTATGCAAGTGTTAGTTTAAGAGTTCGAGAAGGGTGTTTGCGTTTTGATTCTTGCAGGGCTATTCAACCCCCCCCTTCTAGCCGGCCCAACAGTCCTACAGATACTCCTACTCCTCGGCGTGTCCGTAAGGTGGACGAATCCTATCAATCCGTCGGTGGATGAGACCCCGGAAAACCGGCTACTAAAAACTCCTTCTGGGTGGAGAAACCTTACCACAATCTCTCTTGCAACAGCAAGATCAGAGTACAAGAAATACAGCAAGAAGTCAAGAACAATATGAATGTGAAACACTAGTTTACTTGCCTTCTCGTCGACTGTTGATGAAGCAGCAACTTCACGGATGCCAACCACAGCAGCAACTATTCAGTTGGAAACCCAGCCGAGGGAAGCTCACACGAAGCTTCAGCAGTGGAGAGCTCAGCAAAGCTCAGATCGCAAGAGCAAAAAGAGTAGTCAGTTCACAGCACTGTTGATGTAGAGGCCTTTATATCCTGAACCTGCGAAGAAGACAAAGAAGAAGCAGAAATCTAGCCGTTGTGACTCAACGGCTAGACCTGGACCGATCAGGCTCCACCCTGATCGGTCCAGGGCAGATCTGATCGGTCGGGGGACCGATCAGGCCCTACTCTGATCGGTCCCCAGACTGATCCCAACTCTCAAAGAGAGTTGGTTGCGATCCCTGATCAGTTTGTGGACCGATCAGGCCATTGGTGGATCGGTCCACAGACCGATCCCCTCTCCTTTCTCCGAAGACCAAACGCTACTGTTTGGTTACTAATCGGTCTGGTGACCGATCAGATAACCACAGTATCACTGGATCGGTCATCAGACCGATTCGATGCCCATGTGGATTTAGAGCTTCCCAGCCCTAAACCCTAAATCCTTCCTGGTCCAGAGAACGAGCTACCGAGCCCTCTCTGACCTAGTTTGGAGAACGAGCTGCCAAGCCCTCTCCGACTTCCATATCTGGTCCAGAGAACGAGCTACCGAGCCCTCTCTGACCTAGTCCGGAGAACGAGCTACCGAGCCCTCTCTGACCTAGTCTGGAGAACGAGCTACCGAGCCCTCTCCGACTCCATCCAGTCCAGAGAACGAGCTACCGAGCCCTCTCTGACCTAGTCCGGAGAACGAGCTACCGAGCCCTCTCCGACTTCCACGTCCGGTCCAGAGAACGAGCTACCGAGCCCTCTCCGACCTCCCATGCCAAGCTTCCATACTTGGACTTTTCCCCGTGCCAAGCTCCCTGCTTGGACTTTTCCCGTGCCAAGCTCCCTGCTTGGACTTTTCCCGTGCCAAGCTCCCTGCTTGGACTTTTCCGTGCCAAGTCTCCATACTTGGACTTTTCCCGAATCAGGTCAACTCAAGTCAGGTCAACCAGGTCAACCTTGACCAAAGGTTGCACCCACAATCCCCCAAGTTCCTATTCTTGTCAAACATCAAAATACAACTTCTCTATTCTTGTCAAACATCAAAATATACCTCGAGTCAGGTCAACTCGAGTCGGGTCACCCAGGTCAACCTTGACCTAAGGTTACACCAACAATCTCCCCCTTTTTGATGTTTGACAAAAACCATAATCAAGTTATGTTAACCCGATAACCTAACTCAGGTTTTCCAATAGTTCTCCAATGTTCTTCCTCGAACATTCTCTGAACATTCTCCCCAAACTCCAATGTTCTTCCTTGAACATTCTCTGGACATTCTCCCCCTTTTTGACACACATCAAAAAGAATGAACCAAGATCAAGAGTTTCTTCCTAATGAAAGTCCCATACCTTTCATTGAAACCCTTAATTTCCCCCTTGATATTAAAATCAACAATAAACTTAGTGATAATCACATATCACTCATCCTCAGAAATCTTGACGAGTAAAAACTCCCCCTAAAGGTCAACTCCTCCTTGACCATTAGGTAAAACTCCCCCTAAAGGTCAACTCCTCCTTGACCATTAGGTAAAACTCCCCCTAAAGGCCAACTCCTCCTTGACCATTGCACCAACAATGTCTTGAAGAGTTTCAACCCTTTAGAAATCTAAAGCACCAACTTCCATAGCTGAAATTTCAGACAACAGATGAAAATCAGCATTTTGGCACGCTCTGATCGGTCACCAGACCGATCAGGACTCCACTGGATCGGTCACCAGACCGATCCACACTGCCCTGGATCAGTCCAGTGACCGATCCAGACTTCCCTGGACCGATCAGGATCTCCTCTGATCGGTCCACGACTCTCTGATAAGGATTTCTGATTTTTCTCCTGAAATTCAGAAACCCCTAAAAAATTACAGAAAATTCCAAAAATTATAAAATTTTGAGGATACATTCCTCATAACATATATTGTCATGGAAAAATAGTTTTCTATGAAAATAACTCCCATTTTTAAATCTTGATACAAAGTTCGAAAGACTTTGAAATAGCTCAAGGTTAATCCATCTTTGTATCAACTTGCTCAATGATGAATGCTATCACTAGAAAAGCTTCATTAAGGTTTTTCAAATCAATTTTGAAATGATCTTAAACCATTCAATTTAGGACCACAATCTTAGGGCTAAATGTACATGACTTGTACATAAGTTTTCCCTGTGATCCTCAAATTCGAATTAGGCTCATCTAGGTACAAAAACTATGCACCTTGATCCTAACTCATAATCCTAATATCTCACACACATTTAAGGTGTATCAAACACATCCAAGTCAATTTTGATGTGAGATATGAGTTTAGGTCATCTTAAGCTAAGTTCTCATGCATTCTCTAAACAATAATTTAATCTCCATATCAAATTATGTTTTTATCCTTAAATCAAATTAATTGATCATAATTGCAAGAGATGATGACATGACATAAAATAATATCATAAGTGGAAACATGTGTCAATGTCATGATGTCATGTCATCAAGTATGAAACTTAAATAAGGCATGACATATAACTAACCTAAGTATTATCATGACATTTCAAATGATAATTAAATAAATATGATGTCATGACATGGCATATGACAAACAATTTATGATAAATAACATATAAAGGTATAGAAAATACCTAATTCTAGCCTTAGTTGCCATTTTGATAATTTTGGTCATTTTACCATGAATTCTATATTCCTAAGTGTAATAGATCTAAAATCATATACTAAAGATTTTTAGATCACTATGTGCCAATTAGATTGACCCTAGAAAACTCCTCAAATGTGGTTGGCACATCCTAATCACCTTAGGAATAATTTTTAATTTCATTTTCAAGGCTTGATTACACCTTGAAAATTCCTAAAATGCCATCTTTTGTCATGAGTAGGTTAACTACCTATTCAATTAAGGTTGACACACCCTAAACCATCTAGCATGAAGGAATCACGCTCCTAGGAACCCAATACCTATTTGAGCTCATTGGGTTCACTAAATATTCACTAGGGATGCTTCCCTAGCAACCCTCCTAATGACCCTCCTAGGCTTTAAAGCCTTGGTCATTTGGGATTCATCAAGATCAACTCTAGGGGTGACTCCCCTTGTGACCTTGGTGATGGTCTTCTTAGCCCTAGGTCTTGTTCCATAATCAAATGGAACATTATGATAAGCGAGCTTGACCACTTGAGACTTAGGTTTGTAACCCAAACCTCTCATATCCTTGGGCTTTGATTTTTGACCCTTAGACCCTAGAGTTGACTTCTCCAAATTCTTAAGAGCATTTTCTAAAGTGTCAAGTCTTGACCTCAAGACTTGATTTTCCTTCTTTAATACCTCAAGCTTTAATTTTCCATTTTTCTTTAAGGTATTCCTAGGCATATGTCTAGTTGTTTTGGGATTCCTATCTAGGTTTTCCTTAACCTTAGATGAGTTAACTCTAGGGTTGGCATTTCTAGCATTGTCCTTATCTAGGGTAACATGTTTGGCACCTAAGCACATGTATCGGTTTCTATGGTTATCATGCTTATCATTATTGACAATTGCAATAAAACTACTAGCATGTGTCTTATTAGAATTGCAAGAATGTGCCTTAAAGGATACCTTAGGGTTTGCCTTAGCTCCCCCCATAGATGTGCTTGGTCTCTTGTCCTTGTGAGGTTGCCTCCCCCTTGGACATTGACTCCTATAATGTCCCCTTTGCTTGCATTGGAAGCACACTACGTGCTCCTTGCCCTTGCATATCGGGACTCCAGCTTCCTTGACTTTTGGTGACGGTGGAGTCTTCCTAATCCTCTTTGGACATTTACTTTTGTAATGCCCATATTCCCTACACTCAAAGCACATTATATGTAATTTACTTGAAATTAAGTTGCTTGAGTTACCTAGGGTTGAGGATGGATATAAGCTCTCTCCTTCATCCCTTCCGGAGGTAGAGGCTTCTTCTTCTTGCTCCATTCTTGAAGAAGAACTCTCCTCCTCTTCTTCCTTAGATGTTGAGTAGCCCTCAACTTCTAATTCCATACCTTCATGATGTGAGCTACTTGGCTCACTTGACTCCTCTTCATGACTTAAATTGGAGCTCTCCTCATGGAACTTAGCCAAGTTGTTCCACAACTCTTTGGCATTGTTGTATCCACCTATCTTACACAAGATATCATTAGTTAATGAAAATTCAAAGATTTTCGTTACCTCGTCGTTGATTATGGATTGGTGGATTTGTTCCTTCGTCCACTTCTTCTTCTCGAGAGGTTCTCCTTCTTTATCCACCGGAGGAATAAAACCTACTTGTACACAATTCCAATTTACTAGGTTAGTCATAAGAAAATACTTCATTCTTACCTTCCAATAAGCGAAGTCGTCGCGATCGTAGAAGGGTGGAATCGTGATGTCTTCTCCAAGTTGATCCATTCTCTAGCTCGTGCTCCCCCGGGTGTTAATCCGACGAAGAGCGACCTTGCTCTGATACCACTTGTTAGCAAGTTCATGAAGTTCCATTTCACAAAAGAATTCATCTAATTTAACAATTGAAAGGTCCTTGGAGACCTTGTAGGCATCTACCATAGATGAGCACAAGACATTCCTTGGAAAGGCTTTGAGAGCGTACCTTACAAGATCGCGATTCTCTACGCGTTCATCTACGGAATGAAGACCATTGATGATCTCTTTGAACCTTCCATGTAGTTCACTTACCGTTTCGTTCTCCTTCATGGTGAGATTTTGTAGTTGGTTTAGGAACAAGTCTCTCTTGGCGATCCGAGAGTCTCGGGTTCCTTCTTGGAGCTCGATAAGCTTGTTCCACAGATCCTTTGCGCTCACAAATGGACCTACCTTGACAAGTTGATCTTTGACTATCCCACATTGTAGAGTGACCACCGCCTTGACATCGTCTTGTCCTTTGCGAGTTGGCTCGGCGGACCACCTTGATGACTCTAGTTCCTTACCTTCTTCGTCCTTCGGAGGTGTGAACCCTTCCTTGACCGAGAACCACATGGAGATGTCGGTCTTGAGATAATACTTCATACGGCTCTTCCAATATTGGAAGTCCGCTCCGTCGAAGTAGGTTGGACGATTGGTGATAAAACCTTCCTTCATAGCCATCTTCTTGCTCTTTAGGGTGTTAATCCGGATGAAGAGCGCGTGACTCTGATACCACTTTTTAGGACCTTCGGATGTGGTTAGAGAGGGGGGTGTGAATTGTTAGGATCTTCGGATGGCTAGAGAGGGGGGTGTGAATAGCCTCCTTTAAAATACAATCGATTTTCTCACAAAACTTTGTTAGCATAGCGGAAATAAACAACAAGAAAACTGATGCAAGGAAGGAAAACAATCACCACAGCTTACACAAGTATATACGAGGTTCGGGGATAACTTGCCCCTACTCCTCGGCGTGTCCGTAAGGTGGACGATCCCTTGATCTTTCGGTAGATCACACCCCGGACAAATTCCGACTAAGTATTGCTCCTTCTCGGTGGAGTAACCTCTCCACAAAAGTCACAGAATAGATTTGAAAGTAAAGCACAATGACTTACAGAGTTCAGTTCGGTGGCTAAAGGATTGAACAAATGAAACTTACAGCCACGAAGCAAAACGCACGCAAAGACAGAAGGAAGTCTTCAGCCAAGAGCTCAACAACACACAACTTCTTGCTAGATCGACAGAGAGAGTTTTTCCAGAACCTTTACAAACCTCTCTTCTTCCTCCTTCTTATTCTGCTTTCTCACTGTCCCGAATCACTGTCACCTGTGTCGAATCACTACAACCAACTCAGGCGTCGCCAATCACTCTTCCTTCTCATCTGGTGAACTCACACCAATACCATCCATAGTCTTCACTGGTGTCTCTGAGCTCGAACCAATGGGCAAGAGTCCAACTGATCGCGGCCAGTGAACGTTGAAGCTTGAATTGCATCACTTGCAGTGAAATACAGCATAAAGGGCGCTTGTTCTTATTCTTTTGATAGAGCTTCATTTGAAATTAACCAATGGCACGATACCTGCAACCTGCAACTTAAAAATCTCACAGCAGATGATTTGATCAGGTGAATCGGAAGTGAATCAGAAATATCAGAGAAGCAGCAGAAACAAAACGACATGTTGTGGATCGGTCAACAGACCAATCCATAGCTCTCTGGACCGATCAGGACTCATCCTGATCGGTCTGGGAAGTGTCTGATCGGTCTGTGGACCGATCAGCCTATGGGTGGATCGGTCCACGCACCGATCCCCTAGCGTTTGAGTCGGCGCTTTTTCGATCGGTCAGACCGATCGAGATAACCCATGTATGCTTCGGTGGTTACCGATCGTCCACGATCGATCAGATAACCCACAGAACCTTTCTGTGTGTTCCTGATCGGTCCACAGACCGATCAGATAACCCACAGAAACTTTCTGTGTGGTTCCTGATCGGTCACGAGACCGATCAGGTGACTCATGTATCACTGGATCGGTCTGCCGACCGATCCAGACAACCAGAGTATCGCTGGATCGGTCAACACACCGATCCAATGTCCTTGTGTTAGTTTTAGAGCCTCTCAGCCCTATACCCTAACATCTTCCTGGTCCAGAGAATGAGCTACCAAGCCCTCTCTGACCTAGTCCGGAGAACGAGCTGCCGAGCCCTCTCCGACTTCGTCCGGTCCAGAGAACGAGCTACCGAGCCCTCTCTGACCTAGTCCGGAGAACGAGCTGTCGAGCCCTCTCCGACTTCGTCCGATCGAACAGCATCCAAAGCCTCTCTGACCGGTCTGAGACCGATCCAACGCCTCTCTCCACTAGGTCGGTCCAGAGAACGAGCTACCGAGCCCTCTCTGACCTAGTCCGGAGAACGAGCTACCGAGCCCTCTCCGACTTCGTCTGGTCCAGAGAACGAGATACCGAGCCCTCTCTGACTTTGTGTGCCAAGTGTCCGTACTTGGACTTTTCCTCTCCTCATGATCAACCTTGATCATCAATTAGTCTGAGTTTAATTAATATCTGATACAAACTTAAATCAGTGTCAACATCAAAACAACAGCCAGGTCAGACTGTATCAACAATCTCCCCCTTTTTGTTGTTTGACAACACGATTTAAGTTTAGATCAGAAATGTTCATATGTCCATATTTTCCTAATTTTAGGGAATCAAGATCCTCCCCCTAAGACAGATACAACACTATGTAAGGATAGGGGAATCAAAGTCCTCCCCCTAAAGCCAAACTTTCATTTATCTCTAAACTTAGTTATTCTCTCCCCCTTTGTCAAACACTGAAAAGGTGCGAATTAGGTAAGAAAACTTTAAAAGACTCCCCCTTAACCCATACTGTCGTTTTCTTAATTCACCTAGAACACTCTCTAAGTGTATTATAAGACAGTGATAAAGAAATAAGAGACATACAAGACATGGCATATGAACAGCATATTAAAAACCAATAAGGAGTGAAACATAAAGAGAGAAAATAAACAGCATAAGTAGAAGAAATCAGTAAGTATCCAGGACAGACATGCATATCCAACAACCAACATCCAAAACATAGACAGTCAAAATGACATCATGGAACAATGTATATTAATCAACCTCCTCATCATGAGGAGCATCAGCATCATCAACGGGAGGAATGGATCCCTGAGGTGGCATGTCGCTGCTCGAGGATGGATAGCCCGGGAAATCCTGCGGAGGTAGATATCTGGCCATCCAATCCATAATCGTCTGATGTGTCGCCAGCTGCTGACTGCGTAAATCATCGTAGCACTGGGCGCGCAGCCCGTGAAGCTCAGCAACCAGCAGCTCATCGTGCCGATCAAAGCGACTCTCCAACTCGGGATCTGCCAGCGCAGATCAGGATCGGCCTCTCCATCGTCAACAGCAGGAGGAGCAGCAACAGGAGCAGCTGCAACCTGTCGTGGAGGTCCCCGTGGTAACTCACCTAGAGCTCTCCCATCCTTCCACCAAACATCCCCATTTTGTCCTATGATTCCAGACTTGGAAAATGCCCGCTTCCCAAGTCTGCAATCCTGTCTGACCATCTTGACTATTCTACCCTTAGAGACATCAATCTGAAGGGTTTCGAGCCAATCTGTAATTATATGCCCATAAGGCATATAAACAGTGTAGCCGCTCGGCTCACTATAGGAGATGATCGAAGAGTAGATGCTAGATATGATGTCAAAGTCGAGACGCCGACGCAATCCATAAAGCATCAGGCAATGATATGGTCGGATCTCAGACAATGGTTTAGATGTGATAGGCAGAAGGCAGTTTGTGACAATTTTAAAAAGAATGTAGTCTTGAGGAGATAATCTCAAGGCTGCAAAAGTAGGAAAGTCAACATCAAGGCCACCCGGTCTAGGATGTCTGAAGAAGTACTCATAAATATCGTCAGATGAGATATCAAAGGGTGGAGGTAAAGGATCTGGTAAGTCAGGAAATATCGAAAAGACATTACCCGAACACCTCCAACAATCGAGATAGTCAAAGAAGGATGAGAAACTGAAATCAAGAGTCTGCTTAGCAACTCTTGTTTTATAACCTACATCATTAGTCTGATGAAGGTTGTTATAAAACTCAGAGACCAAGTCATAGTTGATATCCCGTTCTAAGTAGACAAGTGAGTCAAGTTTGTAGTAGGTTATGGTTTCTAACACAGTTGGACAAAAATCGTCCATGAATCTCCGATCCACAAACCTACAAGGGAGTAATTTAAAGGTTCTTTGTCTAAAGGCTTCCTCAAAATTGTGGTTCGGGAATCTCCCGGAAACAGATGGTTGAGGTCTGGAAGGAGCCTTAGACTTCGACTTAGCAGGTGACTTAGAGGTACCCTCACCCACTGGTTTCTTCCTAAGGTGTAACAATGTGAACCAATAGGGGAAATAAGTGAGCACCGGAGCCATCAACACCCAAAAAGCACAAAATGGTGAGAAATGAAACCGAAATGCCAAGTTCTAGAGAAGTAAAGAGTTACCTTGGTGCCATTGAAGTTTTGGCTAGAGCTTTGGCTAGGGATCTGGCGTGCACAGAGAAGAGAAGAGGTGAGGTGTAGGGAAGAGTCGGCTAGGGCTTCCGCGTGAAGAGGGAAAAGAAAGGATCGGGAAGTTTTAAGGGTTTTCTGATGGGTGTACAGTTGATGAAATGATCGGACGGTTGTCCGATCAGGAGGTATCAGGAGCCTCCTGATCGGTCCATGGACCGATCCAGGAACATCCTGATCGGTCTGTAGACCGATCAGGAGATGATCAGTACTCGCTGATCGGTCCCTGGACCGATCAGGGAACTTCCTGATCGGTCGGTAGACTGATCAGAGAATGATCAGTGGCCTTATGTACCGGATTGATCTGATCGGTCTCCGGACCGATCAGAAAGTGATCAGTAGCGCATGCCAGGCTGACCTGATCGATCCGTAGACCGATCAGTGTCTGATACTTAGATCTTCTCCAGTAATTTCAGTAACTGAAATTCGCAATTTCAGTAACTGTAATTCATAGAGATGTTCGATAGTTCGTGGAAGTTTCTCTAGGAAAACTTCCAAGTTCAGAACCTAGAACCTGGAGGATCTACAAGCATAACTATAACCTAAAAATTATGGCCTGAACTTGTTTATAGCCCTAAAGTTGCAGACATTTAGAAAACAGACAACTTAAGGCCTGAAAACTGAAATTTTTGACCTTTGTTATGTTCAGTTTCAAGTTTGTCAAAATATAACCAACTTGCTATCATTCTTTCAATGACTTGTCCTAGTATCAATCAAAATCATGAAAAGCATCGTTCAAGTGTATCAAACAGTCCATCAACCAAAGTTTCATAATTTCTAGGTAAAGGTCCAACCAAGTTTCCTTGGTTGGAATATATGAGTAAGATCTAGGAACCAAATACACATGAATTATGTAATGGTCTTCCCCATACTCAATTTATGTCTCTTCAACCTAATTATTCAAGGGATGCATGATACATTTTGAATAATTCGGCTGATCCTAGCATCTCGCCCCATTTCTAGCAAACAAAAATCATTTGTTAAACCTTATAGTTTGTGTGAGATGTTCCCAAGTTGCCCAAATTAATTTCCCTATTTCTCTTGTTGTTTTAATTGTCCTTATTGATCATGATGAAATCCTAATGGCCTATTGAGCCAAACACATTCTCAATTCTCTCCTCAAATGACTAAATTCATTTTCCGGAAGAGGTTTGGTGAAAATATCGGCTAGCTTTGACTTTGACTCAACATAGGTGAGTGCAATGTCTCCCCTAGCTACGCGATCTCTAATGAAGTGGTGACGCACTTCAATATGTTTGGTCCTTGAATGATAGACTGGGTTTTTTGTTAGGTTTATTGTGCTGATGTTGTCACACAACACTTGCACTCCCTTATACGAAAGTCCATAATCTTCTAGAGTGTGGATCATCCACAATAATTGTGATACACTCTCTCCCATGGCAATGTATTCAGCCTCGGTCGTGGAGAGAGCAACACAATGTTGCTTCCGACTTGACCAACTAACTAATGATGAACCTAAAAATTGGCAACCCCCACTAGTGCTTTTCCAATCCAATTTGCACCCAGCGTAATTGGAGTCGGTATAACCTATCAAGTCAAAAGACTCCGTACGAGGGTACCATAGACCTACTCTAATTATGCCCTTAAGGTATCTCAGAATTCTCTTAACTGCAATTAAATGAGATTCCTTGGCACAGACTTGATATCTAGCGCACATGCCCACATCAAAAAGTATATCCGGTCTACTAGCTGTGAGATATAGAAGACTACCAATCATGCTTCTATATTGCGTTAGATCAACTGGTTTTCCATTCTCATCACTGTCTAGGCGAGTGCTCGTCGCCATTAGAGTGGATACTTCCTTAGAATCACTCATTTTGAATTTCTTGAGCATCTCTTGAGTGTATTTTGTTTGATGGACATAAATGCCATCTCGAGTTTGTTTGATTTCAAGTCTAAGGAAGAATGTCAATTCTCCCACCAAACTCATTTCAAACTCACTTTCCATGTGAGTGATAAATTCATTCAAATAACCCTTGTTATTTGAGCCACAAATTATGTCATCGACATACATCTGGGCTACAAATATGTTTTCATCATCTCTACGCAGAAATAGTGTTGGGTCTATTTGACCTCTCACAAAACCCTTTTCTAATAGGTAAGTTGACAACCTTTCATACCAAGCTCAAGGTGCTTGTTTAAGCCCATAAAGAGCTTTCTTGAGCTTGTACACGTGGTTTGGAGCTTCGGTATTCACAAACCCCGGTGGTTGTTCAACATAGACCTCTTCTTTAATGAAACCATTTAAGAAGGCTGATTTAACGTCCATTTGATAGAGCTTGAAACATCTATGTGCAGCAAAAGCTAGCATTAAACGAATGGACTCTAATCGAGCCACGGGAGCATAAGTTTCATCATAATCGAGGCCTTCGACTTGACTATAGCCCTTGGCTACAAGTCTTGCCTTGTTTCTCACTACTTCTCCCTTTTTGTTTAACTTATTTTTGAAGACCCATTTGGTTCCAATAATGGTGGTCTTCTTAGGTCTAGGAACTAAGTCTCACACTTGGCTCCTTTCAAATTGACCTAACTCATCTTGCATAGCTATGATCCAATCAGGATCGTGCAATGCCTCATCAACTAATTTTGGTTCGATTTCTGAGATCAAGGCGACCTCATTAGACTCATTTCTAAAGAATGACCTAGTCCTAACCCCTTGTTGAATGTCTCCCACAATCTGGTCTTGGGGATGACTGGAGGCTATCCTTGATTGCCTTGGTGTCGATGGTGCCTCATGAGTGATCTCACTAGACACAGGCAAGGGCTCAGTATCAGGTAAAAGATCAGACTGAGTTCTCTCTTGCCTTTGCTCATCGTTATCGGAGTTAACTTCGACTCTCTCTATGTTTTGATCATTTAAACTTAGATTTCTAAGTTCAAATTGAATTTCTCCTACATCCCTTGATTGATCATTTGATTCAGGGATTTCTTCAAATGCTACATCGGAGGACTCTTCAATCAATTTAGTCCTATTGTTGTAGACTCGATAGGCTTTGCTGGTGAGAGAGTACCCGACTAGTATCCCTTCGTCAGCCTTAGCCGTGAACTTTCCAAGATGATCCTTGGTGTTCAAGATAAACACCTTACAACCAAACACCCTAAGATGTTTAATTGTAGGGGGTTTCCCAAACCAAAGTTCATGGGGAGTCTTTCCTAAAAACCTATGTATCAAGACTCGGTTTTGCACATAGCAAGCGGTATTTACCGCTTCAGCCCATAAGTAATGAGTACTCATTGAGCATGCTTCGTGCAGCCTCTTGCAAGACTCGGTTCTTTCTCTCCACAACCCCATTTTATTGTGGGGTCCTTGGAGTAGAGAACTCATGCCTATATCCTTTTTCTTGACAAAATTCTAAAAATCTATGGTTTTGAAATTCTCCACCATGATCACTTCTAATTGTTTTAATTGTTGTTGATTTCTCATTTTCGGTTCTTCTACAAAAAGAAACAAAAACATCTATGGTTTGATCCTTATTTTTCAAAAAGAAGGTCCATGTATATCTAGTAAAATCATCAATGATCACTAAACAATATCTACTCCCATTCAATGAAATAACATTACTGCAATCAAACAAATCCATATGCAATAAATCTAAAGCAGTAGATGTACTTACAGTGCTTTTACCTTTATGAGCCGCTTTCGTTTGCTTACCCTTTTGACATGCATCATATAATTTTATCTTTTGATACTTGATGCTTGGTAAGTCTCGCACTAAACCTTTGTTGGCCAGCTTTCGAATGTTCTTCATGTTTACGTGGGCCAATATTCTATGCCACAGCCATGATTCTTCTTCTTTTGACATGAAACACTTAGCAGAGGCATTAGTAGCACTTTTAAAGGATACTTGATAAATGTTGTCTACCCTTATGCCTACTAGTACCGTGTCAAGTGTGTCAATGTGCTTGACCAGACATTGACTTGAATGAAACTCAATTGTGTAACCCGTATCACACAATTGGCTGACACTTAGAAGATTAAAAGTCATCCCCTTGACTAGAAGGACATTTTTGATTTGAAGACATTCGGATATTTGAATATCTCCAACTCCTATAACCTTAAGGCTACCATTATTACCAAAGGACACATTACCTCTATTTTTGTTTTGAAGAGTAGTAAAGAGTGACTTGTCCCCGGTCATGTGCTTGGAGCATCCACTATCAACAAACCAAGTTGATAGATGCTCCCCCTTGACAAATGCCTACAAGACACGAAAGATAGATGTTTTAGGTACCCAAATCTTGGGACCTAATGCATCTACAATGAAAGACCTAGGAACCCATGCCTTGGTCACACCCTTCCTAGTCTCATAAACCCTAGAAGCATGTGATCTATGAAATTGGGTTCTAGACACTAAGGAAATGAAACTAGACTCCTTAGGTTGGATTCCTAATCCAGCCTTGTTGTAGACCGCCCTTTGGGCATTTAGAATCATATCTAAGGTCTTAGAGCTAGTTGAGAATTTCTCAAGAATTTTCTTGAGTTTCTCAACTTCACTCTTTAGGGCATTATTTTCATCCTCAAGAAGCTCTTGATGAAGGTCATCAACCTCATCTTCCCTAATAGTCTTCAAGTGTTCTACTTCTTCTTTTAATAATTTGATTTCAGTTTTTGATTTCTTAAGCAGTGTAGATAAATGAGCAATAGTCTTATAGCATTTTTCTAAATGTGGAGAGGTTACCTCTTCATCATCCGAAGATGATGAAGCCGCGGTTGATGTATCACTTCCGGAGTCCGATTCCTCCCTTGCCATGAGTGCTAATTGACGAGTGCTTTTCTCCTTCTCTTCCTCCGATGAGCTTGAGGAGGATTCATCCCAAGAAGCTTTGAGAGCTTTCTTCTTCTTGGCCCTTTCTTCCTTCTTCTTGAGTTTCGGACACTCGCTCCGATAGTGTCCTTTCTTGCTACACTCATAACAAGTAACGTTAGTCTTATCAATATTTTGATCAATAGACTTACCTTTCCCTTTGTATCTTCGGCTCCTTCTCATGATTCTTCTCACGAAGTTGGCCATCTCGCTTGATGATGATCCTCCTTCATCATCGGACTCGGAGGAGGATGAGGATGTAGGAATTTCTTTCTCCTTCTTCTTTTCTTTCTTCCTCCTTCCATCCTTGCTCTTTTCTCCTGCAACTAAAGCAATACCCTTCTCTTTTTGACTCTTGTTAGCAAGCTCATGAAGTTCCATTTCACAAAAGAATTCATCTAACTTAACAATTGAGAGGTCCTTGGAGACCTTGTAGGCATCTACCATAGATGACCACAAGGCATTCCTTGGAAAAGCTTTGAGAGCGTACCTTACGAGATCGCGATTTTCTACGCGTTCATCCACGGAATGAAGACCATTGATGATCTCCTTGAACCTTCCGTGTAGTTCACTTACCGTTTCGTTCTCCTTCATGGTGAGATTTTGTAGTTGGTTTAGGAACAAGTCTCTCTTGGCGATCCGAGAGTCTCGGGTTCCTTCTTGAAGCTCGATGAGCTTGTTCCACAAATCCTTTGCACTTACAAACGGACCTACCTTGACAAGTTGATCTTTGGCTATCCCACATTGTAGGGTGACCACCGCCTTGGCATCGGCTTGTCCTTTGCGAGTTTGCTCGGCGGACCACCTCGACGATTCTAGTTCCTTACCTTCTTCGTCCTTCGGAGGTGTGAATCCTTCCTTGACCGAGAACCACATGGAGATATCGGTCTTGAGATAATACTCCATACGGCTCTTCCAATATTGGAAGTCTGCTCCATCGAAGTAGGGTGGACGATTGGTGCTAAAACCTTCCTTCATTGCCATCTTCTTGCTCTTTAGGGTGTTAATCCGGATGAAGAGCGCCTTGCTCTGATACCACTTGTTAGGATCTTCAGATGGCTAGAGAGGGGGGTGTGAATAGCCTCCTTTAAAATACAATCGATTTTCTCACAAAACTTTGTTAGCACAGCGGAAATAAACAACAAGAAAACTGGTGCAAGGAAGGAAAACAATCACCACAGCTTACACAAGTATATACGAGGTTCGGGGATAACTTGCCCCTACTCCTCGGCGTGTCCGTAAGGTGGACGATCCCTTGATCTTTCGGTAGATCACACCCCGGACAAATTCCGGCTAAGTATTGCTCCTTCTCGGTGGAGTAACCTCTCCACAAAAGTCACAGAATAGATTTGAAAGTAAAGCACAATGACTTACAGAGTTCAGTTCGGTGGCTAAAGGATTGAACAAATGAAACTTACAGCCACGAAGCAAAACGCACGCAAAGACAGAAGGAAGTCTTCAGCCAAGAGCTCAACAACACACAGCTTCTTGCTAGATCGACAGAGAGAGTTTTTCCAAAACCTTTACAAACCTCTCTTCTTCCTCCTTCTTATTCTGCTTTCTCACTGTCCCGAATCACTGTCACCTGTGTCGAATCACTACAACCAACTCAGGCGTCGCCAATCACTCTTCCTTCTCATCTGGTGAACTCACACCAATACCATCCATGGTCTTCACTGGTGTCTCTGAGCTCGAACCAATGGGCAAGAGTCCAACTGATCGCGGCCAGTGAATGTTGAAGCTCGAATTGCATCACTTGCAGTGAAATACAGCATAAAGGGCGCTTGTTCTTATTCTTTTGATGGAGCTTCATTTGAAATTAACCAATGGCACGATACCTGCAACCTGCAACTTAAAAATCTCACAGCAGATGATTTGATCAGGTGAATCGGAAGTGAATCAGAAATATCAGAGAAGCAGCAGAAACAAAACGACATGTTGTGGATCGGTCAACAGACCGATCCATAGCTCTCTGGACCGATCAGGACTCATCCTGATCGGTCTGGGAAGTGTCTGATCGGTCTGTGGACCAATCAGCCTATGGGTGGATCGGTCCACAGACCGATCCCCCCTAGCGTTTTGAGTCCCAGCGCTTCTTTCTGATCAGTCTGTAGACCGATCAGATAATGTGTGGTTACTGATCGGTCCACAGACCGATCAGATAACCCACAGAACCTTTCTGTGTGGTTCCTAATCGGTCCACAGACCGATCAGATAACCCATAGAAACTTTCTGTGTGGTTCCTGATCGGTCACGAGACCGATCAGGTGACTCATGTATCACTGGATCGGTCTGCCGACCGATCCAGACAACCAGGGTATCGCTGGATCGGTCAACAGACCGATCCAATGCCCTTGTGTTAGTTTTAGAGCCTCTCAGCCCTATACCCTAACATCTTCCTGGTCCAGAGAATGAGCTACCAAGCCATCTCTGACATAGTCCGGAGAACGAGCTACCGAGCCCTCTCCGACTTCGTCCGGTCCAGAGAACGAGCTACCGAGCCCTCTCTGACCTAGTCCGGAGAACGAGCTGCCAAGCCCTCTCCGACTTTGTCCGGTCCAGAGAACGAGCTACCGAGCCCTCTCTGACCTAGTCCGGAGAACGAGCTGCCGAGCCCTCTCCGACTTCGTCCGGTCCAGAGAACGAGCTACCGAGCCCTCTCTGACCTAGTCCAGAGAACGAGCTACCGAGCCCTCTCCGACTTCGTCTGGTCCAGAGAACGAGCTACCGAGCCCTCTCTGACTTTGCGTGCCAAGTGTCCGTACTTGGACTTTTCCTCTCCTCATGATCAACCTTGATCATCAATCAGTCTGAGTTTAATTAATATCTGATACAAACTTAAATCAGTGTCAACATCAAAACAACAGTCAGGTCAGACTGTATCAACATGAATAGCCGACCCCAAATTCTCGTTTCTTCCTACAATTTGTTTTAGCGCAGCGGAAATAAAAAGTAGAAACGAGAATGGAGAAGATCAAACCTCAAACTCGACGATATAACGAGGTTCGGAGATGATACTCCTACTCCTCGGCGTGTCCGTAAGGTGGACGAATCCTATCAATCCGTCGATGGATGAGACCTCGGAAAACCGGCTACTAAAAACTCCTTCTGGGTGGAGAAACCTCGCCACAATCTCTCTTGCAACAGCAAGATCAGAGTACAAGAAATACAGCAAGAAATCAAGAACAATATGAATGTAAAACATTAGTTTACTTGCCTTCTCGTCGACTGTTGATGAAGCAGCAACTTCACGGATGCCAACCACAGCAGCAACTGTTCAGTTGGAAACCCAACCGAGGGAAGCTCACACGAAGCTTCAGCAGTGGAGAGCTCAGCAAAGCTCAGATCGCAAGAGCAAGAAGAGTAGTCAGTTCACAGCACTGTTGATGTAGAGGCCTTTATATCCTGAACCTGCGAAGAAGACAAAGAAGAAGCAGAAATCTAGCCGTTGTGACTCAACGGCTAGACCTGGACCGATCAGGCTCCACCCTGATCGGTCCAGGGCAGATCTGATCGGTCGGGGGACCGATCAGGCCCTACTCTGATCGGTCCCCAGACCGATCCCAACTCTCACAAAGAGTTGGTTGCGATCCCTGATCGGTCTGTGGACCGATCAGGCCATTGGTGGATCGGTCCACAGACTGATCCCCTCTCCTTTCTCCGAAGACCAAACACTACTGTTTGGTTACTGATCGGTCTGGTGACCGATCAGATAACCACAGTATCACTGGATCGGTCATCAGACCGATCTGATGCCCATGTGGATTTAGAGCTTCCCAGCCATAAACCCTAAAGCCTTCCTGGTCCAGAGAACGAGCTACCGAGTCCTCTCTGACCTAGTCTGGAGAACGAGATGCCAAGCCCTCTTCGACTTCCATATCCGGTTCAGAGAACGAGCTACCGAGCCCTCTCTGACCTAGTCTGGAGAACGAGCTACCGAGCCCTCTCCGACTCCATCCAGTCCAGAGAACGAGCTACCGAGCCCTCTCTGACCTAGTCCGGAGAACGAGCTACCGAGCCCTCTCCGACTCCATCCAGTCCAGAGAACAAGCTACCGAGCCCTCTCTGACTTCCACGTCTGGTCCAGAGAACGAGCTACCGAGCCCTCTCCGACCTCCCATGTCAAGCTTCCATACTTGGACTTTTCCCCGTGCCAAGCTCCCTGCTTGGACTTTTCCCGTGCCAAGCTCCCTGCTTGGAATTTTCCATGCCAAGTCTCCATACTTGGACTTTTCCCGAATCAGGTCAACCTTGACCAAAGGTTGCACCCACAATCCCCCAAGTTCTTATTCTTGTCAAACATCAAAATACAACTTCTCTATTCTTGTCAAACATCAAAATATACCTCGAGTCAGGTCAACTCGAGTCGGGTCACCCAGGTCAACCTTGACCTAAGGTTGCACCAACAAAACTGGTCAAACTTGACCTAGGGAAATTGCCCCAACAATCTCCCTCTTTTTGATGTTTGACAATACCTCTAAGTTAGGCTAAATCTCATAGCCTTAACATCTTTTTTATACCAAGGCTAAATCTCATAGCCTTAACCTCTTCTTTATCACAAGGCTAAATCTCATAGCTTTAACCTCTTCTTTATCACAAGGCTAAATCCCAGACCCTTTCATGACAAGGCATGAATGAAGGTTTCCTTCATTCTCTCCCCTTTCCTAGAGGGCAAACTCCCCCTGCTTAGGATGAAGGCATAACTTAACCTTCCATTCTCCCCCTTTGTCACACATCAAAAACTGAAAACAAACTCTTCTCCATAAGAGTTAACTCTACGTTGTTTAACAACCCCACAATGAAGATCTCATATTCTTCATTGCCGCCTAAGCTCCCCCTTTAGCTATACTTCACTTCACAATGCTCATCCTAGAGCATGCATCAACTTCCCAATGAAACTCCCTTTCAATGTATTCAATGCTCCCCCTTGAGCAGTAATCTTCTTCTCAATGCTCATCCAAGAGTATTTTTCACTTTACCAATGAAGGTCTGATCCCCTTCATTAATCCAATGCTCCCTCTTGAGCATTAACCTACTCCACAATGCTCATCCGAAAGCATTTATTATCCTAGCAATGAAGATAACCAATCTTCCATTGTTCCCCAATACTCGACCCTGAGTATTATCCATCACGAACAATGAAAGTAAATTTTCATGCATTCAAGGAGTAACTCCCCCTGAAAACATGGTCAAATTTCTGTCATTACACCAACAATGACTTGGAGTTCCTAAATAGTTAGGAAAATCAAAACTTGAGGTTTTGATGTTCAAAATTCAATAATGAAACTAAACCCCAACCTAAACTTCACCTAAGTCTACCTTAACCAATCCATACTTATTTTCATCAAGAAAACTCTTCCTAAATGTATACAAATATATTTCAAGGGATTTGGAATAGTTATTGGAACTTGAAGTGGCTTAATATGCTGAAATCAGGCTTTTCCAGCCATAATCAGACTTCCCAATCGATTGAAGTTGGTACTCAATCGATTGAAGCTACTTTAATCGATCCATTGATCGATTCCGCAAGCTTCTGCTTGCTAAAATTCCCTCTGAATCGATCGACTGATCGATCCAGCCTGGGTCAATCGATTGGTTGATCGATCCACTGACTCTCTGTTCATGGGAATTGGCTTCTCAATCGATAGACTGATCGATTAAAACCATCCCAATTGATCGGCCGATCGATTGGGTTTCTGATTTCTCTGAAATTCAATTTCAGCAAACTTTAGAAACTCCCCAAAAATTCTACAAACCTCTAAAAATCATGAAAACTCATGTAGACATTATTTAGAGTATATTCTATCAAGAAAAAATAGTTTCCTATAAAAATACTTCCTATTTTCAAATATTGACACAAATTTGAAAACTCTTGAAATTTCAATATTTTTTTCTAGTTTGTGTCTAACTTTTCAATGATGAATATTATCAAAAGATAGTCTTCACCAAGGTTTTCCAAAAGCCTTTTAAAATTATTTTTAAAACCAATATCCAACCATGTTCCTTGGGCTCAATGCACATGACTTGTACATTAGCTTTCCCAATGATTGGAAAACACATAACTATGTGTTTTGATGAACTTAAAACTTAACAAGATGCACTAAATCAACATCTTGAGTTTTGTTCACCATCTTAACATCTTACTTGTATCTAATGTGTACTAAAATACATACAAGTCACCTTATGGTTATTTGTGAGATGTATATTTGGTTTTGCCCTAAACTAAGGGATCATGCATATCTACCTAGGCATTTTAATGGTTATGAACATCCGCCAAGGATGTTACTTGTTAGTGAATGTCGTTGGTCCTTAATTGCAAGGAATTAAACATGTTGCATGATATGTTATGACATACATAAAAAAGAAATAATTTTTAAAAGAAAATTTCCTATACCTACATGATGTATGTATGACATGACATGATATTTTTGTATTTTTCATAATAATCATGAATGCAAAAATAAATATGATGTCATGACATATGATGGGCAAACAAAGCATGGCAAATTAGCATAAATAATATACCTAGATTACCTATCTAAGTCTCCTTAAACCTTAGCTAACCTTAAAATTAAATCCTAGATTACCCAATTTCATCAAGAAAGTACCAAACCCCAACTTGACATTTCTTTAATCTCTTGATTTATTTATGCCAATTAAAATTAAGCACATTCCTCAAATTTTGGCATATTTATCCTTCCAAAAGAGTAATTACCTTATATTTTAAGCCCGGATTTGCCCTTGACTCCCTAAGAACATACCAAAATCCCAACTTGGTAGTCCATATGATTCTCCAAATTGTGCCAATTTAATTCAAACCTAATTCCTTAAGATTTAGCACATGTTACTCTTTCCAAGAGTGACAATTTGGATTAAGATTTATATTTCCCTTAATTCCATAAGATAATGTCGAATTCTAAATTTGACATTACTTTTGTTTCTCTCAAGTGTGTCAATTTAAATTAGATTCAACTCCTCAAACTTTGACACCTTTTTTCTCTTCAAGGCTTAATCACATTTGATTAAAGCATGAGTTTTCTCTTAATTCCTTAAGAAAGTATCACAATTCTAACTTGATTTTTCTTATACTTTTCTTAAGTGTGCCAATTTAGGTTAAATTTAACTCTTCAAATTTTGGCACATATATTACTCTTTCAAAGAGTAACCCTAATAATCCTTCTCATTTTCAAAGATTAACAATAACTTTGAAAATGCTCTCAAGTGTCAACTTTACCAAGGTTGGGTTAACTACCTTTCCAATTGTAGTTAACACTCTCTAAACTCATCTAGAGTGTAGAGAATATGCTCCTAGGAACTCAAAACCTATTGGTACTCCTTGAATGCTCTAGGTACTCACTAGGGATGACTTCCCTAGATATCTTCCTAAGGACCTTTCTAGGCTTCTTAGAAGTCTTGGTCACCTCTACTAGGTCACTCCTAGGAATAACTTCCCTTGTAACCTTCTTTGTGACTTTGTTAGACTTCTTAGAAGTCTTAGTCACATTGGTCTTGCCAAAAGAACCTTTAGGGATTCCTTCCCTAGTATCCTTGACTTGACCTTTACACCTAGGGTTGGTCTCATAGCTATATGGAACCCTATGAAAAGAAGTCACATCCTTCTTGACTTTAGGTTTGTATCCCAAACCTCTATAGTCATTGGATGGCTCTTGCCTAGCTTTTCCTAGATTATGCTCATTTTGACCCCTAAGTATATTTTCCATTCTTGCTAGAGTCCTTTCTAAATTATCAAGTTTTGTCCTCAAGACTTGATTTTCACTCCATAAATCCCTAGATTTTGATTTTTCATTGGATCCTTGAGCATTTCTATTTTTAGGCATATATCTATAATCCTTAGAGTTATTGCGTAAGATACTATCTACCTTCCTAAACTTAGGTGTGATAGTTCTAGTATGAGGAGGAATATATTTATCCTTAAGGCTATCATACCTCCTATTCTCATGATAAATAGCATTAAGATGATAAGAATTATTCCTAACATACATTTTATCATGACTAAGAGGAATTGCACTATTAAAGTTTACCTTGGGTTTGTTCTTAAAAGCTCCCCCTTGACTTGTGCTTCCTCCTTTGACTTTGGTTGTTTTCTTCCCCTTTGAACATTGGCTTCGATAATGTCCATTTTGGTTGCACAAGAAACACACAATGTGTTCCTTGCTCTTCTTTGTTGTGGGGATTGTCTCCTTGGGCTTCTCCTTGCTCTTGGGTACTACTTGGATCTTCTTCTTGGCCAATTTGAGACACTTGCTCTTGTAGTGCCCATGCTCCATACACTCAAAGTAAATGATATGATTTTTATTATTTACAATTGAAGTTTCTATACCTTTGCTTGTAGGGATGATGCTTGATTCTCCATTTGATTTATCTTGCATTGTGGAGGTTGCATCATCTTTTTCTTCTTCTCTTCTTGAGGATGTGGGTGCTTCCACCTCTTCAACTCTTGAGGATGTGGGTACTTCCACCTTTTCCTCTCTTGAAGATGTAGAAGATCTCTCATCTTCTTCTTTCTCCTCCTCTTCCTTCTTCTCCTCGAATGTTGACCTTATGTCAATATTGGATTGGTCCTTCTTGTAAAATACCGGAAAATGGCGAATAACGATAAGGAGATTTTTCGGAATTTTTAGAAATTTTTTGAGAATTTTTCGGAGCCCGTATGACTTAGGTTACGGGGATAAAACTGGGCCCCAAGAAAGCCTGTTTAGGCTACCCCATTTAAATGAGGAAAAGTTACATTTTCCTTTTACTTGTTTTTTTTTTATTTTCTATTTCTTTTCTTTATTTCCTTCATTCCCTGCCATTTCTCCGCCGAAATCATGTCCATGCCCTAACCTCCTCACGGCCTTCCTTCTCCTCTCGCCCGTGCCTTAAGCCATTAGACGTCGGTCCCTCTTCTCTTATTGTTCTTCTTCCCGGAGCCGATCTCCTCCCCTCCTCATCCATGCCGAGCCGCGCGTCGATCACCGGCCACAGGAATCCAGTGCCGTCGCCGTGCCCTAGCGCCCCGCCGACGCCCTCTTCCTTTCCTCTGGCTGACGCGATGCCACTGCCCTTCTTCTTCTTCTCTACCTAGCACCGACACGATTTTCCTCTGTCGACGATGCCACCCGAGCGCCTCCTCTTCACCGGAATATCGGACTAGGAGGTCCAACATCGTCTTTGTTCTCTATACCGGAGCATTGGGTACCTTCTTGAAGCTGTGCCCTAATTCCGATTAGTTGTTGCCAATCACTGCTGATTCCCCCATCTGCCGGCGCTGAGAGCTGCTCGTGTGCCACTCGAATTTCTTTCCTTGTGTCGTGCCCTAGACCCCTACCGTCACACCATCGCCATCTCTCAGACGTCACCGCTGTGTCGCCGTAGCCATCAGCCTTTCGGCAGAGCCATGCCCAGCCGATCAGTCCAGCACCTCCTCATTATCAAATCTTGGACCAGGGAGATCCAACGCTTTCTCCTCCCATCGGAGCATCTGCCCTAGTTTGGGACAGCACCACGTTGCCCTATATCGCCGGTGTCACCCTACCTTCTGCTTTGCTCATGATTCCAGCAACAGCTTCTTCAGCCAGGTGTCTACAAAGGTGTCACTGGAATTGGGGTAAGGCGTACTTGGTTTTAGGTTTATAGAGATTTGAATTCTATTATTCTGTTAGGGATGTTTGTGGAGTTATTTGGCCGACCATTGTGTTGGTTGCTACTCGGAAAACCTAGAGGTTCCACTGTACAAAAATTTTGTACAAAGGTCTGAACCTTTTCCTAGCTACCATGTGTTCTTTTAAATTAAATTTTGGATCGCCTGCGGAACTTAACACGTTTGATCCAAAACTTAATCTATTTGTTCTTTAAGGTTTAGACTTGGATCTCCTGCGGAACTTAACACGTTTGATCCAAATCACCTAAGTTATTAATTCCATTAAATATTAATTTCCATAATTGGTTCCCAATACTGACGTGGCAAGGCACATGGCCTTCTTGGATATGGGAACAACCACCACCGACTAGACAAAACCTTTTATGGAAAGCTAATATTTAATTTCCTAAAATAACTTTAGGTCAACCAAAAAGAACAATCAAATCACAAGGAAAAGAAAAATAAAAGAACACAACTTCGAAAAACATATTCGAAATACTAGAATCGTAAGCCTCTTGTATTTGGTATTATTTCCATAAATAACTAGCATGATGCGGAAAGGAAAAATTACTAGTTATACCTTCTAAAAAGACCTCTTGATCTTCTACCGTATTCCTCTTCTAACCTCGGACATTGTGTGGGCAACGATCTTCCGAGATGAGAACCACCAAGAACCTTCTTCTTCCTTGCAAGTTTCGGCCACCACAATTCTCCAAGAGAAGTAGAGCTCCGGCCACCACCACCAAGCTCCAAGGGATGCAAGAAACAAAACCACCTTTCTCTCCTTCTTCTCCTAGCTAGAACCGGCCACCATCAAGAGCTCCAAGAGAGGTTGCCGCCGACCATAAGAAGAAGAGAAGAGGAAGAAGCTAGGGCCGGCCACCAAGGAGGAAAAGAGAGGAGAAGAATAATAGAGTTGATCACCCGTGAAGGCACCTCTACCCCCTCTTTTATAATCCTTGGTCTTGACAAATAAGGGAATTTTAATAAAAAAATTCCTTAATTCTTTTGTCATAAAAAAGAAAAATTATTTTAATTAAAAAACAATTTTCTTCTTTTAATAATAATGGCGGCCACTTCTAATTCCCAAAACAAGGAAAATTTAATTCACACAAGAATTAAAACTTCCTAATTTGTTTCTAGAAATTTATAAAATTTCTCCAATAATTTTATCCCTTCATGATTGGTTAATAAAAGAAAATTTTATAAATTAAAATTCTTCTTCTAAACATGTGGATAATTTCCAAAAGAAAGTTATCTCTAAAATTAAAATCTCTTTTCAATCTACAAATAAGGAAAGATATCAAATCTTTTCTTAATCTTTTGTAGAAACTAATAAAAGAGAATATTTAATTTTAAACTTTCTTTTAAATTATTATCATGCTTCAAAAGGAAAGTTTTCTTAAAAATAAAATCTCCTTTCAATCTACAAATAAGGAAAGATTTCAAATCTTTTCTTAATCTTTTGTAGAAAGCTTTAAAAGGAAAGATTTAATTTTTAAACTCTCTTTTAAAACTATGATATCCACATAAGAAATAATTTTAATAAAAAATCCTTTTTAATATGATGTGGCCGGCCACCTAAACTTGGGCTCCAAGCTATTGGTCGGCCACCTTAAGGCCAACCTTTAGGCTTGGCCGGCCCTAAGCTTGAGCTTCAAGCTTAGCTTGGCCGGCCCCTATTGGTTGGGTAAGAAGGTGGGTATGTGGTGGGTATAATTCTCTATATACAAGAGGCTACGATAGGGACCGAGAGGAGGAATTGGTTTTGGTCTCCCGATGAAATTAAGCTTCCCGTGTTCGCCCCGAACACACAACTTAATTCCATCAATAATAATTCATTCCACTAAAGAACTATTATTGAACTACCGCACCAATCCCAAATTACATTTTGGGCTCCTTCTTATTATGAGTGTGTTAGTCTCCCTGTGTTTAAGATGTCAAATATCCATTAATTAAGCGAGTTACTGACAACTCATTTAATTAATATCTTAGTCCAAGAGTAGTACCACTCAACCTTATCATCATGTCGGACTAAGTCCACCTGCAGGGTTTAACATGACAATCCTTATGAGCTCCTCTTGAGGACATTCTCAACCTAGATCACTAGGACACAGTTTCCTTCTATAATCAACAATACACACTATAAGTGATATCATTTCCCAACTTATCGGGCTTATTGATTCATCGAACTAAATCTCACCCATTGATAAATTAAACAAATAAATATCAAATATATGTGCTTGTTATTATATTAGGATTAAGAGCACACGCTTCCATAATAACTGAGGTCTTTGTTTCTTTATAAAGTCAGTATAAAAGAAATGACCTCTAATGGTCCTACTCAATACACTCTAAGTGTACTAGTGTAATTATAGAGTTAAGATAAACTAATACCTAATTACACTACGACCTTCCAATGGTTTGTTCCTTTCCATTATGGTCGTGAGTTACTGTTTATAATTTATAAGGTACTGATAACATGATCCTCTGTGTGTGACACCACACACCATGTTATCTACAATATAAATTAATTGAACAACTACATTTATCATAAATGTAGACATTTGACCAATGTGATTCTTATTTCTAGATAAATGTTTATACCAAAAGCTAGGCTTTTAGTATACACTCTAACAATCTCCCACTTATACTAAAAGACTAAGCTGCCATATCTGCTGCCATACATCTGATTCCCAACCCTTCAACATGTCCATCAAAAGCTCTCGCCTTAAGGACCTTAGTGAAAAGATCTATAGGTCATCATCTGATGCATTCTAGGCGGCAACAACTTCTCCTCGTTTATACGATTTCTCGTATTGGGTAGTACTTGCGCTCTATTGTGTTTACTTGCCTTATAGACTCATGGTTTCTTCGAGTTTGTTACTGCACCATTATTATTACAAAAAATTGTAATAATCTTTGGACAAACTAGAAATCATATCTAAGTCTATCTTGAGGTAATTAAGTCATTCAGCTTTTATAGTTTCCTCAGAGGCTTGCCATATACTAAGCTTCTATGGTGGAGTCTAGAAAAATACCTATGCTTATCACTCTTCCATAGTTATGACTTTACCTCCTAAAGTAAACACAAAACCCCGAGGTTGACTTATTATTGTCCCTATCCGATTGGAAGTCAAAATCCATGCAACCCACAGGGACCAAATTAACTGCCTTGTAAGCTAGCATATAATCTCTAGTTCCTCTAAGGTACTTTAATATATGCTTTACTGCAGTCCAATGTCCTTGTCTAGGGTTACTTTGATATCTGCTAACTATGCCCTTGGCAAAACAGATTTCGATCTCGTGCATAGCATACATTAGGTTGTCTAGCTGCATAAAGAACTGCCTACATGTCCTCAATCTCCTTTGATGTCATCGGAGACATCTCTTTAGATAAAGACACTCCATGCTTAAAAGGTAAGAAACCTTTCTAGGAGTTTTGCATGCTTAAAATGAGCAAGGATTTTTCCGATGTATCAAGCTTGGGATAAGTAAAATATATTTTTTCTTGCGATCCCTTATTACTTTGATCTCAAGAATATATACATTCTCCCAAGTCCTTTATATCGAATTGTTTGGACAACCATACCCTTACTTCTGACAACATTTTGATATTGTTTCCAACTACCAAAAATGTTATCTATGTATAGTACAAGAAATACCACCACGGTTCCATCACACCTTTTGTATACACAAGACTTATCCGGTTACTAAATCCATAGATCTGGATTACTTTGATAAACCAGATGTTCCAAGACCTTGAAGCTTTGCCTCAGTCCATAGACTGATTGACCTTGCACACAAGATGCTCTTAGCCCTTTGCAATGAACCCTTCTGGCTGCTTTATATGGATGCTTTCTTCAAGACTTCCATTAAGGAATGCTGTCTTGACATCCTCTTGCCAAATAGATAAAAGAATCCGGATAGACTTAAGCATGACTACCAGTGAAAAAGTTTCCTTTTTCATCAAGCCTTGCTTTGAAAGTTACTACCTTCCTGTCTATCCCTCTTTTCCTATTATAGACCTTTTTACACCCAACGGCTTTTACACCATTTGGTGATTCTACAAGCTTCCAGATTTTATTAGAATACATATATTCTAATTCTTTTATTCATTACTCTTTGCCAAGATGCTGCATCTTTATCTTGGAGTGCTTCATCATATGACCGGAGATCAGGTTCATGTCCTCCAGGGATCGAGTCCAAAAACTCTCCCAAAACATGAACCTATTTAGGTTGCATAACAACCCTCCCACTACAACAAGACACTTTCTGTAATTGTGTATCAATTTGTGATACGTGTTGCAGTTTTCTTGTGGTATCTCATCTTGTACAGTTGGTACTAGGTTAGACATGTCCTTTATTATTTCCTTAAGAACAAATTTACTTATGAGCACGTGGTTCATTATATAGTCCTTTTCTAAAAAATCAGTCATTGATGCTAACAATAACCTTCTGATTTTTAAGACTATAAACCTACTTTTGTTTATCTAGGATAACTTACAAACAAGTGAACTCCTATCCAACTTATCATTGTCTCTCTTTAACATATGTGATGGATTACCCGAATCCGAATATGCTTCAAAATAGGTTTTCACCTATTCAGCAATTCTATATGAGTAGAGAGTTCTAACTTGGAAGGTACTATGTTCACTTTCGTTTTCAGAGTTTATCCTTAAAATAAATTTGATAATTTTCTGAATAACTCATCATCTATCTAATTATTTCATAAGAGTCCTTTACCTTCTTTCTACTACACCATTCTGTTGGGGTGTACCAGGTGCAGTTAGTTGGGATTGAATCCCTACTTTTGATAAGTGACTGCTAAATTCTCCCAAGAGGTACTTGCCACTACGATCTTACCAAAGTGACATTTACTTTAACATTTCTCCGCATCAGCCTTGTACTCTTTGAACTAATCAAAGTACTTAGTCTTGCGGTACATTAAGTAAATTTATTTGTATCTTGAATAGTTGTCTATAAAATAGACGAAATATTCAATACTACCTCTTGTTTGGATAGTCATAGGATCACATAAATCAGAATGAACCGATTTCAACATATCTTTGACTCCATACCCCTTGGACTTAAAAGCTTCTTGGTTATTTTCCTTCCAAGTAAGACTCGCAGGTTGGAAAGATTTCCAATGGAAAGAGTTCCACTACCAATGAATCCTACTTAAGTATAACCTAGCTTTAGGTGCCAAAGATATAATTGGTTCATTTCCGAAGGTTGCTTTCTCTTAAAATTAGAAGATGTGTTACTAATTTCCATTTGTTGCATCATGAGAGTTATTGGATTATAAATTGTCAACCATCATACCAGAATAGATAACTTCCCTATTTTTCTTGATAACAACTTTGTTATCAAAATAGACACAATATCTATAATAGTTTAGAAACTGAAATCAGGTTCTTTCTAAAATTGGTACGTAAAGACAATTACTTAAAATCCATATTTTATTCTTATCAAAGGATAAGCATCTCCTACTGCAACAGCTACCACTTTTACAGTAGTGCCCATGTGGACGGTGATTTACCTTTCATTTAGTTGTCGGGTTTCCTGGAACCCTGCAATGAATTGCAGACATGATTAATGGCATCTTGTATCTACACTCCAGGTTCTGGTAGATAATACCACTAGGCATGTTTCAACTAATGAATTAAATACACCTAAATTGTTCTTAGTTCTAAGAAGACAGTCTACCTTAATGTCCAAGTCCTATTTCCAATCATTACAATTGGGACTACTAAGTCTTTTCTATAGTATGACTACTAGGGATTGACAAACATCCTAAGAATCACAAAAATATTTGGTCAAGATCAACTCCTTAAAATCTCCATGAATTTTGTGTATACAAAATCGAAGAGGAGATTTTATTCATTAATTTTATTATCTCGTCAACTTTACTTTATAACGAATAAAATTAATAGTTGATCTGTCTTTGATCAAATATTTGGTCAAAACTCTTTGAATTTAAAATAACATTGATTCCTCAAACAATATTATTTAAATTTACCAACACCTCAAACACCGTGAATTTTGCATGCCACGTTAGTGTGGACGTATACAAATTCATCATTTGTAAGAGGAGGGTTTTACCCATTGACTATCTTGTCAATATAACTTTTTGACAAATAAAATTACCTCAAACATCATGAATCTTGTATGCCACGTTAGTGTGGACGTATACAAATTCAAACATTTGTAAGAGGGGTTTATTAATTTTATTATATTGCCAATCTAGTTTTATGACAAATCAATAGTTGATTTCCTTTTGGTCACACAAGTGATAGTAGTGACTCCGTTGGGGAGGATACTATTAAATGTGTCTAAGTGTATATCATTACTTGACACTAAGTCCATTAATAAGATTATGCCCCTTCCGTTGGGGAAGATCACACGCTCTTAATTAACTTCCTATAGTCATCCAAAAATGGAAGTCTGTTCTAGTGATCCACAAACAAGCTCATCCATTATGGAGGAAGGCACTCAGAGCCAACGCGCAAGCTTGTTTGCATCACTTACAAACCAGTAATGGAGACCATGGGATTTACTTAAAAATCCCTCTCCCACTTAGTTATTTATAAATGAGGAATTTTAACTATGCTAGCCTACTAAATATGCATACTAACAAGCACACACAACACAGCATAAAAAGCAATAAATAGAAAAACTAATTTTCAACTATTATGGCTTTTATCGATTGCTGTCCTCCGTGTGTCACCAACCTTAGCTGCTGCCATCTTTGGCCACTGCCACCGGGTCTAGTTGTCGCATCCATCTTGCTCCTTGTTCCGCTGAGCCTCTGGTCCTTAAAAGGTTTCACGCCTTGCAAGACTCGATCCGCGACATAAATAGAATTTTACATTTTTCGATCCTATATTCCTCGAAGGAATGTACATGTATCTAGATCAAAAAATAAAATCCTAATAAAACTAAATACAGCTCCTGCTGTATTTTATAATACAATCATGCACACACAATAAAATGCCCTTGACATGTCCAAGGGTCCAATCACACACATAATAACTATAAGCCATAATACTTGGATCCTGCATCCACAAAGTTAGCACATCCTACTATTAATCTGCCTAAATTATGTATGGCATGTGCATAATTAAACTAATGCCAAATACACAAAGGCAATACCCTAGCTCTGATACCAATTGTTGGTTGCTACTCGGAAAACCTAGAGGTTCCACTGTACAAAAATTTTGTACAAAGGTCTGAACCTTTTCCTAACTACCATGTGTTCTTTTAAATTAAATTTTGGATCGCCTGCGGAACTTAACACGTTTGATCCAAAACTTAATCTATTTGTTCTTTAAGGTTTAGACTTGGATCTCCTGCGGAACTTAACACGTTTGATCCAAATCACCTAAGTTATTAATTCTATTAAATATTAATTTCCATAATTGGTTCCCAGTACTGACGTGGCGAGGCACATGGCCTTCTTGGATATGGGAGCAACCACCACCGACTAGACAAAACCTTTTATGGAAAGCTAATATTTAATTTCCTAAAATAAATTTAGGTCAACCAAAAAGAACAATCAAATCACAAGGAAAAGAAAAATAAAAGAACACAACTTCGAAAAACATATTCGAAATACTAGAATCGTAAGCCTCTTGTATTTGGTATTATTTCCATAAATAACTAGCATGATGCGGAAAGGAAAAATTACTAGTTATACCTTCTAAAAAGACCTCTTGATCTTCTACCGTATTCCTCTTCTAACCTCGGACGTTGTGTGGGCAACGATCTTCCGAGATGAGAACCACCAAGCACCTTCTTCTTCCTTGCAAGTTTCGGCCACCACAATTCTCCAAGAGAAGTAGAGGTCCGGCCACCACCACCAAGCTCCAAGGGATGCAAGAAACAAAACCACCTTTCTCTCCTTCTTCTCCTAGCTAGAACTGGCCACCATCAAGAGCTCCAAGAGAGGTTGCCGCCGACCATAAGAAGAAGAGAAGAGGAAGAAGCTAGGGCCGGCCACCAAGGAGGAAAAGAGAGGAGAAGAATAATAGAGTTGATCACCCGTGAAGGCACCTCTACCCCCTCTTTTATAATCCTTGGTCTTGACAAATAAGGAAATTTTAATAAAAAATTCCTTAATTCTTTTGTCATAAAAAAGAAAAATTATTTTAATTAAAAAATAATTTTCTTCTTTTAATAATAATGGCCGGCCACTTCTAATTCCCCAAAACAAGGAAAATTTAATTCACACAAGAATTAAAACTTCCTAATTTGTTTCTAGAAATTTATAAAAATTTCTCCAATAATTTTTATCCCTTCATGATTGGTTAATAAAAGAAAATTTTATAAATTAAAATTCTTCTTCTAAACATGTGGATAATTTCCAAAGGAAAGTTATCTCTAAAATTAAAATCTCTTTTCAATCTACAAATAAGGAAAGATATCAAATCTTTTCTTATTCTTTTGTAGAAACTAATAAAAGAGAATATTTAATTTTTAAACTTCTCTTTTAAATTATTATCATGCTCAAAAAGGAAAGTTTTTCTTAAAAATAAAATCTCCTTTCAATCTACAAATAAGGAAAGATTTCAAATCTTTTCTTAATCTTTTAGAAAGCTTTAAAAGGAAAGATTTAATTTTAAACTCTCTTTAAAACTATGATATCCACATAAGAAATAATTTTAATAAAAATCCTTTTAATATGATGTGGCCGCCACCTAAACTTGGGCTCAAGCTATTGGTCGGCCACCTTAAGGCCAACCTTTAGGCTTGGCCGTTTCAGCTTCAAGCTTAGCTTGGCCGACCCTTATTGGTTAGGTAAGAAGGTGGGTATGTGGTGGGTATAAATCTCTATACAAGAGGCTATGATAGGGACCGAGAGGAGGAATTGGTTTTGGTCTCCCGATGAAATTAAGCTTCCGTGTTAACACACAACTTAATTCCATCAATAATAATTCATTCCACTAAAGAACTATTATTGAACTACCGCACCAATCCCAAATTATATTTTGGGCTCCTTCTTTTTATGAGTGTGTTAGTCTCCCTGTGTTTAAGATGTCAAATGCCCACTAATTAAGCGAGTTACTGACAACTCATTTAATTAATATCTTAGTCCAAGAGTAGTACCACTCAACCTTATCGTCATGTCGGACTAAGTCCACCTGCAGGGTTTAACATGACAATCCTTATGAGCTCCTCTTGAGGACATTCTCAACCTAGATCACTAGGACACAGTTTCCTTCTATAATCAACAATACACACTATAAGTGATATCATTTCCCAACTTATCGGGCTTATTGATTCATCGAACTAAATCTCACCCATTGATAAATTAAAAAAATAAATATCAAATATATGTGCTTGTTATTATATTAGGATTAAGAGCACACGCTTCCATAATAACTGAGGTCTTTGTTTCTTTATAAAGTCAGTATAAAAGAAACGACCTCTAATGGTCCTACTCAATACACTCTAAGTGTACTAGTGTAATTATAGAGTTAAGATAAACTAATACCTAATTACACTACGACCTTCCAATGGTTTGTTCCTTTCCATTATGGTCGTGAGTTACTGTTTATAATTTATAAGGTACTGATAACATGATCCTCTGTGTGTGACACCACACACCATGTTATCTACAATATAAATTAATTGAACAACTACATTTATCATAAATGTAGACATTTGACCAATGTGATTCTTATTTCTAGATAAATGTTTATACCAAAAGCTAGGCTTTTAGTATACACTCTAACACATTGATGATCCTATTATAGTCTTTCTGGCAGCAGTTTCTCCTAGCTCCAACCATTGTTTACCAATGGCAGGTTTTCTTCGGTTGTGAGCCTACAAAAAAGCATCCAAATTTGGGTAAGTTTTGGAGTTAAATTCATTTCTACATTTAATTGGTTTAGTGGTGATTGATCGTGGATGTGTTAATTGAGGATTAATTGATACATAATAGATTATATTGAGAAAGGATCTGATCAGTGGTTGATTAATTGAGTGTTTGTTCCATTTGGTAGTAGATTGGTTATTTGATTACAGATTGGGTGGGTTGTATATATTATATGATTAAGGGAGATCTGATTTCTTGGTTGTGATGGATGGATCATTTTTCCAAATTGGATTGGAAATCTGTTGTGATTTGATTTTTGGATTAGAGATGATTTATGTATAAATCTAATCTTGAGAAGAACATAATTGAGATTAATCATTTCGATTAGGGTTTTATCTATAGGTTTGAATCTTTGGGTTTAGCTAGTTGTCGCTTATGTAACTAGCTAAACTGTATATTATATGGTTATGCAGGAAGTTGATTTGAGACAAGCGCCTCGATGTGGGAAGTGTATTGGCACGATTTTCGCAATGAAGGTGGGTACCTCTTGACTTATCTTTTATGATATTGTCAATTGGATATGCATAGTATTTTATAGCTACAAGCAATGATTATGTTTGTCTTTGGTATGTCACGATTTGATACCCATAGCATGTTTTGTTTTGTCGCTTGTTATGTATCCATGTTTATACCTCATGATTATTGCCATGAGTACCTTAGTTCCTAGAGTAAGTGGCATACCATGCTTTACTAAGTTTAGGACTAGACTCTGGATTTTTATTATCTGACATGTGTATCTATATTTTTACATCATACTTGATCTGTGTACCTAGACCTTTTGCTTTGATTCATGTACATTATTGGTACATATTTTATGGAGGTGGATATGTTCAGGACCTAGGTTGTTATACCATAGAGGACCTGTATACCCTAGATATGTGGATTTGACTTACTTGTACTAGGGTACACATTTATATATATATATGTGGATTTGGTTCAGGATATTGTCACGCTTAGTTTCATGCACCATTCGCATGATTGCATGCTGCGTGATAGGCTGCTCCATTATTGTAGAGCATATCGCCAGTTTCATCACTGTTCGGTGCTTCGTTGGTCCGCTCATGGGTAGCGTGACGCAGCGTGGTAGCACGTCAGTTTTGCTCTATTCGGTGCTCCGTTGGTCCGCTCATGGGTAGTGTGACGCAGCGTGGTAGCACGTCAGGGATCCCTCTCCGTCATGGTGTACCGGGAGATGAGAGCATTGCGCTCCCCCATTTATGATTTGGGGTAGGAGTATGTGTGTACTCCGATAGCATCCCGTCCATTCGGTCACTCATCAGGAGCAGTGACGTCAGAGTGCACGGTTGTCACAGCCCTACCCACTCAGTCTCACCATTGTGTGTCAGATGACTGACTGGCGTCAGGGGTGACCATGTCATTGACATCATGTGCATTTATTACATTTATTTGCTTGTGTTTGCTGCACTTATATGCTGCATTTTGGTGGATGCATTTGTTTGACATGCATACAGGAGGCATATTGTGTATCTGGTTTGACGACCCTTTTGTTCTGGATAGGAGTTCCTGGTGAGTACAGCTTCCTCAGTTACCTTTTAGTTTTGCATATTTCCTATATATGATTAGGAAGCTGTATTTGATGTTTATTGCTATTAGATATATCTTACTAAGCATGTCTATTGGTATTCGCTGAGTTGTTGAACTCACCCCCGTGGACACTATTTTTTTCAGGTACCAGGTTGTTTATGGTGTCGCTTGGAGTATCCTATCTGCTGGTCCCCACGTCACCTCAGAAGATCTGTCTCCGCTTGTATTTATTTTGTTTTGATATACGAAATTTGTATATTTGGCTTTGTGTTCCGGTGTTGTGCCTGAAGTGTTTGTGTTGTTGTGTGGTGTCAGCCTAGCCGGCTAGCAGTCATGTATTTTGGATTTCTATCATTTTTCTGCTGTGTTTTGATTTTGGTACAGTCGAGTGGGCTGATGATATATATATAACTGCATGGTTGTGTGTATATTCCAGCCGCCTGTGGCTGATGTATATTGTGTATGTAGCAATGATTCAGATTGTCAGTCGTACAGGGGAGGTGCTGCCGAAATTTCTTCGGACAGGGACTCCCCCGGGGCGTGACACTTCTCTTCTTGGACCAATGAGCCCTTCTCCTTGGACTCCTCTACTCCTTGGAATTGTGACGGGTCTTCATGATAGGCAATGATCTTCTTCCAAAGATCACATGCACTTGTGCATTCACCTACACTCACAATGATATTAGAAGGTAATAGATTTAACAAAAATTTTGTTACCTCCTTATCCGCCTCTGCTTGTTCTCGTTGTTCCTCGGTCCAATGTCGAGGTCAAAGGCACTTCCCCTTTTTGTCCTTTGGAGGCTCAAAAGGATCTTCCAATGCATCCCATTGATTCCAATCCATTTGGAACCAAGTTTCCAACCTCATCCTCCAATAATTGAAGTCTTCTTTGTCGTACGGAGGTGAAATTCGGATATCCCATCCGAGTGGTCCTTCGGACTCCATCTTCTTCCTCTAGCTTCTTGCTCTCTTGGTGGTTAGTCCATAGAAGAGCGACCTCACTCTAATACCAATTGTTGGGACCGATGTGCCCGCTAGAGGGGGTGAATAGCGGTTCGTCGCGCTCCTTGCGTTGTTTGCTTCGTCTTGATGATAATATGCAGCGGAAATACAATACAAGACTCACACAACGCTAACAAGTAGATTTACTTGGTATCTACCTCAAGATGAGGTGACTAATCCAAGGATCCACACACGACACGCTATCTCCACTATGAACAACTCCTTCTCGGTCGCAGCCGGAGGCGGAGAAACCTCGTACAAACTCACACACAACACAAACACAAATACAAGAAGAAACCCTAAGAATACAAGTGAATACCTTTTCTTCTTGCTACTTGTTGTTGCCTCTTGAACCTTGAAGATGCTCCTCAAGTGCCTTTAGAACTGGCGTAAGTGCTAGAGAAATCGCCGTGAGAATCGCTATAAGCTCGCTGGAAAAGATTGCAAAGACTGCGGAGAAAACGCTTCGCAACGGCTATATCCTATGCTCCCAATCGATCGACCAATCGATTGAGTCATTCCTTCATTCGCAGCACACTCCAATCGATCGGTTGATCGATTGGACCCTGGTTCAATCGATTCCCCAATCGATTGACTAGCCTGGACTTGACTCAATCTCAAGTCCAAAGTCTCCAACCCAACTCCTGGTCAACCGTGACCTGTTGGATCTCCATGCCTAGCATTTGTTCACACCCGACCAACCTCAAACTAGCCTTCTAGCCTCCTCCATTAGCCTTGCATCCCTTGGATATCTCCCCATCCTTCACGCCGTACCTTCAGGAGCTTCCTTCGGCCTCATCCTAGTTGTCGGGTTCTCCTTACCAAGTTACACTAGGACTTATCTTGCCAAGACCACACACTTGGACTTACACCCTTTGCCAAGATCACACTTGGACTTTCCAATTTCCTGGCTCATCACCAGGACTTTCTCCTTTGCCAAGATCACACTTGGACTTTCCAATTGCCTGACTCCTCACCAGGACTTTCCACTTGCCTGGCTCCTCACCAGGACTTTCCAAATGCCTAACATCCAGTTAGAACTTTCCCAGTCAAGTCTCCTGTCAACCTTGACCTACCTGACTTGTATTCTCATCAACCTGGTCAACCCTTTGACCATCTCCATAACCGGACGATTGCTCCAGCAATCTCCTTATATTGTCAAACATCAAAACTCAAATCATGACTCAAGTTTGTCTCAACTCAAGCTTAGTCAAAGTGGTCAAACTTGACCTAGGGAAATTGCCCCAACAATAAGGACTATTGATTAAGGACTAGTTAACTTCGTACAATGAATTGTCTAGACAATAGTGGGTTGGTTCGTGAATGCTTGAGAGAGATTAAGAAGAGAGGAAGAAGGAAAGGGAGAATAGAGAGAGAAGGAACGTAAGTGAGTGAAGGTGAGGTTGGATTTGGGGGTGAGAGATGCTAGACTTTTGTTTTCATTATGATGCTAGTTAATATCCCTATACATTGTTTATTTACCGAACTCCATACTTATACTCGTGTAAGAATTTTAACTAAAACTCGGCACAACCCCGCGCAAGTCACACCATAGAGTTTAACCCAAGTTCTAATGTTATTAAATTAAAAAGTAACTTTAAAAAGTTTGGTTAAAGGGATACTCAAAGACTCTGATCATACAATCGCTAGAGTTATCCAATTTACTTCTAATGATATTGATCCGGTAGTAAGGACGGGGGACCCCCTCTGGAGGGGAGTCAACGTCACGTGGAGGTCAAAAGTCAAAAGGGTCAGCTTGAGGTCCGGTCGGTCGAAGAAGAGACAAGGACAAGGGGACATTGAGGAACATCTTCTGACAACAGGCATGTACGACGACTAAGCCATACGCAGAATCCTATGACGGGATGTTCTGCTATCCCATCAGAGAGGTGCTCGGACTGTAGCAGTATGGTGTCAGACATGCTCTTCTGGTAAGTCCATACTAAGGTATGGTAAAGGGCACATGTACACCTAGGTAGGTGTGCATGAGCCTCCCCACAGCTCTATATAAGAGCCCTCAGACTTCGCCAGAGGTACGAAATCCTTCATCTTTGGAGCCACTTCATCGTTTTCCTCTTGCCTGACTTGAGCATCAGAGGGTCGTCGCCGGGAACCCCTTCCCGGCCCGACTTCCTTGCAGGTTCGCCGGAGATTCGTTCAGCCAGTCGAAGACAGCGGAGAGCGCCACGTCCCCAGCGTCCATCGACTCACCGTTCGGACAGGATCAAATATATTAATGCAATTAAGTAGAAGATTTAACCTAAAAAGTCTTATTAAAGGGATACCCTCTGTCACAGGATCCTATGATCATACAATCGCTAGATTACACAAGTCATTTCCTAACATTAATTTGGGGAAACCCCCTAAAACTCTAATTATTATCCCTAATAGAGAATTAATCTCCATTTAAAGGGAATACCTTAGAAAGTAAAGGATTCCCTCTGCCACAGTGTTTCATAGTCTTCCAATCTAAGGCACCTCCTCTATACGATGATCGATCCTTTACATCTAAATGTATTGACCTCACACACATTTTGTTAAATACATACAAGACACAATACACAAGAACAAGTCATAAAATATATCATAGCACAAGAAAATATCCAAATATATAGTTCATACATCAATATTATATCATAATTACTTCTTACATCCTAGATTTGGAGAATCTACTCCATTATGAAGAATTTATAACTAAGAGACAAGAAATTAAGCAATCTATAACTCAATAAATGAGATAGAGGAGAAAGCTTATCAACATGTCGCCAGTCTTTTTGCTTACAATCCTCACTCTGGAAGTGGATGAATCAGTGAAGATGGAAGCTCTAGGGCTCCCCTAAGGGGGAGAATCTTTTCCCAAGGAATGAGGTGGAACCTCAAACCAAAGATGAGTGAAAAAGAGAGAAAATCTCCTTTTATAGCACTAGGAATGACCCCTACTTGGGTTGTGTCATGGTTGTGCCTTTTGACATAGCCAGAGCATGGATGTGCTCGAGAAAATAGGTACGATCGTGTGATTTCACATGACCATGTGTCAAGGTCATGTCTCACTTGTAGAACCTTTTAACACATCTTAACATAATTTTCTCAGGTTGAAGTCTAAATAAAAGTTATATATCTTGAAATTAGATATATTTTAATATCTTGAACATCCCAAAAATCTAATCGATAACAAAATTATGGTTATTTTACTTTTGGTCTGTAGTGTAAAACATTACAAAATTTGACACGGTCATGCCTTATAGTCGTGTCTCACTTGTAGAGCCTTTTAGCACATCTAAACATGATTTTCTCTAGTTGAAGTCTGAATCAATATTGTATATCTTGAAGTTATCTACATTCTGATATCTAGAACATTTCGTAACTTTAGCCCAACAAAAAGTTATGACTATTTTACTTTTGGTTTGTTGTGTAGAAAACTATAGAATTTAACACGGTCGTGCCTAAGAGGCACGACCAAGCAGTGTGAAACACTGGTTTGTACCATATTTTCATATGGCCATGCCTCATAAACACTACCCAGGCATTTTGAAGGCTCTAGACTCTATTTAAGCTCTGTTTTTGCTCTAATTCTTGTCTTGTTAATGAAAACAAGTAAAGAGCATATCTCTGTACAAAATAGAATAAAGTATGACAAAATAATGAAATAAGATGCAGCAAATATAGATTATATTCATGAAATACAAGTAGATGTACGTTAAAAAATGCCTAGAAACATATATAATCTACTCACATCACTCTAACGCTCTGTTCCCCTTCTCTTGTTTTCTAGTAGTTTGCAGGCACCATTGACTAGAGACTTCCTCCATGTGTCGGCTTCCTTTTCTTGGTTTTTTCTGGGAAGTCTTGCGATTTAGTCAACCCAGAAACTAGCTCACCAGACTTGCCAACATCTCTAATAGTCCCACATTTCTCCTGGTCATGGTGGCTTGGTCAATATCAATGATACCTCATCGGTAGTCCAGTCCTCACCAATTTTAGACAGGATCAATACAAAATTAGTACATATTATTACCACGCAAATCCTCATATTTTTTTTATGAAAAGTTTAAAATTATTTTATAATTTTAGTAAATATATATTGAAATAAATTTTAAAATCTACTATATTGATAGTAGAAGATTTAAAGTTTTTTAGTTTTTTCAATGGAACAAAAGGAAATTCTAACTTGTCCAATATCAATCATTGTTATACAACATATATTTAGTTGCAAAGATAGTATATTAGATGAAATTAAGACTTGTCATTTAATCTCTTTAAATGCATAAGCATTACTTGATAATTGAGGAGAGATGTAAAAAAATATATAAGAAATGCAACTTGCACTTACATATAATGAGATGGAAGAGTTTGATATTGAAGAAACTAACCTCAGGATGTAGATGAGTTAGTATCTAAGTGTAGGATCAATGCACATTAGAGGGGGAGTAAATTACGTGTATTTAAAATCTTCTTTTTTCTTTTTAAAAATAATACGCAATAGAAAAATAATTATGTAAGAAAAATTAGAGAGAAAACAACATACGAGTATTTTACTTGGTTTAGAGCATTCGACGACTCTTACTCTAAGACTCAGACCCTTTGGACATTTCCTGATAGGTAATTCACTAACACTCTCTACTGGTAAACTTCCAGTAAAATAATTGAGTACAGAAAGGAAAGGCAGTGTAACAAGCCTACACTTCTTTATATAATAATTAACTTAATTTAAAAAGAATTACCCAACATGAAGACGGATAAATGATTGAGCTCGGATGTCGATGTTGGTCTGTTTACAGTAGTCTAGCATAGCAGTATTATAGCATAGTAGTAGAATGAAGGCGGAGCAGCAGAATAATTAAAGAAGTGTATAGAAAACTTGTACTTTAACAGCTGGTCAACATGGCCTTAAATAGCTCATTGGAGATGCCTCCAATGGCTATGATCCTCTTTGTCGACTTCGGGCATTATCCTCTTGAATTCACCTCCATCAACTCTTAGGCACCTCCAGTCCACCCCGAGGCACCTCTAGTTCGCTCTAAGGTGCCTCCAGTTCGCTCTGAGGTGCCTCGAGTCCGCTCTGAGGCATCTCCATTCAACGAAACTTCATCCTCAAATTCTATCTGTGCAAGGATGCTTAGGTGCCTCTAACACCTCAGCTAAGGCACCTCTAAGCACTTGAGACGCTCGAGCACTATTCATCCGAGGGTGATTTTTTACACTTAACTCTTGCAAAAATATGCTAGTCTAATAAAAAAAATAACCTACAAAATAGAGTTAACATATAACAAAATAAGATTTATGAATTAAAACCAATCTTACCAAGACCAAGATCTAATCTTGGTCTCAACTTAAATTTCTAAAATAGATCTAAGTTGGACTAATACCTACAACCTCACTAGGGCTCATCCTCACTAGATCTCTCTTCTCTAGTGCTTACCTCACTTACCATTTACAAACTTACTTGACTCTGATCTCATTGACTCACCAAGTCTTCCTACTAGATGTTCCATCTAGATTTCAGTCAGTTGTCAGATCTCACAAGCCTAACTAGATTTCTTATTAGATATTAACCTATCTGAGTTTTCTGCAATTATCAGGTCCTACAGACTTAACTGGATTTCAATTTGATATTAGGTCCTCTAGATCTATTAAGTTTGTTAGCCATTAGATTACACATAATCTAACTTTAACCTTTATCACACATCAAAATTTGAATTTGATTATTAGTGCAAACTTGCATCAACACCAAGAGTTTGAGTTGCGACTGTGGCAAAAAATCCTTCCATTTAGGGGGTTGTTTAGTACTTGATTTACCTCTCTTCATCTCATCATACGGCCAGCAATGAGGGGCGCATGCATGAGTGTTATCACGTTTTTACATCCATTGATATTGAAGAAACTAACATGGTGGGAATTAAAAAATAAAAATAAGTAACAAGTTACTTTATAAGATAACAAGAATAAAAAGTAAATGAACTACTTGAGTTTTGATTCCTCTCTACTCTCAAGGGATATGTAAATTTGACCATGAACCATGGGTCCATGACCCGATTACCCCTTAACTCGATTAAATGAGTTGGAATCATAACCGGCCCATCTAGGGTTGGGCTAATTATGATTTCAAGCCCAAATAATCATGACTCGATCGTTTGAATCATCAATTCATTTTTTTAATTTGAATGTTCAAACCACGTACTAATCGATAATTTCAATTGTTCAAATATTTTTTTTACCAATTGAGATTAGTTGATCATTTTTATTCATAACTATGATTTAGTATATGTTATTCTCCAAATTCTCTAAATAAGTAGTTTATTTCATTGTTTTTATACTATCTTCTTTACTCTTGTTGAGATGTTAATTACTTTCAACTTCAATTCATTTATTTAGTAATTCAGGTATCCAGCTATTCGAATCAACTAATCCAAAATATGATTGAACCAGTGAAAAATTTCTATAGGTCGTCGCAACTGGGATTCGAATTTTAGTCGTCTGATTAATAGAAAGAGGTTCATCTCAGTATTGAGAGGAAAAAGTCACTTCAAAAATAAATCTCGACGACATTTAATTTATGGATGATGGAGCGAAAAAAAACTTCCAAGACCCGAGACAAAAGGAAAAAAACAGAACTTCTAAGACATGTGATACTTTATCTTTAAAATAGTCTATTTTATTAAATATTATGAGAAAATCTCTTCTATTTAGATACTGGTTGCAAAACTTCCTATAGACCTCGATAAAATATGAAGATAAACTTTCTCAAATGCAATTGTCCAGCTTTTTATCTAGTGGAGTATTGATGAAAGTTTATTTAAATATTATGATAATAAAATAAGAAAATAAACACTGATAATATATTTCTTTTAGCTTTTAGATCTAAATACATATTTTGAGATTTTTTTTTAATCAGGAATCACTTAACTCATCTATTAAATGTGTTCCCTTAATCACACTTACACATACGGTTACAACATTATTAAGGCAAAAAAAAAATAATTGAAGCTTTTAATAAATTAAATAATAAAATATTTTTATGCTCCTATATTTGGGATGACAAACTCATTCATATACACTTATTATCGATAACTCCTAAACAATTCAAAAAAGTTATTAGTATATCGAGTCTTGATGAAACACACATTACTCACAACATATCTCAATTATAATATTTAATTTTAAAATAATATGAATTAACTTCTAGTAAATTTTTAATATAATTTGATAATATTAGTTTAATACTATTATGAATTTAAATTTATATATCAACGATCGTTAATTTATTTTTCATATTTACTACTCCATATCAATTATTATAAAATTTATTTCAATAAAAATAATAATTATATTTAATTTTTATACAAAATACTAATAGTACTAATGTATATATTTTATTTTCATACCAATAGAATATATATAGTTAATATTTATAAAATTTTAAAAGTGTTTAATGATGTATGCTAATTGTTGAATAACTTTCTATATTTATCAGCTCACTATTGTTTTAGTTATGATGAAATTTTATATTTTAACTTTATTTTAAATGAATATATTACAAATATTCTTTTTTTATCTCTTTACATATTATCAATGAAAAATGATTTTTTTTTTGTCTTATCAAAATCCTAATAGTTATTTAGTCACATTTCCTTTAAATTCTAAAGTCAAATTAAATATTTTACATGAAATTTTATTTTTTTTATTATGATATTTTAATTCATTTAAAGATTATTCATCCTTATATTATATAAAATACTAGAAATAATTTATATAAAGATTATAATTTAAAATACAAATTTAAAACTAATAGATATATATAATATGAAAGACAAACTATTAGTAGCAATAATAATTGTAAACTTACAAAAATATAATTTATGTTACGAGAATGGACAAAACGCTCATGAGAATACTCAAAAAGAACTTGAAAATTATTTCTTAATTTCAAATAAATTGCGAGTCGAATTTTAATATTCTACGGTAGTATGGTGATTACAAAAAGCTCAAAGTTCCTCCTTACTAGACCCGACCCTAGGTCGTGTGTGAATCGGACCAAGCTTGAGCTCGTAATCAAACTTGACTCGAGCTTATAACCAGATCAATAGGTTTGATTACCCGTTGATCCAGTTGTCGAGTACAACCTAATAAAAACTATCAAACCGTCAGTTTAGCATTTTATATTTAAATTATTTTTTTAATATAATTATTTTGAATTCTTTAATGTAAGCTATTCTACCTATCTATTTAATCTTTTTTTTTTTTTTTTTTTTGACAAATTTACCTTGAAGTTTTTGAGGTGGGAGTATTCTACCATTATATTAAAGCTAATTCACAATATATTTATCTTGAAATTATTGATGTGAGATTATTCTATCTTGAAGTTATTAAATTTATTAATCTTATTTAACTCTTAATTACTCTATGATTTTATTTATTTAATATTAAATTTATAAAAATAAATATTTTTTGATAAAAATTATTTAACTTAAATAATAATTTTTATGAAAATTAAATATATTTTATTTAACAATTTATATATATATATATATATCACATGGAAATGTTATGTTGCACATATCCACTGAGTATCTAACGTTAATTTTTTTTAAAGAAAATTTGGATTTAGGGTTTATGATATAATATTTAAGTTAAAGGAAGTAAAAATTAAAAAAAAAAACAAATAACATTAGGTGCCCACAAATGAGTGTACAATATATCATGCCTCTATATCAGAAATGTTATGTTGCACATCTATCCATGTGTGAGCACTTAGTATTAATTTTTTTTAAAGTTTAAGGTTTAGTATTTAAGCTAAAGGAAGTAATTTTTTTTTAAAAAAAAACACTAGGTGTTCACGGAATCCGTACATATGGTTGTGTAATATATCATCTATATATATATATATAGTGAAATGTTACTCTACATACCCATATGTGATCAATTTGTGAGCACATAATATTATTTTTTTTTAAAAAAAAAAATAGATTTTAGGGTTTAGGATTTAGTATTTAGGCTAAAGGAAATAATTTTTTTTTAAAAAAATAACGCTAAGTGCTCGTGGATTGCTTACAGATAGGTGTGTATAACTGCAGGTAGACCAGACCCCGATTCAGAACCGATGATTAGACTGTTTAGACCGCCAATTCGATGATTCTTGGGGGTCTACTCTTAATCTCAACTATCCAAGATGGTTATGATTCATGATTCGAAACTATCGATTTACGGTTTGTGTATAGTTCGCGATAGTTCACCGTGATTCATGATTTTTATACGGTTTACTATGGTTCAAGATTATTATATTAAAAAAAATAAAAATTCATTAAAAAAAATCTTGCATTTATTTAAGTTACTTACATATCCCCTTATGGTATAAGTGTAGGTCCTCGATCGGTCGACAAGAGGAGATGAATTGCCTGAAATTGTAAATAAACTCTTTTTCGAACTTTGGACTAAGTTAGACAAACACTTGTTTAGAAACTGAAAGTAACTACATAAAATAAAGACAGAGGCAAGAAATATTTACTTAGTTTGCAATCAGAGGATTGCTAATCAAAGATAAATGTGGCTTACTAAAATCTCTTTCTTCCAAAGGTGGAGTAGTCTCTTACAATGTTGAAAGCATAGACAAATAAGGAATAAAACTATAAGTTGAAGCACAAAATTCGTTTATAAGTGTTGTTCTAAACTACCGAGACCATAGCTCTATTTATAACCTGCTGGTCGAATCTAACCGTTTACTAATGTGGCAACTCTAGGCGCCTAGAAGGGGTTCGGGTGCCTAAGTATGGATAAAACGTTATCCACGCCGCAATGGCTCGGCAAAATTTATCTGGTCCAGGCGCCCGGACGCTTGTGCTCACACATGCTCCTACAGAGGCCTGTAGGAGCGCCCTGGGCTGCCCAGGGCGGTCCTGGCTCTTGGACTTAGTCTAGGCTCCTAGACCGTCAAGAGCCTGTTGACTACCCGTTTCTCATCCGTTTTGGCTCTGTTCACTTCGGTGATTTCGGTTATCCGGAATAGGGTTTACCCGAACCCATTTTCCGCCTTCTCCTCGAGCAAGCTTCCGCTCCAGCTTCTCGTCCCTTAGAAATGTTGTGCGCTTCCTTATCATCCACCAATGTACTCTTCCACAACACCCCGTCCCTCAGACGCACCGAGCCCGTCGACTTTCTCACATGCCGTCCTTCTCTCTAGCTATGCCTTTCGCTCGACTTCTTGTGCTTCTAAGTTCCTGCATACTTAAACATAAGGCATCAAGCAACACAGGACCTAACTTGACTTGGTTGATCACACCAAACATAATGCGGTACTTACAATCTCACCCTTTTTGATTTGGATCAACCCAAGTTAAGTTATAATAAAATAAAATATTAAAATAAATAAATATGCAATTTAAAGCATTAAATATAAATATACAAATTAAAATGCACCTCCCCAAGACTTAATCTATAATTCTCCCCATTTGATTACATTAAAAATAGGGATTTAAAAAAAACTAAGGTTTCCACAATTAATGACTAACATTTAGAGAAAAAAAAATTGAAAACTAAATTTTGTGATTTATAAAGCAATTTAAACAAAATATTTTTAAAAAATATTTTTATTTGTTGAAAAATTTTAAAATTTTTTATAACTATTAAGCAGATATATCCAAAGCAATGATAATATTTTTATGAAAAAATAATATAAATTTAAATTATTATTTTTATAGAAAGATGGGTTTTTCAAAAAATTATTTAAAAATAGTTTCTAATCTAGAGAAATTTTGGAATATTTTCTAAGCATGTAATAGAGTAAGTATTTTTGTAAAAAAATAAATTTTGAAAAATTGAATCTTCGAGAAATTTTAATATTTAAAATTAATAGTTTAATAAATAATTCATAAAAACTTCACTAACGGTTAAAAAATTTTAAAAATTTTACTTTGTCAGAGAACATGATATTTTATCACAGAAAAATAATATTTTTAAAAAATACTTCTTCAAAATAATTTTAAATTTAAAATATATTTTTAAAAATCATAAAAAATAATACAATCGTAAAAAAAAATTAAACAATTTTCCTAAAGATAAGTAATGAGATCCTCTTTCTTGAAAAAATTAAGATCTAATTAATTTTGACTAGAAATTATATGAAACAATTTATTTGAAAATATTAGATAATTTAAAAAATATTAAATCAAATTAAAATTAGAAATATGTGTAAATAATTTAATCTAAATATGATTTTGGAACCTAATATAGGTTCCTTTCTATTAGATTAATCAAGTACTTTCTAGGAATATACCTTTTTGTTACTCTTCTGATTTAACCCTTATGAAATCTATAATATCAATTTAGTTCTTCATAATTTCTAATATTTGAATTAGTAAAATTTGAAAATGCAAATTTTTTTAAGTTTTCTATTTGTTCTTTCAATTTAGCATTTTTAATTTTTAATTTAACAAAATCTTCTTTTAAATATGATTTTGTTAAGATTATTTTTATTGCTAAATTTTCCTTTTTCAATTTTTCATTTTTGGTTTTTAATTTTCACATTGATTTAGACATCGATTTAATGTCAAAATATAATTGATCATACGGTAAGAGATGTACCTCACTTACCACGTTGGATATGAAGCTAGATTCTCACCTTGCATTACTGCATTCATCTAACGTTGCTTCCCCTTCATCAATGTTTGCTTCTTAGTAGCCATCAGTGCTAGCCTAGCATATACTTTTTGAACTTGGATGATGAACTCTTCCCAAGTGAACTTGAGATTTTTGTGCTTGTTTCGCTTTGGCCCTTTTTCTTTCTCCTTCTTGAGATCTGGACAATCTTCCTTTATATGTATTTCTTTTTGGCAATGATAGCATCAAATATTTCTCTTGTTTCTTGGATTTTTTTTCTGGTCTACATGTCTTTAAATTTGTTAGATTTAAAAAACTTTTTAAATTTTCTTACCATATAAGGTTCTTGGTCTGCATCAATATTTGAGTCTGACTCAGGTTCGTCCTTCTTGTTGGCTCTTAGTGCCAGGCTCTAGCTTGACTCTTGACTTGTCCCTGCACATCTGAATTCATGTAATTCTAAAGTCAAAAATAGTTCTTCTAAGGTACTAATCTCTAAGTCCTTCAAGATGTAGTAGACATCTATGATCGAAATCTATTATGGGGTTCTGGAAAAGGTATTGAGCGCGTAGCACATTAAGTCCTGATTAGTTACCTTTTCACCGAGGTTGACCAGTCCAGTGATCAACTTCTTGATCTTCACGTGCAGTTGGACTACCTTCTCACCTTTTTTTAGATGGGCGTTTGTTAGTTGATTTCGAAGGAGGCCTCGTTGTGGGAACTTTGCTTTGGATGTTCTGCCACATGGAGCTCTAGGAATTTTTCCCAGAGTTCTTTGGCTGATGAGTAGCTTCCAATGCGGTTGATTTCTTAAGGTGGCAATAAGCTTAGAAAATGGTATTCCACTCTGTTGTTTGCTATGAAATCACTTTGTTCCTTCTTTATCTATTGACTTTCTTCTTTCTCTTCTCTTTGATAATCCTTAGAAACTACAAAATCATAATTTATAATTAAAATTTTTTTAAAATCAGTTCGTAGGAATACCTCCATTTGTAAAATATCATAAAATAATAATAATAATAATAATAATAATAATAAGGTTTAATGGACGAACAACCTTAACGGAATTTTTAAGAATTTTTAAAAATTTCTGGGAATTTTTCGGAGTTCGTATGAGGTAGTTTGCGAGGACAAATTAATAAACATGGGAAAAGCCTGTTTAGGAATACCCAAAGGTAGGAGTTGATTTAGGAAATCACTTAGGGTTTGATTAAACCAAATCTAAGTTTCCTAAATTAATTTATTTTCCTTTTATTTTCTTCTCCCTTCTTCTTATTTCTACCGAGCCCTAAACTAAACGCTGAACCTTCCTCCTCTTCTCCTCTTCCGAGTTCTCCTTGCTCTCGACACCCTCTTCTTCTTATTCTTCTTCATCTTCATCTCGCGCCGTCGTTTCTTCTTCGATCTCTTCTTTTCTCTCCGCCCGAGCACCATCCAATCGCTGAGCCACGATTTCTTTTCCTCCTCTTCCCTCCCGAGCCGCACGCCACCGATGTCTCCTCCTCGCTGACACCCGAGCACCGCCCGACACCTACTAGCGCCGCCTTATTTCCCCCTCTGCCCTAGCGTCGGCAACCTAGCCTTCTTCCTCGATTCTTCTTGTTGTCGACGCCGGTGTAGCCCTAGCTGTGTCCTAGTTTCCTGGTGTCGCTCCTCTTCAACGTCGCCGACCATGGAGCTCCAACGCCGACAGCTGTGAGCTTGATCGCCGACGCCGAGTTTCCACCTCACTCGTGCCCTAGATCGTCGGCGTGAGAAGGTGTTCGGGGATCTAAGGGTGAGCTAGCCTCAACTATCTTCCTCTTTTGATTTCCATTGTTCCCTAGTTCTTGGTGCTTGCTGATCTGACATTGGCGATCATTTGTGCTGCTGCCACAGAAACCACGAGGTTCCAACAACAATTGTTTTCTAGCCACCACTTCCCTGTTAGCCAGAGGTCTGCATCGCTGGAATCTTGGTCATCGCAGACATCTAGGGAGGAAGAGGTAAGGTGCATAAATTTGTTCTGGTATTAGGTTCAAATCTGGGAGCGTTCACGCTGATTTAGGATTAGACTTAAATCAAATTGTATAGTGGAATGATTAGGGTTAAGGAAACTAACCCTAGTTGACATGTGGATTAAATATAGTAGGGTTAATGTCTACGATTGATTAGGATTTTTCCTAATTATGTTTGGGTATTTTATTTAGCTGTTTAATCCATGTGAATTTAGTTAAATAAAATATATATTGATGCATGACTTTGATTAGAGGCGAGCGTCTTGACATGGGATTGATTTGATACAATCTTCTTTTGAGGCGGGTACTTCTGACTTATCTTCTTGATATAGTCATTTTAGATATGCACAATAATTTATTTCTAATAGTAATGATTATGTTTGTATCTGTTTTGGTATGTCACTATTTGGTTCTTGTAGTTTGCCTATATTCTTGTCTGTTGTGCACTCATGGTTATATTCTCTTGTTTGTTGCCATGTTTACTCCTGTTCATAGGAATAGTGATATATATTGCCCTACTGTGTAGTAGACTAATTATTTGATATATTTGATTTGTGTACCGGGATTTAGGTTACTTGGATCATTATATGATTTATTTCTTTTATGATGCATGTTATATAGAGGTGTATACTGTTTGTATCTATATGTTTAGTGTCATGCACCATCTTGCATGATTGCATGCTGAGCGATTGTCGGCTTCATTATTGTTGAACACATCGCCAGTTACATGATCTACACACACAACCACTTATGGGTTAGTGGTATATCATACAGTGTATGTAGTTTGTTCTGTCAGTGCTCTGCTGGTCCACTCATCGGTAGCATGTCGCAGCGTGGTAGCACGTCGGGGATCCCTCCTCTAGACTGTCTCAGGAAGATGAGAGCATTGCGCTCCCCCACTTTGTTTGGGGTAGGAGGATAAGTGTACTATGATAGTATCATGTCCACTCGGTCACTCATGAGCAGTGATGGTAGGGTGCACAGTTGTCATAGCCCTATCCACTCAGTCTCACCATCACGTGTGAGATGGCTGACTGGTGACAGGGGTGACACATGTCATTTTATATCATTTTACATGATTACATTTATTGCTTGTGATTGTTGCATATTATTTGCTGCATTTTGATGGTTGCATATGCTTGACATGCATACAGGTGACATTTTGTATCTGGTCTGATGACCCTTATATTTTAGATAGGAGGTTCTGGTGAGTATAGTTTCTTTAGCCCTTTTCAGTCTGCATTTCCTACTTTTGTTCAGGGAACTGTATCGCATAGTTATTACTGTTAGTTATAACTTATTATGTCTGTCTATCTATATCCGCTGAGTTCTTGGACTCACCCCATTGATATATTTTTTTTCAGATATCAGGTAGAGGTATATGGAGTCGCTTGGAGTATCCTGTCTGCCGGTTCCCGCGTCATATCAGAAGACTGTTACCGTTTTCATTTGTGTTTTAATTGTACAAAGTGTACTTAGCATTGTATATTCCGATTTTATTTTCTGGAGTGTTGTTATGTCGTATTTAGTGTTGTTTGTTGTGTTGTGTAAGCCTAGCTAGTAGCAGTTCTTGTTTTGGTTTGTAATAGTTTTTTTTATCTTTTTCCACTGTATTTTTTTTTTGTTTTTAGTACAGTCGTGTGGGCTGTTTTAATATATAACTGCGTAGTTGTCTATATTTTCCAGCAGTGTGTGGCTGATGTATACTTGTGGATGTAGATATGATACAGATTGTCACGTTTACAGGGGGGATGCTGCCAAAATTTTCTTCTGACAGAGATTATCTGGGGTGTGACACTATTCAACATTTTTAATGCGTGAACTCCCCCTCAAACTTTAGCGGGTAGAGGCTTGGTCCAGCCATTGATTTCTTTGTTTTAGTTGGCAGTTAGTCCTTTAGAAACATTCTTACTCTGATACCGTCGGTCAATAAGAGGGAGGTGAATTGCCTGAAATTGCAAACAAACTCTTTCTCAATCTTTGAACTAAGTTAGTGTTGGAACCGAATTTGAAATTCGTTGATCATGTTTCTACACTCCTATTCACAGAGTAAATTTAAAATTTTATTTGTAATTTAACAATTAAATCAAAGGAGTGTTCGTATGATTTTTAAAACCAACATAAGCATGATCTTTATCTAAGCATGCATTACAATCTAACCGTATAAGTAAGATCTTTAAAAGTATAACAAAGATAAACTATCATGTGATTGATTCATATAATGTTAATTTAATCATTTTATTTAGACATGCTAAACTATCTAAAATAAACATATTAGATCATTTAAGCATAATCTAAATAAAACTATTAACACATGCATCAATATACATATGAATCATAGTACAAGCATAAATATACCTTCTAAACAACGTGTGTTTGGGGATGACTCCAACTATTCTGGTTGTAGTGAAATAATAACTCCTCGTTGTTGTCACAAGCTCGTACTTCCTTCATATAATCCTGTCCATGATCAGAGTCTTCTTTCCAACACTTGATCATACTAGAGATCAAGTGTCGTTTTTCGTCGAGACGGTCAAAACATCTTCCTCGAAGATGAGAAAGGGGCTGCCTAATTACCCTTTCACAAGGGGATGTCTAATAACCCTCAACAAAAGGCTATGTCTTCTAAAATTCTACAAGAAGATGGATGGCAACAATGCTTCTCGAAGAGGAGAAATAACAACAAGGAGACAGATCCTTTTTTATGAAAGAGAGGAAGAAGATATCTTCTGCCTTTCAAAGGTAGCTGCCGAAATACTCCAATAAGAAAATAAAGAACTTGCTGACAAAATTAGCACTCCACCAAAGACACTCCACGGAAGAAGCAACCTATTTGTACTTCTCTCAAAAATTGTTGCTGCCGTATTTTCCAGCAAGGAAGAAGAGAGTCCAATTCTCTAAAAAATTAGATCCGTAGAAGTGAAAAACTTCACCACTCAACTCTTCAAGGAATTAAAAAAAATGTGGATAGAGTGGAGAAAATGGAAAACGTGGATGGAGATGAGTGAGTGGGAAAAGTGGAGAATAAGGGTAAAAGAAAAACAAATTTTTCTTCTCCTTTTTTATGTCACGTTGAAAACAAATCCTCCTTCGTTTTTTTTTTTTGTATTTTTCTATTTTATTTTCTCATGATGCAATTTAATTGTAATTGTATTTTTTTCTTAGGCTTGAACTTTCAAGGCTGATTATCCCTTCCATCTTGGTCTATTAGATTTTTAGAATTTTTTTAAAATTTAATAATGCGAGTCCATTATAATCATATCAATGATCCAATATCTTTAACGTGATAATACACTTGCTCGCTATTACAATAATATAAATCTAATTTATAGACTTTGTGTGTAAATCTTCCACTCTCCTTGTTTCTATTGATTGGAAATCACTCTAATATTTGATCATATCAAACTTTATTTGTCAACACACTATTTGATCACATCAAACTTTATTCGCTAAATTCAATTACTTGAATTTGACTTTCTCAATGGGAAATAGGAAAACTAATACTGTGTGACCCGCAATGGTTCAAGGATACAGCTAGTCGTGGGTTCACAAGTCTTTATGATTCAGGATTATACTTGTCCTTTATTCGGGCATACCCTTAATAGCCTCATCCTATGATCAACTCCTTAATTATAGGATGTCAGAATTAATTCTGATTAACACCTAACGAATCATGATAAGAGCGTTTAGCAGCACCGCCCCATGATTCCCTAGGTATCACTAAATAATACTTGCAAGAACTAGTCGATTATGGTTAACGTATAGTTCGGTCCCTTCATCTCATATATCCTGATTGAATCTACAACCATTGGTATATCGAGGATTGTATATTGATTTGACAACTATGTGATATATCTTATAGTGATATCGCATGTATAATTAGGAAACTCCTTTCCTAAAGTACATCTTATAGTTCTGATCAGAGATTTTATACACTATAAAATAATATATTACATAGGATATCCACACTTGTGGGTATGTAGTGAATCCCTGATTACAATACACTAACTCCTATATATTTTGTTACTACACCCAATCTCGCCACCTGATGACCGTAATAGAGTTGATAAATGAGTCAAAGTGCAACTCCAGCATATAAAGTCTCAGTGTTGTCCCGGATCATAAGGACTACTAGTGTACAACCATAACCAAAAACTTATTCACTCGATAAATGATAACTACTTGGAAAGTCTATATAAGGGATATTCGATGAACTCATCATTTGATCACCCATCTCTATGTTTGAACATCTCTATGCCCTTATCAATGAAACATGGTACACTATATTACAGATGCTAGTCTCTAGCTCAAGTAACCTTTTATCCTTGTTTATTAGGCGGCCCAATTGATTAGGAACAAATTTAGAATATACAGTGAATATTGATGCATTTCATGATGACCATCATATATACTACCACATCTCACTATAATATATTCAAGGACTTTATCTATGCATGTAGCATGGGTATAAAGATAAAGTAATGTCAAACTGAATTGAATTATATTAAAATAAAGTTACTTTATTTACAAGAGTCAATAAAGTCCTAGCCAATAGTTGGCTTGGTAGAGCACTTACTCCAATAGTTAGGCAAGCACTTATTTGTAAACAAAAAGTAAATGCATAAAATAAAGACAGAGGTAAGAAATATCACTTGATTTGTAATCAGATGATTACTAATCCAATGTAAAAGTGACTCACTAAAATCTCCTTATTTCAAAGGCGGAGTAGCTTCTTATAACGTTGAAAGTATAGAAAAGTAAAGAACAGAACTAGAAGTTGAAGCATAGAATTTGTTTACAAGTGTTGTTCTAAACTACTGAAACTAGGGCTCTATTTATAACTTGCTAGTTGAATCTGACCATTTGTCGACGTAGCAACTCCGGGTGCCTAGGTGGTAATAAAATTTTATCCACGTCATAACGACTTCGTAAAGATCAAATTTATCTGGTCTAGGAGTTGGGACCAGGTCCGGGCGCCTAGATACCTATGCTGACGTAGGCTCCTGTGGAGCCCTGGGTTGCCCAGGGTAGTCCAGGCGCCTAGGTTTGGTTCGAGTACCTGGACTTAGTCCTGACGCTTGGACTTGGTTCAAGTGCTTGGATAGTCAACAACCTGTTAACTATCCATTCCTCCTCCATTCCGGCTTCGTTCGCTTGAGTGATTTTGACCATCCAGAATATGGCTCACTCGAATCCATTTTCAGGCTTTCTCCTCGAGTAAGCTTCTGTTGGTTGCTACTCGGAATACCGTTCTAGTTCCCCTGTACAAAAATTTATACAAGCATAGAACTATCCTAGCTACCCGTGTGTTCTACTAAAGTTAAATTTGGATTGCAAACGATGCTTAACATTATTAATCCAAATTTTTCCTTTAAAAGTTAAAGTTGAATTAGGAACAAAACTTAACATTCTTACTTCAAGTTCAACCGATGTGATCTTCCTAAGTTAAACCATATTACAGAAGTTGATCAAATATCTATTTTAAGGATCGACTTCCAGGTCAAACATGGCGAGACACTAGACCTTCTTGGGTATATGATCATCCACCACTGCCTAGACAAAGTCTTTCAAAGAAATCGAATATTTAAACTTCTCACAGTAAACAAGGTTTAACAATAGAGACCTCAATAGAAATACATTATTGAAACATGAAATCGAAATGAAAATCGATAACAAAAATGATAATTAAAATCAATAACCTCTTGTGCTTGGTTTTTCAAGATCTATATAAAAGATGAACTAGTTATGACACGGAAACTAATAACTAGTTATATCTCTTGTAGCTTATAGACATCTTGATCTTCTATTGTATTCCTCTTCTTATCTCGGACGTCGTGTGGGTGACGATCTACCAAGACGAGAATCCACCCAAGCCTTCTTCTTCCTTTCAAGTTTCGGCCACCAACTTTCCTCCAAGGGATGCTAGACAAGAGAACCTCCTTCTCTTCTTCTTCTCCTTCAAGCAACTGGCCATCAATGGATCTCCACACCAATATGTCGTCGGCCACCAAGAGGGAAAACAAAGGAGAAGAGAGAAAGTGTAAGGGCCGACCACCACCAAGGAAGAGAGGAGAGGAATAGAAGATGTATATTGTTGTAAGGTGAGACACCTCTACCCTCTCTTTTATATTCCTTGGTCTTGGCAAATAAGGAAAGTTTTAAACATAATTAAAACTTCCTTATATTCCTTGCCAATGACTAAAAAGGAAAGTTTTAAAACAAAAAATTAAAACTTCCTTTTCTTTTTGTCATAGCCGGCCACATGCTTATTCTCCAAGCAAGGAAAGATTTTAAACAAAAAATAAAATCTCTCTTTTAAAAATCCTTTTTGTGGATAGTTCTAAAAGGAATGTTTTATAAATTAAAATATCTCTCTTTTAAATCCTTTTATGGATATCTATAAAAGATACGATTTAAAATAAAACATGGTTTCAAAAAATGAAAGTTTTATCAAAAAAATTAAAATATTTCTTTCACATTATAGATAACTACAAATAAAGAAAGATTTCAAATCTCTCTTTTATTCCTTTGTAGATAACTATAAAAGGAAATATTTTAAAATTTTAAAACTCTCTTTTAAAACCAACATAAAAGGAAAGTTTTCAACAAAATAAAAATTTCTTTTTATTTCCTTTTATGATCGATCTAAAAAAGGAAAGTTTTATATTAAAATCATCCTTTTAAATTATTTTAATGAATTTATATAAAAGGAAAGATTTTACAAAATAAAACTTCCTTTTGAATTCAATGTGGCCGACCACCCTTGCTTGGGCTCCAAGCTAGGGCTGGCCACAACTTGAACCCATCTAACCTTGGTTTGGCCGGCCCTAGCTTAGGCTCCAAGCTTGGCTTGGCCGGCCACCTTAAGGTGGGTAAGAAGTTGGGTTTGAGTGAATATAAGACTTTATAAATAAGAGACTACAATAGGGACCGAGAGGAGGAATTAGTTTTGGTCTTCCGATGAGCTTGAGCTTCCCGTGTTCGCCCCGAACACCCAACTCAAGTTCATCAATAATATCTCATTCTACTAAAGAGTTATTGTTGCACTACCGCACCAATCACATATTACTATATGGGCTCCTTCTTATCATGAGTGTGTTAGTCTCCCTGTGTTTAAGATATTGAATGCCCACTAATTAAATGAGTTACTGACAACTCACTTAATTAATATCTAGCTCCAAGAGTAGTACCACTCAACCTTATCGTCATGTCGGACTAAGTCCACCTGCAGGATTTACATGACAATCCTTATGAGCTCCTCAAGGGGACATCATCAACCTAGATTACTAGGACCCAGTTTCATTCTATAATCAACAACACACCATATAAATAATATCATTTCCCAACTTATCGGGCCTATTGATTTAATGAGCTAAATCACACCCTTTGATAAATCAAAGAAATAAATACTAAGTATATGTGCTTGTTATTATATCATGATTAAGAGTACACACTTCCATAATAACAGAGGTATTATTCTTTTATATAGTCAGTATAAAAAGATACTACCTCAATTGGTCATGCTCAATACACTCATAGTGTACTAGTGTAATTTATTAGTCAAGATAAACTAATACCTAATTACACTACAACCACTCCAATGATTTGTCCCATTCCATTTTGGTTGTGAACAACTGTTTATAATTTACAAGGATCTGATAACATGATCTTCTGTGTTATCTACAATATAAATTAAATGAGCAACTACACTTAGCATAAATGTAGGCATTTGACCAATGTGATTCTTATATGTTTATACAAAAAGCTAAACTTTTAGTTTACACTCTAACAACTTCCACTCTAGCTTCTCATCCCTTAGAAATATCCTACACTTCCTTCCCGTCCGTAGTATACTCTTCCACGACACCTCATCCCTTAGACGCACCAAGTCCGTCGGCTTTCTCCCGTGCTATCATTCTCTCTAGCTGCATCTTTCGCTCGACTTTCTATGAACCTAAGTTTCTACACACTTAGACACAAGACATTAAACAAACATATGACATAACTTGACTTGGTTGATCACACCAAAATCATAACGGGATACTTACAATAAGGGAATCAAAGCCCATATAGTTCTCTTACTGTTTTACGCTTTTACCTTATGAAGTGGTGTTGTTACTCTATTTCATTTCTCGTTCCCATAGTATTTGTTCATTTGGTATCAAATTCTTCAACTTCGTCACTTGAAAGTTGCATTCCTTGGTTTTTTGGCTCTGGTCCAATCGTTGAGTAATTATTGGGCTTGCAACGAGTCAAGGGATAAAATCGATCGTCGTTCATCCAATATGTTACTGTCTGCACTGAACGTTTGTTCTACAATAACTATTGACACTAGATAAGCTAAAATTTCTTTAGTAATCATAGAGAGGATGGAAAACTTTGAGTCTTCTACGACTACCAATTTAGAACATCGAAATATATTTCACTATCTACTTTATTAAAATCAAAATAAGTCATAAAATAATTCTCAAGTTCCTATATGAAACTTGAGAATCCTCGTGGACGTTTTGTGCTTTCGTTTAATAAAATTTATGCTTTTTGTAAGTTTTAAATTACAACTATTAGTATTTTATGTTTTAGAAATATTAGGTTGTATTCCATATTTTATACTATAAATATCATATAAATAAATTCTAATATTATTTAAAATATTATTAGGATCAGGAGAAGAATAATCTTTAAATGAAATTAAAGAGCCCCCAGGGCGTAGCACAGATGGTGGATGCATGACATTTCCGCGTAATGGCTAGGGGTCGATTCTCAGGAACTGATGACCTGAGGTTTACCCCACCATGAGTCTGACGCCTATATACCTCCCTCCATATCCGTGGGGCCGGCACTAGGGGGACTGCTAATATAGTGAATTTGCATTTAAATGAAATTAAAACATCATAATACCAACCTAATATTTTTTTTATAAAACTTCTCATTTATATCTTTGGTCTAAAGTAAATACAACTAAATAAATTTTAGGAATATGAAAAAAAATATTTTTCTTATTTTATTTTTCATTGTATTTTCGACTAAAATAAACTCCACTGGTAGTATTTTCATTTAAAATTAATTACAAAATTCCTAAAACTAAATAAGAAGTAGGATAATAAAAATCGAAAAGCCATTTGATTACATTATTAAATACTTTAAAATTTTTAGAAATAGTACTATAAATATTTCATTATTATGAAAATAAATATATATTATAATTATTAATATTTTATGAAAAATAAACATAATAATTCTCTATATTGAAATGAATTTTGTAACAATTGATATGTAGTGGCGGATCCAAGAATTCAAGTATGGAGGGACGATTTTTACACGGAATAAGGGGTGATATCCTCTATCTCCACCGATGGAACCCCATAATACTAGGGGTTCCACCACCGACAAGGGAGGGCGCCCGCCGATACCGCCCCCTCTCATATGTTGAATTTCAACGTATTGGTATTGTTAGGACCAAAAGTAGCTAGAGGGGGGGGTGAATAGCTCGTCGCGTGCTCGTTGCTCGGCGTTGCTTGTTTCTTCTAAAATGTGCAGCGGAAAATACAAAGAAACAAATCACACAACGCTAACAAGGTTGGTTTACTTGGTATCCACCTCACAAGAGGTGACTAGTCCAAGGATCCACACCACGCACGCACCCTCCACTATGAAAACACTCCTTTTCGGTAACTACCGAGGGCGGAGAAGCCCTACAAGACTCTCAGTACAAGAAGAAAGGAAAGGGAAACAAAATACAAGCGCAAAGCTTACAATGAGTACAGAAAACCCTAACCCTAGCTTCTCTTCTTGCCTTTGATCCGCCTCTTGACTTGGAAAGCTTCCAAGATCCTTCAAGAACTGGCGATCTGATCTTTGAGAGCGCTGTGGAGGAGTTGGCCAGAGATCTGGAGTGAATCGTTGAAGTTGTTTTTAAGAAATCGCACGCCTGCATCATGCGCAGCGGTCGAATCCCAATCGATTGGATTGCTCCCAATCGATTGGGGAGGCTGGATCGATCCACGATCGATCTAGAGCGCCCGTGATAAGCGCTGGATCGATCCACGGATCGATCCGGCGCTTATCGCGCGAGCGTCCCAATCGATCGGTGATCGATTGGGACCTCTGATCGATCCACCGTCGATCCGAGGCTCGTTGGGAAAGATGCGGATCGATCCACGCGATCGATCGAGCTGATCGATCCATCGATCGATCCCGCAAGTTTTGCCCAAAACCAAGTCCCGAACCTCCCAAACCAACATCCGGTCAACCTTGACTTGTTGGTACATCATGCCTAGCATCTGGTCACTCCCTTGACCTGCCAGGACTCCCCAACAAGTGTCCGGTCAATCCCTTTGACCCACTTGTACTTTTCTTTCATGCCAAGTATCCGGTCACTCTCTTGACCTACTTGGACTTTTCTTTCATGCCAAGTATCCGGTCACTCTCTTGACCTACTTGGACTTCCCAACACCAGATGTCCGATCATCCTTGATCCATCTGGATTTCCCTTGCCTGGCTTCACTCACCAGGACTTTCACCTAGCTTCACCCACTAGGATTTTCATCTGCCTAACATCCCAGTCAGGACTTTCACCTGGCTTCACTCACCAGGATTTCCTTCTGCCTAACATCCCAGTCAGGACTTTCACCTGGCTTCACTCACCAGGATTTCCTTCTGCCTAACATCCCAGTCAGGACTATCACCTGGCTTCACTCACCAGGATTTCCTTCTGCCTAACATCCCAGTCAGGACTTCCCAGTCAAGTATCCGGTCAACCTTGACCTACTTGACTCTCCTTCAATCAGTATCTTATTGTCAAACATCTAAACCCAAACCAAGACTCAGCTTGGTCAACCAGGTCAGCCTTGACCTGAGGGATGTTGCACCAACAATCTCCCCCTTTTTGATGTTTGACAATACCACAATAACACTTACAATACCACATGTAAGTTAAGCTAATCCCATAGCCTCATTCTTCATGCCACTAGGTAATGAACACATAAGTTAGACTCTTCATTCTCCCCCTAAGAGGGCAAACTCCCTCTAGGTAATGAAAGCCTAACTTACTCCCATTCACAAGTCCTTTCATTATCCCCCTATTGGCACACATCAAACCCCCTACTGATAAAACACATCAACCCATCTTTGGGCACACATCAACCCGTGCCCCAATTTTGGGTATACATCAACAAATCCATTTGTTGACAACTCTCCCCCTGAAGAGTTGCTCATCGTTGTTCACAACATCACTCGTTGTGATCAACACGACAATGAAGGTCCCATACCCTTCATTTATCCTTAACTTCTCCCTCAATGTAGACAAATACCCAACCTTGAGCATTTTCTAACCACTTGAGTTTCCACTTGAAATAATGAGGATATCCACTCCCCATTTCAAGTTCAAAAGCTCGTCCATGAGCATTTTCTTTAAAGAAGGTTAACCACCTTCCAAGGTTCATGAAAAATAATTTTCATGCCTTTAAAGAGTCCCTCCCCCTAAAGACATGGTGGTAACTTCTGTCATTGCACCAACAATGACTTGGAATCCCTAAACCTTTAGGAAACCCAGATTTAGAAGTTTTGAGGTTCAAATGTTCAAAATTTGAAACAAACCTCAACCTAAACTTCAATGAAGTCTTCCTTAACCAATCCATCCTTGTTTTCCACACGAAAACACCCGTTTTATGTATACAAATGTATTTTTAGGGGTTTGGAATGGTTACCTAGACTAAAATAGGTTTAGAGTGCTGAAATCAGACATTCCCAGCCAAAATCAGCGTCCTGGATCGATTGGAGTTGGGTTCCAATCGATTCAACCTATTTGAATCGATCCACTGATCGATTCAGGATGTGTGGATCGATCGGCTGATCGATCCAGCGAGCTTCTGCTCGCAAGAGTTGCCTTCTGAATCGATCCACGGATCGATTCAGGCACTCCAATCGATCCATGGATCGATCGGAGCCTCTGATAGTTGCTGAATTTTAAATTCAGCCAACTTCAGAAACCCCTAGAAAATTCTACAAAAATCCAAAAATCATGAAATTTCGTGTAGACATAATTTAGGGCATACTTAATCATGGAAAAATAGTTTTCTATGAAAATACTTCATATTTTCAAATATTGACACAAACTTGAAAACTTGCAAAAACTTTAGCGTTTTCTTCAAGTTTGTGTCTAACTATTCAATGGTGATTACTATCAAAAGACAGCCTTCACCATGGTTTTCCAAAAACATTTAAAACATTTTCAAAACCAATATCCCATCATGTTCCTTGGGCATAATGCACATGACTTGTACATTAGCTTTCCCAATGATGGGAAAACACATAGCTATGTGTTTTGATGAACCTAAAACTCAAAAGAATACACTAAATCAACATCTTGAGTTTTGTTCATCTTCCTAACATCTCACTTGTATCTAATGTACACTAAAACACGTACAAGTCACCTTATAGTCCTTGTGAGATGTGAGATTTTGGTTTTGCCCTAATCTAGGAATCATGCATATCTATCTAGGCATTCTAGAGAAATTAGACATCCACCTAGGATGTCACTTGTCAATAATTGTTGTTAAATGCCATTTGTCCTTAATTACAAGGAAATAAACTAATGCATGATAATGTTATGGCATACATCAAAATAAAATAACTTTCAAAAGAAAGATTCCTATAACTACATGATGTATGAATGTCATGACATGGTATTTTTGGATTTTACATAATAAAACATGAATGCAAAAATAGACATGATGTCATGGCATATGATGGGCAAACAATCATGGCAAGATTTAGCATAAATAAAATATACCTAGATTAACTATCTAAGTATCCTTAAAACCTTAGCTAAACTTACAACTTAAACCTAGATTGCCCTAAAGTGCTTAAAGAAAATGCCAAAGCCTAAATTGGCATTTCTAATTCCCTTGATTAATGTATGCCAATTGAAAGTAAGCATATCCTCAAATGTTGGCATATTTCATTTTTCCACAAGAGTAACACTTTTAAATTAAGGCCCGGATTGCCTTAAATTTCCTAAGAACATACCAAAATCCCAACTTGGTATTTCTCTAGGTTTTCCCAATTTATGCCTTTTTAAGATAAAATCAATTTTTCACCATTAGGCACATTTTACTCTTTCAAGGAGTAAATAATAATTCTATTTCATTTTCCAAGGTTAACAAAAACCTTGAAAATGCTCCTTGAGTGTCAATTTCCTCAAAGTTGGGTTAACTACCCTTCTAATCGGAGTTGACACTCTCTAACCCATCTATGGGGTAGAGAAGATGCTCCTAGGAACCCAACACCTATTGGTGCTCCTTGGATGCTCTAGGTATTCACTAGGGATAACTTCCTAGATACCTTCCTAGTGACCTTTTGGCTTCTTGGAGGCCTTGGTACACTTTCTAGGTCAACTCTAGGGATAGCCTTCCTTGTGACCTTGTTTGTGACTTTCTTAGACTTCTTAGAAGCCTTAGTCACATTTATTGCAAAAATACTCTTAGGGATGACTTCCCGAGTATTTTTGGCTTGACCACTAGACCTAGGGTTTGTTCCATAACTATATGGAACTCTATGGTAAGAGGGCACATCCTTCTTAGCCTTTGGTTTGTATCCCAAACCTCTATGGCCATTTGATGGCTTTTGTACCCCTAAACCTAGGTTATGCTCATTTTGCCCTAATAGGATATTTTCCATCCTTTTTAGGGTCTTTTCCATTTTATCAAGTCTTGACCTCAAGACTTGATTTTCCATCACTAAGTCCTTAGTTTTTGGTTTTCCATTAAGTTCATGAGCATTTTTGTTTCTAGGCTTGTAGCTACAATCCTTAGAGTTCTTGCCTAGACTTTTACCTACACTCCTAGCCTTAGGTGTAGTAGTTTTAGCATGTAGGGCCACATGCTTTTCCTTAAAGCCCTCATGCTTCCTATTCTTATGGTAAATCGCATTAAAATGATAAAAGTTAGAACTATCATGCTTTTTACCATAATGTAAAGGGGTAGGCTCAATAAATGTTACCTTCCTTTTTACCTTAGAGGCTCCCCCTTGACTTGAGCTTCCTCCTTGAGCCTTGACCATCTTCTTCCCCTTAGGGCATTGACTCCGATAATGCCCCTTTTGATTGCAAGAGAAACACACAATGTGCTCCTTGCTCTTCTTTGTTCCGGGGATGGTCTCCTTGGGCTTCACCTTACCCTTTTGTGCCACTTGGCCCTTCTTCTTGGCCAATTTAGGGCACTTGCTCTTGTAGTGCCCATGTTCCCTACACTCAAAGCATATAATATGATTTTTATTATTAATTGAAATATTTATACCTTTGCTTGTAGGGGTGGCATCTTTTCCTTTGGATCCGGAGGTAGAGGCTTCCTCTTGATCGGACCTTGATTCTCCTCCATTTGTTTTTTCTTGACTTGTGGAGGTAGAATCTTCTTCCTCCTCTTCGTCTCTTGACCCGGATGTAGAAGCTTCTCCTTCTTCTTGATCCGGCGTCACCAAGGATTGCTCCCCCTCAATCCTAGAGGTGGAGGCTTCATCATCTTAAACATGAAACAAGGAGTATGCTCCCTCCTTGTTCCCTTCGTTGCATTCCCTTGAGGATGAAGCTTCTTGGATTTCCTCTTCTTCGGAGGTTGAGCATCTCTCAACCTCGGAGTCCTCCTCTTGGTCTTGCTCCAAAGAGTCACCCTCTCTGGATTCTTCATGATCTTGTACAGTGGAGGGGATCTCTTCATGAAGCTTGGCCAATTTGCTCCATAGCTCCTTTGCATCTTCAAACTCTCCAATTTTGCAAAGGATGGTGCTTGGCAATAAATTGACCAAAAGCTTGGTCACTTTGTCATTGGCCTCGCACCTTTGGACTTGCTCCGGGCTCCATTTGCTTTTCTTTAGAACTTTGCCCTTTGAATTTCTTGGAGCCTTGAAGCCTTCCATTAAAGCAAACCATTGCTCTATCTCCATCATAAGAAAATTTTCGATTCTTGATTTCCAAGAATCAAAACTCGTAGAAGTGTATGGTGGAGCCACCCTTGTGTCAAATCCAAGCCCATCTTGGAATTGCATCTTGAAGTTGAGCTTGATAAAGTCTTGAACTTGAAAAATTTGCTCCAATTTCTTCACCCTCTAGCTTTTCTTATTTATGCTTGACCCTTCCGGCGATGATTCCGGTGAAGAGCGGCCTTGCTCTGATACCACTTGTTAGGACCAAAAGTAGCTAGAGGGGGGGGGGGGGGGGGAATAGCTCGTCGCGTGCTCGTTGCTCGGCGTTGCTTGTTTCTTCTAAGATGTGCAGCGGAAAATACAAAGAAACAAATCACACAACGCTAACAAGGTTGGTTTACTTGGTATCCACCTCACAAGAGGTGACTAGTCCAAGGATCCACACCACGCACGCACCCTCCACTATGAAAACACTCCTTTTCGGTAACTACCGAGGGCGGAGAAGCCCTACAAGACTCTCAGTATAAGAAGAAATGAAAGGGAAACAAAATACAAGCGCAAAGCTTACAATGAGTACAGAAAACCCTAACCCTAGCTTCTCTTCTTGCCTTTGATCCGCCTCTTGACTTGGAAAGCTTCCAAGATCCTTCAAGAACTGGCGATCTGATCTTTGAGAGCGCTGTGGAGGAGTTGGCCAGAGATCTGGAGTGAATCGTTGAAGTTGTTTTTAAGAAATCGCACGCCAACAGCTATAAACGACGCCAACGGTCGAATCCCAATCGATTGGATTGCTCCCAATCGATTGGGGAGGCTTTGGATCGATCCACGGATCGATCCAGAGCGCCTCTGTGCTCTGAGAAAACGCCTGGATCGATCCACGGATCGATCCAGCGCTTATCGCGCGAAGCAGCAGCGTCCCAATCGATCGGCTGATCGATTGGGACCTCTGGATCGATCCAGAGGCTCTCTGTTCGCTGGGAAAGATCTGGATCGATCCACTGATCGATCCAACACTTGGTTTTTGCCCAAAACCAAGTCCCGAACCTCCCAAACCAACATCCGGTCAACCTTGACTTGTTGGTACATCATGCCTAGCATCTGGTCACTCCCTTGACCTGCCAGGACTCCCCAACAAGTGTCCGGTCAATCCCTTTGACCCACTTGTACTTTTCTTTCATGCCAAGTATCCGGTCACTCTCTTGACCTACTTGGACTTTTCTTTCATGCCAAGTATCCGGTCACTCTCTTGACCTACTTGGACTTCCCAACACCAGATGTCCGATCATCCTTGATCCATCTGGATTTCCCTTGCCTGGCTTCACTCACCAGGACTTTCACCTAGCTTCACCCACTAGGATTTTCATCTGCCTAACATCCCAGTCAGGACTTTCACCTGGCTTCACTCACCAGGATTTCCTTCTGCCTAACATCCCAGTCAGGACTTTCACCTGGCTTCACTCACCAGGATTTCCTTCTGCCTAACATCCCAGTCAAGACTATCACCTGGCTTCACTCACCAGGATTTCCTTCTGCCTAACATCCCAGTCAGGACTTCCCAGTCAAGTATCCGGTCAACCTTGACCTACTTGACTCTCCTTCAATCAGTATCTTATTGTCAAACATCTAAACCCAAACCAAGACTCAGCTTGGTCAACCAGGTTAGCCTTGACCTGAGGGATGTTGCACCAACAGGTATATAATGTGAAATTTTTTAAGTCTCATTCCATTTAAATTTACCTTCATTATAGATAGATGTGATCATAAATAGGAAATATTATTTCTAATTGGTTCAATATTATTTACTAAAATTATTAATCTATTTTGAACACAAAAATTGAAAACATGACAAACACAACAAATATAAAAAAATAAATTACCAATAACAAATTGACATATAAATTTAAGCTCTTCAATACTAGCAGTATTAGAACTAGCATTATCAAGTAATAATGATATTGAAAATATTTTTTTAGTTAATCCATATTATTTTAAAATTAAATATAATAATTGTGAGATATTATGAATAGTTAAGGTTAAGGATCGACATTCTAATAACCTTCGAATGGTGGTTTTGAATAGTTAAATTGTTGGTTCTAATCATCTTAGGATTAGTCAACATAAGTTGAATATATGATGTTCACTAATAAAAAAACAAATATTTTCTAGGTTGGGGTTAACATGGGCTAGCTTTGTGAAAAAGAGAAATGATATTTTTAAAAAAAAATTTCAAGGAAAACTCTTAAGGATAGACATATAAATGATGAGACCCACCAATTCTTGAGAATTTTCCTTAAGAATATCATAGCTCTATGAAAAATTTGTCAAGATGCTTTTTTAAAGATATACATTAATATGAATGGTAGAATGAATTTAAAGACTTTTGAATCATTTTATAAATGTACTTTTAAAAGTTTCTTTGATATATTCATCCTCTCATGCTTAATAAATAACATAAATTTATAATAATTTTTTACTATTTAGAAAGGTTTTTAAAAATTTATAAATAACCTAATGAATTTGTATTTGAAAAATATCAAAATTTTGAATTTTTAAATGAGATATCCAAAACTAATGGATGGATTTAGTTATTTAGAGAATTTTAAATTATTTTAAACTAAAATCAATATATTCCTAAAAATCTCCATGTATTTATGTTTTCAAACTTGAATACGATAACATAAATTAAGAGCCCTGAGTTTTTAAAAACTTTTAAACTTGTGTAAAGACTTAGCGATGCGCCTAGTTAAATCTACTTACTATTTAGTGGGAAGAAGGAAGAGAGCTATTTAGAACTATAAAAAATTAAATACACGAGATGAAAAATAGATGATGTTTGGAAAATTTATCAAGTTAAAAGGATCATTTCTTCTCTCAACAAGTTTAAACAATCACACCTAATTTTGTATACATATTCATTTAGACTTACCCATAGGCCGGGCTCAATTTTAGACCCAACTCGAGCCCATAACCAAGTCAACAAAATGATTATCCGTTAATCCGATTAACAAGACTAATCCATAATTGGTTTGTCTAAAGATGGGCCGATTACAAGTTGGAACTCGAATTAATCAACAAACCAATGATTCATCTATCGGCTTGAACCGGTGGTTTAATCACCGGTGTATTATTTTTTAATTTTTTAATTATATTTTTTTAATATATTTATAATATTTTAGTAATATTAATGAGGTGATTCAATAATATTTAACTTAGTTTACCTTTCTATTTAAACTAATGTTTTAATTTATTTAGGTTGAATTCTAGAGATTATTTTATCTTTCTATTTAAACTAATATTTTAATCTATTTACCTTGAATTATTTGATATTAGACTATTATACCTTTCTATTAAACTATTTTTTTTAATTATTTGCCATGAGATTATTCTACCTTTAAATTATTATATTTATTAATATTTAAATTTATTAATTATGTTTTATTTTATTCATTTAATATTAAATTTATAAAAATCATCAATAACTTATATGATAAAAAATATTTAACTTAATAATAGATGGTATGAAAAAGGAATATCTATATATATAATTTGTTAAAATTTATGAATCATGAAATTTTGAAATATTTAAATCACATATCTAAGTTTACAAATTATAAAATATGTATTCAATATCCATTTTATCCCTTTTAAAATTTTCAATTGATTTACAATTTATCAATTGATTGCTATGATGTAGTAATTGATTAATCAATATTCTAATCGATTGAGAATAATTATATGGTCGTGTAATATTCCATCAATCAATTACTACAATGATGAAATTTAACTCATTCGAAAATGAGTTGAAAAAAATCTTTATTTTTAATATAGTATCTCAAATTGATATTTATTCAACAGAATTAGACGAATATATATGACCTGATTCCATGTCATTTCAAACTTTATAAATTCATCTATCAATTTTAGCCGAAATCAGTTAATGGACCTAGAGTGTTTGGAATGACATGAAATCAAGTTCTATATATTTGTCTAATTTTTTTTATTATATTTATATTCTCAAATATCATTTCTATATATCATATTGAGAGTAATAATTTTTTTCGAACACAAATTAAAATTTTTAATCAATAATTGCTATAATGTAACAATTGATTTAAAATATTATTGTATCAATAAATGATATCCGAATTAATTACTATCCTGTAACAATCGATTTAGAGGAATAATTTATGCTAAGGAATAATTTATGATATTTATTAAAATGTAAGAGCAAAATGGAATTAGTTAGCGGGCACACTCATAATAATTATGAAATGCAAGGATAAATATATAATAATTAAATTATTAGGATTAAATACATATAAAACGACTGTGCTACGGAGCAGTGGAGCACGGGACAAGCAGTGTAGTGAACTAGTGATCCATTTTTGAATCGCAAAGTGCGGTCCAAGATCTGCTCTCGTTTTATATGACAGCGAATCCATCCAACTTTGTCCATGTTAGGGGACGGCCAAATCGAATTCTACACGGTAAAAGATAATTCGTCAACATATCATAGATGATTAAATCAATGCCTTTTTTGACCGTGCTCCTTATTTTTTTTAAAAAAATTATAAATAAATTATAATTAAGGATTGAATTATAAATATTTAAATAATAATTTAAATATACATTGTCACGAAATCATAGTCCGAGACGCATATCGGACCAAACCGCGTTATAAAAAAATGATTAATTAACATCGAGTAGGTGACCGATCCAATTTTATGAAAATTTTTCATCAACCATCAATTAAATCAAGAACTATTCATAACAGATAATTCAGGAATTCAACATTCTTAGTTACATGCTTTATTTGAAATTTTTTTTATATAAATATATCATAATTGGTTACCTGAATATCAGGTTGCTGTACCATAGCTGCGTTATAGTAGTATGAGAGGTTGATTATTCGGGACCGTAATTATTCATCATGCGAGTGGAGAATCCTGCCGTTGCTTGTGTGGGGCAGGCACGTCGCCGTTAAATTTCTGCGATCTCTTTTCTCTTTCCTCGTTTTTCTGTTTGCGATTTCTTATGCCGCGATCACTACACAAGGGATCGAGAGTCGAGGGCTTCCTCGGCACGGCAGACGAGTTTGTTGAGGGAGAATGGTCAACGGAGGCAATCGTCTACCTCACCCTTCTTCAGTACCTAAGAGGTCTGCAATTTGCTCGTTTCTTTGCGCTACTTTGTCTTGTGAAAAATTAATGGAAAATTTGCTCCAAATGAGGCAAAGTTAAGTATACACGAGAAAGATAGGAAGGCTCTGAACCAAATGAGGTTTTTGAGAAAATTCAGAGAACAAAAAGTAAACACAATGAAATCAAAGAGAGGTTAGAAGTATGCAGCTAGCAAGAATGAAGCACGACTGGAGTCTTCCTAAGAATATCCGTATTATTATTATTTTGTTTCTCTTGAACCCTTTTGATGTGTAAAACTCACACTATTTGGTCTCTTTTTCAATGTCTTTTGTTCAATGGCCTTTGGTCCTATTTGACAGTGCTAATTTCAGGTGTCAACATATTTTGTTCTCTTCTTTTGTTAATTCTCTTGTGAGGGATTGATGAGTTTCTAGGATCAGGCTGAGAAGCATGATCCAACCAAAGCATGACATAAGAAAAACTTACAATGATACATAAAAAAGCCAAGCCCTCTGCATCTCCAACCATATCACTGCAGTACAGAAATACAGAGTAACATGGAAACATGCAAAATATATATATATATATATATAATCAATTTAAGAAGCCTTAAAAGTTTGCAAATATGAAATCTGTATGGAATCAACTAAAATTCATTTATAACATGACAAAAAACAGTGGAAGAGATCTCTATGCTTTGTTGTATTTCTAAGTATGTGTATATTACTATATATGACTATTCTAGAATGCAAGGAAACTATTACACAAAATAAGAAATATCCTAGAGCTGTATATAAACTTCCTAATTAGTTCAATGCAGGCTATATGGTACAGGCACAATAACAGGTGATTGGTTTCTTAATTATTCTCTAATTAAATCATGATCATCGAGTTATCTTTGTGATAGCATTTCCATGTTTCAACGGTTCAACCACCATATTTTTGAAGCTTTCTGTTTCTCTTTCTGAGAGTTTGATGTTGTTCAGTTATTCTTTAATAGATCTTTATGACTGTAAATAAAATGATAGCTCCATTTTCTTTCCTTCTGGATGTAGATATTGGTCTAACAGGAATGAAGCTCGGATACAGTGAAGGTGGCTGTGGAGCTTGCACAGTAATGATTTCCTGTTTCGATGAACAGTCAAGAAAATCACAGTGAGTAAATTTTCTGATTAGCATAATTACTTTTTTTGATAAATTTTCTGTTTGATATGGAATCTTGAATTCCACTATGCTCAGGGTGCAAAATGCTTATGTGGCATGAGATTGATTGTTTTTTTGTTGACTACATAACGAATCTATTTATGAAGGAATTTGGTATACTTTTCTGTGTAGTGTGTTTTCATAAAAATTCCAGTTCTGTTTAATGTCATGAAATTCACAGAAATTTCCATTTGGTAGATTGTAAAGTTAATTTTCTCATAGTATGACTTGTATAGACACTATGCTATAAATGCATACTTAGCTCTGTTATATTCTGTCGAAGGTATGCATGCAATAACAGTTGAAGGAATTGAAGATAGTGGACGAAGCTTGCACCCCATCTAGGTACTGCTTTCTCTTCCATGTTTATTTTATTTTGTGTGAAAATAAGATCAATTAGAGGATTGATTTGTCACTTTTTCTTAGGAATTATTTATTCTGTTTTTAGTATTCTTTCACCATTAATAAGTCTCTGTTTCTCCTCACTGTCGCTTTGTTTTGTCTGAAAATAAGATCAATTAGAGGATTGGAGATAGTGGACGAAGCTTGCACCCCATCTAGGTACTGTTTTCTCTTCCATGTTTATTTTATTTTGTGTGAAAATAAGATCAATTAGAGGATTGATTTGTCACTTTTTCTTAGGAATTATTTATTCTGTTTTTAGTATTCTTTCAGCATTAATAAGTCTTTGTTTCTCCTCACTGTAGCTTTGTTTTGTCTGAAAATAAGATCAATTAGAGGATTGATTTGTTGCTTTTTCTTAGGGAGTATATGATTATTATGTTTTTGGTATTCAGTTCACCATCAATAGGAGCCTTTGTTTCTCCATCATTGGAATTTCTAATTAAAGGGTCCCTTCATTATAAGGTTGTTTTGTCACTTTTTCTTAGGGATTATTTTATTCACTATTAGTAGGATTGTTTGTTTCTCCTCCATTGTAGGCTCGCTAGAAGACCTAGAAGACCAAGTTAAAAAAAAATAATAATAATTTGGTATCAGAGCCTTAAGACCATATTCGGACCTTTTATGAACAAGCTACAATTTTCCAATTCCCACTACGAGGCAACTTTAGACAATTCCCAACAATTTGCAAAATCCAAAGACATTGGCTATAGCAATTCTGCCTTAGTAAGCCAAGGAGATCAAATTCTAGTACAACAGAATAACACAATTCTAGCACTATTTACTTCTCTACACTATAGACTTACAGTCTTAGAAAATCAAATTCTTACTTTGGAAAACCACATACATAAAAATACCCAGACACAAGATCTAAAGCAAACATTAGAAAATATAAATAAAGATCTTGGTAAACTTTTCCTAGGAAAAACTATTACAAAACACCCACCTACTACTTATAAGTTTCTAAAAATACAAGATTCACCTTCTAATGGCTCTACAAACAAAAACACAAGTTGAAAGCTTTTCTGGATCATCACATACACTAAGACCTCCTAAGAATCTCTCTATGATATCCAGAAAATCTACAAGTACGCTACCTATTAGTTAGAAGAACTTATAAATATCGATAGACACCTTCTTTAATGAACAATTAAATACACTAAACCCAAAACGCTTATATCATCAAGGGTTGTTATCCTTTTCTACTTCACTTTATAGACATCATAGAACCCAACCATTACACTTACCAGATAGGGGAGAAGAAAGATTCACCCTTATGAATGAATAATCAACTAAAACACTCCTACAAAGAAAACAGAATTATATCCACCTAGGATTTATTGTGTTTGGCCTAAGAGGACTTACCAGAAAAAGCATAGGAGCTAAAGTCTTTTTAGTACTCTATGACTCAAGGTTCTCTGATAATGACAAAGCGGTTATTGGACTTATAGAAGTAGATATGAATAGTAATCTAGGAATCACGTATTTTTGTCCCAATTTTAATATGACTATTCCAGACTTTATTGACCATATTAAAATTTCTATTCAAGCCAGGGGATATGGAGATTTTCAGAAACATAATATCCAAATAGACATAATTTTTCTAGGAAAGACAATAGCTAGCATCAACAATAGTTTCAAAGTACAAATTAATAACATAATAGAAACCCTTACAACAAGGGGAATCTATTTCATCAAACCTAAATATTTTCGTCTGACTTATTTGCTGGACTAGATTGGAATCTTGACCTAGATTTAAATATTACACCACAAACACTACAACCAAGAGAATCCATAATCTATAAAGACAGACATGGCAAATCAATAGTGAGATTTTATAATTACAAGCCCTCACCTTCTCAAGAAGACAGCCAGGAAGACAACCAACCTGTTTTAAATCTAATGAATATAGAAATCAGTACACACTCATAGAAAGAGAAAGACAACTTCCATTCGAAATAGCTAATTATTTTACACAAGAAGATCTTACAGAATTAGAAACTTTTGACATACTGCACTATAAGCTAGATGAAGATTGGATGTTATACTTTGATAAGACCATAATATTATAGCTAAAAAGAAAGATTATTTTTCCAACGTGACTTTAATGATTCCTACAGAATCTAGTGCTACCAATACACCACAACCTTTACGGTTAAAATACCCAGAGAGTTCCATGAGAACTATGGATTATGGAGAAGGACATCCTCTAAGAACACAAATTCACCCTTATACCAACAATAATCCCTTGTTAAGAACTTTAGGTAGAAGATCACCATAAATTACATAGTTTAGTTGATCCTGTCCGAGCGTTGAGTTGACGAACACTGGGGACGTGGCACTCTCCGCTGTCTCTGACTGGTGATGTGGATCTCCGGCGAACCTGCAAAGAAGCCGAGCCGGGAAGGGGTTCCCGACAACTACCCTCCGATGCTCAAGTCAGGCAACGAAGGAGAAAGGAGGCAGAGTAACTGTGGCTACAGTGATGAGAATTATGCATACCTTCGCCGAAGTTTGGGGTCCTTATATAGGACCCCGGGGAGGCGCGGGCACACTTCTCGATGCGTGCACGCTTCTCCGGACATACCTCCAAATGAGTTTGTCAGAAAAGCATGCCTGACGCCATTCCGCAATCGTCTAAGCATATCCCTGACGTGACGGTGGAAACTTCCACCGTACTATACTCTGTCTTGGTCGGCCGTCGACCATGTTGTTTGTCAGCGGCAGGCGTCTCGAGGATGATGTTACCAGCTGTTCCTTTCTTCTTTTTGCGCCTCTTGTCAGTTCCAGGGTCAAGTGGTCCGACCGCTTGGCGCTCCCAGCACTCGGGTACGTGGATGTATTGGACCGAGCGGGAAGATCCTCGGTCTTGTGCTCGGATGGGATCGCACCTCAGTGATCTGTGCTTAGACCGAGCGGCCTGTCCACTTGGCCCATAAGCTCCTTTACCTTAAGCGTCGGAAGCTCGACCTATTGGTCGAGCTATATTCCGGTCGGCCTGGAGGGCATCCTGCCGACCGGGCTACTAGCCGGTCTGCTTGGTGGGACCTTGGGGCCGCCTTTATTGACCTTTGACCTCCACGTGTCGTTGACCGCATCGACGTGGGGCCCCGTCCTTACCACCGGATCACATGCCTTCCCTTCAAGTCTAGTCGAAGGAGGCGCTAAGTCCGACTGGACTGCGTCTTGGTGGCGTGTCTGCCACTCATCCACCGAGATTAGTGTCCGGCAGTCCGGGGACTATGCAAGTAGGTAACGCCGCTCGGCGTGTCCTCGGTTGGTACTTGGAAAGTTTCGTTTGCCTGCCGTTGTCCCGCCGCTCCGGCAGCGGTCACGCTGATTATCCCTAGAAAACTCCTCAGCATTTGTGTAAATCACCGTCATTAATGCTGAGCACGTGGCCACGCTCGCATGATGGTGCCCATTAAATGCGACCCGTGAGCGAGCGCCACGTGGTCGCGCATTCGTCACCGTTCACTCGAGCCGTCAGGTCTGATGTGACCTTTGGCTTTTTCGAATTCGACGATCAGATCCCCTCCTTGGATCCCGTAACCTGGATCGGACGGCTCCGGTTGATCGAGCCCAATGTTTATAAGCATAGCTCCTCTTCGGCCGCTTCGCGATATCGCGTGCGCATCCGAAGGCTTCTGCTTCCTCTTGTCCAGCGTTCCGGCGAGCTCGTTGCTTTGCTCTCTGATGATCCATCACCGCCTCCTTCGGTCCTATCTTTCGTAAGGCCCTTTCGCCCTTTTCCTTTCAGTTCCTTTGTGCTTTTCTTCGCACTTCTCGCTGTTTTCGTGCTCGTTTGGACACTGTTCCGACCATTCTGCTTGTCAAACTTAGACTTCCTTTGTGTCGTTCCTTGTCTTGATAATGGCCAGTTCTTCTCGTCCATCCGACCTCGCTCCCGGTTCGATGAGCGGGATGCGCTGAGCTTCACCCAAACCTTTGAACTTCCATCTGACCTGAACTGATATTAGCCACACCCTCCGATCGGCCACATGACCCTCTAACCGACACTGTTTGTTTTTTTCGAGATAGTTCGTGACCGGTCTGCGCTTTCCTATTCATCCGTTCATCCTTGAGGTGTGCAACTATTTCCGCCTCCCGCTCGGCCAACTCGTCCCTAATTCCTTTAGGTTGCTATGCGGGGTGGTTGTCCTCTTTAAGCTGCACGGCATCCCCTTAGTCCCTAAGACTTTCCACTACTTCTACTATCCCAAACAGTCCGAGTGGGGTACTTTCTTTTCCAATCGCGAATCGGTCTCGTTTTCTTCGACAAGATGCCGACCTCGAACAAACACGGGAAGGAAAACTATTTCTATCTTCGTTTTCCCGAGCGACCGTCCTTCTGCACTAAATGGCAGACCACTATGCCGAGCCCGCCGGACCTCGGTATATATAAGAGCCAGCCAGATTACCTTCACGCAGCCAATCTGCTGGCCGGGCAAAGATTTAACATCAACAAGCTGCTCCACGAGGGGGTGCTATATATATTTGGACTGAACCCGATCAGAACGAAGCTTCCGAGCAGCATGGGTAAGCATTTTCTTTGTCCCCCTTCCTTTTGGTCTAACTGATTTATTCTTCTTTTATGCAGCCGACATCATGTGGCGCGCCAAGGTTGCTGATCGGATGAAGCTGAAAGCTGCCGAAGTGGAGGCGACAGCCACGAAGGAGATGGCCGATCTAGGCATAGAACCGGTCGGCTCACACGAGGGGGAAAGCGAAGAAGCTTCACCTGCGGTTGGAGAGTCAACCGCTCGGATTTCTACAACTGCACCGGTCGGTGATGCTATCTCGTCTGCCGGACAACCAGCATTAGAAGAAGCAGGGCACTCGACCGAGGACTCGCCACTGATCATACGCAAACGGCGCCGGACGGATCACCACACCCAATCAGCTACGTCTGTGGAACCGGGGACTGAGCCAGCCGGCGCCCCCTCTGTAGCAATTGCCCCGGCCCCTGCTCCAGTCGAGGCCATTTCTTTGGATCGAACTCCTTCCCAGCTTGATCTGCCGGTGGCTTCTCTTGGAGTGCCCCGCCCGTCAGTCCCAGCCACAAGCTCCTCTTCGGCTTAGGCGTTCTGGTATAATATCCGCCCCGCTCGGCGAGTCATCCGGGCGCGCAACCTCAGCTCAATCTGATCCGAGCGGCCCTCGAGTGGTTAAGGTCGTCCTCCACCTCCCAACAGAAGAATTTCTTCTAGCGGCTGATCGGCCAATCGCCCCTGAGCATCAGATTACTATCCGCGGACCGCTCGCCAGGATATGGGAGGATGCGAGGGCCCACGTTGCCTTGATGACTCCCGGTCAGCTCAGCGACAACCACTTGCAGCAAGCTACCGGGGTATGCTTCTTAACACAATACATGACTATTTGACTTGGTTCGTGATATTATTTCCTCTGTGCGCAGAACTGGGTAGAGAACATTGCAGTTAGCAACCGCCTGGCTGCACTGGAGGAAGAATTGAAAAAGCTTCAAATTTCCGGAGGGGCGCCAACTCAGGGGCCCTCATATGCCACGCTTCGAGCCGAGCTGAGCAAATCGGAGAAATTACTGGCAGCCGAACGACACAAGTCCTCTGGCCTGGAGACAAGGGTAGCTGGCCTTGAAGCCTAGGTCAAGTCTCATGACCAGGAGATGAAGCTGGCGACCAATAGAAAAAATAGGGTCGTCTTCGATTTAGAGGCAAAGAATGTGCAGGCCCGAGCGCTGGAGCAGCGCGTCAAGGAGTTGGCCGATCTGCTATCTGCTGAGCAGGAGGGCCGATCGACCGCCGAAGCTAAACTTCAAGGAGACAAGAAAGATCTCCAAGACGCTCTTGACGCTTCCCGAGCGGCGCTAAAGGAATATCAAGACGGTGAATCAGGCCGCTTTGAAGTGATTAAACAAAACTATCTCCGCTAGGACGAATTTGGCGAGAAGTTTAGCGATCGGCTAGTTCTAGCCTTTGAGGAAGCCATCCGGGCGACAACGGTTTATCTGAAGGCTAAGGGCCAACTTCCGGAGACGGCCTCCATCCCTCCTAAAGACTTTGCCGGTTTATTAGAAACCATCCCTGAGCCCATTTTTGAAGCCTTGGAGTGAGGAGCGTTTTCAGCTTATCTTTGTTTTTATGTTTTTGAACTGTATCTGTATGCTCGCCGTTCTGCGAGTCACAATTATCCGCTTTAATATGACTTTCAAGCTACTTGACTGTGTTATTTTTGTACGCCGCGTTAATATAAAATTCCGTCTCTGCTAATGTTACTTCTCCGCACGCATTTCTCCCGAGTGGTATTCAGTAGTCCTTAGGCCGGGGGGTTAATTCAGAGATAATGTATATAAGAACTAGAAATAATATACAAGACTGAGAATTAAGACTTAGAAATAGGACTTAAGACTGAGAAATAGAACTTACAAACTTAGGATGTTTCTCAGAGTAAGACTTGTAGCAAGATGTGATGTGTGTCTTGCAACTGAGAGAGTTAGGGGTTTTATAGAGTTTTCACCGGTGAACTGGGTGCACTCTGGGCCCCATCATCATTCAGCCGAATCTTATCTCTTGTACCCACTACAGTTACTAAAGTAAATCATTATTACATACTGACTCAGCATTTCTACTTTACAGGACATATTGAGTCGACACCCTTATCTTTTTAGACAGATGGACGGCTCCCTGAGGCTCAGTCCAAAAGTGCTTTTGGATTTTATGGGCTCACCATGCTTTCTTATGGTGGTACATCTTTAATGTGCTGGAGAGTCTCTGCATCTTTAGAAAAGCCTCCAATAATTCAATTCGGGTGCTGGTTACAGCCGGAAGCGCATCTTTGAAGTAGAGACCTTGCTTTTGTGTAGTCCTGAGCCTAAAGTCATTTTCTTTAACTCTGCAGATAAGTCCAAGTTCCCTGATGCTATTGATGACATTTCTTGATGCTGTCCATTCAATGTCTTCCATGTGGGCTCTTTTATGATGCTCTTCTGGATGGAGGATCCTGTTTTTGCTGGATTGGGCTAGTTCTTCGTACTGCTCCAGGAGATGATAAGGCCCGCTAGGTGATGGGATGCTGCTGTATTTGGCCTTAAGTTGAGCTACTTCAAGGTTTCTTCCATCTGATTCAGCGCTAGAAGGTCCTTCTCCGTAGGAGTCCATGGGCCTGTTAGAACACAAAGTAATCGGGACAATGCGTCAGCCAGGAGGTTATCTTTACCTTCGATGTGTTGAAATTGGACGGGAATGCCAAGGCCAGTAATAAAGTCGGTAAAAGCTATCCATCGAACACGAGATGACTTGTTTTGTGCTGATTTATTAAAGAAACTGATGATGGCTTGGCAATCAGTTATGATAAGTAGCTCCTCTTTATCAAGATAATAGATTTTGAAACTATTTAAGCTGTTCATAACAACATAAATTTCAGCGTCTATGGTTGATTTTGGTGGTGAAAATTTGCCGCTTGCATAGGCGCAGATTTTCTCATCCGCTTTTGAATCATGCTTCTGAAGCTTCCATTTGCAAATGCCACCCCATCCTTCCATACAGCCGTCGGTTTCAATAAGCATGTAGCACTTGGCAGGTGGTATAGTTAAGTCAGGTAATTCCTTGATCATTGACTTGACCTTTCGTACTAAAGCCCAGTCCTGTGAATTCATTCGCTTCTCACCATTTGGGCTTGTCTTAGAATATAACGGGCCCAAGGTTTTTCTTAGATTAGGAATATAGGATCGGGCATAATTGAGAAGACCCAGCAATGAGCGAAGCCCTTTAGTTATTTGTAGCTCCTGATCACTAAAATCAGCTATCTTTGTAATAATATGAGCCTGCAGTTTAATCTTTGATTCTCCTATTGTTGCACCCAGAAATTCTATAGTTGGGCTTCCAAGCTTCATTTTTGTTGGGCTTAATATTAACCCATTCTTTTTGCAGATATCTAGCAGAATTTTTAAGTGACTTCGATGCTCCTGTTCAGATTCAGAGAAGACTAAAATATCATCAATATATACTGCAATGAAATCTTCTGTACCTTTGAAGCAGTTATCCATCTTCCTCTGAAAAACAGCCGGAGCATTTTTTAATCCGAATGACATTACTAGCCACTCATAAAGTCCATCTGGAACCCAAAATGCAGTCCAAGGAACAGACTCGGGGTCCATTGATACCTGATGAAACCCACTCTTAAGATCAAACTTTGAATAGATCTTACTTCGGCCTACCTTATTGATAATAGTGTTGATGTCAGGAAGGCTGTACTGATCCTTGTGGGTGTTGTCATTGAGGCGTTTATAATTGAAGACCATGCGTTCCTTCCCCTTTGTTTCTTTTCCAGTTACGGGATCAACTGTAGTGCCTGAATGAACAATAATTGCAGTGGTCCTATGCCGGCTTGTGCTTGGTTGAATCACCTTTAGCTTTAACAAAGCCTGGATATGGGCACTGAAAGATTTTTGCATTTGGGGAGTTACATGCTTCAGGGGTCTATCTTCAATAACCAAATCTGGAGTTTTGATCTCCAATTTGCACGTGATTTTATTCTTGGCCCAGTGTTTGGTGGGATTATCTCCTATGTATCCTGTATCAGTTAATTCTTTGATGAGGTCTTGTAATAAAGTACCTGATTGTCATGTACATATTTGCTCTTGAATTTGGTGGTATTCTTCTTCTTCAAGCTCCAATTCTTCAAGCGTAGATGCTGTGGCAACAGTTTGCTGAGTTTTAATAGTAGTTATGTTCTTGTAAAAAGTTACCTCATCTCCTTCTATTCGGATGCCTCCATATAATGATCGGATGAAATTGCATCCAATTATCATAGTAATGTTGCCTCCAATTGTTAAGGGAAAGACATACGTATAAGGTATCCTGAATGTATGTTCCCCAATCCTCATGCTGCCATACTTCAACTTCTTATTAGCAGTCGTCTTTGAGTTGATACCACTGAAATTCACAATAAAAGTATTATCTTCTATAGCTTCGGGTGGTATGGCTGCTTGGTCTATGCAACATGTGGTCGCTCCAGTATCTAATATTGCATTGACTTTGAAGCTTTTTACTCCGGGTATGCTTAGTTCCACCATTAGGTTGAAGAGACCATTCGTCTTTCTCTTAGAGGTGATTACTTCTGAAGTAGAAAGCTCCTTTTCTCGACCTTCAGTTACAAACATATATGCTTCCTCGTTTCCTTGAATCTCTTCATCCTGGATTTTTGATATTTGTTTCTTAAGGTCAGAATTTTCTAATTCAAGAAGATCTACCTTTAAACGAAGCTCCTCGTTTTCTGTGTTAGTTTCAAGTTTATCCGCAGAAGCATTTCTCATCAATTCTTCTTCTCTACTTTGGAATTCCTTTTTTAGTTGTTCCATCTGAAGAATGGAAAGCGCCTTTGCAGCCTCAACTTCCTGCTTGAGTCTTGCCATTTCTGCTTCAGCCCAATTAATATATGCCTGTTGTTCTTGAACAAGACTACTAGGATTGTATGGAATAGGTGCCTTTTGCTGAATGAGAATTGTAGTATTAAAATAATGCTTTGAACACATACCACATGACGTTATCTTGCATGTTGCACAATGCATCCTGTGCTTTTGCATCGTCATTCTTTTACAGCAGTAGCATCTTTCATAAGGGTATGAAATTTCATCATTGATCATCCATATGTGAGTGCAGTCATGCTGAGTTTTGGTAACTCGCACCATAGGTTGCCATCCACTTTCCTTTCCAATCATATAACAGTTTTTCTCTTCTAAAAATACAAATAAAGATTCATTAAGGTTCATGAGTACCTGGTGGTCCTCTCCTTCGGATATACTATAAATGGCGTCAGAAGGTTCATCCCCTTCCTGAACAGACATTATTTCATAATCTTCTGGAAGTTCCAAGCCTTCGAACATAGCTACCCTTTTTGTGTTTCTGTATTCTTTAGGGCAGTCTCTTGCAAAATGACCTTCCTCTCCGCATAAGAAGCACTTACATTTCTTGTTCCTCAAAAGGTGTTTCTTCTTTTCAATTCTTGCGTGAGAGTTATGGGGCTTTCCTTTATAAGTAGTAGATCTTCTTGCACCGAACCTTCCTTTCTTTTGATAGTATCCTGGTATGGGTATCTGATCACAGAATGGTAGGTCTTTTAACGACCTATTGAAGGCTGCCTTCTTGCATTCTTCTTCCAGATATTTATATGCGAAGAGAACCCTTGGGTGAACTCCTATCGTATTTCCTTGGTATTTTTCTTCAAATGCAACTTTGATTCTTCTACCAAGATCTCCTGGTAATTTGAGCCAGAATTTCTCAGATAGCTCTGATCCTGTGAATAAACGTCCAGTTTTTGCAGCTAAATTCATATAATCATTCATAAATGGAAGAATGTCTTTAATGTTAGCGCAGGATATCCTTTCAAGATCTCTATAAGCATTATCTTGCATATCTGTGGATCCTTGAAAAGGGTCTTCTAAGATAAATACCCTTCGTATTTGAGATAGGATATTTTGGGTACCATTTCTTCCTTCAGCTGAGTTGACCAATTCCTGATATTCTTCTGGGTAAGTCATCCGCCATTGAATCCATGTTAGTCTTTCTGCCTCTCCCAAGAGGTTTTCAATAAAGTCAGCTTTATCTTGGTTATCTGTAAAATTCTGTAATGCAACCACATTTTTAGTAATGCCTTCCCATCTTAGAAAAACATCTTCTATTTTACCGAGTTGTGTTGGTAGGGTCAGGATGGCGCCAGCTTGCTGGTGTGCAGATGGTAGATTCCACCATTTAGATGTGTCCCGACCTTTGAAGTGTTTTCCTCTTCCAGGTTCAATTGGGGGACAATGCTAACGGGTTCTGATTTTGCCCTGTTTGTTGGGGGATATCCCACCGGATTCATTGTAATGTCTACTGGAGGCCGGTATTGTGAGACAGCCTCAGTTGAGTAAATTTGTTCAGTCAAGGCTTTGAGCTGTGGGTAATCATTGACCCATGCTTCATCTTCAGCTTCTTCTTCCGTTATTCCTGCAATAATATGCATTGGGTAATCATGGATCCATTCTTCTCCTTCTTTCCCATCACCTTCCGCAAAAGGATTAGTGAATGCCTCAATAGGAACATCCTGCAAGGCTAAATATTGTAGATAATCGATATAATCATCATCAATATCACTAGTAATTGCTGTGCAAAAATGGTTAGATGAGGAGGATGAAGGAATATTATCAAGCTGCTGTTGCAACTCATTACGATAATCTCGGGATCGTCTAAGAATTCGCCTTGTCTCTGTGATAGCTATTTCCATGGGATCATCTTCTGATGTCATAGCTCGTCGATATTCCTGATGAAATTGTTGATATTCCTCGACCAAGCGAAGACGTCATAGTTTTGTTGGAGACATCTGATCAGCTTCTCCTTCTGGCTCGGTTCCAGGTCGGATGCGATGAACGTAGTGGCGTCCGCTCGGACAGGGTGGATCTTTACTTCCTCCTTTTCTTCGTAAATTAAAGAAGGTGGCTTTTCGGTTATAGCATTTACCTCGACGCGTGGTGCCTTCCGAGCAGCATTTGCTTCAGCTCGGACCATCTCCACATAATATCGTCGGGCTGCTAGTTGGTCTCCGCGAACTTCTCCAACCCGATCTTCTACGGGGAATTTTACCTTTTGGCAGAAGGTGGAGACGACCGCTCGGAACTCGTTGAGAGCCAGTCGCCCCAAGATCACATTGTACGCGGAGGGAGCTCTGACTACGATGAAGTTAGCAGTCCGCGTTCTTCTGAGCGGCTCCTCTCCCTGCGAGATGGGTAGCTGGACCTGTCCGACCGACAAAACTCCATTACCGGTGAACCCGTAGAGGGGAGTTGTCATCAGCAGCAACTCGGCTCGGTCGATTTGCAATTGGTCGAAGGTCTTCTGGAAGATTATATTGACCGAGCTGCCTGTATCAATAAAAATGCGGTGAATAGTGTAGTTACCTATTACCGCTCGGATGATGAGGGCGTCATCATGCGGGACTTCGACTCCCTCGAGGTCCCTAGGTCCAAAGCTGATCTCGGGCCCGTTCGCCCGTTCTTGACTGCAACCAACCGCATGGATTGTGAGCTGCCTCGCATGCGCCTTCCTTGCCCTGTTAGAGTCACCTCCGGTTGGTCCACCAGCGATGATGTTAATTTCTCCTCGGGACACGTTGCTTCTATTCTCTTCCTCCCGAGCGGACGGCCTCGGACGCTCGTGCGATGCCCGAGGTTGAGTCCTGGGCTGCTGATGATGTTGTCGCTCGGGGGATCTTCTTTGTACACGCCGGCCAGGGCTCTAGTGTCGATGTCGCCGGTCCGGCGAAGGCGATCGGCGGCGGTAGTTCCTTGGCGTAGGATGAGTGATTGGGGGGAGGCTCCGACAATCGCGCGTGTTGTGGGTTGCTGACTGATGGAGTGAACAAAACATGGGAGTACATACCTTCCCCCTGGGCTTAGGCCGATTGGCCGCTACTTGTTGAACGGCGTGCGACCTTGCTTGCTGATGAGGCCGGACGACTTCCTCCCGAGGTCCTCTAGGTGGATGGTAGCTAGTAGGTCGCTTCCGTTCGGTAGAGGCCGGTGGTTCAGATGGTGCTTCCTTCCTTCTGGCCGCCTGAGCTTCCTCTACGTTGATATACTCATTGGCCTTGTGCAGCATATGGTCGTAGTCACGAGGCGGCTTTCTGATGAGCGAGCGGAAGAAATCACCGTCCACAAGCCCCTGTGTGAACGCGTTCATCATAGTTTCTGAAGTGACCGTTGGGATGTCCATGGCCACCTGGTTGAAGCGCTGGATGTATGCTCGGAGTGGCTCCTTCGAACCTTGTTTGATGGCGAACAGATTGACGTTGGTCTTCTGGTAGCGTCTGCTGCTCGTGAAATGGTGGAGGAAGGTCGTTCGGAAATCTCTAAAGCTCTTAATTGATCCGTCCGACAACCTCCGGAATCTGCGTTGAGTCGAACCGGATAATGTAGTAAGGAGAACCCTGCATTTGACCCGTCGGTGTATTGGTGAAGAGTGGCTGCGTTATCGAACTTACCGAGATGGTCGTCCGGATCGGTTATACCACTATACTCCCCGATCGATATTGGAGCATAATGCTTCGGGAGAGGGTCTTGCAAGATCGCCTCTGAGAACTGGCGATTAACCCGCTCGAGAGATGACTCCGCGCGTAGTGCCTTCCCCTTTCTGGCGTCCCGTACGGGTGCTTCATCGGACGATCCCTGGTTGGCTGGGGTCAATTCCGACGGCGTCTGGAACAGTGCTTGATGGAATGGAATAGGGGCGGCCGACGCGTCTCCCGGTGTGCCGGTCTGCCCTTTGTTCTGAGCCCACGTAGAATATTGTTCCAGTAGGTCCTACATGGCCACTCGGCCTCCAGAGACCGAGGCGGCCTGTTGCGCTATCCTTTCTGCTTGGGCCTTCTGCTGTTGCTCAACCATCTTTGCGGCTCGCGCTTGAATGAGTGCTTCGAGCTCCTCGGGAGAGAGCGTTACCATGAGTTGGCGTCCAGCTTCTTCCATCTTCTCGGCTCGGATTCAGGTGCGTTCCCACAGACGGCGCCAATTTGATCCTGTCCGAGCGCTGAGTTGATGGATGGACACTGGGGACGTGGCATTCTTCGCTGTCTCCGACGGGTGATGTGGATCTCCGGCGAACCTGCAAAGAAGCCGAGCCGGGAAGGGGTTCCCGGCAACGACCCTCCGACGCTCAAGTCAGGCAACGAAGGAGAAAGGAGGCAGAGTAACTGTGGCTACAGTGATGAGAATTATGCATACCTCCGCCGAAGTTTGGGGTCCTTATATAGGACCCCGGGGAGGCGCGGGCACGCTTCCCCAGACATACCTCCAAATAAGTGTGTCAGAAAAGCATGCCTGAAGTCATTCCGCAATCGTCCGAGCATATCCCTGACGTGACGGTGGAAACTTCCACCGTACTATACTCTGTCCTGGTCGGCCGCCGACCATGCTGTTTGTCGGCGGCAGGCGTCTCGAAGATGATCTTACCAGCTGTTCCTTTCGTCTTTTTGCGCCTCTTGTCGGTTCCAGGGTCAAGTGGTCCGGCCGCTCGGCGCTCCCTGCACTCGGGTACGTGGATGTATTGGACCAAGCGAGAAGATCCTCGGTCCTGTGCTCGGATGGGATCGCACCTCAGTGATCTGTGCTTCGACCGAGCGGCCTGTCCGCTTGGCCCATAAGCTCCTTTTCCTTAAGCGTCGGAAGCTTGACCTATTGGTCGAGCTATATTCCGGTCGGCTTGGAGGGCATCCTGCCGATCGGGCTACTAGCCGGTCTGCTTGGTGGGACCTTGGGGCCGCCTTTATTGACCTTTGACCTCCACGTGTCGTTGACCGCATCGACGTGGCGCCCCGTCCTTACCACCGGATCAGTAAGAATTCAGTCTTACTTAATATAGGTGAATGTGATGACCCACAAATGTATGACACTTACTTAGAACAGTAGATAGTCTATGTTAAAAGAGACTACCATGCAAAACATGAACTAGACATAAAATCTGGTGAGTAGGAGAAAACTATTTAGGTGATGTAGCCAGAGCAGCATGGGAATCCTATAAAACTACTCATCTTGAAGAAATAGCTAGGATTGCTTCACAGGGAAATAATATACTTAATTTTTGTTATACTATTCACCGACTTTTTACAGCAAGAGATGCCAATACAGGTTTAGATATTAGATAAAAAGAAGTTATGAGAGACTTAGAACAATTATAACTGGAATTGGATTAAACCTTTTTGCAATGACTTCCTGACCTTAATTCCCCTATCAGGAAATTAGTGTAACCCATAATTAGGAGAAAGACTATTTAGTAAACTTCCAGGGGAATTAGGAAAAGAAATACATAAGGCTTGGACAGACATGAAAATAACACCCCAATATGACAATATTGGAATTAGTATACAACATATTATTTCTGTACTCAAAGAAAAATGTACCTATATCTGTATTAAAAAACAACTTAAAAACCAAACAATATGGGTTTTGTAGTTAAATCTACACCCCCAACAGTATGGCTCAATGATACCTAAACAAAAACATTATCGAAATACTAAAACAACTACACAACCAGCTAAAACTAAAAATGTCAAGCCAAGAAAAACATATTATGTTCGAAAAAGCAGAGAAAAGGAACCGTATTTAAATAAAGAAAAACATGTCAGAAAATACAAACCAAAGAAAACTTATGCTAACACTATTACTTGTTTTGCTTGTAATGAACCAGGACATTTGTCTTATGCCTGCCCAAATAAGAAAAACCTATATACAAGAGAAGCTAAATTAGTCACCTGTACAAATTTAGATCTAGTAGAAATTCAATCAGACGTCTCAGACACATCTTCTATTTATTCTATTATCTCGGTAGATGACATGGAAGAAGTTCCCCCCTCTTCAGATTATAGCCTAGTAAATTCCTTCTTACAACCTCCGTATTACACAGGTTTCGACTACAGATCATTAAAGAACTAGAATTATGGGACGACTTTCCTCCCATAGACACAAATTTAATGCTCACACAACTAAATACAACTTTAAGCGAATCCAATTGTACACATGATTGAAAATTAAAAACAGGAACAGATAATATACCTTGCTATTTCTGTAGTTATTATCCAGCAGTTGATTGAAAATTTTATTGTCTGGTGCTATGAGAAAATTGAGTCCCAGGATAAGATGGATATTCTGATGTTATAAGGGGTTAACCCATAATTTGGAAAGAGTTTGGGAAGCGCTATAGGTACCACAGTTATTATAAAATTTTATATGTATATTTATGACAAATTGGGTACTAGTTGTTGTCCGTCAAATTATGTACTAATTAAGGTTGGGATGAGATTTTGATAAAAGTTTTGGGTAAAATGGACAGAAGTGTAGCCTCATCTATAGTAAAATTAGTAGCTCCACTATCGAAGAAGGCTTGTAATGTAAACTCATGGCCATGTATATTTACTAGGCATTTTACCCTAACATCCAGGGTTCTATTTGTATTACAAACAAATACTAGGGGTTTTTATGAAAACCATATCACTGATTGGTAAATCTATCATTTGTCAACTTTTACCCTTGTCAGGTGGTGGAGAATTTTGTGAGACCAGTTCTTCTATTTGGTTTGTTATTATATCCATATGAGCTTTAAGTTTTTTATTCTAGTTTCTAATGTTGATACTCTTGTTTCTAAAAGGATATTTCTAGTACTACTTTTAGTGGGATGTGTTATAGGGATTAGAACATTAATAGTTATGGAGGCAAAGATTACACGCCTGCTTTTGGCAATTTATACAGGTACCTCTTTTATCAACTGCTGGATAATAACTACACAAATAGTAAAGTATATTATCTGTTCCTGTTTTTAATTTTCAATCATGTGTACAATTGGATTCGCTTAAAGTTGTATTTAGTTGTGTGAGCATTTAATTTGTGTCTATGGGAGGAAAGTCGTCCCATAATTCTAGTTCTTTAATGATCTGTAGTCGAAACCTGTGTAATACGGAGGTTGTAAGAAGGAATTTACTAGGCTATAATTTGAAGATGGGGGAACTTCTTCCATGTCATCTACCGAGATAATAGAGTAAATAGAAGATGTGTCTGAGACGTCTGATTGAATTTCTACTAGATCTAAATTTGTACAGGTGACTAATTTAGCTTCTCTTGTATATAGGTTTTTCTTATTTGGGCAGGCATAAGACAAATGTCCTGGTTCATTACAAGCAAAACAAGTAATAGTGTTAGCATAAGTTTTCTTTAGTTTGTATTTTTTGACATGTTTTTCTTTATTTAAATGCGGTTCCTTTTCTCTGCTTTTTCGAACATAATATGTTTTTCTTGGCCTGACATTTTTAGTTTTAGCTGGTTGTGTAGTTGTTTTAGTATTTCGATAATGTTTTTGTTTAGGTATCATTGAGCCATACTGTTGGGGGGTGTAGATTTGACTACAGAACTCATATTGTTGGTTTTTAAGTTGTTTTTGAATACGGATATAGGTACATTTTTCTTTGAGTACAGAAATAATGTGTTGTATACTAATTCCAATATTGTCATATTGGGGTGCTATTTTCATGTCTGTCCAGGCCTTGTGTATTTCTTTTCCTAATTCCCCTAGAAGTTTATTAAATAGTCTTTCTCCTAATTCTAGGTTACAGTAATTTCCTGATACGACAATTAAAGTCAGGAAGTCATTGCAAAAAGGTTTAATCCAATTTCAGTTAAAAAGTTATAATTGTTCTAAGTCTCTCATAGCTTCTTTTTGTCTAATATCTAAACCTGTATGGACATCTCTTGCTGTAAAAAGTCGGTGAATAGTATAACAAAAATTAAGTATATTATTTCCCTGTGAAGCAATCCTAGCTATTTCTTCAGGATGAGTAGTTTTATAGGATTCCCATGCTGCTCTGGCTACATTACCTAAATAGTTTTCTCCTACTCTTATCATAGCATCACCAGATTCTATGTCTAGTTCATGTTTCGCCTGGTAGTCTCTTTTAATAGAGACCATCCACTGTGTATATATGTATATATATACCACTATTAAATATTTATGATTTTTCTATTATGCTTCTTCTTAGAAGTTACGTTGGAAAAATACAGTAAATAGTAAATAGTAATAGTGAACAGTAAATAGTAATAGTGAATAATAAAGGAAAGTATAGTAGTAGTGAATTGCGGAAGTAAAGTAAATGACAACAGTGATGTAAATATGTAATGATACTGTAAAGTTTTACTCTTTTTTTTTATACTTATTATGCTTTCTGTTCTTGTTTGTTTTCCATGGAGCCTCGCCTATTCAGGATCTCACCGTTTAATCACTGCCCCGGCTTATGCGTAAGATTTTGGATTAAAAATATCCTTCTTACTTAGTCCGCACAGGTCTTATATGATTCTGGTTATTCCTAATACAGTTACTGTTCACCTATTGGTTACTAAGATAAGGACTGAGGAAAAGAACCAAGAAAAGATAGACAGAATATCTTTGCTACTAAACTCAGTTTATCATCATAAAAATAAGCATAGATCTTATTTAGTGGAGAATTGCAATCAGAAAACTGAGAGAGTTACATATTTGTACATAAAGATAACTTACAAAGAAAACTTACAAACACACTTGAAGAACACAGGGAGAATTAGGACAGTAGCGATGGCAGTGGGAGAAGTGGATGCCCCAAAAGGAGAGGTTTGGGAGCCTTTTATAGGCATAGGAGAGAGTGCTTGCTTGGAGAAGAAGGAAAGCAGGGAGAGAAGAGAAGCGAGGTGCCTGAAAAGAGGAGGCTTGGTGAAGGACAGGTGAAAAGCAATAAAGGATGGGAAGAAGGAGGGTCTGGCAAAAGGAGGCTTAGTGAGGGATATATGGTTGCATTAGTTAGGTGGATATACTGTTGGGGGAATGGAAAAAAATGTCATGGATGACGTTTTTAGTAGATGTTGTTGTGGTATTGTGTGAATGGAAAAGGAGGTCATAGATGACGTTTTAGGGGTAGTGTTGTCATTAAGTCTCCATTAGGTTATCTAGGTTATTATCACTTGTAAGGTCCAGAGATGGAGTCTGTGGGCTTCCTGCTAAGTCTGACTGCATACTTCTGTAGAGTGCTGCTCTGTATGTTCTAGCAGAGATGACTGAGCTAGCTAGTCGTTTCTGGCAGTATCTTTCAGTTTTTCTTTGATAATATTGAAGCAAAGTCGTGTGTTGTGTTTTAAAGGAAAAAGGGAAGAATCTAGTATCCATCCATATCTTTTGGCCAGTAGATTTTTTTAGTATAAGTTTCTCCGACTAGGAAGTAATTGTCTGGATCTGTCAAACGGTCCCAAGCCCAATTAGTTCCTTGTACTGATGCTCTCCAGTGCTTTAGTTGGTCTCCAATATTAGGAGGAGATTCCCAATTAAGATCTGGGTCGAAAGGATAATCTTCAAGTTTCGTCTGAATACCTCCAACTTCATTGATGTCAACCTTAACCAGATGTTTAGCTAGTTCAATGTTAAGGTCAAGCCATTCAGGTGGAGAGCTATCAAAAGTGTATACGACAAACGTTTCTTCTTCTTCTAGGGCCAGAGAAATGATAATACCAAGCTTCATAGAAAAATCTTTTACAGAATCTAGATCATGTATCCAAACTTTGTAAAATAGTCCATCAGAAGAAAAGGAGTAATAAGCCTTCCTTTGTAAGAGGTTGCTTTATACTTCTCATAGTCCAAGTTAACTTTACGGAAGAAATATAACAGCTGGCATAGACATCCTTATTTAGCAGAGTCTTCACAAGTTGGGTCAATTTTTTGACATTTGAGTTTTGGGTCAAATTCTGCTTCATAGACAATAATTATCTCAGGAGGGGGATTTTTATGGAAGACCTTTAAGGCTTCACATAATTCAATAAAGGTTTGTAATGCAGACTGTTCTGCTAAGTTTCAAACGTAAGAGTTGATGTCTTCAGGTATAGAATTGAGCAGGCTCAATATATGAGCTGCGGATGTTCTTTGAGCGAAGGTTGTAGCAGCTTGTTCTTTTAATTGGGCCAGTGTTAAATAGTTAGGTCGTTGTGGTTTTTTGTCTATTAATGCTGTAGAAGAGGAAGGAGACCCATAAGTTCCTTCAGTAATTTGTGCATATGTAGGAGTCTCTTTAGTTTGTGAGCTAGTTGGGTTTGTCATTATGATTGTTGTTTTTAATAAACTGCTAATAAAAAATTAGCATCAAGTTGGGCTCTGGCAGCATTAAAAGCCTCTTCAAGTGAATAGTATCCTTTAAAGAAAGGATGTTCTAGGCCTTGTATGGTCATATTTGTTTCTTCAAGTAGCATATACCCCAGCTTGTGGTCCAGAGAAGACTACATAACAAAAGAATTTCTTGTCTGCTAACTTTTGTATGGTTATTAGAAAATAGTTTGTTAAAGTATTTATAACTGCTATCTTATGTCCAGAGCTGCCAGGAATAGTTGGAATGTGCCAAATGTTATCAATCAGACAGTGTCGTATGTGATCTAATTTGTCTCTGAATATGGAGCGGAACTGATCCTCTTGTTGTGTGAACTGTTGTAATTCTTGGGTTCCAAATCTTAATGTTTTAGTAGCAAATGATGTTTGTACCTTCCTTGGTCTATCCATTACCTGAAGGAAAAAAAATTAATGGAGTAAACGAGATAAAGTATCAGCTAAAGAATTGTTAATTCCCTTTATATGTTCCAGTGAATGCGTAAACCTTTATTAATAATGGTATCTGTGAATTTTAACCATCTCTTAGTACTTAAACCTTTTCTTAATCTTTTAGTTTGTTGACTATACTTGACTATAGCTTCACAGTCTGTTCTAATAGTAATTTCTTGCTTATTGCAAATGAATAGTTGAAAAGCTTCTAGACAATAAATGACTGCTAATATTTCAAAATTTAGTGAAGTTAAATGTCTTTTTTCTTGAAATTTCCCAGAGGTATACCTGCATAAGGTTTCTATAGTTTGAGGGTCATATTTGGAAGTTTTTCTAAATAAGATGTCTTCCCATCCTGTTTCACATCCATCTGTTTCAATAACTAAGTAGTCGGAATCAAGTGAGAGTGTTAACATGAGAATTGCTTTTACTAACTATTTAATTTGTTTTACAAGTGTTATATCTTGTTGATTAAAATGTTTTTGTCCGGTTAAGGAAGTTTTATTGTATAAGGGGTCGCTAATTTTTCCTATATCTTTTAAATAAGGTCTTGCATAATTTATGAGTCCTAAGAAATCACTTAGAGTTTTAGTATCTTCCATTTTATCTGGAAAAACAAGGATTTTAGCTGAGATATGAGGTTGAAGGGCTATTTGCCTATCTCTGCTCTTAGGAAATCAATATGTGTTGTCAGAAGGTATGAGTTCTATGTAGGGTTTGGTGGTTAAGGTATCAGACTATCCCTCTATTGTCCATCCCTTAACCACCAAACCCTACATAGAACTCATACCTTCTGACAACACATCATCTTGTCAATATTCCCATGTTAACACTCCCACTTGATTCTGACTACTTAGTTATTGAAACAGATGGATGTGAAACAGGATGGGAAGGCATCTTATTTAGAAAGACTTCCAAATATGATCCTAAAACTACAGAAACCTTATGCATGTATGCCTTTGGGAAATTTCAAGAAAAAAGACATTTAACTTCACTAGATTTTGAAATATTAGTAGTCATTTATTGTCTAGAAGATTTCTGATTATTCATTTGCAATAAGCAAGAAATTACTATTAGAACAGACTGTGAAGTTATAGTCAAGTATAGTCAACAAACTAAAAGATTAAGAAAAGGTTTAAGTACTAAGAGATGGTTAAAATTCACAGATACCATTATTAATATAGGTTTATGCATTCACTTGGAACATATAAAGGAAATTAACAATTCTTTAGCTGATACTTTATCTCGTTTACTCCACTAATTTTTTTTTTCTTCAGGTAATGGATAGACCAAGGAAGGTACGAACATCATTTGCTACTAAAACATTAAGATTTGGAACTCAAGAATTACAACAGTTCACACAACAGAAGGATCAGTTCCGCTCCATATTCAGAGACAAATTAGATCACATACGACACTGTCTAATTGATAACATTTGGCACATTCCAACTATTCCTGGCAGCTCTGGACATAAGATAGCAGTTATAAATACTTTAACAAACTATTTTCTAATAACCATACAAAAGCTAGCAGACAAGAAATTCTCTTGTTATGTAGTGTTCTCTGGACCACAAGCTGGGGTATATGCTACTTGGGAAAAAACAAATATGGTCATACAAGGCCTAAAACATCCTTTCTTTAAAGGATACTATTCACTTGAAGAGGCTTTTAATGTTGCCAGAGCCCAACTTGGTGCTAATTTTTTTATTAGCAGTTCATTAAAAACAACAACCATGATGACAAACCCAACCAGCTCACAAACTGAAGAGACTCCTACATATGCATAAATTACTGAAGGAACTTCCTCTTCTACAGCATTAATAGACAAAAAAACCACAACGACCTAACTATTTAACACTGGCTCAATTAAAAGAACAAGCTGCTACAACCTTCGCTCAAAGAACATCCGTAGCTCATATATTGAGCCTGCCCAATTCTATACCTGAAGACATCAACTCTTACGTTTGAAACTTAGCAGAACAGTCTACATTACAAACCTTTATTGAATTATGTGAAGCCTTAAAGGCCTTCCATAAAAATCCCTCTCCTAGGATAATTATTGTCTATGAAGCAAAATTTGGCCCAAAACTCAAATGTCAAAAAATTGGCCTAACTTGTGAAGACTCTGCTAAATACGGATGTCCATGCCATTTGTTATATTTCTTCCGTAAAGTTAACTTGGACTATGAGAAGTATAAAGCAACCTCTTACAAAGGAAGGCTTATTACCCCCCGTTTCTTCTGATGGACTATGGAGTACTTTACAAAGTTTGGATACATGATCCAGATTCTATCAAAGATTTTTCTATGAAGCTTGGTATTATCATTTCTATGACCCTAGAAGAAGAAGAAACGTTTGTCGTATACACTTTTGATAGCTCTCCACCTGAATGGCTTGACCTTAACATTGAACTAGCTAAAACATCTGGTTAAGATTGACATCAATGAAGTTGGAGGTATTCAGACGGAACTTGAAGATTATCCTTCCGACCCAGATCTTAATTGGGAATCTCCTCCTAATATTGGAGACCAACTAAAGCACTGGAGAGCATTAGTACAAGGAACTAATTGGGCTTGGGACCGTTTGACAGATCCAGATAATTACTTCCTAGTCGGAGAAACTTATACTAAAAAAATCTACTGGCCAAAAGATATGGATGGGTACTAGATTCTTCCCTTTTTCCTTTAAAACACAACACATGACTTTTCTTCAATATTATCAAAGAAAAACTGAAAGATACTGCCAGAAACGACTAGCTAGTTCAGTCCTCTCTGCTAGAACATACAGAGCAGCACTCCACAGAAGTATGCAGTCAGACTTAGCAGGAAGCTCACAGACTCCATCTCTGGACCTTACAAGTGATAAAACCTAGATAACCTAATGGAGACTTAATGACAACACTACCCCTAAAACGTCATCTATGACCTCCTTTTCCATTCACACAATACCACAACAACATCTATTAAAAATGTCATCCATGACGTTTTTTTCCATTCCCCCAACAATATGTCCACCCAACTAAAATGCAGTCATATGCCCCTCACTAAGCCTCCTTTTGCCAGATCCTCCTTCTTCCCATCCCTTACTGCTTTCCACCTGTCCTTCACCAAGCCTTCTCTTTCCAGGCCCCTCTCTTCTCTTCTCTCCCTGTTTTCCTTCTTCTCCAAGCAAACACTCTCTCCTCTGCCTATAAAAGGCCCCCAAACCTCTCCTTTTGGGGCATCCACTTCTCCCACTGCCATCGCTATTGTCCTAATTCTCCCTGTGTTTTTCAAGTGTGCTCAAGTGTGTTTGTAAGTTTTCTTTGTAAGCTATCTTTATGTACAAATATGTAACTCTCTCAGTTTTCTGGTTATAATTCTCCGCTAAATAAGATCTATGCTTGTTTTTATGATGATAAACTGAGTTTAGTAACAAAGATATTCTGTCTATCTTTTCTTGGTTCTTTTCCTCAGTCCTTATCTTAGTAACCAATAGGTGAACAGTAACTGTATCAGGAATAACCAGAATCATATAAGATCTGCCCGGACTAAGTAAGAAGGGTATCTTTAACCCAAAATCTTACGCATAAGTCGGGGCAGTGATTAAACGGTGAAATCCTGAACAAGTGAGGCTCCATGGAAAACAAACAAGAACAGAAAGTAGAATACGTATAAAAAAAAGAGTAAAAATTTACGGCATCATTACATTTACTGCATTATTACATCACTGTTATCATTTACTTTACTTCCGCAATTCACTACTACTATACTTTCCTTTACTGTTCACTATTTCTATTTATTATTCACTGTTACTATTTACTGTTTACTATTTATTGTATTTTTCCAACGTAACTTCTAAGAAGAAGCATAATAGAAGAATCATAAAAGTTTAATAGTGGTATCAGAGCAAAAATTTACAACATCATTACATTTACTACATCATTACATCACTGTTGTCATTTACTTTACTTCCGCAATTCAGTACTACTATACTTTCCTTTACTGTTTACTATTACTATTTACTATTTACTATTCACTATTATTATTTACTATTTACTGTATTTTTCCAATGTAACTTTTAAGAAGAACCATAAAAATTTAATAGTGGTATCAGAGCCTTAAGACCCTCCAGGACCTTACAATTTATGAACAAAATACAAGTTAAAAACACTCATTACGAAGAAGCTATTGATTTCTCTCAATAATTTGTTAAAAGTAAAGACACCGGTTACAATAACGCTGCACTAGTAAATCAAGGAGACCAAATATTAGTACAACAAAATAACACAATATTGACACTACTTACTTCCTTACATTATAGACTAACGGTATTAGAAACTCAACTTCTTACCCTTGAAAATCATATCTATAAACCTTTGCCTAGTTAAGAATAAAAGACATGAATTCAACACAAATTTGCTAAGTGTGTAACAGATTCTAATTTAATTTTATTTAAGAGATCAAGAAAATTAGCTAACTTATAATTTATATTACAAATTTAAGTTCTCATTTGACATCTTTATATAGCCCATTTTTATTTTTATATATATTCCTGAAATATAATTTTAAATGTTTTAAATAACTGATTTAAAAAATTATGGACTTTCAAATATATTTAAAAAATAACATGAAACTTTTAAATAACTTAAAATAATGAATTATTTTAAAATTATCCATGAATTCTTTAAATAATTTTAGGATAATTTTGCAAATTCTTTAGATTATTTTGAGAACTATTTGATTTTTGAAAATTAATTATTTAAAATTTATATCTTTCAAGTAATTTTTTAAAAAATATTTAATAATCAACAATAATTTTTAGTATCAAGCCTCTATGTATAACGAGACTACGAAAATAATAGGAAAAGTATGTTATAATGTGGTGATCATTTAATAAATTTATAGTATTATTTTATTTTGTATTCATTTATGCATATTCTCATTGTCATGCTTTGATGGACAACCATTTCATATCCATCCGTTACATTTGTGCTCACTCTTAGTTTTAATAACTCTAATTTTTTTTCAGTGCAACAAGCTTAAGATGAAAATTTTAATATGACAGATTAATAATTGTTCAAACGTTTTGAACAATTTTTCTAAAATATTATTATTATTTTTTTGTATTTTTGTTAAAACTAAATATTCTTTGTATCTTGTGATTTCTTATGAATTGGATAATATTTATTTTAATTTTGACAATGTTATAAATTTTGAATACTTAGTGTATTTATTTGTTGTGAATGTTTTTTTCTTGTTTGATACTCTAACTTGTTAATGATTCATAGATAGACAAATGATACTAAAACAACACCTTTATAATCTACCTTAAAAGCACGCACGATAACTAGACAATCAATTCCATTTCATTGATAATGTTTAAATTGTGTTATGATTGGACACATGGAGTCACACGACTAACATGTTATATGTTATATACACATGTTTCCAAATGTTTGAAAGTTAATCAAGAACTTCACAGTGCAATGGAGGAACTTGATGTCAAAAATGATTTTAAATACAAACAACATGCCTTAGGTGTAGCAAAAAGTGATTATGCTCACCTCAGGTGTCCCTCATAGCCCGTCTCCAAATTATGTGAAGGGAGGTAAATCATGGGGTCAACTTATAACCGACCGCTAAGTTGGCTAGGGGGTGAGAGAGGTTTTTTTATTAGGAGAACCAGTTTATGATAAACTTGAAGGTCGTGGTGAATATATCACAAATAATCAAAATTTCTAACAGCTATTCATGCCTTTTGAACTAAATATAAGTATAAGTAACTATGCAATATAGTGACGATACAATTGTTCCAAATGAAATCAGCTTATCAACTGGTACTAGTGGAAGTCGTTTAACTGTTGCACCAAGATTGGGGAGAATTGCAGATGTTGTATTACTTCATCATTCATGAAGTAGTATTGGTTGTTCCTTTTCTATTATAAGACAAAGGCATGCAATTCTATTACGGGAAAGATTTTTTATGTTGATCCGTTAAGTTAACAAACGAACTGGGATTGATGATGCCTACACAAGGGACAAAGAAATTGATCAATATATCAAGATTTTCCATTTCAATTGAAATTTCCTAATACAACAAAATTACATACTACCTTTGTATGATGCCAACTGGTCATGCTATCTAACCTTTAATTGCGTATGAAAATATTGGTCCTTGGACAAACAAGTACAGGAGATTGAGACATGAATACTATTGTGCAGGAAATGCAATTATTAACTTTTTGCTATATTGCAATAGAAATATGAAAAATTATAAATCTATTGATGCAATTGAAGGATATTGTGATGCTCTTAAATATATTTCTTGATGGATAGAGTAATTTAAACGATATGTATAAAACATAGAGTATTGGTGATCACAAACGATGGTACAAACTTCAACATCTAACATTGTTTCAGACAATATATGCAAAACACAACATCATTTTGATGATGACAATTATTGGTAAACTAGATATAGTGAAGGTAGTGAAAAGAGGGTAATTATTAACAAAGTTCGTTTATTAGGTTCATGGATTAGTTAGGAAATTTATTGATGGACTAATTCTACAATCAGGAGCCACTAGGATTATTAAAGTCGTTATCTTAGAAAAAAATTGGATCGATGGTTATCTTCATTTTTGAGGATTGAGAACCCTCTTGATACTCTAGCATCGCTGAAGCTAAAAAAAAAAAGAGGTAGCCCGGTGTACGAAGCTCCCGCCATATGAGGTCTCGAGGAAGGATCCATTGTACATAGTCTTACCCTGTTTTTTGCAAGAAGTTGTTTCCAGGATTTGAACCCGTGACCTTTTTGGTCACATAGCAACAATTTTACCGTTGCATCACTGAAGCTAGGAAGATATAAAAAATTATTATATTTGCTACATTTTGAGACCACATTGTATATATGCTTATAAGATGACATTGAACCTCTTATACATTGTTTTGTGTAAAAGTGGCATAGATAAAAAGCAACAAATGAATAATGTCTACAACTTAATCTACGAAGGAAAAGCAGAGATCATGAGATGCCTACAAACCAAATATTAACAACTAAATAAGAAAAGATGTTTATTTGTCATGTACATATTTTTTTAAGTAATAAATAAATTTTAATATTGAATAATGATAATTATATATGTTTATTTTTTTTAGGTTACTATCGCAATCTACATGTTAATACCAATATCGTTTAGCATAATATCTTAATAGATCTTAGAAATATAGTATCAAGAGTCAAGACAATAGTCAAATAAGAATTTGTTGTTGAGGCTATTAACAAAAGTCAATTATTTTAAGGGACATATGATTCTTTTTTTGTGTCAACAAAGTGTCTAGCACAAAATTTATGTCGCTGCACAAGTTATAGGCCAATTCTTGATGTTTTTCGCGTCTTTGCGAAAAGGGATGATCTATTATATACTAAGACAATGTCAGAGAATAACTTGTCTCGTGATTTTGTTTGCCTTTCAATTGGAAAACCATGTGACCGTGGAAAAGAAACAACTAATAGGAATGAAACCTCAACGTGTGACAAATAGTACATCCCTTTTTTATACAACAGAATTGATGGAAGTTTGAAAATGAACTCATTTTCCCTTCAGAACTTCTCTTAAGGAAAGTTTGCCTCTTAGTTTACATGATTTTGAAGGAGTTAAGTGGTACAAACCTCTTAGATTCCAACAAGTATTGAACTTGAAATTTTTGTATCGAGATTCCAAGTTTGTGATTGATAATACTGAAGTAGGAATTGAAACAAAGTTTAAGAATCTTCAATACCAAGTTTTGATCTCACACATGTGCCAAATCTTAATATATTAAGCATGAATGAGAAAGGACTTGAAATTGGTGTCTCTGTAAGACTAACTGAACTTCAGAAAATTCTTAAGAAGGTAATATCAAAACACACTAATGATAAAACTTCTTCATGCAAAGTAATCCTGGAGCAGCTAAAATAGTTTGCTAGAAATAAAATAAAAAATGTTGCTTTTGTAGGCGGAAATATATGTACTGCTAGCCCAATCTCAAACTTAAATCCACTTTGGATAGTCGCAGAAGCAATTTTCCAAGTTATAAGTTGCAAAGGAAATGCTAGAACAATTCCTGCCAAAGATTTTTTTCTTTCTCATCGTAAAGTTAATCTTACATATGATGAAATACTACTCTCCATCTTCCAACTCTAGACTAGACATTTGGAATTTGTTAAGGAATTTAAGCAAGCACATCGGAGAGAAGATGACATTGCACTCGTCAATGCTCGAATGCGTGTTTTTCTTAAACATGACCACGGAATATTTGAAGATTTTGATGCCTCTATTGTTTATGAAGGTGTAACTCCTGTTTCCTTGATTGCAACTAAGACTGAAAATTATCTTATCAGAAATAAATGGAATGATAACTTATTGCACAGTGCTATGAAGATATTGCTAGAGGACATTGTTCTTATAGAAAATTCACAAGGAGTGGTGAAATTTTGCAAATCCCTGAGTTCAAGTTTTTTCTTTAAAGTTTTTTTTTTCATTTGTTATGAATGAAATAAATAACAAAGGACTTTTAATTGAAGGCTATACAAATAAATTATAGACCACTAACTAGAGAAATTCAGCATTATGAACTGACCAAACATGGGACAGCTGTAGGAACAATGTATTCTTGCAATATAGCACCCTGCAACAAATCTTACAGAAGTTCCATGTATGGTCAGTTCATAACACTGAATTTCTCTAGTTAGTGGCCAATAATTTGGTTGTATGGCTGATAGATTAGTTGCATTCAAGCATTCAATTAAAAGGCCTTTGTGATTCATTTCATTAATAACAAATGAAAAAAAATTAAAGAAAAAACTTGATGTTAGGGATTTGCGAAATTCCACCATTCCTCCTAGTGCATTTTTTGTAAGCACAATGTCCTCTTGCAATATCTTTAGAGCATCCTGCAATAAGTTATCATCTCATTTCTTTCCAATAAGATAATTCTCAGTCTTAGTTGCAATCAAGGAAGCAGGAGCTACCCTCCATAAATAATAGAAGCATCAAAAACTTCCAATGTTTCATGGTCATGTTTAAGAAAAACACGCATTTGAGCATTGACGAGTGCAATGTCATCTTCTCTCCGATGTGCTTGCTTGAATGCCTTAACAAATTCCAAATGTCTAGTCTAGGGTTGGAAGATGGAGAGTAGTATTTCATCATATGTAAGATTAACTTTGCGATAAAAAAGAAAAAAAATCTTTGGCAGGAATTGTTCTAACATTTCCTTTGCAACTTATAACTTGGAAAATTGCTCCTACCATCCAAAGTGGATTTAAGTTTGAGATTGGGCTAGCAGTACTACAAGCAACATTTTTTATTTGATTTCTAGCAAACCATTTCAGCTACTCCAGAATTGCTTTGCATGAAGATGTTTTATCATTAGTGTGTTTTGTTATTACCTTCCTAAGAATTTTCTGAAGTTCAGTTAGTCTTACAGATGCACCAATTCCAAGTCCTTTCTCAATCATGCTTAATATATTAAGATCCGACACATGTGTGATGGAGATCAAAACTTGGTATTGAAGATTCTTAAACTTTGTTTCAATTCCTACTTCAGTATTATCAATCACAAGCTTGGCATCTCGATACAAAAATTTCAAGTTCAATACTTGCTGGAGTCTAAGAGGTTTGTACCACTTAACTCCTTCAAAATAATGTAAACTAAGAGACATAACTTTCCTTAAGAGATGTTTTGGAGGGAAAATGAGTTCATTTTCACTGTACAAACTTCCATCAATTCTGTTGTATAAAAATGGGATGTACTGTGTGACACGTTGAGGTTTCACTCCTGTTAGTTGTTCCTTTTCCACAGTCACATGGTTTTTCCAATTGAAGGGCAAACAAAATCACCTCTAACATTGTCTTGGTATATAATAGATCGTCCGTTTTCACAAAGATGCAAAAAGCATAAAAAATTGGCCTGCAGCGACATAAATTTCCTGCTAGTCATTTTTCAATTTTCTCTTCAAAAGGTGGCTTATTACAAGATCTCAGAAGTGCAAAATTCACACTGAACCATGCACTTGGGAAAATAGTAATTTGATGTTAAAATGAAACAATCTTACCTTAAGCTAACACGGTAAACTTAGTAATTGACAGTGTTTTATATTCTACTAATTCATGGAAAGACTCAAATATACAAACTCATGGGAAGAAAATCAATGATGTGCAATATTTTTCTGATGGATGATTGATTTATGGTTTCCTGTTGGTATGCTATTTATAGATCACAGTTGTTTCATGGCCTTTGTCATTGCTATTGAGATGCATGCATCCCTTTCTGGTTAATGTGATGTCTAACTTCTATATGAACATTTCGATCTTTGCACCGTTTCCGGTTTTAATTTTGTGGAGCCTTCGAAAGTCCCAAGAGTATATTGCTCTTGTGCTGGGTCTTCCACTTTCAAAAGTAGTTTGCAAGACAAAGCGCAGTGGTGGTGGTTTTGGTAGGAAGAAACAAGAGCTGCTTTCATTGCTGTTGTAGCTTCTGTGCCATCTTATGTCTTGAGGAGGCCTGTAAAAATTACACTAGACAGGGATGTGGACATGACGATAACTGGGCAGCGCCATAGTTTTCCTTGGAAAATACAAGGTATAAGATATGAATGGAATGATACTCTTTTACCCTGACTCTATAGATTTCTATGCAAGTTAATAAACCAATTCTAGAAAAATGCCAATAGTATGCCAATATGTCTTTTCTTGATAACCTTCTTGGAGAAGAAACCAAGTGAAAATCCTGTTATTGCTGCTAAATTAAGTCCAGCCAACTCATGTATGACCAATGCAACTCGTACATGGCAACTGCAAAAGCCACAGGCTCTCTGATTCTTCATATCCTTCCCTTTTCTCTGAGTTCTACTTTTACCTTTAGTTGTTTCAGCCCTATTAATGCTATGTGTCAAAGATAAGGGTGGACTAGAAAGTGTAATCCATTGGGTGACCTTGCTTTAAATGTTAAACACTTGGATTCCTGTTCCAGAACCTGACTATAATCCTACTCTAAACTCTGGACTAATATCCAAGTGATGGTTATGGTCGTGAACTGAATTTTCTTGTTATAAACGGCTAAGGATTGATCCCAAACTTTTGGTACTCATCTCAAAATGCTTTCCCAAGGCTAATATTGGTAGGTTGCGTGCTACATGTGCAACATTGAATCACAAATGACCCATACAATTTACACTGGCACCATGCCAATTGGTATTTGACTATTTGTATGGCAATTTACACTGGCACCATGGCAATTGGTATTGTCAGGCCATCTTGGCATTCTGTCCTTTGCAAGTTATCACTTTGGATTAACATTTAACATGTCTGTTCAATTCTGACACCAAGGATCCATCAGCCTAGCATGGCGCCACTTCCACACCATTCTTCCCATATTAGCTACAGATACTTGAAATAAAGGTTAAAATGAATGAACAACCAATTTTAGAGTGTACCCAGTGTTGGTACAATACTACTGCTGTAAACTATGGACCGACATAAATTTGACAGTCTGTCTATTGGTCCATGCTTGAACTGGTATGTTGGATTTAATTTCTATTTGGTGGGCTTACATGTTATTTGTAAGCATGCGGATTTATGCTATAAGGAGAACCAAACCCATTAAGTGATCTAACTTATATTTATTCAGGGTTTGGGTTATTGGATGGGGGTTTCATGTGTAGAATCCATTAACTCGCTCTGTTATCATTAGTAGGCTGATAACGGATGGGTTCATATAAATAGGGCATGGTGCCTGTTGGATTAAGGTATTTTGACCATTCTCGTTGCTCCCCATTGGTGAAGAGATTTTGGCCGTCACCTTAAATCCTCTAGAAGACCAGTCCCTTGTTTTCCTTCTTCTTCTGCAGGGATCGCTAGATCAAGAGTACTACATGAAGAACAATGACAATTCCGTTGCATTCAAGTTCTTCGTAAATTTCAGTTTATGTATTTATTTTCTGCCATGGATTGATGAAACTAGATCTAAATTCTACCTAACTCGGTAGTATGATCCAAATTCTTTTCTGATTTCTCTTTGCTGTTGTGGATGTCACGCCCCTCCTTGCCGACAAAAATCTGGCAGTATCTCCCATGTACCGGTGACAATATGAATCCTGAATACTTAGCCCTCAGGGTCTCTCAATCCGCAACCAATACAGCCGGAACAATACAATAAAGAAAATACACATTCCACGTAGTTTATAGTAATACAGCCTTCGGTTGACTATACATCAAATCACAACCACGCAGTTTCATAAAGACAACCTCTGGTTGACAACATAAAACCAAAGGAATGCAACGATATTTAAAACATTGCAGATATATATAATACCTACTCCACTACAACGAGGAAAAACTAACCCACCTAGAAAGCCTTCGCAGCAGAAAACTAGGGTAGCATACCCAAAACTCGATATAAAAATCCATAGGTGTGAGAACTACACATCACCAGTTTGTAGGTCACATAGCAAGGAAACAAAAGATCAAACATAGAAACCGTCGCGACATAGAGAGGGGACTAGCAGTTGGAACCTCCTGACGACTTCAACATGGAATAGGAATAAATCAACGGAGTGAGTTTAATGAACTCAGCGGGTATCGAACAGACATGCATAGTAAAATATAACTATCAGTAATAGTCATGCAGTACAGTCTTCTGAACATTAATAGGTAATGCAATACTGGACAACGAAAGAAACTGTACTTACCAGGACCTCCTATCCTGACATAAGGGTGTGAACCATACAAACAGATGCAGGATCGTCAGGCCATATCCATAATGTCTCCTGTATGTATGTCAATCATATGCAGCCACCAAAATGCAACATCCAAAATGTAGCAATCACACACAAATAAATCCAATCCATGTATATGGTGCAAATGACATGGTCACCCTTGACGCCAGTCAACCACCGTCATCGCGATAATGAGGTCGAGTGGGTAGGGCTATGACTGTGCACTCCGCCGTCACTACTCTTGAGTGACCGAGTGGACAGAATGTTGTCGGAGTACACCTATCCTCCTACCCCAACTAAATGGGGGAGTCGAAACTCTCATCTCCCTGTGTCAGTCAAGAGGAGGGATTCTTATCCGCTACCATGCTGCGTCACCACTACCCATGAGCGGTCGAGCGGAGCTTTGACAGAGCAACTGCACACACCTTGCCTAATGTATCACTAACCCATGAGTGGTTGTGTGCAGATCATGTAACTGGCGATGTGCTCAACTACAAAGGAGCCGACAATCGCTCAGCATGCAATTATGCAAGATAGTGCATGACACTAAAGCATGAAACACCTGACAATATGCGCCTCCATCTAATATGTACCAAAAAGAATAATGAATCCATAACAATAAACTAGGTATCATAATGTCTAAGTACACATGCCAGGTATAACTAGTAGCTAGTCCTATACCCAGTAATGCATTGCATGTCACTACTTCTATGAACATAAGTACACAGGCAAGAATCAAGATGATATAGGCCTAAACGCATATTGGATAAAATAAAGACATACCTCAGGTATCAAGTAGTGATATACTAAGGCAGATATAAACATAACAATTACTACTAGATATAACATATTATGCATATCATAATGACAATATCAAAAGAAGATAAGTTAGAGGTACCTGCCTCAAATATAGCGCGTGCTAAAGTAATCCCACGTCAAGCGGCTTGTTGTAAATCAGGGTCCTGTAATAACATGCATATAATTAATCCACTCTCGTGTATATCCAATAACTAAATCGAAATTCCTATTAAACCAAGAAACCGTAATTCATTCATTGATCTCGGTTAACTAAATAAATCGAATCAAACCCAAAGCCTAGATTAAATCCAACATTTTAACCTCAATCGTCTCCCTCTGGATCAGTTATCTCTAATCTTACTAGCATTAATTCAAGTTTAAGCTAAAACAGGAATCATATTCCCATCCTCTTACCCTATCACCAGATCTCCCCTATTGACCCACTGCCAAAAGGAGTTGCTGCCGGAAAAATGCTAGCCGAATGTTACTACTACCAAAGATTTGTTGCCGACACTGCAAAGAAGCTAATCTTGTACTAGCATATTTCCTCTCCGATAGAAAGACACCGCAAGCTATTTCCTCTCCGATAGAAGACACCACAAGCTACTGTTGAAATCGTCAAGGAAGGAATCAACTGTTGTAGTTCAATATCAGGGTACACGAGAAAGAAATAACCATCTGGTAGGCCGACCACAACCAAACCTAGTGGAGCTAGGGCTCGGATTCCCCCTTGGCTGGAGATCGACTTGTGCGGGGCGGCGATTCGAAGAGGAGCACGGCTGGCGGCACTCCAGGTGAAAGGTAGAGGAGTTAGGAAAACTCGGCCGACGACGGGTGTTCAGTGTCCGCAACCGGAAGAGGGTCGGTAGCGGTCAACGATCGACGACGTCATGGGCGAAGATGGGCGGAGGGTGAGGCGCCGGCAAAGAGGAGATCGGAAGGGGAAAATGGGGAGAGCTCAAACCTCCGGTGGTCGACGATCGGTTAGCGCTGATCTGCACGTCGGGTGGTGGCGCGAGGGGGTGAAGAGAGGGTCGGCAGAGATCGGGGAAGAGGAAAGAAACGGGAGAGATATTAGGTATTTATAACTTGAACTTAGGTTTAGGCAAATCAAAACCTAAGTTTATTCCTCAATCAACTCCCATTTTTGGGTATTCCAAACAGGTTTTTCCCAAGCCTATAAATTCATCCCCTCAAAATACGTCATACGAGCTCCGAAAAATTCTCAGAAAATTCCTAAAAATTTCTATTAAGGTTATTCGTCCATTACACCTTATTATTATTATTATTATTATTTTGTTACGGTATTTTACAGTGGCTAACCAAAATCTGAGTTCGCATCTATCTCCACATCAGCAAAAATTATGAATCCTCTACTTATTTGATGGTGCAGTTAAGAGATTATGGTTAAACTCTTCAATATTATAGAGGAACAGACTATGAACCAACCAATAGATTGGATTTTTGTTTACCAATGGTTGGGAGTCCAATTCCATCACTTTCTGTTTATCCTAATAATGTTGATCAAGAGCTGACCAGCCTTCTGCTATTTCCTCAATGGTTGTATTTAAGGGATAAATAATCAACCGTGTTTTGTTCACACTTTTGTTGTCAAATTTGAGTCCCAGTGGATCAAATTTTTTTGGTAGCTTTGTCTTTGCCTTTCACATTGAACTGTGACTACGATTTAAAATGCTTCAGCTGCAAATGTTTTTATCCAAAATAGCCATTGGTTTGGATAGTTTCACGGTTAGCACAGCATCTGTTATTGTGTACTGATATGAACTACATGGGCATGCCCAGGTGTTTCCAGTTTGGTAAGTGTGCCATCTTGCGGTTAGGCTGTTATTGACTGCTCATATTAGGCAGCATGAAATTTCAATTGTAAATTCTATGTGCTCGAGATATTCTGGATAATTGTAAATCTTGTAATAAGTAATTTTTTTTTCTTAAATCTAATAAGTTCATTAACACTACTTCATACAATATTGTCAAATTTGTTTGGATATCAAAAGTAGGGATGCAGATTCTTTTCTTTGCCTGTACATCTCCATTTTCTTTGTATAGTTTCTTTTATTTTGCTATTTCATGCATCAGAGTCATAATGAATTGTATTATTTCCTAGATTGGTACAAGAATTAAAAAAAATGATCAGCTGAAATTATGGTTAAAACTTTGTAGCTAATATATTATCTTCTACTCAGTGTAGCTAATATATTATCTTCTACTCAGTGCTAGAAGAAGATGTTAACTATGACAATCCTAGGTTGGATTTACAAATGCTGGGGAGGTTTTGACATTAGATCTCCAATTTTACAACAATGCCAGGAACTCATTAGACGTGTCTGCTGCAGTCCTTGAGCGTGCTATGTTTCATTCTGACAATGTTTATGATATTCCAAATATGAGAATTATAGGGGATGTTTGTTATACCGATTTTCCAAGTAATACAGCCTGCAAGGGATTTGGAAGTCCTCAGGGAATGCTTATTGCAGAAAACTAGATACAATGGATTGCTATGGAGCTTCGAAAAAGTCCTGAAGAAATAAGGGCGAGGTTTTTTGGGTTAACATGATTATCTTTTGAAATAGTTCTACCTCATGGTGATTTTTCATTGTCTCTCAACACTTCATTGGTGTTGCTTCAGGAGCTTAATTTTCAAAATGAAGGTTGTATGCTGCATTATGGTCAGGTTCTTCAATCATGTACTGTGAGCCAGCTGTGGGATCAATTAAAGCAATCGTGCTCTTTTGTAAGGGCTCGGGAAAATGTCAATATGTTTAATCTCCACAACTGGTGGCGTAAGCGAGGACTTGCGATGGTTCCTACGAAGTTTGGTGTATCATTCACCAAGTAATCCATGAACTAGGTAATGGATTTCTTGTTTAGTTTCCAAATTATCACTTAGTCCTTTCCATGTGAATTTAATCTATGCATAAAATAAATGTTATTTGCCTTTTTTTCCTACTTGAACTAGGGTGAGTCATGATTTCTCTATGACTCTATGGACTATAGCTCAACTTATAGAAAATTTGATATTGCACGGTAGGAGGATACTAAATGTATGTTTCATTCACAATATATATTTCTCTTTCTGCAAAATGGAGTATGAAAAATAAATATAATTCTCCTTTGAAAACTTGAAACATTCAAAAGTTTTTTTGGTATAAAAAACAGAACTAGTGTTCATGGAGATATAACTATGGAAACATTTTGGTTGATAGAAATATGACTAATTATGATAGCCAATTAGCATTTAAATAGTATAAAATATAAATATAGTAAGTAGATTAATAATGTTAAGTCATAATGTTTTTTTTCTATATTTATTATACAAAAATTATACTATATTATTTAATATTCTCTTTATAGAATATGATCTTTAAAATATAATAAGAATGCTATTATATTATAAGATAATGATATTATATTTTTAACCCATTATATTTTATATTGAATCTTATATTATGATAGAATAAATTATGCTGATTAGAATTTTAATAACACTTACCAAAGCCGACCAATAGGTTCAACTAACTATTCCATCTAAATCCAAAAGGGGAGAATCCATGGAAGAGAGTGCACCAAGTTTTGTGCGTTGCCAAGAATAATATGTGCATACCTACTCACACATGCTTAATTTTCAAAATCAATTAATTCTAATTTGGATAGAGCGATTCAGATGGCCTAGGATGACATCAGATGCAAGCTTGATTGCCGAGGTAAATGTCTCTCTCATGCATTAGTCACTATTCCAAAGGCTAGTAGCCACATGTGATTTACCTCCTCCGCGTTCGCTCTGGGACGGGTTGGCAGGGGCACTGGAGGCGAGTGTAGTCGCCTTTTGCCACCTTGATTGGCAGAAAATCAGGATGCCAATCTGATGCCACCATCATGATTGGCAGAAAAACCACCAAATTGGTCAAATTTGAACATGCTAAACTTATCAAGAGATAACATAGAAGTGAATCCTGAGAGACCTGAGGATTCCATATTATTTTGTCAAAATTATCTAACAGTTATTAAAAAAGGAGGAAAGAGATGAGATGTTGAAGAAATTGTAGCCTGCTTTAGGAAGAATCTAGTTTGTCAGCATTTGCTACCTCTCTACCAAGAAGCGCCATTACAACATACTGTAAATGGGGTTTAGTATACATAGAGAATGAGTGAAGTGTAAGTTAGAGATAAAAAGCATTTGAATTTGATGGGAAACAAGTAACTCTCTTTTAATCTTAATTTGAGGAAAATTTTCACCTCTTAGAGTTATTCCTTTTCAAAACAACTCTAGAGTTTCAAAATCATCAAAACATAGTTTTGAAACTTTTGTCATTTTAACCTCTAAATATTGGCACCATCACTTGACAAAAAAGTAATGTGGCACATATGTGACATACTCATCACATTTTTATTATGTTAGATTAATTAAAGGGTTGAAAAGACTAGAATATGAAATTTTTGAGGGTGAGAAAAGGCTAAGGAGAAAACTTTTTTTTTATCAAACTTCTATGTGGGAAAAAAAACATGATCTTGACTGTCAACAACAAAATTTGTTGGACTTGAAAGCATTTAGGCTGAGAGTGATTGTGCTAATATATAAAGCAGTGAACCAAATACCAATTATAAGTCAATTAATCACTAACCATGAAGGAATGTAAGTAATGAGAGTTGTTAAATTAGCATATTGGAAGATCAATCACCTAAAAGAACCATGAGTAGCTATGAAATTATAAGTGTTCCTTTTGACCAAATTTGTAGCTTGAATTAGAAAATTTATTGTCGGTGGTTTCCGTGATCAAACTATTGAGTACATAGGAATCATGCATAACACTAATACGGAGTTGCACCAGCTAATTCCTAATATATGAAATGAGTGCTTAATGATGTTGCAAGCTACCTTGACACAATCATGAAGTTTTAACTAACTGCATATTGCTAAAAGTATTGTTTTATTACATTATATTATATATTGACTATTTTATTGATAAAATAATATTATGCCGGTTATTATTGAATTATTTTATTGTTTGACGTATATTAAAGTTTTCACACTTTTTGCATTTTTCTTTAATGAAGAAATTGTAGAAAATTACTTCCATGAAATCTTTGTTTCTATTTTTCAATTTCTTTATATATATATTTTAAGGTCTCATCTAAAGAAATTAACTAACTCTACCCATGACGACCCAGTTATGGCTGATCCCAAGCCCAGATAAAGGAGGAGGATTGTGTTAGGTTGTTAGCCAGCGTTAAATTATGACAAATGCTCAATGAATGGATCATTAAACTATTATGCTAATGCTAGGTTGTTCGCTAGAAAGAATACGTTACAAGGACTGTAACGCCTCGGCAAGGATCGCTACATTTCCAAAACTCGGGCGTAGCACTAAATATGCAAGAGTTCGGACCACTACATCTCCATGAGAACTTGGGTGTAGTGTTAAATAGGCAAAAATTTCATACCGCAGGTGGGATAAAAACAAACATTATAGGAAGACTAATAATCTAAGATTCGGAACATGGAACATAGGAACCCTAACTAGTAAAGCAATGAAGGTAGTAGATACGATGATTAAGAGAAGAATTAGTATTTTGTGTATACAAGAGACTAAATGGGTAGGCAAGAAGGCAAAAATGATAGAAAACTCGAGTTTTAAGTTATGGTATAAAGAGTAAAACAAGAAATGAAGTGGATATTTTTGTAGATAGTTCTTTAAAAGATGAAATTGCTGGAATAGTTAGAAAGGGGGATAGAATTATAGCTCTTCAGATGGTAGTGGCGAAAGAAGTTGTGTACGTAATTAACATTTATGCACCTCAAATAGGATTAGATGAAGAAACTAAATCAAGATTTTGGGACGACTTAGATGAGATATTACAAAACATTCGGATTTTAATAGGAGACGATCTAAATGGACATGTCGGAGTGAAAAATGAGGAATATAAGAGGGTGCATGGGTTATAAGTTTGAAACAAGAAATGAATAAGGGAAAGTTATATTGGATTTTGCGATAGCATATGACCTTATGCTAGCTAATACGTTTTTTAAGAAAAAAAGAAGAACACTTGGTCACATTAAAAAATGAGAATAATAAATTGCAAATTGATTTTTTTATGGTTAGGAAGAGGGATAGAAAGATTTATAAAGATTGTAAGGTCATCTCCGAAGAAATCTTAACTACCCAACATAGGTTAGTAGTGTTGGATATACGACTTAATCATAGTATCAATAGAAGGAAAATATACACGACTCTTAGAATTAAGTGGTGGAAGTTAAAGGATGAGAAGCAAAATATATTTAAAAGGTAGGAGTACAAGCATTGACTTTAATACGACATAGGATAAGATAGTATTAAAGTTGAAAATAGTAGTCAAGAGTGTACTTGGTGAGTCATAGAGACATGCACCACCAAGTAAGGAATCTTGGTGGTGGAATGAGAAAGTAGAGGAGAAAGTGAAGGAAAAACGAATAGCTTATAAAGAATTATCTATTTGTAAGTACGAGAAATCCTTAAAAAATATACAATAGCCAAGAAAGAGGCAAAGAAAGCAGTGAGTGAAGCAAAAACTGAAAATTTTGAACGATTATATCAAAATTTGAATATAAAAGAAGGGGAAAGAGACATTTATAGAATAGCTAAAGTAAGAGAGAGGAAAATAAGCGATCTTAGTCCAATAAGATGTATTAAAGATAAATGCAATAGAGTACTAGTAAATGATGGAGAAATAAAAGAGTAGTGAAAGTTATATTTTCATCAACTTTTTAATGAAGGTTCAGATGACAAACTTAACTTAGACAATTTAAATAGGTGAAATGAGTATAGAAATTTAAATTTTTATCATAGAATCCAAACTTCAGAAGTAGAACAAGTTTTAGAAGGGATGCAAAATGGAAAAACCGTGGGACCAGACAATATCCCAATATAGGTATAGAGGTATGGAAGTGCTTAGGGAAACAAGGTATTGAATGACTTATAAAATTATTTAATATGATATTGAAATAAAAAAAAATGTCTAATCAAGAGAGGGTAAGTACTCTAATTCCCTTAAATAAGAACAAAGGTGACATACAAAATTGTGCAAACTATAGGGGTATTAAATTAATGTGTTATACCTTGAAATTTTAAGAAAGAGTAATAAAAAAAGATTAAGAAAGGAGACCACGGTGATAAAAATTAATTTGGGTTCATCCCTGGAAGGTCGACAATAGAAGCTATACATCTTTTTAGACAACTAATTGAAAAATATCAGAGCAAAAGCAAAATCTACACATGATATTACTTAGAAAAAACTTATGATAGAATCTCAAGAGAAATTATATAGAGAATTCTAGAAAAGAGAGGTGTTAGCGTAACATATATTGAACTAATTAAGGATATGTATGAGGATGTAACGACTAGAGTTAAGACGTCAGGCGGATTAACTGAAGCATTTCCAATAAGGATAGGATTACATCAAAGATCAGCTATAAGTCTCTATCTTTTTACACTAATCATGGACGAACTAATTAGACACATTCAAAATATAGTATCTGTTGGATCGATACGCACGTGAGAGGAGGGTGAATCACGTGGTTTTCAAAAATTCATCTTTTCTTTTTAAAATTTAAAAACAAAGTACACAGCAGAAAAAGCAATACGAAAACGAGAACATAGAACACCAGAAAACACAGTCGGTTTACTTGGTTCGGAGCTTTCGGCGACTCCTACTCCAAGACCTAGGTCCCGTGGACCTATCGATGGGTAATCACTAAAAAAGCCTCTTCTAGTACCTCTCGAAGAGGGAATCGAGTACAAAAAGATTAGAACAAGTGCAACATGCTGCACTTGTCCTTATGCAGTAATTAAGTACACAAATAGACTTCGTTATCAACACTTAAAGATCGAAGTGAGAGCGCTCGTGTCGATGCCGGTCTGCCGGTCGCGATCGGAAGTTCTCGGAGCAGTTGTCGGGCGCAGCAGCTTTACAGTAGAGTCGTAGCAGGACCCTGGAACAGTCGGAACCTCAAATGAATGCGTAATAGCTCGTATAAGTGTTGTTCAATGAAGCTTCCGTGAGATTGCCTTATATGGGGCATGGAAGGCGCCTTCCATAGCCGTTGAAGGCGCCTCCAATGGGTTAAACTTAATCCTAAACAACCCGACACTTATCCGTGGCGAGGTCAAAATTTCACTTGCGGAAGGCACCTTCCATAGCCATGGAATGCGCCTTCTATGAACAGTATGAAGACACCTTCACTGCTTGAAGGCGCCTTTGGACACTGTTAATCCATAGGCAAATATGCTCATTTTGTCTTGCAAAACAACATTAGTCCAAATAACCTGCAAAACAAATATTAGGACAATGATAATTAATAATAAAGTGTAGTAATTAGTTCTTGTCCTCCCAAGACCAGGAACTAGTCAAGGTCTCAGTTTAGGTATCCTAAATGGCCTTAAATTGGACCGACACCTACTGTCCCTCAACCAGGACGCGTCCTCACAATGTCACTCTCCTCCAGTGACTTACCTTAACTTACCAACTTGACAGACATCCGGTTAGCCCGTCGACCTGTCTGGACTTCATACCAGCTATCCGGTCGACCTGTTTACCTAGCTGGATTTCTTGCCAGATATTCGGTCAGTTCGTCGACCTATCTGGACTTCGTACTAGCTATCCGGTCGGCCCGTTGACCTAGCTGGATTTCCTGCTAGATATCCGATTAACCCGTCGACCTATCTGGACTTCTCTTGCACACTTAATCAAGTGGTTAGATAACAACAAAACCTAACTTAATTTACTTGTCATTCATCAAAATCTGAGTTAGACCGTTAATGCAAACTCCACCAACAGTATCATGGTGCATATTGTTTATAGATGATATTATTTTGATAGATAAGACACGTGAAGGAGTAAATGCTAAATTAGAATCTCAGCGGGAAACACTAGAAATAAAAGATTTTAGGCTTAGTATGAAGTTTAGCAATATTAGACGTAATGAGATAATTGTTAAGATATGAGATGATGAGTTGTCTGGAAAGCTTTAGGTATTTAGGATCATTTTTGCAAAACGATGGAGGGATTGAGATAGATGTCTTACATAAAATACAAGCAAGATGGTTGAAATAGAGGTTAGTGTCAGATATTTTATGTATTTGTAAAGTACCTCTACAACTTAAAGGGAAATTCTACAAAATGGCATACCTTCTATGTTATATGACTCCAAATATTGGGCTATGACTTAGGCACATGAGTAGAAGATGAAAGTTGCATAGATGAGGATGCTAAGTTGGATGTGTGGACATACGAGGATGGACATAATAAGGAATGAGAGCATTAGAGAGAAAGTCAGAATTGCATCTATTGAGGAAAAATTTTGAAAGACATGTTTAAGATGGTGCAAACATATACCTAGACGACCAATAAATGCCCTAGTTAGGTGATGTAAAACTATGGCAAGTACATACATCAAACGAGGGAGAGGAAGGTCTTAGTTAGCAACAATAAAATAAAATAAAATTTATTTAAATATAACGATGATATAATAGGGGATACAACACAATGACGTAGAAGGATCCACCGACCCCACCTAGTGGGATAAGCATTGGTTGTTGTTGTTGTTGTAGTATCCAAAGAAATTAACTTCCCAGACACATTTTCAATTTATTTCAGTTATGAAAATGAAAAGTTGAAATTTGGTGAGAATTGAAAAACCAAACAAGGTCTAAATATCCCAATAACTGACATCGTTATCCTTGTTTTTATTTTACAGGCTGTTGCACTAGTCCGAGTCTATACTGATGGGATCATGGGACAGTTCCTGTGACACATGTAGGTGTTGAGATGGGATAGGGCCTACATACAAAAGTTGCAGAGATAGTTGCATCATCCTTCAATATTCCTCTTAGTTTTGTATATATATCAGAAACGAGTTCAGATAAGGCATATTTTTCTTAAGTTTGTCATGGGATATTAGAAGGTGACAATAAATATGCATCCTTTGGACATTGGATATCTTATTTTGTCCGTTCATTAACACAAAAATGTTTTGTAGGTTCCTAATGCATCACCAACAGCAGGTGCTGCCAACTCGGACATGTATGGTGCTGCTGTTTTTTATGCTTGTGATCAAATAAAAGCACGAATGCAACATATTGCTGCTTGGAATCCACATTCTTCTTTTGCCGAGGTGATGCTTTGAGGAGTAACAATTGCAATTTAGTTTGAATTTGATGGACAAAATTCTCTCTCAGCAACTTCTTGAACTATGAACTAATAAGTTTTTGCTATATGATTAAATTTTCTATTCTTGTGTGTTTCTTAAAATGTTCTTTTGGATCTCTTATATTATGAAATTCTTCTAATATTTGATTCTTTGTTTTTCTAATTTTTTATCTTTTGAAGAGGAACCTTGGCATAATGGTAAACTTGTTGTTGTGTGGTCACAGGGTTTAAATCATGAAAACAATCTCTTGCAATGCAGGGTAAGACTACGTATAATAGACCATTCTACGGGACACCGTAGTGGCGGGAGCTTCGTGCACTGGACTGCCCTTTTATGTAGTGTCCTCTATGCTAGATTTTTGAAACGACTATGAAATTAGTTTGTAATAACGTGCTTATATATATATTAAACTCTAGTTAACCAATAAAATGGGAACTTCTACTTCATGCAGTAACCTGCATTATTCTAATTTTTCTTGTTTCAATTAAGTATATATTCATTTCCTTACATTTGATGGATATCCTTTAATTTATGATGGCTAGGGACTGTAATGTATAACTAAAACTGATGCTTCTTTTGGGCAATTAGCCTAGAGAATCCTAACTTTTAAAAAATTTACCCCAAACCATCCTTTTTTATCATCTTGGGAGGCTTTCTTTCTTTGAAATGTCATTTTGCCCTGGATGGTAATAAAGATGGTTCTGTCACTTGAATATATGTGTAGTATAGTGCAAACTTTGCTTACACTTGTGGCAAGATTTAATTTGGGCATAAAATGCCACCAAAGTAATAATCTCCTGTTAATTGTAGTTATCCTAAATGCCAATTCTAATCCTTGAAGTAGTATGGCCAATATACAAAGACATTTGAGGATGGGACTATGAATGTGCATGAGCATTAACTAGTGTATTTTTGACAAAATAAGATAGAAACTGATTCCATCAATCCATTTCAATATTTAATGTAAAATTGGATCTTATCCCTCCAGTAAGCACCGAATATTACTACTAAGGACCAAATTGGGCTCTATTGAAATACATACCCTGAGGCTTGTAAATGTATATACAATAAAATTGGTAATCAATATTAATGCATTCACAACTGTAGTAGTTCAATATGATTGAGAAGTATCCTATTTTAGCAAATATCCTATTTTCTCTTGTTAATTCTGGGAAAACTTTTGTGTGACTTCTACCAGTTAGCAAAAGCATGCCATATGGAAAGGATAGACCTCTCTGCTCATGGCTTTTACATTACACCTGACATTGGTTTTGACTGGGAAGATGGAAAGGGTTCACCATTCAGTTATTTCACCTTTGAAGTTGCATTTGCAGAAGTTGAGAGACACTCACTGGAAATTTTTACACAAGGGAAGCTGACATTATCATGGACCTTGGCCATTCCCTTAAGCCAGCTATTAATGTTGAAAAGGTGCTCATCATAACCAATTTTATTATTATTTTTTTTTCATCTCATCCAAAAATTTTATTTATTTGCAGTTATTATCAAATTCTCCATTGCCCTTGAATAAAATTCATATTAATCCTTAATACTCACTGCAAATTGCATCAATTTCATATTTATTAAGTTGAAGGGTTTTTTTTTACTTGGGAGGCAAAAGCATCAACCAATCCTCGGCTTATTTTTCAAAAACTATCCAACTTTGAGTCTTCTGTAGTATTATGTATGTTTAAGTTAGTTATAAGAAGATTTTATTCTTACACCATTAGTACACAACTTTGATGTTTTCTGGATCTAATGCAGTGAAGTTGGTTGGTTAGGAAAGATTTAGGATATGATGATTAGGTTTCTCCCTAATCATATACCTAAATGTAGCTGATGACAAAAACCTTCCTCACTAAACCAAATGCATTGAAGACTCTCATGTCCATCTTGTTTACAATGTCATGAAAATTTTTAATCTATAGACCTTTGTGGGTAAATCTGCTAGCGGATTTGTTGTCTGGACCAAGAATTGAGGTGCCAAGCCATACTAATTGGCATTGTCACAATTTATTATTTTATTTGCTGACCAATGTCAAACACTACGATAATATGCCATTGGAGCAACAATTCGCAGTGGAAAGAGAGAGGGAGTGAGAGGGAGAGATAAAGGACTGAGGGGTAGAAGAATCCTTAACGGTCTGTTTGGGAGGAGGTGAGGGAAGGGGAAGGAAGGGGAAATAAGGGGAAAGGAAACTTTGAACCTTGTTTGGGAAGAAGTGAGGGAAGGGAAGGAAAGGTAAGGAAGGGTAAGCTTTAACCTTCATTACCCATGGAGAGAGAGATTTTCTTACACCTCGAATTGGGGTGTAAGGAAGGGGAAGGGAAAATAAAGATTTTTATTCCAATTTTATCCCTGTTCTTAATAGTTTAATAAATTTTCCAATTTCTAGTTTTGCTATGTCGCCAGAGTCCAATTTCCTCGCCTTCTTCACAGCTCGTTTGCCGCCAAATCATCAGAGGAGGGGATCCGACACGTCTTCTAACTAAATTTAAGGGAGAAACTATTTTTGTCATCAAAATTTAAGAGGATATCTACTATTTTTTAATTTTGCCATCAAAATTTAATAAGTTTTTAAAGAATAGGAATTCTCGTTATCAGCGTTATCTTTCAAATTTTTTTATTTAAGTTTTTAAAATCATTATTTTCATTATTTCTCATTTAATTATTTGATTATCGGTAATTCATTGTTTTGTTATGAATAGTATAAAAAGATTAATTTTTTATTAAAAAATAACTAATTTAAATGATAATATAAAAAATTAATTTTATCATTAAAAATATCTAATTTATATTTATAAAATAAATATTAATATTATGAAAAATGTCTAATTTAAAAAGTAAGGATATTTTTGTAACTTTATCTATTTAACCATCATTCCCCTTCCTTTTCTCCCAAATAAAGTAACACATGTTATGTTAATGAACCTTCCCTCCCTCCCAAATAAAGAGAAGTTAAATACTTTACTTCGCTTCACTTCCCCTTCCTTCCCCTCCCTTCCTCTTCCGTTAATGAACCTTCCTCACTCCATCCAAACAGAGAGTAAGAGTGAGACGGGCGGTTGATGTAGAGTGCAATGACAGGTTGAGATGGAACTATTTAAGCTAATATAAAAATTCACATTTGGATGAATGAGAAATGTCCAAGTGACCCAACTTAGTACCATATAATGTCGACAATAAATGGTGTGTACTAGAGGTGGTCCGGTCCCTACATATTGTAATAAGAGAAAATGGAAAAATGCTGAATCAATCAGTGGGAAAGAACACAAGAAGTGTCAATGATTGAACAGACAGAGAAGAACAGGTTGTGACAATTTGAAATACTTCTCATTCTTGTAACTGGACTCCTGAACCAATCCCTTCCCTGAACCAATTCAGGTTTGTAGAACTAAGCCAACTACAAAACCTCATGGCCCAGTAATGGCCCCATCTTAGCTTTAACCTGAAAATACCAATTTCAGACAAAAAAAAATGTAATTATGCCCTAAATTAAAAATATAAATAATTAGATTATAACACCCTACCATAATGGGTACTCATTGGTGGAAGATTGGGCTAGCCCACTCCACTTGTTAACAAGATAATTCTCCCATTTATGAAAAGGGTATTGTTCTTGATTGATGATGCTAAGGAACATCATCTTGTTTACATTGGGTTTATGCCATTTTGTAAACTCAACATTGCTATACTACACACTACATTCTAGATTACCTTTAGAGATTTTCTAAATAAAATTCAGATTTTCTTTACTTGAAACTTTTATTGTTACTTTACCATATTTGAACCCTGTGTTTCCACTTCAATGGTGTACAGTTTGAGGGTGCTTTTGTTCAAGGTTTAGGTTGGATAGCACTTGAGGAGTTAAAATGGGGTAATTCAGATCACAAGTGGATTAGGCCAGGCCACTTGTACACTTCTGGACCTGGAACTTACAAAATTCCTACTGCAAATGATATTCCTCTAAAACTGAAGGTTTCGCTGTTGAAGGTACCCAAAAATATTATATGTTTTATCATCATATTATTCATTGGAATTCACTGCTTCTTAATGTATTACACACTTAGCTGCTTGTACTTTGAATACATTATCGTGCACCATTTGGGTTGACCTGCGAAGGTCTTCTGATTATTCAGACGCCTTACACTAAACAATTAGACAGTATTATTATAGATACAACAAAAACTTATTCATGTCCAGAAGTGAGTGGAGAACAGAAGCATATGAAAAGTCAGGTTCCTATATTTATGACAAGAAATTTGGTATTCTATGTATGACAAACTTTATTTTATAATAGATTTAAGTGCATTTACTTGTTTAGACTCTTATGCAAACTTAGTTTGAATTCAAAGATGGTACAAGGCAGAGAAGGGAAAATAATCCCTAACCATTTTCCCTTTGAATGTTTGATGGTACAAGGCTTGAGCCACCATGATATCCTACATCATTGTCATCCCAAGTCAGTAGATACCTCATATGACAAGACAAATGAAAGAATTGCAGCGAGAGGAAGCCTGTGATAATCAGCCGCTATATGTCCATTGCCAACATATATAAATAGGCATATATCTTACATTGGTACTTTTAGGTCTAGAATTTTATCATGCCCTATTTATATACTCATGAATAGGCATTATAGTGATGCAATAAAACATTTACTTTCTCCAAATTTAAGACATACAACATAAGAACTGATAATGATTTGAAGACACATTGGCATGTTGATTGATAAGGCAGAGACTAAAGATTTTGTAGATCGGGCATTACATCTAGTGCAGAAGCAATCAAAGATGTTTGAATAATTATGGGATGTTGATCATTTAAAATTCCACCTGAATTGGGATTATTTCCAGATGCTAGACAATTTGAAGATTACTGGTGTATGTGTCCGAGTCTAATCTAAGCCCTGAATGATTGGCGGATTATCAATTATGTAAGACGTGAAAAATAAATGATTCAATTATGCAATGTGTTATAAGACTTGCATCTGTCACTTATTTCCGTTTTTTAAGCATTATAACATTGTTTCCTAACACTGAAATGGTCAAAAGCAATATTTGCAAGTAAACAAAAATTACTAACAAATATTTGTTGGCTCAATTTGCATACTGGACTAAATCTTGTGTTGTTACAGTATGGTATGCTTTATTGATCTTTTAATGTGCCAAGATGGTGCTGGAACTGAGATTTTAGATGCTGTTACATGTTATCTGGAAATCATGAGCCTTGCCTATCTTACACTTCTGTTGAAGCATCCATTGTGTGTTGGGAAGGATAAGCATGTCATAGTATCAACAGGATAGACCCCAAAAATAACTGAATTATACTTCAATATCATTAATAGTTTAATGTGTGTAACAAATAGTTCACTTATTTCTCTCTCATGGGGGAAAGACACACAAGGGGAACCCTCAGCACTGGAGTTCATTTGAACATAATATACGATTGTGAAGGCGCTAGCAATTTTTCTTTTCAATATAGTTGCTCTTGTTATTTCCGTAAGGATCTGGAAGCTTTTATGGAAGTTAATTGGAAGTTTATCAAGACTTCTATGCACATGTAGGCTCTGTGATTCATTTTTGTGCCTACTGTTTGCAGGGCGTTCAGAATACCGAAGCAATTCACTCTTCAAAGGTTGTTGGGGAGCCACCACTTTTCCTTGCCTTTGCAGTGCGCTGTTTGCTATCAAAGATGCGATCATGGCTGTCTGAGCTGAAGAAGGCTATCACGAATGGTTTCCACTCGATGATCCAGCAACTCTAGTGAGGATCAGAATGGCTTGCATTGATAACTTCACTAAGCAATTCGCAGCTCCTGAATTCCATCCTAAGCTTAGTATTATAGTATATGATCCTTCTGGCGTGCAATGAGTTGCTGATTCTCATCCTAAGTTGAGTGAAATTCTTCTGGTGTGCTATGGTGACAGATTGTAGTATTAGCCATAAAATAAATCAATTTGGAAGAGCCAAATAAAAGTACATGGAAATGCACAGGCAATTTGTAACACAATCTTCAATCCTTTTCAGCCGGTTTAAGATCGGTATTGATACTTTGTACTAATATAAACACGCATTATAAATTTTGTCTTCTCATATGTTGAAGCAGGAAGATTCGTTAATTTTTTTTAATTATTTTTATTAAATTATTATTTTTTATATTTTTTGAGTTTTTTTTTTTATATTTAAGATATTTTTGATAATTTTTATTTTTGTAGTTTTGAATTTTAAATCCAGGATTTTAGAATTGTGAGTTTTTTTCTTATTTATTAGGTTTTTTTTTCATTACCAGTTAAGAATTGTGATATGTATGTTAGTATTTTTTTTTTTCTTTGTGCTTTAGGGTTTGTAATTTATATAACTATGTGTTTAGTTGTTTGAGGAATTATATTTTATTATTAAATAATATATTTAAAAAAAAATAAATTAAGATTGCATTTGGTTGGGGGCTATCCTTATAATTTTGGTTATCCATTCAAGGTATCAACAAAAATTCTATTTGATTTAGGTAATCGATGATTTTCAAGTAATGTTCTATGTCTGACACGTCAGTAAAAGAGACATGTAATTTGAAATTAGAAAATCTCAGAAAATTAAGATTTTTCTATATTTCATGTTAACAAATTTTTTATCAAAAATATCATTTGATAAGAGAAAAATATGAAAAAAAGAAAAACAAACATTAAAAATAGGAAACAAATAATAAAAACATAAAAATAATAAAAAAGACAAAAAAACAAAAAACAAAAAAGACAAAAAAAGGACAAAAAGAAACATAAAAAATAAAAAAAACGTAAAAAATAAAAACAATTAAAAACAACATAAAAAATAAAAAAAATTAAAATGTAAAAAAATAAAAATAACATATAAAAAATAAAGAACAACGTAAAAAAATAAAAAAATCATAAAAAACGTAGAATTCAATAATAATAATAATAATAATAATATTATTATTATTATTATTATTATTATGTATAGTTGATTTTTGTAACTGAGGGTAATATAATAAAATATTAAACTAGGTTATTTATTAAAACCTTCAAACAAATAAGTTTTTGTTGTATTACTTATATTGAACCAAACAATATTTGATTATGTTTTATTTCCCATAACTTTAGTTATGCAATTACCAGATAATCACATAACCAATGTTATACATGATAACTTGAACCAAACACAACTTAAGAATCGTGATTTCATTTCTTACTTTCTTCTCGAGAAGAAGGGATTATTCCTTTTCTCATTAGCCAGTAAAATAATCATTATCCTATCCGATATTAATTGGTATCAGAGTTGATAGATTTTGATTGAGAAAGTTGAGCGTCAGATTCAATAGGAGGTTGCCATGATTGTGGTTGTGCTAGGTAGGTTCCGGCCGAGAAAGTTTCGTGTTGTGGTTGTAGCAACCAAGATGAGATTGAAGATTTATAGAGACAAATCATAAATTTAACTAGGAGTGCAACAGCGATGATGTGAAATTTGGAAGATCGCAAGATCTCATATTGTGACTCAAAGTCTATATTCAAGAACTCGTATCATCATCATGCTACATATTAGGAATATCATGGTCGGGAGGAGCCTTATGAGATGAGACATTGGTTTTCGGATTGATCTGCTCGAATTTTGTAGTACGTTACAAGCAGAGGACTTTATTGATTAGATTAATAAAGTGGAACGGATCTTCGACTATAAGTAAGTTTCAGATCGAATGAAGATAAAATTAATTACCATCAGAATCAAAGGTTGAGCATCGCCGCGGTGGAAACACTTAAAGTGCTCACGAGACAAATAATACAAGACCAAGATCAAGGATTGTCTAGCTCAGCCTGGTCTCTTTCTAAGCTATAAACATTGACGTCTCTCACAACAATCTCACCGGGTACTCTCATACATTATATAACTGTTGTGAATTCAATTGTCAGTGGCATGCTCTTTGATCTGTCCAACAATCTTTACTATGGTCGCATCTCTTCTAGCTTTGTGAGTATTTTTAACCAATTTCGAATTAGGGATGTATCGGTAAATTTTATAGAAGGTGCCTTGCCATTTGAAGACTTGCGCAACATTATCTCATTTGGATTGAATTGCTTTCAAAATGCAACAAATCAAAGGAGTGCAGAGGTGTGTATGCAGTTATATTCAGAGAGAGGGTTATTTTACGGTGGGGGTGCGCCCCAAGCCTTGCACCTTCAGATACTTGCAAGAGAAGGAATCGAAATTTGATATATATACTCATTGGGGTAATAGATGGAACAACTGAAATTCTTTTCCATTTCCATCATTTTGGTTTTTTATGGAATTGTTAAAGGACTCACATAACTACAACAGTTAGTTATTAGTAGATTTGACTGATTTGATGTCAGTAATATTTTTTTTTAGATTATCATTTGATATTATTCTAAATTTGAGATGAGTTTTTTTCAACCCGAGATGACGGATATAGAAAGATTTGTTGATTTATTTTTATTAATTTTTAGTAAATTATTATTTTTTATTTTTATATTTTGTATTTATAAATTTTAAGTTTATTTAGAAATTTTATAATTATGATTTTTTTATTTATTAGAATTTATTTTTTTATAAATTAGGAATTAAAGCTTATATAAATATATATTTAATTATTGAAATAATTATTCTCTATTATTAAATAATATTTTTTTAAAAAAAAAAAACTCTGAGGATGATGATTATTTTTTTTTACATTCTCCTCCAGAGAAAACGATTATCCTCTTCTCGATAATTTACTGAATAATTATTATCCTATCCATTATATATACCACAAACAAGTTGATGATATTTTAATAGCCAAGGCCAGAAAGTCATGATGCTGACAGTGTGTAAAGAACGGAAGGATAAGATACCAATAGTACGTGTCACAATCCCATCTGTAGTAAGTTATTATCAAAAGGTTATCTTAAAATTAGAGACACCTAAAACATGTGGCTGCTATTGATTTCCATGCCAAGTTCAGTATCTAATCCGTCGGATGTTATGCAGTCACAATTTTAACTTTAGTACTAAAAAGAAGAGAAAGATGGATCTCTTATCTTTTTGTTTCATTTAAATAAGTAATATTTATATATACATATCTCCTTCCCTCTATCTCTTTCTTCTCTGTAGGAGGAAGTCCATGTCACGAGGAACTGTCAGATACGAATTTCATCTTTACCGAATTTCTTTTCTACTTAGATTTTTATGGTCGTAATAAAAAAAAATACGAAACTTCTAGATTAATTATTGTATGTATTTTTTAATTTATTTTGATGATTAATAATTTTTTTTTTATAAGATCATATCAGTCGTTTTAGAAATAATCAATAAAATAAATTAGTATTATTATTTTCTATTTAGATTCTTACATTGACCTTTTAAGAGATGCACTTAAAATTTTTTAAAAGACGTATTGTACTTTTATATTCTAAAAGATGTATTATACTTTAATCTTAAAAATATCATTCCTAAATTAAAATAAAAAATTAGTTTTTTTATTTTAAATCGAACCAATGGATCAATCTGAACTGAATCAAATCAAGAAGCTCTTACACAAGTCATTAATGACCCTAAAATACTCATTTTTTAAAAAAAATAACATATAAAACTCATAATGATCTCCTAAATTTATCCATTTTTTAAATTTTAATAAAAAATATAAAAAATTAAAATAAAAAAAATAAAATTAAAGGAATGTTAATAAAAATTATTATTTCTCTTATATTTATCTTTTTGATAGCTAATTAAAAGAGAAAATAAAATAGAAATTAAATAATTAAAAATAAAAATTAGTTTGGTGCTTTTTTGCTTAAAAAATCACCATCTTAGTATTGATTTCATTAAAATATCACTATATTTATGTTGATTTCATTAAAACATCATCACTTTAGTGTTAATTTCGTCATAACATAGCCATCATAGTGTTGATTTCTTAAAAGCACCATCATCTTTGTGCTGATTTTTTTAAAACATCACCACCTTGATGATGCTTTATCAAAGCATCACCACCTATATGAATTTTTCAAAACAGTAACTGTGCAATGTTAGGAAGACCTTGAATCTAAAATTTTAGGGTATGATGGGATTGAGAAGCTCTATAGAAACTTACATAATTTGGATTGGGTCCTATTAGAGCTAAGACCATCAATGGATTTTAGATGAAACTCATTGATGGATCTAGAAGATTTGAAATTCTGAAACCTAGACATGAAGTGAAAGAGAAGAGTGTATAAAGTATAGATATGGAGTGCAAACCTAGTTTTGAGTCTCCTTCATAAAGTTATGAGTCCGTGTCAATTGACATGCCGATTGAATTTTTGAAAACAAATTGTGCATGGCTAAGAAGGCCTTGAATATGAGATTTTCGAATGTGGTGAGACTAAGGAGCATCACAAAGTCTTACCGGACTTGGATTGAGTTCCATCATAGTTGGTTAATACCATCAATGGAATTTATTTGAAACTTATTAATAGACCTAAAAGATTTGAAATTCTAGAACCTAGACATGGAGTAGAAGAGGAGAGTATATAGAAGATAGATATGGTGTACAACTTTGATTTTGAGTTTTCTACATGAAGTTATGAGTGTTGGTTTCAAATGATTGAGACTATAGTGATGTTGTTTTTATAAAAAATCAACACCATTGTATTAGAGAAATCACAATACTTCAAAGGATTAGGATTATTGTGGTACTATTTTATAAAGATCATCATCACTGTGTTAGAAAAATTACAACAAAGTAGTGTTGGTTTAGAAGAATCAGGATCATTGTGGTGCTACTTTTAGATATCAACACTACTGTGTTAGAGAAATCATAACATAATGGTGCTAGTTTCGAAGGATCAAGATCATTATGGTAATGGTTTTCAAAAACCAACATTGTTGTGTTATAATTTCTCCCACATTGTTGTGTTGATATTTATAAAACAACATCACAATGGTCCTGATCCTTAGAAATCAATACCACTGTATTGTGATTTCTGTTGGTACACTAAGGTAGTTTTGATGTGATTAAATAAGTTAAGTTAGGTCATCTTGTGTTTAACCCTGTGTCTAAGTGTACAGAAACTTAGAAGCACAGGGTGTCAAGCAAAAGACGCAGCTAGCGAGAAGGACGACATAGGAGAAAGCCGACGGGTTCAGTGCGTCTAAGAGATAAGGTGCTGCGGAAGAGTATGCGGGCGAACGAGAAGGAGGCGCACGGCGTTTCTGAGGGATGAGAAGTCGAAGCGGAAGCTTGCTCGAGAAGGTCGGAAATTGGATTCAGGTGAGCCCTATTCCGGATGGCCGAAATCACTCAAACGAGCGGAGCCAGAGCGGAAGACCCGAACTGAAGTAAACGAAGCCGAAGCTGGAGGCCCGGAGTGAAAGTCAACAAAATGTTGACTTTCACCCTTTGGGGCGCCCGAACCAGTTTGGAGTGCCCGAACCTGGTCGGGGCGCTCGGACCAGTTCGGAGTGCCCGAACTTGGTCGGGGTGCCCGGAACCCAAGTTTTATCAAGATTGACGTGGCCTTTGATCGGCGCATCGGGGATAAGGTTTTATCCCCCTCTAGGTGCCCTGAGCAGGGTTATATAAGCAGCCATGCACTCAGAAGCTAAGAACAACCAGAAATATCCAAACAACACTTGTGCGCTTTTCCTTTTCTATTTTAGCTTCGTCTTGTTGTGTGTTCATTGTTGTAAAGAGGCTTCTTTGCCTAAAGGAGATTTTTTTAGTGCGCTTTAATTTCCTTGGATTAACAACCTCCTCGGTTATAACCAAGTAATTTCTCGGTGTTTCTTTCCTTTTAATTTATTTATTATTCTTTTATGCAAGTATTATATTAAGTTATAAGTTCGAAGAAGGTATTTTTTTTGTTTTTGTGCAGTGGCCATTCACTCCCCCCCCCCCTTCTAGCCGACCGCTAATGGTCCTAACAAGTGGTATCAGAGTAAGGATACTTCAGGAGGACTAACCGCCGAACGAAACACATGAGATGATCGGACTAAGCATCTGCCGACCAAAGTTCGAGGGGGAGTTCACAAGTTGGAAAAAGAAAATGGTGATATTATTTAAAACTGACTTTGAATTACTTTTAATAATGAAGTTCAGTTTTGTAGCACCCGAAGGTAAGGAAGAATATCAGTGGACAAAGAAGGAGCAGGTTGACTTCGTGGCAAACGGTAAAGCAGAGTTTCATCTGCTAAGCGTCCTACCACCACAAGAAGTCAACCGGATCGGCATCTATGACTCAGCAAAGGAGCTTTGGGAGAAGTTCTTTGAGATACACGAAAGGATGTTCAAAGCCAAGCTCGCGAGACGGGATCTGCTAAGGAATCAGTTAAGCCACATAAAACTAGAAGCAGAAGAAACCGTTGCACATCTTCACTCGAGAATGAAGGAACTAATCACTAGACTCATGAATCTCGGAGAAAAGGTAAGCAACCGAGATTCGCTAAGGTACACACTTAATGTATTTCCTAGATCTACTGAGTGAGCATCATTAGTGTTTGTGCAGTTAGCATTAACGGTCTAACTCAGGTTTTGATGAATGACAAAGTAAGTTAAGTTAGTTTCGTTGTGATCTAATACTTTGATTGAGTGTGCAGGAGAAGTCCAGCTAGGTCGGCGGGCTGACCGGATAGCTAGCACGAAGCTCAGCTAGGTCAACGGGCCGACCGGATAGCTGGCACGAAGCCCAGCTAGGTCAACGGATAGACCAGATAGTTGGCACAAAGTCCAGACAGGTCGAGGGACTGACCAGATGTCTGACACGAATTCAGCTAGGTCGACGAGCTGACCTGATAATTGGCACGAAGTCCAGACAGGTCGACGGACTGACCGGATGTCTGGCGAGTAAGTTAAGGTAAGTCGCTGGAGGGGAGTGACTTGGTAAGGACGCGTTCCCCATTCGAGGGAATAGTAGGCGTCAATCCAACTTAGAACCATTTTGGGAATCTAAGTTGAGATCATGACTAGATTCCGGTCTCGGTGAGACGAAATCTAATTACTATTATTATTATTGCACAAAGACTTTGTTTTGTAGGGTAGTATAAATTATATTTTACCTCGAACTAACATTTTCTTGCAGGAAAAAGGAGTGCTAGAAAATGATGGTTCGGGCGCTCGGAAGGGATCCGGGAGCCCGGAATGCAAATTCTATCCCGACGTAATATGGAGCGCGTTGATTGGCTGGGCCGACATCACGCTTCAGGTGCTTGGAAGGGATTTGGGCACCCAGAGCTTCCTATATAAGGAGGCCACCACCTGGAGCAAAACATAACAACTTCTGCTACGATTGTTCTACTGTGCACTACTCCTGCGATGCTACAAAGCTCTTCCGGCAACCTGCGGCTCAAGTTCTTATTGTTGTTGTCAGTATTTCTTTTTATATATAATTCTTATACTCAATTTTGTAAACATCTTTTCGAATTATTAGTGATTACCCAACGAAAGCACTTAACGAGTGCGAGCCTTGGAGTAGGAGTTGACGAAGGCTCCGAATCAAGTAAAATTGGTTTGTGTTAGCATTGTGACTTTCGTATTTTCGTGTACCCGACTCGATTTAATAACGATTTTTTTACGAACGCTATTCACCCCCCTCTAGCGTTTCCACCATCCAACAAGTGGTATCAGAGCATGTACCACTCTAATTTGGTGCAAACATCAATCAAACAGAAGGGGTGAAATTCTTTTTTCATTTGTTTTTTAGCTTTAAGTTTTTCGATACAATCCAAACTAGTATCGTTACCTTTTTAGATTTTTTTCATAGTAAATTAAACTAAATTAGTTTTCATTTGTCTTAAATTTCTTTTTCTCCCACACTACTAATCCAAGACCAAGTCTTGGGATTTGATTTCTTATTTCCTTGTGTGCAAGATCAATGTCTCAAATCGAAGGTTTCAGCACAGTTCGTCCTCCTCTATTCAACGGTGATGACTTCCCCTACTGGAAGAAGCGAATAAAGGTCTATTTGAAGACTGACTTCGACCAGTGGTTTAGTGTCACAAGAGGCTACAAGGCATCTGTCGACAACTCCGGAAATCCATTGGACCCGAACAGTGGAATCCGGACATGAAGAAGAAAACCCAACTGGACTTCAAAGCCCTCAACACTTTGCAATGTGGGCTAATGAAGGAAGAGCTGAACCAAGTGGGCCCACACCAAAATGCAAAAGAACTTAAGGACAAGCTCATCGAACTGCACGAGGGAACGAGCATCGCTAAGGTAACCAAATGAGACCTTTTCTTGAATAAATTGTTTAATATTAAAATGTAGGAAGGAGAAACGTCAAGTCAACTCCACGCAAGAATAAAATATTTTCTCAATGGGCTCCACACTATTGGCCACCAAATGGAGAACCGCGACTTAATCAGGTATGCTCTAAACGCGTTTCCTCGAAATGCATAGTGGACATCCATCGTGGATGCCTATAGGATTTCGAAGAATCTTTCAAAGTTAAAGTTAGATGAGCTGTTTTGTGAACTTGAGTTACACGACCAAACTAACGCCATAACCAAGAAAGGTGTTGCTCTTTTTGCAGGTTCCTCCAAGGAAAAGACAAAGACCGAGCTTGAACCTGAAGATGAGTCTGACTAAGATTCAGAAGACGAAGAGTACCTGGTGAACTTGGTAAGAAAGATGTTCACCATGAGAAAGAATTTCAGCAGAAAAGGCCTGTAGAAGATTAACTCCACCAACGAACCAAGAAATGTGACCTGCTTCGGGTGCAACAAGAAGGGCCACTACAAGAATGAGTGCCCAAAACTGAAGAATGATAAGTCAAAGACAACCAAAAAGAAGGCACTCAAAGCAACGTGGGGCGAATCATCTTCAGAGGAATCGGAAGTTGAAGAGCAAAAGAACCGAAGCTACCTCTCGTTGATGGCACACGAGTCAGAATCGAAGGACGAAATGGAAGACGAGTCCGAACCCGAATCGAGCCATGAGTCTGTACTCATTTCCGAAGGTTTCAATGAGGTAAATTTTGATTTAAGAAGAAAGTTTTTTAAAGTTATTTCTTGTCTAAATAGAAAATTAACCGAACAAGAAAATCAAAATAAATTGCTCCTTGAGGAAAACCAACAACTCAAGGAACAAATTACAAATTCTAATCCAAATCAAGTTTTAACACTTAAAGAGGAAAATTCAACACTAAAAGATGAAATTAACAAACTAAAAGGGCTATTAGAAAATTTTATAACTAGATCTAAAAATTTAGATCTTATCTTAAATAATCAAAATGCTATATACAATAAATCTGGACTTGGATACAAGTCAAACTCAAATAAATCATTTATATCACTAATAACGCAAAATAAAAACCAAACCAAAGTTTGGGTTCCGAAAGAGTGTTTAACCACGCAAGTATGAATTAATCAATATTATATACCTAAAAATAAAATATATTACGTAAAATCCAAAAATCCAATTCAGAATTCTAATTACTATAAAATTAAATCAATTAAACCAAAATCAAATAATAGAAATAACTATAGAACCAAAATAAAACCAAACTATCATCAAGTTGATTATAATTATAAAAGTAATCGACATAAATCCAAAACTAAAATTTAACCCAAATCAATAATTCAGGGGAAGGCTCCAAACTAGTTGACACCTCCAAAACTAACCTACCCGGTAGGGTAATTAAGATTAGCTTAAAAAGGGACTAAGTTTAACTTGACCTACGGTACTTGTGAAGTTTTGGATGATAGTAGGTTAGGGAAGCTCAGTCTATGCATGTCTAGGAAGATATGGCTTCGACTTGGTGTATTTGGCTGAGTGGAACTAACTGAAGCTATCCCTTACGGATCCTAACCAGTTAGACAAAGGTTTTGTATTAAGTTCAGTGGATAGGAAGGACTATTTGGAAAATCTTGAAGGTATGGTTACTCTAATAAAGTCCAGGTGACTCGCCATAACCTAAAAGTTTATCTAAAAAATGTCTGTTTGTTGAGCCCAAAGTTAAACCTGAATCTAATACAAAGTTAAACCAAACCTTAAAAATTGAACTTAACTTCATCTCACAAAAATTATAAGTTTCCTTGATTGAAAGCATAAATCGGGTGAAATCACTAAGGGCTTTAAATTTAATAAATTAAATTAAATTAAAAATAAATTAAATTAAATAAAAATTAAAATTAAAAATAAAATTAAAATTAAAATTAAATTAAAAATAAAATAAAATTAAAAATAAAAATAAATTTAAATTTAAATTTAAATTAAAAATAAAATTAAAATTAAAATGAATTAAATTAAAATTAATTTAAATTAAAATTAGATTAAATTAAATTAAAAAGTTTAATTTTAAAATTATTTAAAAAATATTTTAACTTAAAATTTTCTTAAAAATTAATTTAACTTTAACTCAAAAAAATTATTTTTTTTTAACTTAGAAAAATTATTTTAAAATTTATTTTAACTTAAAAGATTATTTAAAATTTATTTTAACTTTAGAATTATTTTAACTTAAAAACTAGTTTAAATTAAAAAAATATTTTAAAATTTAACTTAAAAATTATTTTAAAAATTAATTTAACTTAAAATTTATTTAACTTAAAAATTATTTTAAAAAATAATTAACTTAAAAATTAACTTTATAAATAATCAAATTAAGAAGTTAATTTAGAAGTTAAATTTAAATCAACTTAAATTAAAATTAATATTAAAAAAAGTCAGAAACCAGGGGTGAATGCCCGCGGTATTCAACCTCGGGCGCCCGGAGTTTGCTCCGGGCGCCCCGCCTCGCTCTGCTCCAGGCGCCCGGACCCATTCCTGGCGCCCGGATCACCCTATATTTGGGGTTGCATGGGCACCCCCAATTCCTTGCACCTCTCCTATCCACTCTTGCAAAGGCTCTCACCGGACTTTAATGCTAGAGGGATCAAATTTAAAATTTTACCTTCTCTTTCGGTTATTATGTGACTGCGAAATAACCGAAGTCGTCATTTCTATTATCTTCATTAACGATGCCTCGGTAAAATTCCTTCTTTTCCTAAGTTTTTAAATTGCCTTATTTTAATATTTCGTGCTTAGTTTAGTTTTTCTTTGATAAATTAGGAAACGTTCTAGATTTGATGTTGGACCCTCTACTGTTAGTACAGACCTTAGGTTTCCGACTAAGGAACTTAGGATTAACTTTGCTAGTACCATATACATGCCTATCTGGACTAGGTGTTTAGATAAACAGTTTTTTATACGTTCATGCATTCCTGCTGTAGAGGTCATTGACTATTATAGATTGCATCGTCTGGTCTATTATACCAGTTTAGTCAGCATAGGTTTATGTGCTGAACTGTACAATAACCTAGTTAGAGTAGATGACCTTATATACACCACTAGGGTAGCTGGTATTGATATCACGCTATCCCCCGTTGTCATTCATACCTTTCTGGATCTATGTCCTTCTGCATGGACTTTTCAGTGTTATCCCCCCAGGGATCCACTATTTGGTGATCCATACTCACACATTACACTTGATACGATTTACTCATTTTTTTTTTTTGGGAAGAGCGAATACTCATAGTTATCCTATTTAGGTCAGTCTCCCTTAGAGTTCAAGACTATGCTCTTTATAGGGTATTGGTCTCCTACATTTTGTCACTGACCACTCGCGACGTCGCAATGATGCGTCCTTTTCACTCATTCTTACTTTATGCCCTATGCTATAAACTGGATATAGACATTAGTCTACATATTTTTCATGCATTATTTACTCAGCCGGACTCATCACGAGCAGATGGGTTCATATGCCCTACTGCCACATCTTGACCACATTCCTTGCATCCTTAGATATTAATGTCACTAGAGGTGATGTCAGAGCCTTGACTGAGTTTGACATGATAGGGTCTAGGAATTTTTCTTTAGGAGGCATTCATATAGATGATGAGGGTATTTTTGTCCTGGCGGAGGGGGGCCTAACCCCAGCCTGACTTGGACGACGAGCTAGATGTTGAGGGGGAGGAGGTAGAGGTAGATGAGTTCATGGATGCACTTTTCGGCGATCATCCTGTTCCAGCACCGCTTCCAGCTCGAGCACCACATCTTGCCCCTCGCACCCTAGTCGATTGAGTTATTAGCCTTGAGATAGCTATGACTGGTCTCTAAGAAAAGGTCTCTATTTTTCGGTGCGACATGAGGCTGGAGATTTCTGAGCTTAGACGAGATATACGGCAGGATGTCTTCGATCTTTGATGGGACATATCCAGCTCTTGAGAGGATGACCGGACTCGTCACGCTGAGTTGATAGAGATGTTACGATCTTTGGGTTCCGGACCACCCTCCTCATCATCTTGATAGATTAGATTGCCACTATCTACGTGTATTTTACCTCGACTTATATATTGACTTCTTTATATTTCATATCAGACATTGACTTGCCATCTTATGATTAATAGACTAGGATTCTTAGATTGCAAAATTGTTTTCAAAAATGCTTTTCTTAAATTCTAGGGTAAAACTTTTTATATTTTTCAAAACTTTCCTATTTCTAGATTTTTAAATTAATTTTAGCCTTAGTCTAGGTTAAACCCTTAGAAAGCATGCTCCTATAGGTCTAGAACTTGAGCATCTCACTAACACATTAGGACTACCTTGTTTGTGAATTGCTGAACTTAGAAAGGGGTGAGATGTATACGCAGATTGCCTGGACTTAAAGATGCTTATATCAGTGCATTAACATAAGTCTGGACGTTAAATACTAAACTAATATTAATCAGGTTAAGTTATTCAGCTTAGTTAAACACTAACTGAATATATTAATTTAACCTGACTAATCAAGTGAAAGCTGCTATCTTTTGGTAGTTAGTAAGTAACTAATGGTTAGACAGCTGTGTTATTTTAAAAAAATGTCAGGTTCAGAGAGAGATTTATTATTGAAAATATTTTACAAAATTTTATTTCAAAAATTATTAAAATGATAAAGACAGCTTTAAAAATTATTAAAAACTTTAAGATTTCAAAATCTTAAAGTTTTACCATTCGATTTTTTAAAACCTCTCTTATATCTTTTCAAAAAATTCATTTTATCCCTTGTTTTCAAAATATTATTTTCAAAATCCACCCTTATCACCTTATTTTTGAAAGTCTTATATTTTTTAACAAGATATTTTCGAAATTATCCCTTTTTCAAAATTTAAAGTGTTTTTCAAATGGTTTGAAAAGTATTTTAAAGGTTTACAAAATCCACCTTCAATTTTTTTTATACCTTTCATTGTCTAACTCTTTCTAGCATTTTCAAATTTTATATTCTTTGAAAATATAGTACATTTTGAAAACTTTTTTTTACAAAAACTTTATTTGAATTCTTGAAAGTTAAACTTCCCTGGTAATTCTGACAAATTTTCTATTAAATTTTTTTTTGTCTTTCCTTTACTTAGCCATTTTTCTTAAACCTATTTATGCTTGTTTTTTTTTTTGATGAATGTCAAAGGGGAATGGTTAGGTGGATTAAGTTAGGCGAAACTTCAAACATCAAAATAACACTAACTTAAACCATATCTTATTTTTTTTCCATATTTTAACTAACTTAACCCAGGTTATCATTGTATCAAAAAGGGGAAGATTGTTGGTGCAGTTAACATTAACGGTCTAACTCAGGTTTTAATGAATGACAAAATAGGTTAAGTTAGTTTCATTGTGATCTAACACTTTGAGTGATTGTGTAGGAGAAGTCCAGCTAGGTCAACGGGCCAACCGGATAGTTGGCACGAAGCCCAGCTAGGTCGACGGGCCGATCGGATAGCTGGCATGAAGCCCAGCTAGGTTGACGGACGACCGGATAGCTAGCACGAAGTCCAGATAGGTCGACGGGCTGACCGGATATCTGGCACGAAGTCTAGCTAGGTCGACGGGCTAACCTCATAGCTGGCACGAAGTCCAGACAGGTTGATGAGCTAACTGGATGTCTGGCAGGTAAGTTAAGTCACTAGAGGGGAGTGACTTGGTGAGGACGCGTTCCCCGTTCGAGGGAACAGTAGGCGTCGATCCAACTTAGAACTATTTTGGGAATCTAAGTTGAGATCGTGACTAGATTCCGGTCTCAGTGAGACAGAATCTAATTACTATTATTATTATTGCACTAACACTTTATTTTACAGGGTAGTATAAATTATATTTTACCTCAGACTAACATTTTCTTACAGGAAAAAGGATTGCTAGAAAATGATGGTCCGGGCACCCGGAATGCAAATTCTATCTCGACGTAATGTAGAGCGCGCTCATTAGCTGGGCCGACGTCACGCTCTAGGCGCCCGGAGCTCCTATATAAGGAGGCCACCACCTGTAACAAAACAACTTAAGCTACGATTGCTTTACTGTGCACTACTCTTGCGACGCTACGAAGCTCTTCCGGCAACCTGTGGCTCAAGTTCTTATTGTTGTTGTCGGTATTTCTTTTTATATATAATTCTTGTACTCAATTTTGTAAACATCTTTTCAAATTGTTAGTGATTATCTAATGAAAGCACTCAATGAGTGCGATCCTTGGAGTATGAGTCGATGAAGGCTCTGAACCAAGTAAAATTGGTCTGTGTTAGCATTGTGACTTTCGTATTTCCGCTGCGTACTCGACTCGATTTAATAATGATTTTTTTTATGAACGCTATTCACCGTACATTTTGTAAATTTTGAAATCTATTTTTTACAAAAACTTTATTTGAATTCTTGAAAGTTAAACTTCCCTAGTAATTCTGACAAATTTTCTATTAAATTTTTTTTGTCTTTCCTTTACTTAGCCATTTTTCTTAAACTTGTTTATGCTTGTTTTTTTTTTGATGAATGTCAAAGGGGGATGGTTAGGTGGATTAAATTAGGCAAAACTTTAAACATCAAAATAGCACTAACTTAAACCATATCCTTTTTTTTTTTTCATATTTTAACTAACTTAACCCAGGTTGTCATTGTATCAAAAAGGGGAAGACTGTTGGTACAGTTAGCATTAACGGTCTAACTCAGGTTTTGATGAATGACAAAATAGGTTAAGTTAGTTTTATTGTGATCTAACACTTTGATTGATTGTGCAGGAGAAGTCCTACTAGGTTGACGGGCCAACCGGATAGTTGGCACGAAGCCCAGCTAGGTCGACGGGCCGATCAAATAGCTAGCACGAAGCCCAACTAGGTCGACGGACCGACCGGATAGCTAACACGAAGTCCAGACAGGTCGACGGGCTGACCGAATATCTGGCACGAAGTCTAGCTAGGCCGACGGGCTGAGCTCATAGCTGTCACGAAGTCCAGACAGGTTGACGGGCTAACCGAATGTCTGACAGGTAAGTTAAGGTAAGTCACTGGAGGGGAGTGACTTGGTGAGGACGCGTTCCCCGTTAGAGGGAATAGTAGGCGTTGATCCAACTTAGAACCATTTTGAGAATCTAAGTTGAGATCGTGACTAGATTCCGGTCTCAGTGAGACAGAATCTAATTACTATTATTATTATTGCACTAACACTTTATTTTACAGGGTAGTATAAATTATATTTTACCTCGGACTAACATTTTCTTACAGGAAAAAGGAGTGCTAGAAAATGATGGTCCGGGCACCCAGAATGCAAATTCTATCCCGGCGTAATGTGGAGCGCACTGATTGGCTGGGTCGACGTTACGCTCCAGGCGCTCGGAGCTCCTATATAAGGAGGCCACCACCTGTAACAAAACAACTTATGCTACGATTGCTCTACTGTGCACTACTCTTGCGACGCTACGAAGCTCTTCCGGCAACCTGTGGCTCAAGTTCTTATTGTTGTTGTCGGTATTTCTTTTTATATATAATTCTCGTACTCAATTTTGTAAATATCTTTTCGAATTGTTAGTGATTGTCCAATGAAAGCACTCAACGAGTGCGTGCCTTGGAGTATGAGTCGATGAAGGCTCCGAACCAAGTAAAATTGGTCTGTGTTAGCATTGTGACTTTCGTATTTCTGCTGCGTACTCGACTCGATTTAATAATGATTTTTTTTATGAATGCTATTCACCCCCCTCCAGCGTTTTCACTATCCAACAATTTGTAGATGCTTACTATATTTCTAAAGATTTAGAAGCTATCACCTTAGAAGAAATATTTTTAACATTTGAAGTCCATGAAACGAAATGTGCAAATTCGAAGAAGGAGCTGAAGCATAATATTACCCTTAAGACAAAGATGGACGAATAGGATTCAGAATCCTCTCTCTCGACTACGAAACAATAATGATGGTAAGATAATTTAAAAAATTATTTAAATCTAGAAAAGCAAACTATCTGCAAGGTAGAAAGAAAAGAATAATCAAATGCTACTACTGCAATGAAGAAGGACACGTTAAAGACAACTGTCCTAAGTTAAAGATCAAGAACAAGGACAAAGGAAAGAACAAGAAGCCCGTTCAAAAGGACAAGTACAAGACTCTAAAGGTGGCGTGGGACGAAACATCGTTTGAAACGGAAATTGAAGTCATCGCTGGACTTGCGTTAGTGGCAAGTCATCAAGAAGACAAAAACAAAGCAAGCTCGTCCGAAATGAGCATCGAGAGCATCGATAAAGGGGGAGCGACATCGAAAGAAAACAGCAGTTCAGGGGGAGCTACGGATAACGAGATCGACAAGGTAAGTCAGGTACAATCTCTTCCTCCCGATAAGTTATTTAAATTTGTTAAATTATTATCTAAAGATTATTGCAAACTAGAAAAAGTAAATAAAGAATTAAAATTAATTCTAGCCAAATCTTGTCTATTAGAAGATTTTGAGAAATTAAAATTAGAAAATAATAAATTGAAGACACAAGTAGAAAACTTGAAGAACCATACATGTTTAACTGTTCAAACTCAAAATTTTAAAAGACTAAGGTGGTATCTTAGATTTCATAGGGATCAAATTAGAAAAATTTCCAAAAGTTATGTGCCCCCAAAATTTTTGATTAATCCTATAGGAAGGAACCTATATTGGGTTCCAAAAACTTGTATAAATTAAAGTTTAATTGGACTTAGAGCTTTCAGAGAGTAGATTAAATATTTGATTTCCTTAAGAGGCTTTGTCTAGAAAGTGGTTGTTGCTTCAATAATCAAGAAGACCTAGTACCTCACCACAGCCTGGAAGTCAATTGATGAAATAAAATATTTAATTGACTAACTGACAAAAGTATTTAAATGTAATAAAATAATGTTTTAAATAGTTACTCAAACATTTTGCAGTGTTTTTAACTTAGAATTTTTTTTTAAAAAAAATTACTTAGAATTTTTTTTTTACAAAACTTAAAGTTTCTAAAATTATTGCACTTTTTTTTAAGTGCTATCAAAATTACTTTCAAAGTTTTCAAAAAACTTGATAAGTTTTTTTTTAAAAAAAAATTGTTGGAAAATTAAAGTTTTTTAAAAAACCCTTATATTTTTTTTTTGTGCCCCATTTTTTATGTGATCAAAGGGGGAGAAGGGGAAGAAGATTAGTTCTAGGGGGAGGTACTTATTTTTTACTTTTTGCACTTTACTGTAAAATTTATTTCCTTTACTTTTATGTTGGTTTACTCTAACTTAACCTAGGTTGCTCGCATCAAAAAGGAAGAAATTGTTGGTACCCCAAGGTAGTTTTGATGTGATCAAACAAGTTAAGTTAGGTTCTGTTGTGTTTAACCTTGTGTCTAAGTGTACAAGAACTTAGGAACACAGGCGTCGAGCAAAAGACGCAGCTAGCGAGAAGGACGACACAGAAGAGAGCCGACAGGATTGGTGCGTCTAAGGGACGAGGTGCTACGGAAGAGTACGCGGGCGGATGAGAAGGAGGCGTGCAATATTTCCGAGGGATGAGAAGCCGGAGCGGAAGCTTGCTCGAGAAGGCCGGAAGTTGGGTTCGGGTGAGCCCTATTCCGGATGGCTGAAATCGCCCAAGCGAGAGGAGTCGGAGCGGAAGACTCGGACCGAAGCAAATGAAGCCTAAGCTGGAGACCCGGAGTGAAAGCCAACAAAATATTGACTTTCACCTTTGGGATGCCTGTACCAGTCCGAGGCACCCGGACCTTGTCGAGGTGCCCGGACCAGTCCGGGGCGCCCGTACTCCGGGCGCCCGGAACGTAGGCTTTATCAAGATCGATGCAGCCTTTGACTAGCACGTCGGGGATAAGATTTTATCCCCCTCCAGGTGCCTGGAACCCTTCCAGGCACCACAAGTAAGGCTATATAAGCAGTCCTGCTCCCAGAAGCTAAGAACAACCAGAAATATCCAAACAACACTTGTGTGCTTTTCCTTTTCTATTTTAGCTTCATCTTGTTGTGTGTTCTGTTAGAGTGTATACTAAAAGTCTAGCTTTTTGTATAAACATATAAGAATCACATTGGTCAAATACCTACATTTATGCTAAGTGTAGTTGTCCATTTAATTTATATTGTAGATAACATGGTGTGAGGAGACACACAGAAGATCATGTTATCAGATCCTTATAAATTATAAACAGTTGCTCACAACCAAGATGGAATAAGACAAACCATTGGAGTGGTTGTAGTGTAATTAGGTATTAGTTTATCTTGACTAATAAAATATACTAGTACACTATGAGTGTATTGAGCAGGACCAATTGAGGTAGTATCTTTTTATACTGACTATATAAAAGAACAATATCTCTGTTATTATGGAAGTGTATACTCTTAATCATGATATAATAACAAGCACATATACTTAGTATTTATTTCTTTGATTTATCAAAGGGTGTGATTTAGCTCGTTAAATCAATAGGCCCGATAAGTTGGGAAATGATATTATTTATATGGTGTGTTGTTGATAATAGAATAAAACTGTGTCCTAGTAATCTAGGTTGATGATGTCCCCTTGAGTTGCTCATAAGGATTGTCATGTAAACCATATAGGTGGACTTAGTCCGACATGACGATAAGGTTGAGTGGTACTACTCTTGGAGCTAGATATTAATTAAGTGAGTTGTCAGTAACTCATTTAATTAGTAGACATTTAATATCTTAAACACATGGAGACTAACACACTCATGATAAGAAGGAGCCCATATAGTAATATGAGATTGGTGCGGTAGTGCAATAATAACTCTTTAGTGGAATGAGATATTATTGATGAACTTGAGGTGGGTGTTCGGGGCGAACATGAGAAGCTCAAGCTCATTGGGAAACCAAAACCAATTCCTCCTCTCGGTCTCTATTGTAGCCTCTTATTTATAAAGTATTATATCCACCCAAACTCAACTTCTTACCCACCTTAAGGTGGCCGACCAAACCAAGGTTAGATGGGTTCAAGTTGTGTCTGACCCTAGCTTGGAGCCTAAGCAAGGGTGGCCGACCACGTTGAATTCAAAAGGAAGTTTTATTTTGTAAAATCTTTCCTTTTATAGAGATCCATTAAAATGATGATTTTAATATAAAACTTTCCCTTTTTAGATCGGTCATAAAAGGAAATAAAAGGAAGTTTTTATTTTATTGAAAACTTTCCTTTTATGTTGGTTTTAAAAGAGAGTTTTAAATTTTAAAATCTTTCCTTTTATAGCTTTCTACAAAAGAATAAAAGAGAGATTTGAAATCTTTCCTTATTTGTAGTTATCTATAATGTGAAAGAAAGATTTTAATTTTTATGATAAAACTTTCCTTTCTTGAAACCATGTTTTATTTTAAATCTTATCTTTTATAGATATCCATAAAAGGATTTAAAAGAGAGAGATTTTAATTTATAAAATATTCATTTTAGAACTATCCACAAAAGGGATTTTTAAAAGAGAGATTTTAATTTTTGTTTAAAATATTTCCTTGCTTGGAGAACAAGCATGTGGCCGGCCATGACAAGAAGAAAAAGAAGTTTTAATTTTTTGTTTTAAAACTTTCCTTTTTAGTCATTGGCAATGAATATAAGGAAGTTTTAATTATGTTTAAAACTTTCCTTATTTGCAATACCAAGAAATATAAAAGAGAGGGTAGAGGTGTCTCACCTCACAACAATACATCTTTTAATCCTCTCCTCTCTTCCTTGGTGGTGGTCGGCCCTTACTCTTTCTCTCTTCTCCTTTGTTTTCCCTCTTGGTGGCCGGCGGCATATTGGTGTGGAGATCCATTGATGGTCGGTTGCTTGAAGGAGAAGAAGAAGAGAAGGAGGTTCTCTTGTCTAGCATCCCTTGGAGGAAAGTTGGTGGCCGAACTTCAACATCTCTTGGAGAAAGTTGGTGGCCGAAACTTGAAAGGAAGAAGAAGGCTTGGATGGATTCTCGTCTTGGTAGATCGCCGCTCACACGACATTCGAGATTAGAAGAGGAATACAATAGAAGATCAAGAGGTCTATAAGTTACAAGAGGTATAACTAGTTATTAGTTTTCGCATCATAACTAGTTCATCTTTTGTATAGATCTTGAAAAACCAAACACAAGAGGTTATCGATTTTAATTATCATTTTTGTTATCGATTTTCGTTTCGATTTCATGTTTCGATAATGTGTTTCTATTGAGGTCTCTATTGTTAAACCTTGTTTACTGTGAGAAGTTTAAATATCTGATTTCTTTGAAAGGCTTTGTCTAGGCAGTGGTGGATGATCTCATACCCAAGAAGGCCTAGTACCTTGCCACGTTTGACCTGAAAGCCGATCTTTGAAATAGATATTTGATCAACTTCTGTAATATGGTTTAACTTAGGAAGATCACATCGGTTGAACTTGAAGTAAGAATGTTAAGTTTCGTTTCCAATTCAAGTTTAACTTCTAAAGGGAAAATTTGAATTAATAATGTTAAGCATCGTTTGCAATCCAAATTTAACTTTAGTAGAACACATGAGTAGTTATGATAGTTCTATGCTTGTACAAATTTTTGTATAGGAGAACTAGGACGGTATTCCGAGTAGCAACCAACATGTTCATTGTTGCAAAGAGGCTTCTCTGCTTGAAAGAGATTTTTTTAGTGCATTTTAACTTTCTTGGATTAACAACCACTCCGGTTGTAACCAAGTAACTTCTTGGTGCCTCTTTCTTTTTAATTTCTTTATTATTCTTTTATGCAAGTGTTATATTAAGTTATAAGTTCGAGGAAGATATTTTTTTTTATTTTTGTGTAGGGGCTATTCACCCCCCTCTAGCCAGCTGCCAAGGGTCCTAACAATTTTTCCAACATATTGGTTATGATATTTAAATAACAACATCACATAGGTTTTGATATTTCAAAATCAACATCATTGTGTTGTGATTTCTCTAATATAGTGGTGTTGATCTTTATAAAATAATACCACATTGATGTTGATCCTTCAAAATTAGTACTACTATGTTGTGATGTTTCCAACATATTGGTTACGATCTCTATAAAACACCACCATAATGGTCTTGATCCTTCGAAATCAACACAATTGTGTTGTGATTTATCTAATACAATAGTGTTGATCTTTATAAAACACATCACTATAGTCTTTATCTTTCGAAATCAACACTCATAACTTCTTGTAGAGGCTCAAAATTAGGATTGTATATCATATCGACCTTCTCTACACTTTTCTCTTTCACTCTATGTCTAGTTTTTATAATTTTAAATCTTTTAGGTTCATCAATGAGTTTCAAATAAAATACATTGATGGCCTTAACCAACTATAATGGGCTCCAATCCAAGTCATGTAGTTTCTACCGTGCTCCTTAGTCTCACCGTGCTTTAAAGTCTCAAATTTAAGGTCTTCTTAGTCGTTCACAATCTATTTTTAAAAATTCAACTAACATGTCAATTGTCACGATCTATAACTTCATGTAAGAGGCTCAAAACTAGGGTTATATACCATGTCTATCTCCTTTTCACTCCATGTCCAAGTTTTAAAATTTCAAATCCTTTAGGTACATTAATGAGTTTCGGACAAAATCCATTAATGACCTTAGACAGCTCTGATGAGACCAAATCCAAGTCCTATAAGCTTCTACAGTACCCCTTGGTCTCACTGTGCTTTAAACTCTCATATTCAAGGTCTTCTTAGCCGTGCTTTAAAAAAATTTCAAACGACGTGTTAATTGACATAGACCCGTAACATCATATAGGAGTCTTAGAATTAGGGTTGCACACCACATATACTTTATTTATATTCTCCTCTTCTACTCCATGTCCAAATTTCAGAATTTTAAATTCTCTAGGTCCATCAATAAATTTTGGGTAGCCTTCATTAATGGCCTTAGATAGTTTTGATGGAACCAAATTCAAATTCGTAAGATTCTCCAGAGCTCATCAGTCTCATCGTGCCATAAAGTCTCAAATTCAAGAACTTCCTAGTAGTGCATAGTCTGTTTTTAAAGATTTACGTAGATGGTGATATTTTAAGAAATCAATACAAATATGGTGATACTTTTAAGAAATCAATAGTACCAAAGTGATGATGTTGTGATGAAATTAACACCAATACAGTGATGTTTTAATAAAAACAACACTAAAGAGATGATGCTTTAACCAAAACAGCATTAAAGAAATTTTTATTTTTTATTATTTTATTTTAATTAATTTATTTTTTCACTTCTAATTAGCTATCTAAAAGATAAAAAAATCTTTTATTTTTATTTTATTTTATTAATCTCCTTTTATATTTTAATTTTTTTTTATTAAAATCTATTTTTTAAAAAAATAAGAATAAATTTAGAATATCATTATGAGTTTAATAATGTTTTTTTTAAAAAAAAATTGAGTTTTTTAGGGGTAGGAATCCTCTGGTCTAGGATCACTGGACCACCCTTGGTCCCCTGTTCATTCATTGGTTGGATGAACTAGATCCCACCTGTTTAATAGGTGAGGTCCAGTTCATCCAACTAATGAATGAACATGACCTCTTCTGGTCTAAAATTTTTTGGACAAGAGGATCTGATCTCTTTTTAGGATGACTTGTATGAAATTTTTTAATTTAGTTTGGTTCAGATTAGTTATGTTTAAAATAAAATTTTAATTTTTTACTTAAATTTAGGATTGAAAGATGGGAAAAATATTTGTAGAATTAAATATGTCCTATGAAAGTTCAAGAATTTCAAGACTTAAAAGCGTGTTTATTGTCCTAAACTTTCTGCATAATTCAATTTCCTCATCAATCTCTGCATCATAAAAAAATTTATTTTCATTCTTTACATACAAACTTTCTTTTGTTTTAACTTCCTAATGCACGCCTACTTACCTAATTATCCTTATTTTTTTTAAATATAAAAAATTTAAAATAAAATATAATTCCTCCTAAATTTAGCACATGTAAACTAGAATTTAATATATTTTCTATCAAATTAAGCACAACTATTTTTCAGTATAATCAATCAGTTGATATACTAGATTCTAGTTAAATCGTGTTAAATTTATGAGGTATTATACTATTATTTTTATAAACAAAATCTTTTATTATTTTTTATAGGTAAAAAAGTCCAAAATGAAATATAATTACTCCTGAATTCAATATAGTTTTACTAAAATCCGATTGATTAAGTGAAAAAAGAGTCATTTTCAATTTAAGAAAATATATATTAAATTATAATTTAAATGTGTTACATTTAGGAAGAATTATACTTTATTTTAAACTTTTGTATCTAAAAAAATAAAAATAATTAGGTAAATCTATATACAGTAAAGAGTTAAGAGCATTCATATTAGTTATCCTCTATAAAAATTTTATATTAAATTTTAGATATGGTAACTAAAAAAATTTTATATCAGTTATCCTATCAATTCTTTAAATTTTGCATTTATGAATAATACTTCTCTAAATTTAAGAAATAGATTTCATTCCTATAATTATAGAGGAGAGAGAATAAATAAGAAATTTAATATATGGTGTAGTTAAAAATGATTATCTAAATTTAATAAAATAATTTTTTTTTTCTAAATTAAGTATTTTGAATAGAAAAATTGATGTGAATACTCTAAAAGAGAGTTAAATAAAAAAAAGTTTATATACAGGGTAAAAATAAGTTTTTTCTAATATACAACTGCTATAAGGTCCGAGGAAGAAATTAACGGCAATTTACCAAAAGACGCACTTGAAAATCTGAATTTACCAAAAGGCGTACACTACTTTGATATTTACCAAATAGCGCACTTTTTTAAAAGCATTTCCTATTTTACCCTCCTGATAATTTGACTTTTTCTATTGTTTTTCTTTTCTTCATTATATTTCTCTCACTTCTCTCTCTCCTCTGTCGGCAGAATATAGGAATAACATTAGTCAATCTTTAATCACATTTTAATACATTTGAAGAAGCCAAAATAAATAATGGACACCATATTTGGACTCCTTACAATTTTAGAAATCCACAGGAACTGAAATGGTTGCAATCGGAGCTTTCTAGGTCGATCAGTGGGTTTCGGTCAAAACTCACTGATGGACCTAGAGAGCTCCGATTGCACTCATTTCAGTTTCTATAGATTTCTAAAATTACAAGGAGTTCAAATATGGTGTACATTATTTATTTTGGCTTTTTATAGATGTTAACAAGCAAAATCAAAGAATCGGCATAAAAGCCCACGTTGGGCCTGATTTGAGTCCATATCAGGCCCAATGTGGGCTTTTTTGCCGATTCTTTGCTTTTGCTTGTTAACATCTATAAAAAGTCAAAATAAATAATGGATATCATATTTGAACTTCTTGCAATTTTAGAAATCCATAGAAACTGAAATGGGTGCAATCGGAGCTCTCTAGGTCCATCAGTGGGTTTTGACCGAAACCCACTAATCGATTTAGAAAGCTCTGATTGTCCCCATTTCAGTTTCTATGAATTTCTAAAATTACAAGGAGTGAAAATATAGTGTCCATTATTATTTTTGGCACTCCTAGTGGTGGACCAGAGGTTTTGAAAAACCCTAAATCTCTCTTTCTTTTTTTTTGGTTAGGCCTGATATGAAGAGATATCATGCCCACGTTGGGCCTGATATCTCTTCATATCAGGCCCAATGTGGGCCTGATATCTCCCCATATCAGGCCCAATGTGGGCCTGATATGGGAGATATCAGGCCTAGTAACAACAACAAAAAATAGAAAAAATAAAAAAAATAAAGAGAGATTTAGGATTTTCAAAACCTCTGGTCCACCACTAGAGTGCCAAAAATAATAATGGACACCATATTTTCACTCCTTGTAATTTTAGAAATTCATAGAAATTGAAATGGGTACAATCGGAGCTTTCTAGGTCGATCAGTGGGTTTCGGTCAAAACCCACTGATGGACCTAGAGAGCTCCGATTGCACTCATTTCAGTTTTTATGGATTTCTAAAATTGCAAGGAGTTCAAATATGGTGTCCATTATTTATTTTGGATTTTTATATATGTTAACAAGCAAAATCAAAGAATCGACATAAAAGTCCACATTGGGCCTGATATGGAATCATATCAGGCCCACGTTGGGCCTGATTTGAGTCTATATCAGGTCCAATGTGGGCTTTTTTACCGATTCTTTGATTTTTGCTTTTTAACATATATAAAAAGCCAAAATAAATAATGGATACCATATTTGAACTCCTTGCAATTTTAGAAATCCATAGAAACTGAAATGGGTGCAATCGGAGCTCTCTAGGTCCATCAGTGAGTTTTGACTGAAACCCACTAATCGATCTAGAAAGCTCCGATTGCACCCATTTCAGTTTCTATGAATTTCTAAAATTACAAGGAGTGAATATATGATGTCTATTATTATTTTTGGCACTCCTAGTGGTGGACCAGAGGTTTTGAAAAACCCTAAATCTCTCCTTTTTTTCCTTTTTTTTGTTTAGGCCTGATATGAAGAGATATCATGCCACTTGGCCTCGAGATATCATGCCCACGTTTGGCCTGATATCTCCCCATATCAGGCCCAATGTGGGCTTGATATGGGATATGCCTAGTAATAACAAAAATAAAAAATAAAAAAATAAAGAGATTTAGGGTTTTCAAAACCTCTGATCCATCACTAGGAATGCCAAAAATAATTCACTCCTTGTAATTTTAGAAATTCATAGAAATTGAAATGGATGCAATCGTTTAGGTCGATAGTGGGTTTCGGTCAAACCCACTGATGGACCTAACTCATTTCAGTTTCTATGGATTTCTAAAATTGCAAGGAGTTCAAATATGATGTCCATTATTTATTTTGGCTTTTTATAGATGTTAACAAGTAAAATCAAAGAATCGACATAAAAGCCCACGTTGGGCCTTATATGGAATCATATCAGGCCCAACGTGGGCTTGATATCATTCCATATCAGACCCAACGTGGGCCTGATATCATTCCATATCAGGCCCACGTTGGGCCTGATTTGAGTCTATATCAGGCCCAATGTGGGTTTTTTTGCTGATTCTTTGATTTTTACTTTTTAACATATATTAAAAGCCAAAATAAATAATGGACACCATATTTGAACTCCTTGCAATTTTAGAAATCCATAGAAACTGAAATGGGTGCAATCGGAGCTCTCTAGGTCCATCAGTGGGTTTTGACCGAAACCCACTGATCGATCTAGAAAGCTCCGATTGCACCCATTTCAGTTTCTATGAATTTCTAAAATTACAAGGAGTGAAAATATGGTGTCCATTATTATTTTTGGCACTCCTAGTGGTAGACCAGAGGTTTTGAAAAACCCTAAATCTCTCTTTCTTTCTTTTTTTCCTTTTTTTTTTTGTTTAGGCTTGATATGAAGAGATATCATGCCCACGTTGGGCCTGATATCTCCCCATATCAAGCCCAATGTGGGCCTGATATGAGAGATATCAAGTCTAGTAACAACAAAAAATAAAAAAATAAAAAAATAAAAAGAAATAAAGAGAGATTTAGGGTTTTTCAAAACCTCTGGTCCACCACTAGGAGTGCCAAAAATAATAATGGACACCATATTTTCACTCCTTGTAATTTTAGAAATTCTTAGAAACTGAAATGGGGGCACTCAGAGCTTTCTAGATCGATCAGTGGGTTTCGGTCAAAACCCACTGATGGACCTAGAGAGCTCCGAAAATTACAAGGAGTTCAAATATGATGTCCATTATTTATTTTAACTTTTTATAGATATTAACAAGCAAAAATCAAAGAATCGGCAAAAAAAACCCACATTGGGCCTGATATAGACTCAAATTAGGCCCAACGTGAGCTTTTATGCCGATTATTTGATTTTGCTTGTTAACATCTATAAAAAGCCAAAATAAATAATGTACACCATATTTGAACTTCTTGTAATTTTAGAAATCCATAGAAATTGAAATGAGTGCAATCGGAGCTATCTAGGTCAATCAGTGAGTTTTGACTGAAATCCACTGATCGACCTAGAAAGCTCTGATTGCAACCATTTCAGTTCCTGTGGATTTCTAAAATTGCAAGGAGTCCAAATATGGTGTCCATTATTTATTTTGGCTTCTTCAAATGTATTAAAATGTGATTAAAGATTGACTAATGTTATTCCTATATTTTGCCGACAGAGGAGAGAGAAGTGAGAGAAATATAATGAAGAAAAGAAAAACAATAGAAAAAGTCAAATTATCATGAGGGTAAAATAGGAAATGCTTTTAAAAAAGTGCGCTCTTTGGTAAATACCAAAGTAGTGTACGCCTTTTGGTAAATTCAGATTTTCAAATGCGCCCTTTGGTAAATTGTCGAGAAATTAAATTTGTCTCCTCGGGGTGGTACGATGATTAAGATATGAGATATTATCATATGAGGTCTTGGGGTCAAACGATGTGACTGAGTATAATCTCCTCCATGTCTTAGTGAATCGAGAAATAAATTAAATTTAGTATTAGATATTTTAGGACCATTTACGGTTAAAAAACCGCACATTCAACGTCAAAAAAGTACCATTGACAAGAATTCTCGAACTCCACGGCAGTGAACAATCAGGCTCCCCTAGTGGTGGGACCTGAGAGTACTAGGAAGTGATCATTCTTTTATGTAAACGCAACCACCTGTGCCTTTTTATTGGAATACTCAAATGTGATTTTTTTATTAATTACCAAAATACTACCACGCGTCTCAATTTTTTACATCTTAATTATTTCTCTTTATCCTTCCAATTTACATATATATAAATTAAATTATAAAGTGTGATTTATGATTGCTATATATATATATATATATATATATATATATATATATATATATATATATATATATATATATATATTCAATTTAAATCAATATTAGTTAATAATATATTATTACAAATAGGAATTATTATAACTATTATTATATTTGGGACGTATTCACCTTAAATTTAAGAATTTTAAAATTAAATCAAATAGAGTTAGATAGAGTAGGAATGTGCCCTTAGAGGTTATTCGTGTTAGTACTTGATAAAAATATTATCATATAAAACTTAGGGTTAAATCCCGACATTATCATATTAAACTTAGGGTTAAATCCCGATGAGCACATGCTCCTAAGGTGAAGTGCCATCTCTATCATGTGGCTATCCGATACTAGATTTATCATCCTATCACAATATGAGGACAGTGTGACAGATATTAGGTGAGCGTTATCAACTTTTAGCATATAGATAGAGTATGAATGCTATTTATTAATAATATTTTTTTTTTACGATTTCAATAAAATACTTAGACTTTTGGTTTGATTAATCCGGGAGGTACTTTCCTCGTGGTTCACTCATGGAATAAATTCGAAAGCACAATCAACTCCTAACAAGCAGCTTAACTATCCTAGTAGTTTGAGCAGTACGAACATAAATCGTCTTGTATTAAAATTATAAACATTCTTGTATTAACTATCCTAGTAGTTTGAGTACATGAGACCTTTTACTGTTACATTAAACATTCTTACGGTCAAAATTTTAAATGAATTTATTTCACGATTCCAATATGCCACACATTCTAATGTCAAAAATATAAAAAAATTATTACTTTCTCCACTATAATAAAATCTCTCTATAATTTTTTTTGGATTTTATATTATCAAATCATAAATCTTTAGTTAAAATGATCTTACTTACATTACTAATTTTGATAAATAAATAGATTTAAAATTTCTCTATTATTTTTAAATTAAAAATATCAAACCTAATCTCTACATACATTTGTGACGAACCTCCTTCATTTATTTATTATAAGATAGATAATTGATCACATTGCGTAGGAATTATTGGTAGAAGTAGGAAGTGGTCAACAACAAAACCCTTTTTCTATCCACGCGTCCGATTTCAAACTTCTCTTCCATAATTCCATTCTGTGATGTCGCCATGCATTTAATGCCGCGTCATGTTCGCATTAAGAAAAAGATTTTCTCCTTCTGTTCCGTAGTATCTAAAGCTGTCCTTATTTTTTTTCTAAATAAAACATCATTCCTGCAAGAACAATTTAATTAAAAATAAATAGCCATTTAATTTAATAGGCAAAAGTTTAATCTAGTGTACGTTTATTTTCCGTGCCGGCGATAACAAGGGCTCGGTTTGTATATATCCCAATATGAATGGCTGATTCGAAAAAATTGCCAAGGCAAAAGATCTTTTGACAAGCTGAGTCAAACTAAATCTGGAAAAAAAAAACAGATTTAGTGATCTTGGGGCCAGCACAGCATATTACCTTGGGTCAGGCTGGCCCACAAACCTATCGTCGTAACCTGATGGAATCTTGTAGAAGATTCCCAAAATAACAGTTTATGCTATCTCATGCAGCCCTTTCCAGTTGCCACACTGATTCAGCATCCAAAAATAAAACTAGGGCACGTTAAAATGTAAAGCCATTGTTAAGACATAAGAATTTCTTATTCAAAAATTTTACAGTAAATTTTATTCCATTCTTTAAATTATATATTATGAATAATATTTTTCTAAATTTAGAGAATAGATATATGGTCTATTAAAAAAATGAATATTTAAATTTAATTAAATAACTTTTTTTTATTTTAAATTATGTATTTTAGATAGTGAGATTGATATGGATGTTCTAAAGTTAGGGAAGAATTTATAAGACTCCTTAAAGTGTAAGAGTAAAATGGAATTAATCAATGGCACACTAATAATAATTATAAGGTGTGAGGATATGGGTATATAATAATTGAATTATTAGGATTAAATACATGAATTTAATATAACTATATGCTAATCTGCCGATCCTTGGTGCCTAAACTGGGCTAAAAAAAAAAAAATGGCATATTAGATTTGAAAAACATAATGTGCTCTATTTAACGGATTCGTCCCATTGACAGGCGTCGCAATTTTGTCCGCGCCTCCTCGTCTGAGATCCGCTCGATTCTGCTCCCAGAAGGGCGGTGGAACGCTGGGCTGAGGCGGTTCGCTCTCGCTTGGGGTTTCCTCGGATCTTGAAATAGTTTTAGTACGCGAAGGTTGGATCGAGAGTCGAAAGATGGGCTCCCTAATCAAGGCAGAGGAGGTGATCGCTGAGGGAGAATGGTCAACGGAGGCTATCGTCTACGTCAACGGTGTCCGCAGGGTGTTGCCCGATGGGTTAGCGCACCTCACCCTTCTTCAGTACCTAAGAGGTCTGCAATTTCCCTCGTTTATTTGCGCAACGTTATCTTATGGAAAATTAATGTAAAGTTTGCTCTTTTGGGGACTCGCCATATTGATTTCTGCAGTATAGCTTTATTCTTCGTCGTCTCTTATAATGGTTTTTTTTGTGGTATAGACACTTTGACATCGCAAGCCCCTACTGGATTTTTTTTTTCTACGTAAAAGGGAAATAGAAGACCAAAAATAGGGGAAGAAGTTAGGCTTAGAAATGATCTACGAAGAAGGGATTAACTATAAGGGAAGATGGAAAGATGCGTATTTAATGGGCAAGGCCCTATAATTCTAAAGTTTTGAGTAAATAGAATAAGGCTTTGAACCAAATGAGGCAAAGTTATGTATAAACTTGAACGATAGGAAGGCTCTGAACCAAATGAGGTTTTTGAGAAAATTCAGCTAACCAAATGTAAACACAATGAAATCAAAGAGAGGTTAGAAGTCTGCACCTTGCAAGAATGACACGTGACTGGAGTCTACCTAAGAATATCCATATTATTTGTTGTTGTTGTTGTTTCTCTTGAACCCTTTTGATCAATGCCCTTTGGTCCTACTTGATAGTGCTAATTTCAGGTTTCAACATATTATGTCGTCTTCTTTTGTTTCTTCTCTTGTGAGGGAATGACGAGTTTCTAGGCTGAGAAGCATTTCCCAACCAAAGCATGACAAATAAAAACTTACAATGACACAGAAAAAAGCCAAGCCCTCTGCATCTCCAGCCATATCACTGCAGTTGAAGACATAATGTTCACTTGTATTTGGTGACTGAATATAATTGTATCTGCTCGATTCATTGTTGCAATGAGCAGGGACACTTAAGTCTTTTTCTTGGGAATAAATAACCAATACCTACTCAAACAGAAATAAAGAGTAACATGGAAACAAACAAATAAAAATTTATAATCAATTTAAGCAGCCTTAAAAGTTTAGCAAATATGAGATCTTTATGGAATCAACTAAAATTCATTTGCAACATGACAAAAAACGGAGGAAGAAATCTCTATACTTTGTTGTATTTCTAAAGTATTTTTATATTACTATAGATAGACTATTCTAGAATATAAGGCAAGGAAACTGTTACACAAAATACAGTTCAATACAGGCTGTATGGTACAGGTACAGGCAGCATAGCCTGTGATTGGCTTCCAAACTATTTTCTAACTAAATCATGTTCATGGAGTTATCTTTGTGATATAATTTCTATGTTTCAACCACCATCTTTTTGAATCTGTCTGTTTCTCTTGCTGAGAGTTTGATGTTGTTTGGTTGTTCTTCAATAGATCTTTATGACTGTAAACAACATGATAACTCCATTTTTTTTCCTGGATGTAGATATTGGTCTAACAGGAACGAAACTCGGCTGTGGTGAAGGTGGCTGTGGAGCTTGCACAGTAATGATTTCCTGTTTTGATGAACGGTCAAGGAAATCACAGTGAGTAAATTTTCTGATTAGCATAATTACTTTTATTGATAAATTTTTTGTTCGATATGGAATCTTGAATTTCACTAAACTCATGGTGCAAAATGCTTATGTGGCGTGAGATTGATTGCTTTTATTGTTGGCTACATTATGAATCGATTTATGAAGGGGTTTGGTATACTTTGTTGTTGATCCTGTCCGAAAGTCGATGAGCTGGAAAGCTGGGGATGTGGCACGCCTGCTGACCGCTTGTAGACTCCGCTCAAACCTATCAGTGCTGAGCCAGGGAAGGAGTTCCTGGCGTTGACCCTCTGACACTCAAGTCAGTCACCGACGATGAAGCAGAAAGCGGAGCAAAAATGAACAGTAGAGAGCACAGTGTCTCGCGTTTTGCGTACCTCCGCCGATGCTTGGACCTCCTTTTATATTCATGTAGCATGCGTGCACACTTCCCAAGACGAGCACGCTTCTCAAAGTTTTCCTTGAAAAGACTTGTAGTAGAGTGTCCCTACATAGTATCTTAACGGACCGAACATATCTCTGAAGTGAGAGTGGAAGCTTCCGTCGTAAGATCTTCTGGCTGTCCATGCCCGGTGTCGGCTGCATCAACTCCCAAAAGGATGTCGATGAATATCAGAGGGAGTGTACTGCTAGGCCAAGCGGGTTGGCCACTCGGTCGGAATTTCGTTGATCTGGTGTCCTGTTCGGTCGTTTAGAACCTCGCTACTCCTGTACGTGTGTCCGCTCGACTGAGGTTCCACTTTGCCACTTCTGAGACCTACTGCTAGGCCGAGCGGGGTAGCTGCTCGGTCGAAGTTGAACTTTGCCCATATCAAGCTCTGCTGCCTAGTCGAGCGGGGTAACCGCTCGTCCTGGCTTCTACACCTCGCCGTCTCCTCCGTTCGGCGTCCAATAATTCATTAAGCATCGGTCATTTGACACCTCCCCGTGTCGAACGCGGGATCGGACCGGAACCTTCTCCCCTGAGGCGGGGCATGGTCGCCTCCCGACCGATGATATCTGAGCGTTGATCGCCTTGACTTTGACCTCCACCGTGGCAGCTATCTTTCGCGGGGTGGGGCCCCTCATCATCACCGTATCACATGTCTCCCTCTCAAGTTTAGTCAAAGAAGGCTGCAAGTCCGACTGACTGGATAATTGTTTGTGAAGCGTGCCATCCGATCGACTTCGTCACTACTTGATTTCTGATCGGGCTAACGCGATACAACGGTCGGCTGTGTGACCGCTCTCTGTCGGTGGCTTGTTGAAGCTTGTCGTTCGGCCGTAGGTATGCTCCCTTAAGCCGATCGGAACAACGAGCATTCATACTTGGCAATCTCTTCTGGGGCTTCTTTGGATATCCGAGCTTACGTCACCCTGATTTCTAGGAAATCGTGCAAATCTCCACGCATTAAGGCTGAGTGCGCCCCCATGCCTTTTAATTGCCCTCATTAAATGTCGGCCCGTGGCGATGCGCCACGTGTCACGCCCGTTGCCGTCGTACGCCTGACGTGACAGGCGGATATCCGCTGGCGATGTGATGTTTGACGGTTCAAATTCAACGGCCCGATCTTTACCTGGGTTTTCGAGACCTAGATCGGACGGCTCCAGTCGGTCGACCCCAGAGTTTATAAACATCGCCCGCTTCATCTTCGTTACCCTGCGTCATCTTCGTTTACAAGCTTCTCGGTGGCACCGCGATCTACTCCATCACCCCCTTTCTCCGACAACCTTCTGCGATCTCTAGTAAGCTTCCTTCCAATCGCACCTTGCTTTCTTCCTCTATACTTCCCCGTCTTCGAGTTTTTCAGCGTCTCTTAGTGTTCCGGCGATAATTCTGCCAATAGGCTGTTGGTGCAGCGGAGACCGGCAAGAGGGGGGTGAATTGCTGAAAACAAAAACGAAAATACCCTCCTCGTACTTTCAACTCAGTTATTGCAATAGTTAACAAAATAATAAAACAGTAAAAGAAAGACACAGAAGAATTAACCTGGTTACAACCAAGGAGGTTGTTAATCCAGGGCAATAGAAGCGTACTAAAAGAAACTCTCCTTTGCTGAAGGCGGAGAAGCCTTTTACACTTTCAAAAGCTCAGAACTATTGCTAGGAAACACTACAGATTGATTGCTTGAGTTGTTCTCTCATTCCTAGCTCCAGGGGGCTTTATATAGCTCCTGGAAAGTCTATCCCGAGGGTCCAAGGCGCCTCCAACAAGGTTCAAGGCGCCTCCAGCTCGGTCAGCGGATAAAACTTTATCCACGCCTGTGATCAATCGACTGTTGAGGCGCCATCGTGAAGGCGCCCTTGAGGCGCCAGGTGGGCGCCTCAACAGGCGCCTCAGTGACTCAACATTCCAGTGTCTTTGCTCCACTTTGACTTCCGACGCTCCGATCTTTTGGGTGATTGCGGCCGACCAAGGCTCACCCGAACCCATTTCCGGCCTTCTCCTCGGCGACCTTCCGTCCGGCTTAACGTCCCTCGAGCATGCTCTTCACGCCGAGTACTCTTAGCGACTCTCGTCCTTGGACGCCCCGTCGGCTCCTTCCGTCTGATCCTTCTCGCATTTCGCTCGACTGTGCTCTAGCTCTACTCACTCGAGACACGGGGATCAAATAACGCAGACTAACAACTTGGTTGATCATCAAAACTACCATGGGTTACAATCTCCCTTTTTGATGTGTATCAACCCAAGTTCAAGTTAGGGTTAAAATAGACATAAAAAGTAATTTTAAAGAAAAATTACTAAACTAATAAGTTAAACATAATTTTTGCAATTAGTAAAATTGCAACACTTTTTATAAAAATAATAACAGAAATTTTAAATTTTTTCTAACTCCCCCTAAACTTGTACTTTTCTCTCCCCCTTTGATCACAGCAAAAATGGGGTTAAGAAAATCTGAAACAAATAACTTAAGTTAAGTGAAATGTATAGAATTAAAAAAAATTCTAAGTTAAAAATGAATTTTAAAAAAAATTTCTAAGTTATTCAAAAAAAATAATCTTCTAAGTCAAAATTAAGTCAAAACGAATTTTTCCATAAAAAATTTCTAAGTCAATATGAAAAAAAAATTCTAAGGAAAAATAAATTTTTCTAAAAAAATTTCTAAGTCAATATTTTTTTTTTATTTTTTTTATTTATTTTCACAATCTGACTTTTTAGAATTTAAAAAGATTTAAAAACTTTTAATCATTATTTGATTCTAGTTTAATGCTTTTTCAAAAAAAAGTTAATTAAACATTTTCTTCCAATATTTTAGCTTCCAGGTCGTGGCGAGGCACTAGGCCACTTCCTTAGACAAAGCTTCCATAAAGAATTTCAATGTTTAATTCTCTCACTTTAAGCTTTTAATTTTTGAAAAATTAATTAAGTACAGATTTTGGAACCCAATAGAGGTTTCTTCCTACAGGATTATTAAAAAATCTAGGGGGTACATAGTTTCTTGGTATTTTTCTAAGTTGACCTTGATGCTTCCTTATATACCAATTTAATTTACCATAAGTTCTAATTTTTGACTTTGGAAATTTCTTTAAGCATGCATCATTTTTCAATTTCTAATTTTAAATTTTCATTTTCTGATTTTAGATGATCATATATTTCTAACGGGCATGCTCTTGCTAAGTTCAACTTTAGTTCAGCATTCTCTTTTTCTAATTGATCTAACTCTTTAGAAAGAGACTTGATAAATTTGAAAGATTGAGTTGGGGTTAGATTGCGTACCTTACTTACAGTCCGGTGGCGCTCCCCTTTTCTTCCGGCGTCCCCTTCGCCGATGCTTCGTCACCGGTGGACGTTTCTTCTTCTTGATGGTTGGCCATCGCTAGTCCAATTCTTCGACTTCGATTCGGAGAATGACGAATCCGACCAAGTAGCCTTCGATTCTTGTGCTTGGAGGTTTCTGGTTTCTTTTTTTGCTTTGCCCTTTCTTTCTCCTTTCTCTTTAGTTTTGGGCAATCATCTTTGATGTGTCCCTCTTCGTTGCAGTTGAACCGTCCTCTTCTTTCGATGATGCCTCTGCGATTTAAATTTATTAGTACTAAAAACTTATTGAAGCGTCTTACCAGTAGTGCCGCTTCGGATTCGTCGACCGAGCTATTCATCTTTGCCTTTAAGGCAATGTTCGACTTGTCTTCTCTGCTCCGATGGGTTCTCAAACTCGAGATTCGTGAAGTTCAAAAGTGGAAAATAATTGTTCTAAAGTACTTACCTCGAGGTCCTTAGAGATGTGTCGCGTCTACTAAGGAAGCCCACTGGAGTTAGGGAAGGCGTTGGCGTCTGGGATAGAGTCCCGGTTGGTTACCTCTTCTCCAGGTTCGTTAGTTGCGTTATTAGCTCCTTGATTCTCGCTTGGAGTCGCTACCTTCTCGCCTTGGTTCATCCGGAGGTTCGTTAACTGGTTCAGGAGGATGTCGCGCTTCGCTTCGCTTGGAAGTACCTTCGTGTAGCTCCAGAATTTTCCCAGACCTGAGTCGTAGCTTCGATCCGATTTACTTCTTGCGGCGGCAGCAAACTCAGCTTTTTAGTTGGCGACGAAATCGGCTTCCTTCTTGCTCCATGTGTTTTCTTCTTTGTCTTTTTGCAAAACCATATTTCATTGTAATAAGAATATCAAAATCGGTTTAAAAATACCTCCATTTTTCGCTTCCATGTAGCGAAATCTCCGTCGAACTGGGATGGATGTTTGCTTCGGCCATCGTCTTGATCGTAGTGCTTGATTGGCGGTTAGTCCTTCCGAGGCGATCGGGCTTTGATACCACTTGTTGGTGCGGCGGAGACCGGCAAGAGGGGGGTCTGAAAACAAAAACGAAAATACCCTCCTCGTACTTTCACTAGTTAGTGCAATAGTTAATAAAATAATAAAACGAAGAAAGAAAGAATTAACTTGGTTATGACCAAGGAGGTTGTTAATCCAAGGTAGAAGCGTACTAAAAGAAACTCTCCTTTCTTGAAGGCGGAGAAGCCTTTAAAGCTCGGAACTATTGCTAGGAAACACTACAGATTGATTGCTTGAGTTGTTCTCTCATTCCTAGCTCGGGGGCTTTATAGCTCTGGAAAGTCTATCGAGGTCAGGCGCCTCAACAAGGTTGGCGCCTCCGGCTCGATCGTGGATAAAACTTTATCCGCGCACTGATCCGTCGGACCCGTTGGCGCCTTCATCAAGCCCGAGGCGCCAAAGGCGGGCGCCTCAACTGAGCGCCTCAGTGGGCGCCTCCAGCGATGGGCGCCCAGCTCAACATTCCAGCTTGTGTCTTTGCTCCACTTTGACTTCCGACGCTCTGATCTTTTGGGTGATTGCGGCCAACCGGAATAGGGCTCACCCGAACCCAATTTCCGGCCTTCTCCTCGAGCAGCCTTCCGTCCCGGCTTAACGTCCCTCGAACGCCGCGCATGCTCTTCACGCCCACCGGAGTACTCTTCCGCAGCTCTCTCGTCCTTCGGACGCACCGAGCCCGTCGGCTCCCTTCCCGTGCCGTCCTTCTCGCTAGCTGCGTCTTCCGCTCGACTTCCTGTGCTCCTAAGCTCCTGCTCACTCAGACACAGGGATCAAATGCAACGCAGGACCTAACTAACTTGGTTGATCACATCAAAACTACCATGGGGTTCAACATAGGCTTTCTTCCCTTCGCATCTCTTCACCGTCCCTTGTTTTTGTGATGGTGAGTTCCTCACAGTCTCCCGCTGGCATCCCTAGGCTCTGGTACACCTCTACTGAGTTCCGGTTTGACATCGGCGATGCTGAGAGTTTGACTGCCGCCTATGAATTTCCTGCTGATTATCAAGTCTTTCTTCTCTCTCCTTCCGATCAGCCAAATTCTCCACCGTCTGGTTGCATTTGTTTCTTTAGGGATCAGTTTACTGTCAGTCTGCGGTTTCCTATTCACCCCTTCTTCCCGCCATATGTAAGTACTTCCGTATCTTCATCAACTAGTGCTGAACTTCTTCCGGCTGCTGTACGAGGTAGTGATCTTGTTCCGCCTGCACGACATTCCTCTCACCCTGGATCTTCCACTATTTTTTATTATCTAAAATTGTCCGAGATGGGGACTTTTCTTTTCCAAGCCCGAGTGAGCTTAGTTTTCTTCGCCAAAATGTCGACCTCCAACAAGTATTGGAGGGAATATTTCTTTTTTGTACGCCTTCCCGAGCGGCCGGACTTCTCGACCCACTGGCAGCTCGATGTGGCGGCCCAACCTCCCTTGAAACAGTATAAAAGCCGATCGGAGTATCTCAACGCCGCTTCCATGCTGGCCGGTCAAAAGTATGACATCCATAAATTGCTGTTGGAGGGTGTCCTCTACATCTTCGGTCTGAGTCCGATCCGCACCCGGCTTCTGTCCAGCCTAGGTATGATATTTCTTCACTTATTCCTTTGATTCTAACTGATTTTTCTTCCTCTTTTGCAGCCGAAGTCATACTATGTGCACGTTTGGCCGATAAGGCGAAGCTTGCGGATGTCATGATCAATGCAGCTGCTGTGGAAGAATTGGAGAGCTGCGGCCTGTTGCCGGTCAGCTCACAAGAAGAGCCGCAAGATGAGAGCGAAGCAGCTCCCGTCTTGATAAGTGGTGGAGTGATTAGTGGCTCACAACCTCCTTCGGAACGGCTTCCGGTCGTTCAAGTTGAGGAGGCTTCGGGCTCAGCCGCCTTAGGCGAGCCATTGATCAGACGTAAGAGGCGCCGAACGGAGCCTTCATCACGCTCCGCATCTTCGGTGGTGCGGTTTGCCGAACAAGTTGAAATGTCGACCCCCACTCCAGTCCAAGAGACGGTGGCTAATACGTCGTTTGACCGGACTCCCTCCTTGTCCGGTCTGCCACAAGGAGCCGTCTACGCGCCGCCAGTGGCCTTCATGCCACCAAAATCGAAGGTCAAGAAGTCTGACATCCGTTCGGGGTCTTCGTCACGACCCTCCGAGCAAGCAACCTCTGCACAGTCAGCCCCGAGCGGCTAGCGCCATATAACGGCGGTATTGCATCTTCCGACCGAGGAGTGACGTGAATCTAGTGCTGAATCCTGAGCTCCCGAGCACCAAATAATCATCCAAGGGTCGCTCGCCCAAATATGGGCGGATGCCCGAGCCCGCGCAGCGATGATGCCTCCGGGAGCGCTCGCGGACAACCACACCCAGATGTCTACTGGGGTAAGTGTTGCATTTTCACAGTTTATTTTCGACCGGTGCTTATGTTCTCTTGCTTGCAGTATTGGGTGGAGACCTAACCATGTGCCAAAGGCTCGCATTTTTGGAGGAGGAAGTGAAGAAACTGAAAGCGTCGAGCGGCCAGTTATCCTCCTCTTAGCAGTAGACGAATGCTGCAGTGGCTAAGCTGAGGGCTGACCTGGAGAAGAGCAACCAGCTGCTACAAGCCGAGCAGGGAAAAAGCGCAGAGCAGACCACTCTACTGGCTTAGTTTAACAAGCAGGTAACACCTTTGACAACAAGATCGAGTCGGCCAATGCGAGGAAGCTTTGGGCCATCGAATACCTCGAACTGAAGAATAAGGAGGCCTGGGCTTTCGCCAAGAAACTCAAGGAAGCTGAGGATTTTCTGGTCACCAAGCGAAACAATCGGTCGGCCGAAGAAGCTGCCCTTTGCGGCCAACTCTCTACCAAAGATAATGCACTGGCCATCGCGAAGGAGAAGTTGGAGGCCTCCCGAACGACTTTGAAGACTTACCAAGATGCCGAGGCTGGCCGGTTCGACGATCGACCAGCTCAGAGAGGGAGGCTACCTGTCGGCAGCTCTGACCAGTAACATCATTAGCCAGACAAGCTTACCGCGTCGCTACCTGATGACACCCTGGATTACCTTGAGCGAGGTCGCGAGCTCCTGTAAAATTTTTGAAGTTTTAATGAATGATTATCTGTCCGGCCAAGTTTTATCTCCTTGTATTTGTCTTTTCAACTCATTTTTTGAGCATTGCAAGAACTCGTGGCCTCGTGACTCCTCCGATCGTCCACGATTAGTCTATCCAACTGATCGATCCTTTTTGTCTTCAGAGTTCCATTATGATTTTGTGACCTTCCGATTGGTTATTTTGAAGAATAGTCCCGAGCGGTCTATTTTGAAGACTTCGATCTTTTGAGTAGCCCGAGTTCACGGTCGGCTATTCATCGATGCATGCCCGCTCACTGAGCCAAGGGTTTAAGGTCGTCGCTCAATTGTTGAGGAAGATTAGGCGAACACTGGGGTTTAAGATCACCGTTCGACCGTTGATATGATCCCAGGTTTAAGGTCGCTGCTCGACTGTTGATGTAGACCCGGGTTTAAGGTCGCCGCTCGACCGTTAGGGAAGACGAGGGTTTAAGGTCATCGCTCGATCATTGACGTAGACCAGGGTTTAAGGTCATCGCTCGACCATTGACGTAGACCAGGGTTTAAGGTCGCTGCTCGACTGTTGAGGGAGACACATCTCAAGAGGCCTTCGCTTTTTATTCATATTTTACCCCGTGTTCGGGAAACATACAAAAATACATGTATTCACTCGCGCACCTCTTATTCGACCCTTAGGGTTGGAGATGATTTGCGCTCCATGGCCTCTCGAGCTGCCTTCCTTCTTCATCCTCCATGTAGTAGGCGCCCGAACGGAGCTTCTGCACGATCTTGAAAGGTCCCGCCCATGGGGCTTCGAGCTTGGTGACGTCACCGACCAACTTCACTTTCTTCCAGACGAGATCGCCGACCTGGAAGGACCTCGGGATCACCCTCCGGTTGTAGTTCTGTTTCATTCGTTGTCGATACGCTGTGAGCCGAATAGCTGCTTTCGCCCGCGTTTCGTCCACCAAGTTGAGCTCCATGAGCCTCCGTTCGACGTTTCCTTCATCGTAGTACTGCACTCGATCGGATTCTACTTCGATCTCCATGGGGACGACTGCTTCGCCGCCATATACCAAGTGAAAGGGGGTTACGCCGGTCGCCTCCTTCGGGGTCGTACGAAGGGCCCACAATACATTGGAGAACTCGTCGACCCAGCTGCCTCCGACGTGGTCGAGTTGAGCGCGTAGAACTTTGAGGATCTCTCGATTGGCGACTTCGGCTTGTCCGTTGCCTTGGGGATAGGCCACAGAGGTGAAGGTATGTTGGATGTCATAGTCCTCGCACTACTCTTTGAGTCCCTGACCGGCAAATTGCCTCCCATTGTCTGATACGAGTCGGCGTGGGATGCCGAACCGACATATGATGCTCTGCCAAACAAACTTAATGACCATCTGCTCGGTTATTCTTGCAAGCAGCTCGGCTTCCACCTACTTCGAGAAGTAGTCCACCACGACGAGCAAAAATTTTCATTGATTGGTTGCCATGGGGAATGGCCTAACGATATCCATGTCCCATTGGTCGAACGGGCAAGATACTGTGGACGCTTTCATTTCCTCGCTCGGTCGGTGCAGAAGGTTGTGATACTTCTGGCAAGACAAGCAGGTGGCCACCGTCCGAGCAGTATATTCTTAGAGGGTCAGTCAAAAATATCCGGTCAGGAGTATCTTTCGAGCTAACGCACGGCTGCTCGGGTGATCTCCGTAGGAACCTTGGTGCACCTCCCGTAGAATGTATTCAGCATCTTCCGATCCGACGCACTTGAGTAGGGCTTGGAGAAGACTCTCTTATAGAGCTTGTCCCCAATCAAGGTGAATTGTCCGACCCTCTTCTTCAGCAAGCGAGCTTCTTCCGGATCGGCAGGTGTGGCTCTCGACCGCAAGAACTCTAACAGGGCCGTTCTCTAGTCGTTGGGGAAGGTTATTCCTTCCATTCAGTCGATATGTGCCACGAGCGAGACCTGTTCAATCGGCTGCCCTATGACGATCGGCGTCAACGAGCTAGCCAATTTTACTAACTCATTTGCCGTCTAATTCTCCAATCGAGGGATTTTTTGTATAACGACCTCCTGAAAGTTGGCCTTCAGCTTCTCAAAGGCTTCCGCATAAAGCTTGAGTCGGACATTGCTTATCTCGAACGTCCCAGATAGCTGCTGAGCAGCCAACTGAGAATCCGAACAGATGAGGATTTTAACGGCTCCCACATGCCGGGCTGCCTATAAGCCGACTATTAATGCTTCATACTCAGCTTCATTATTGGTGGCGCGGTAGTCAAGCCGAATGGAAACCTGCATCCAGTCTTCTCGTGGTGAGATGAGCAATATGCCGATTCCGCTACCTTGCCGGGTGGACGTGCCGTTCACATATATCTTCCATGTTGCCTCCGGTTCGACATTCTGGACCTCTATGACGAAATCCACCAAGGCCCGAGCCTTGATTCCCGCTCGGTGTTGATATTGTATGTCGAATTCGCTTAGTTCGGTCGTCCATTTGATTAGCCTTCTTGATGCCTCGGGGTTGAGAAGGACTCGTCCCAAGGCACTGTTAGTTAGCACGATGATTGTGTGTACTAGGAAGTATGGATGAAGCCTCCGAGCGGCGAGAATCAAAGCATAAGTTAATTTTTCAAGACCGGTGTAGCGAGATTCTACATCCTTCAATATATGGCTCAAAAAGTATACAGGTTGCTGCTTTTGGCCGTTCTGCCTAACTAGAGCCGATCCAACGACATGTTTGTTGGATGATAGATAAATCTAAAGTGGCTCACCAACAACCGGCTTGGCCAGTATAGGGAAGAAGTTTAGATATTCCTTGAGCTCTTCCAATGCCCGATCACACTCGGCGTCCCATTGGAATTTGGTAGCTCGGCGAAGCACTTTGAAGAATGGTAGACTTTGGTCAGATGACTTGGATATGAATCTGGACAGCACCGTGATCCGACCGGTTAGCCATTGAGCTTCCTTCATGTTCCGAAGCGACGGCATGTCTTGCAACGCATTGACTTTGCTTGGATTGACTTCGATGCCTCTCTCGGTGACGATATAACCCACGAAGTGACCACTCTTCGCGCCGAACAGACACTTGCCAGGGTTTAACTTTATCTCATAAGCTCTCAGCGTTCGACAGGTCTCCTCGATATATGCGCACAGGTCAGCAGCTCGGAGGAATTTTATTAATATGTCGTCGACGTATACCTCCATATTACAATCGATCTGCCATCAGAACACCTTGTTCATCAGCCTCTGGTAAATGACTCCGACATTCTTGAGTTCGAACGATATGACGTTATAGCAGTACGTTCCGTCGGTCGTAATGAAGTTGACCTTCTCCTGGTCTTCTCGGGTGAGCGACACTTGGTGATACCCTTGGTATGTGTCGAGCATGCAGATCAGCTCGCAACACGTCGTTGAGTCCACCATCTGGTCTATCCTAGGTAACAGATAGAAGTCTTTTGGGCATGCCTTGTTTAAATCACGGAAGTCGATGTAGATCCGCCATTTATTGCCCGGCTTGGAGACTAATACGACATTGACTAGCCAACTCGGGAATTGAACTTCCCTAATATGGCTGGCCTCCAACAACTTCTCTATCTTCGTCCGGATGATCAAATTTTGCTCCACGCTGAAGTCCCTCTTCTTTGCTTCACTGGCCGAGCGTCCGGTCGGACGTGAAGCTCATACTGAGCCACGCTCGGGGAGATATCGGGAAGCTCGTGTGTCGACTAGACGAACACATCATAATTTTGTCTAAGGCAGGAGATCAACTCTGCCTTCTCTCCACCTCCAAGTCGGCGGCGATAAAAGTGGTTGCTTCCGATCGGCTGGGGTGGATTTGAACCTCCTCCTTTTCTTCGTACACCAATGTGGGAGGCTTTTCAGTGATTGCGTTTACCTCCAAGCGCGGATTCTTCCGAGCGCTTTCGCTTCGGTCTTAACCATCTCGACGTAGCATCACCGAGCGACCAACTGATCGCCTTTGACTTCGCCCACTCGGTCGTCCACCGGGAACTTGATTTTTTGACAGTAAGTAGACACCACTGCTCAGAACTCGTTGAGGGCCGATCGGCTCAGGATGACGTTGTAGGCCGACGGTGCGTCCATCACGATGAAGTTCGTGGTTCTGGTTCTCGTCACTGGTTTTCCCTGAGCGAGATGGCTAGTCGGGCCTGTCCGAGCGGTAGTATTTCGTTGCCCGTGAAACCGTAAAGAGGGGTCGTTATGGGCAGCAACTCATTCTGATCAATTTGTAATTGATCGAATACCTTCTTAAAGATGATGTTCACTGAATTCCCTGTATCAACAAAGGTTCGGTGAATAGTATAATTAGCGATTACCGCCCGGATGATCAGCGCGTCGACGTGAGGGATCTCCACTCCCTCCGAGTCGCTGGGGCTGAAGTTGATCTCAGGCCCTTCGACCTTCTCTCTGCTGCATCCCACCGCGTGGATCTCCAGCCGCTGAGTGTACGACTTCCTGGCTCTGTTGGAGTCACTGCCAGTCGGCCCTCCGGCGATTATGCCTATTTCTCCTCGGGATGCGTCGCTTCTGTTTTCTTCTTCTCGAGCGGTGAGTCTATTTCGCTCGGTCGGGACTCGAGAGGGATCAATCTCTTCCCTCCGCCGATGTTGATGGTGCCGCTCGGGCGCCTTTCTTTCGTCCTCTCGTCGCCTAGTAGATCGATATCTTTGTCGCTAATCGGGAGAAGGAGATCGGCGGCGGTATCCTTTCGGAGCCGGTTGGCTGACGATTGGTGTTAAACCGCGACAATGACGCATGTTGTGGAACATCGGCGTTCACATCTTGCCTTTTGCCGCCTTCAGCCGACCGGAAGCCATATGCTGCACGGCATGTGTCCTGGTCTCCTGGTGTGGCCATGCTCCTTCGACCCTTGGCCCTTTGGGCGGCTGATGGCTGCTTGATGGTCGGCGCCTCTTTTCTTCTGTCTGCTTGGGCTTCTTCCACATTTATATATTCGTTGGCCTTCTTGAGCATTTGGTCGAAGTCCCTGGGCGGCTTTCTGATGAGCGATTGGAAGAAATCTCCCTCGACGAGCCCTTGAGTGAAGACGTTCATCATTGTCTCGGATGAGAACGAGGGGATGTCCATGGCTACTTGATTGAAATGCTGTATGTAGGCCCGGAGCATTTCTTTTGATCCTTGCTTCAGGGAGAAGAGGCTGACGCTCGTCTTTTGATAGCGTCGACTGTTGGCGAAATGATGTAAGAATGCAGCTCAGAAGTCCTTGAAGCTGCATATGGATCCATCCGGTAATCTTCTGAACAAACGCTGCGCCGATCTGGAGAGGGTAGTAAGAAAGACTCGGCACTTTACCCCATCTGTATACTGGTGCAGCGTGACTTCATTATCGAACCTATCCAGATGATTATCTGGATCGGTTGATCCGTTGTATGTCCCGATCGCTAGCGGGGTATAGTGTCTGGGCAGAGGGCCTTGTAAGATCTCCTCGGAGAACTGCCGATTGATTCGTTCGGACGACGCGTTGCTTCGGGGCGCCTTGCCTTTTCGTGCATCTCGAACGGGAGCATCATCTGAAGACGATCCTCGTTCTTGATTTGGCTGGGCTATTTCTGAGGGGGTTTGGAACAAGGCGCGATGAAAGGGGATTGGCGCGGGCGGCGCTTCCTGTCGGCCTTCTATTCTGCCCTTATACGGAGACTTGCTCCGCTCGGTCTTCCTGTCCCGCTTGTCTCCTGGCCATCGATGTTGCAGGCTGCGACGCTTGTCGATCGACTAACGCTTGTTGCTGCTGCTGCTCGATCATCTTTGCCGCTTTAGCTTGAACGAGCATGTCGAGCTCTTCCTTGTGAGTGTCACGGTGGTGAGTCGTCCAGCGACCTCCATCTTCTCTGCTCGGATGCAGGTTAAGTTTCCACGGACGGCGCCAAATATGATCCTGTCCAAAAGTTGATGAGATGGAAAGCTGGGGATGTGGCGCTCCCGCTGACCGCCTGTAGACTCCACTCAAACTTGCAACACAGATTACGTCAGTGCCGAACCAGGGAAGGGGTCCTCGACGTTGGCCTTCCGACGCTCAAGTCAATTACCGACGATGAAGCAGAAGGCGGAGCAAAAATGAACAGTAGAGAGCACAGTGTCTCGCGTATTGCGTACCTCCGTCGATGCTTGGACCCCCCTTTATATAGAGTTCCTGTAGCGTGCGTGCATGCTTCCCAAGGCGAGCACGCTTCTCAAAACTTTTCCAGAAAAAACTTGTCAATAAAGTGCCCCTGACACAATACCTTAATGGGTCGAGCATATCTTTGTGGAAGCTTCCGCTGTATGATCTTCTGGCTGTCCATGCTCGGTGTCCGCGGCACCAACTCCCAAAAGGATGTTGATGGATATCAGAGGGAGTGTACTGCTAGGCCGAGCGGGTTGGCTGCTCAGCCGGAATTTCGTTGCTCTGGTGTCCCGTCCGGTCGTCCAGAACCTCGCTACTCCCGTGCGTGTGTCCGCTCGACTGAAGTTCCACTTTGCCACCGCTGAGACTTGTTGCCAGGCCGAGCGAGGTAGCCGCTCGGCCGAAGTTGAACTCTGTCTATATCAAGCTCTACTGTCTGGCCGAGCGGGGTAGCCGCTCGGCCCGGCTTCTACATCTCGTCTTCTCTTCCATTCGGCGTCCAATAATTCATTGAGCGTCGGTCATTTGACACCTCCCCGTGTCGAACGCGGGATTGGACCGGAACCTTCTCCCCTCGATCGGGGCATGGTCGCCCCCGACCAATGATATCTGAGCGTTGATCGCCTTGATTTTGACCTCTATCGTGGCAGCTATCTTATGCGGGGTGGGGTCCCTCATCATCACCGCATTAGTTGTATAGTGTGTTTTCTTAAAAATCCAGTTCTGTTCAATGTCATGAAACACAGAAATTTCCATTTGTTAGATTGTAAGTTAATTTTCTCATATTATGACCTGTATAGGCACTATGCTATAAATGCATGCTTGGCTCCGTTATATTCTGTTGAAGGTATGCATGTAATAACAGTTGAAGGAATTGGAGATAGTGGACGAAGCTTGCACCCCATTCAGGTACAATTGTTCGCTTCAATGCTTAATTTATAGTATGAAAATAAGATCAATTAGAGGATTGTGTAATTTTTTCTTATGAATTATTTATTCTGTTTTATATGAAAGTCTTTGTTTCTCCTCATTTTTTTTCTTTATTTTATTTAACTATTAATTTCTTTGTTATATTTTTTTAAACCATTAATTCTTTTCCCTCTTAAGTTTTTAAACCATTAATCTGAGGAGAAGTTTGGAATAATGATAGTGTGTCGACAATAGTGTAATTACTGACAAAGGAAATGACTACATTTTATAGATATGGATTGATTTTTCTACAAGAATAGCCACTCTTACTCCCACATAGTACCCATGTTTCTTTTGTTTAATGTGATGTATTTTCCATACTTGTTTCAGTTTGCTAGTTTCTTATTGCCTTTGTCATTTTTGTCTCAACTAATTGCTCTGATTATATGATTTCTTGTGTGTTTGATATAACTCCAGGAATCATTATCCCAAGCGCATGGTTCACAGTGTGGATTTTGCACTCCTGGATTTGTCATGTCTATGTATGCACTACTAAGATCTTGTAATGAGCCACCTTCTGAAGAGAAAATTGAAGAATGTCTGGCAGGAAATTTATGTCGCTGCACAGGTTATAGGCCAATTCTTGATGCTTTTCGTGTCTTTGCAAAAACTGATGATCTAATATATACCAAGACAATGTCAGAAAATAACTTGTCTGGTGATTTTATTTGCCCTTCAACTGGAAAACCATGCGACTGTGGAAAAGGAACAACTAATAGTACTGAAACCTCAACGCGTGGCAAGCAGTACAACCCCTTTTTATACAACAAAATTGATGGAAGTTTGTACAGTGAAAGGGAACTCATTTTCCCGCCAGAACTTCTCTTAAAGAAAGTTATGTCACTTAGTTTACATGGATTTGAAGGAATTAAGTGGTACAGACCTCTTAGACTCCAGCAAGTATTAGACTTGAAATCTTTGTATCGAGATGCCAAGCTTGTGATTGGTAATACTGAAGTAGGAATTGAAACAAAGTTTAAGAATCTTCAATACAAAGTTTTGATCTCTGTCACACATGTGCCAGAGCTTAATATATTAAGCTTGAATGAGAAAGGACTTGAAATTGGTGCCTCTGTACGACTCATTGAACTTCAGAAATTTCTTAGGAAGGTAATAACAGATTATCCTGATGATAAAACTTCTTCATGCAAAGCAATCCTGGAGCAGCTGAAATGGTTTGCTGGAAATCAGATAAAAAATGTTGCTTCTGTAGGTGGAAATATTTGTACTGCTAGCCCAATCTCAGACTTGAATCCACTTTGGATGGCTGCAGGAGCAATTTTCCAAGTTATAAGCTGTAAAGGAAATGTTAGAACAATTCCTGCCAAAGATTTTTTTCTTTCTTATCGAAAAGTTAATCTTACATATGATGAAATACTACTCTCCATCTTCCTACCCTGGACTAGACATTTCGAATTTGTTAAGGAATTTAAGCAAGCACATCGGAGAGAAGATGACATTGCACTTGTTAATGCTGGAATGCGTGTTTTTCTTAAACATGACCATGGAACATTAGAAGTTCTTGATGCCTCTATTGTTTATGGAGGCATAGCTCCTGTTTCCTTGACTGCAACTATGACTGAGAACTATCTTATTGGAAAGAAATGGGATGATATTTTATTGCAGGGTGCTCTAAAGATATTGCAAGAGGACATTGTTCTTACAGAAAATGCACCAGGAGGAATGGTGGAATTCCGCAAATCCCTAAGTTCAAGTTTTTTCTTTAAGTTTTTTTCATTTGTTACAAATGAATTGAATCATAAAGGATTTTTAATTGAAGGCTTGAATGCAACTGGTCTGTCAGCCATACAACCAAATTATAGGCCACTAACTAGAGGAATTCAGTGTTATGAACTGACCAGACATGGGACATCTGTAGGACTCCCTGCTATGCATCTATCGTCAAAGCTACAGGTACACAATGAAGTTTTTATAAATATTTATCACATTAATGTTTTTTTGGTTTTGGATGCTTACTCTATGCTTCTTTATAGAACTTTATTGTGAAATTGTCTTTTTTTCATGTATGATTATCATAATCATCCAATTGTGTAAGTTCTACTATATAGGGTCTAGTACTTGATCTTATATCTCCATTTAGTTCTATAAAAGTATTTATTATTAGTAATTCCAAATAATTTTTACTATGTTAATTGGAGTTTCGCTTTGGCTATATCTACCTTTCACACCTTTAATTTTTTTTAAGATTCAACTCATCTAACTATAAAATTCATTGGTCGTCTTTGAGCGTGTTAGTTCGCAAGCTAGTTTCTCTTATTTAAAATTGGTGTTGGAGCTACTTTTGAAAACTTTTGAATAGCAATATTTTTTATTACATTTTTTTCTAGTTTCCTACTACACATTTGCATGATAATTATGATTTGCCCAACACTATGATCCGGTCACATAGTTGTCAAATTTCTTACAATTCAATTGAATATTGATGAAATCAATTGAATTTCATAACGTTAGTTTGATATTACCAGTATAATTGTGCAAGTTTTACATGAAGATTTTATTCATCAATGCTATTTAAGAAAGGGTGAGATTTTTTTTTGATGTGCTCGAATTGCTTGGTTTTGCCACAACTTAAGATTTACCACAAGCTTAAGGATCATTTGTTCAATCTTGTCATGTCTCATTAAACTGAACACCTCTACTAATTCTCTCTATCTCTCATTGTCGATTGGGAAAGTTTATTGTGAATCGAGAGAGAATAGAATAACATTTTTCGATCAATAAAAATTCCTAAATTCTCCTGCCTTTTACTAACACTCAATTTAAATGTACCTAGGTACCCAATTAATTCCAATAAAATGTTTTATTTAATAATAATAATACATTTGCTCCTAATAATCTTTCTTTGACCAAATGATCTCGATACCATTGCCCATTTCTACAATTTTAATTGGTCATTTCATAGATTAAAATCTTGTATCATCTCACTTGACACAAGCTAGACATCCTGCTCCATATACAAGTCGTGATGATGACATCAGGTGAACCTTCAATGGATGCTTTTGGAAGCAATACAAATGACACTTTCAGCCATGACAGCTCTTGTCCTCCCTCTTCTTCTTCTTCTTCCTCCTCCTCCTCCTCCTACGAGATTGAACCTTATCTCATGGTTTAATTCAATTTTAAATCCTTGCTCATGTAGGAAAGCAAAAAACCTGTCACCCTGTGCCCAAACTCACTTCCCTGGCCATTGATATTAGCTAGGTATTGTCACCACCTTGGCACCTTAGTAGCAAAATCCTTGCTCATTTTGGATGGGACGCAAACTTTGTTTCAATACCACATTTTATAGCTTTAAAACTCATCATAGTAATAAAATTTTTCTAAGTCAATTAAAATCATATGCCACTTCTAATGTTCTCTATATTTTATATTTAGTTGTCAAAATAATCTATAGTTAGTCTTCTAGATAAAAAACCAAATTCATTTGATAAGTTTCATCTAAAAAATTAGCAGTTCCATTTTTGTGTTTGTTGTTTACTTCAAAGTTTTAGTTGTTGTTTTCTTGTTCATAATGAAACTAGCATTGTTGATATTCCCTTATTGTTGTCTTACTGTTTGCTTTTATTCAGTATTAATTGTTGGAGCTTACTGGGATTGTATGTTAGAAATGTTATGTTTTGCTGTGGCATCAGTGTTTATGTAAAGGTCATGTGCAACAAGCCAGATTTATTGTTTGGTGATCGACTTGAGTGGGGTATGGCAGAAAACAATCATAATAGAACTAGCCAAGTAGAATAATCAATATGGCCACTTCCCTTTCTCTATATTGCTTACAAACACTACTTAATTTCCTTTAATATGACATATATCATAGACACATTTCATAATCAACACACCAACATAATGTCCAACCAAGATTCACATACCACTCCATCAACAATTCTATGTTCAGTCACCTTTCATCGATTTGGACAATTGTATTTGAAGATTAAGAAATAAGACATCTAACCTCAACCACCGCCATTGACTATCACAACTGGTGCAACCTCAAGCAAAGACAATATAACCACTTATTACACGACAACAATTAGACCACTTGATTGTCTTCAAAAATGAGCATGAAACAACCATTACCATATGGGTCTTCTATAACAATGATCACAAGGCAACAACAATGAGGTGAATGAGAAGAACTAAAAAATCCAAATAAAATACATTGTTCATAGTTCAAAATCAGGTTTTGGAAACTTCAAAACTTTGAGATCAAAATTAAGGTTAATAGATCCTTTTGTTTCAAGGAATTCAACTCCAGAATGGGAATATATCACACATCAATCATTGTTGACCTAAACAAATCTGCTAACAATTGCAACCCCCCAGATTCACACCTCAAGAGAGTCCAATATGACAACAAACCAATCAATAATAAAATCAAATCCTAATTAAACACATGGAAAGTAAACAGATCTGACCCCAAATAAACATCTTCAATCACAACATCGTTGCCTCGTTTCTTTGCATCCAAAACCCCAGGCTGAGTCAAAGGAAACTCAATTAAATCCTAAATGAAATTTCAGGCTCTGTTTAACTCCAACTCATTTAAATCTCAATTAAATTCTACATTGTAACACAAATAACATGAGCAAATAGCAACTAGGAACGTTTTTTTTTCCTGTTGTTATCAGTGTGAGTGTCTGCTAAATTATTAGGCCAGTACTAAGCTGTATGACTGATTCAAGTTTGATGGGCAACTAACTAGTTTTCTAAGGAAATTGTCAACCTCACTACTTATAGATAAGATTTGATATTTAGAATATTAGAACAGTCACACTAATACACAATACCATACAGCTGCAATTAAGAGATATATATAAGCAAAAAAATTAAGATCACTGCTGCAATTCTATCAATACTAATGAGCAGCAAATTTCCCTTAATAAAATTTGACAAATGATGTACTCCTTTTTGTGGGCTTTCTATATACCAATCTAGCATGAGTTTGGACTCTTTGATTAAGAGTGAACAGCTAATATTGTTTTTCTAGTTACAAAGTTCTCCCATGTGATAGGCGAGGCAGAATATATTGATGATGTGTCCACCCAGCTAATATAAGTTATACCATATTCTATATTTTCTATTTGTTTTCTAATTACAAACTTTACCCAGGTAACGGGCGAGGCAGAATATGCTGATGACGTGCCAACTCCTCCAAATACTTTGCATGCAGCTTTAATTTTGAGTAGAAAGCCTCATGCACGGATATTATCTATTGATGATTCTTTAGCCAAGTCTTCACCTGGATTTATTGGTCTTTTTGGGCATAGAGATGTCCCTGGGAGCAATAAAATTGGCCCTATTATTCATGATGAGGAACTTTTCGCATCAGAAATTGTTACTTGTGTTGGGCAGGTTAAAATCTTCCTAGAAAGGCAAAGATCAAACATATTTTTAACTATTGAATTACTACTTTATGGTAAGTAGAGAATACGAAGGGAGCCTTGGCGTAACGGTAAAGTTGTTGCTTTGTGACCTAAAGGTCATGGGTTCGAATCCTAAAAATAGTCTCTTGCAAAAAATAGGGTAAGGCTACATACAATGGATCCTTCCCTGGACCTGCATGACAGGAGCTTCGTGCACCGGGCTGCTATTTTTTTTTTTTTTTGATGAGTAGAGAACATTTTCAATTTGAAATTATGTCCACATATTTTGTGTAGGTTATTGGTATTGTTGTGGCTGATACACATGATAATGCAAAGATTGCATCAAACAAAATTGTTGTTGAATATGAAGAGTTGCCTGCAATCTTATCCATAAGAGAAGCTGTGAAATCTTGCAATTTCTTTCCAAATACTGGAAGATGTCTGACAAAAGGGGATGTAGAATTGTGTTTCAAATCAGGTGCATGTGACAAAGTCATAGATGGGGAGGTTCAGGTTGGAGGCCAAGAACACTTTTACTTGGAACCAAATAGCAGTTTGGTTTGGACAGTTGATGGTGGAAATGAAATACATATGGTTTCCTCTACACAAGTAAGTTGATGTCCTTTGGACTTTTGAGACTTTTGTGCTCATACTACACTTCTATTTCTTTTTTAAATTGGTAGCAGCTGTTGAGAAAAAGTGGCCATTGCAAGTTACTATATTTTATAGTCGGTTATATGATACATTCTCAACTTGTGTAGCTATGATAGTAAGTGAAAGTAGCCTGACAAACAATCAAATTAATAAAAAATGAAGGGCTTAATCCTTATGAACCATTGCTAATGCTTGCTTTATCAACGTCATTTTTTTTATGTTCAGGTATATTCAATAACATGCATCAAGATGTTGATTGTTAGTTGAGGAGTCACCTCTAACTTAATTATGCATTTTTTGGGCTGACATGATAGCTGGCAATTGGATGCTGAAGCTCTCATAAAATGTATTGTGAGACTTAAAGCCTCTAAAAAAATAAATAAATAAACAAATCTTAAGAAAATAGTAATTTGATGTTAAAATGAAACAAATCATACAATACTCGAACTAACACAGTAAACTTAGTGATTGACAGTGTTTTATATTCTAGTAATTCATGGAAAGGCACAAATATACAAACTCATGGCAAGAAAATCAATGGCATGGAAAAGTTTACTGATGGATGAGTGATTTATGGTTCCTTGTTGGTATGCCATTTATAGATCTCAGTTTTGTCATGATCTTTGTTGGTGCTATCGAGATGCATGCATCCCTTTCGGGTTAATGTGATTATTCTATATGGACATTTTGATCTTTGCACATTTTCAAGTTTTAATTTGTTATGACGCATCTATAATAGTTCATGATTTTGTAGGCCCCTCAAAAGACCCAAGACTATGTTGCTCGTGTACTTGGTCTTCCACTTGCAAAAGTAGTTTGCAAGACAAAGCGCATTGGTGGTGGCTTTGGAGGAAAAGAAACAAGATCTGCTTTCATTACAGCTGCAGCTTCTGTGCCATCTTATGTCTTGAGGAGACCTATAAAAATTACATTAGACAGGGATGTGGACATGATGATAACTGGACAGCGCCATAGTTTCCTTGGAAAATACAAGGTATAAAATATGAATGGAATGGTACTCTTTTACCCAGATTCTGTAGATTTATATGTAAGTTAATAAACTAATTCTAGAAAAATGCCAATAGTATGTTGATATGTCTTTCTTGATAACCTTCTTGGAGAAGAAACCAAGTGAAAATCTTATTGCTGCTAAATTGAGTCCAGCCAACTCATGTAAGACAAATGCAACACGTATATGACAACTGCAAAAGCTGCAGGCTCTCTGATTCTTCACATCATTCCCTTTTCTCTGAGTTATACTTTTACTTTTAGTTGTTTCAGTCCCATCAATGCTATGTATCATAGATAAGGATGGACTAGAAAATCTAATCCACTGAGTGACCTTGCTTTAAATGTTAAACATTTGGATTCCTGTCCTGAAACATGACTATAATCCTAGTTTGAACTCTGGACTAATATCCAAGTGATGGTTATGGTTGTGAACTGAATTTTCTCATTATAAACGGCTAAAGATTGATCCCAAACTTTTGGTACTCATCTCAAAATGCTCCCAAGACTATTTTTGGTTAGTTGTGTGGTGCATGTGCAACAATGAATCACAATTGACCCATACAATTTACACTAGCACCATGGAAATTGGTATCTGCATGACAATTATCAACGCCATGGACACTAGATATGGAATTCAAAGGAACTGGAGCTCTTTTGAGTGATCACCTGATGATTCTTTAGAGGCCTAGTTATGTTCAAGCTGCGAATGGACCAAGCTTCTATTGACTCGATCTAGATTAATCTCACATATCATGATTCATGAGCTAAATTCAATTTGCCAATGTACGAACTTCAAATAGGTCTAGAGTGACAATCTAAGTTCTGAGTGGCATGGCTGAATTGTTGTTCTTTCTTTATGGCTGCCTACAGTATGCTAGGGTTGTAGAAACATACTTTGATTTATACCCAGTGCATCTGCACCACCATCCTTATTGTTGTGCTTATGCTGGTATCAAATATTAATACGAGTAAAGTCATTTTGAGTCAAACCATGTCAGGCCATCTCAAGATTCGGTCCTTTTCAAGTTATCACTTTAGATTAACATTTAAAATTTCTGTCCAATTCTGACATCAGGAATCCATCAGACTAGCATGATGCCACTTCCATACCATACTTCCCATATTAGTTACATATACTTGACATAAAGGGTTAAAATGAATGAACAACCAGTTTTAGATACGATTCTTCTGCTGTAAACTATGGACTGCCAGAAATGTGGCAGTCTGTCTATGGACTGCCAGAAATTTGGTAGTCTTTCTATTGGTCCATGCTTGGACTGGTAAACTTCTACCCAACGGGGTAGTATGATCCAAATTCTTTTCTCTTTGCTGATGTGGCTAACCAAAATCTGAGTTCACATACCTCCACATCAGCAAAAATTTAATGAATCTTCTACTTATATGATGGCCCAGTTAAGAGATTATGGTTAACTCTTCAATATTATAGAGGAAGAGACTATGAGCTAACCAATAGATTAGATTTTTGTTTACCAAGGGTTGGGAGTCCAATTCCATCACTTTCTGTTTATCCTAATAATGCTGAGCTAGCGCTGACCAGCCTTCTGCTATTTCCTCATTGGTTGCATTTAGGGGATAAGTAATCAACCGTGTTTTGTTCACACTTTGTTATCAAATTTGAACTCCAGCAGATCAAATTTATTTTGGTAGCTTTGTCTTTGCCTTTTTCATTTAACTGTGACTATGATGCCCAGTTTGGTAAGTGTATCATCTTTTGGTTGCAGCATGAAATTTCAATTGTCAATTCTATGTGCTCGAGACATTCTAGATAATTTTAAATCTTGTAACATGTAATTTCTTTGTTAAATAGAATAAGAAGTCCTTTAACACTACTTATACAATGAGCATTGTCAAATTTGTTTGGATTTCAAAAGTGGAGATGCAAATTCTTTCCTTTGCCTCTACATCTCCATTTTCTTTGTATAGTTTCTTTTATTTTGCAACTTCGTGCATCAGAGTTAATGAATTGTATTATTTCCTCAGATTGGTGCAAAAATTTTAAAAATTGATGGACCAACTTTATGGTTAAAACTTTGTCGCTAAATTATTATCTTCTACTCAGTGCTATAATAAGATGTTAACTATGACAATCCTAGGTTGGGTTTACAAATGCTGGGGAGGTTTTGGCAATAGATCTCCAACTTTACAACAATGCTGGGAACTCATTAGACTTGTCTGCTGCAGTCCTTGAGCGTGCTATGTTTCATTCTGACAATGTTTACAATATTCCAAATATGAGAATTACAGGGGATGTTTGTTATACCAATTTTCCAAGTAATACAGCCTTCAGGGGATTTGGAGGTCCTCAGGGAATGCTTATTGCAGAAAACTGGATTCAACGGATTGCTATGGAGCTTCAAAAAAGTCCTGAAGAGATAAGGGTAGGGTTTTTTTGGTTAACATGATTATCTCTTGAAATAGTTCTATCTCATGGTGATTTTTCATTATCTCTCAAAAATTCATTGGTGTTGCATCAGGAGCTTAATTTTCAAAATGATGGCTGTATGCTGCATTATGGTCAAGTTCTTCAATCATCTACTGTGAGCCAGCTGTGGGATCAATTAAAGCAATCATGCTCTTTTGTAAGGACTCGGGAAAATGTCAATATGTTTAATCTCCACAACCGGTGGCGTAAGCGTGGAGTTGCGATGGTTCCTACGAAGTTTGGTATATCATTCACTACCAAATTCATGAACCAGGTAATGGATTTCTTGTTTAGTTTCCAAATTATCATTTGCTCCTTTCCATGTGAATCTAATCTATGCATAAAATAAATGTACTTTATTTTTATTTTTTTCGTACTTGAACTAGGGTGAGTCATGACTTCTCTATGACTCTATAGACTATAGCTCAACTTATAGAAACATTGATGTTGCACAGTAGGAGGATACTAAATTTATGTTTCATTCACGATATATATTTTTTCAATTTCCCTTTCTGCGAAATGGAGAATGAAAAATAAATATAATTCTCCTTTGAAAACTTGTAACATTCAAAAATTGGTTTGGTATACAAAAATAAAACTAGTGTTCATGGAGATATAACTGTGGAAACATTTTGGTTGATAGAAATATGACTAATTATGATAGCCAATTAGCATTTAAATAGTAGATTAATAAATATATTCAAGTAGATTAATAAATGTTAAGTCATAATGGTTTTTTTCTATTTATTATACAAAAATTCTAGTATATTATTTAATATTCTCTTAATAGAATATAAAAAAAGGCAACCCGGTGCACAAAGCTCCCGCTATGCGGGGTCCCGGGGAAAGATCCATTGTACGCAGCCTTACCCTGCTTTTTGCAAGAGGCTGTCTTTAGGATTCGAACTCGTGATCTTTTGGTCACAAAGCAACAACTTTACCATTGCTCCAAGGCTCCCCTTCAAATTCTCTTAATAGAATATGATCTTTAAAAAATAATAAGAATGTTATGATATTATAAGATAATGATATTATATTCAAGATTTAGAATCTCGACTTGTGCCGAGGTTTCAATCTCAAACTAGTACAGTTTTGGTATTTTTTTTATTTATATATACTATTATTTATATATAGTAATTATTAAATAAATATGTTGATGGTGTATAATTAAAAAATAAGTTGTAAATTGATTTTATATAAGTTATCCATTATTGAACAACTTAATATTGTTAGAAAAAATAATTAAATATAGTTTTCTTTAAAGAAAATTGATCTATCAATAATTCAAATTAAAATTGATACATCATAATATGTTACCTTACTAATACCAAAGGAGTGACGTAAATTAGATGAATATTCTTGTAACATTCTGCTACCGTTAACTCTATAGTTTTCAATGCTCAGATTAAATAAACATAACTATATAAATTAATACAAAGATGCTATTTTATATATAATTAACCATTTATTCATTTAATTAATTATTAATTTAAATAATATATATTTAAATTAGTAAAACAATTATCATAATATCAATTAAACATTAAAATGGTAAAAAAAAATACAAAATAATAAAAAAATTATCAAAATATAAATATGATTTATTAGATTTATTTTAGAATTTTTAAATAAAATTTAAAACTATAAAAAATATTTTGGAATATCAATTAATAAAATTTATTATTATTTTTTAAAGTTTTAAATATATTTTTTTATATATTTTATTGGGATGATTTAATTAGAGTTTATGAAGCCTTTTCGAAATATCACATTTAAGTTGGAAATTGTTTGAATTAATTAAATCGCGGTTTTAATTTTCTTGAAACAGGAGCATTGCGCGCGTCGCGAGACGCTTCCGGTGGTGCGGTGTCCTCCGAGACGCCTCCGATCCACCTTCTGTCGCGTGACGCACGTGATGACGCATGTGAAATTGTCACACCTACTGGGCTGGTTTTGCTCCTCAGAATCGTGAAAACCATTCATGCTGTCACGCCCCAGAGGAGTCCTTGTCCGAGAAAATTTCGGCAGCATCTCCCCTGTACGGTGGACAATCTGAAACTTTTCTACATCTCACAAATACCTCAGCCACAGGCGGCTGGAATAATAACAACAAAATAAAACATCATCACGCAGTTATATATAATCAAACAAAGTAGTAATACTCTGACTCAAAAACCACCCTACTGAACTACACTCGTAAAGCTCAAACCGCCAACCAGGCAGGCATGTAGTAGAATAAAAACCAAATCCAAATCCATCGATATAATAAAATCTATACCATGTCCATAAGTAAATAAATCCAGAACATAACAAGTTCAAACAGTCTAGAACAAAAAAAAAGGAACCAAACGAAAAACCAATCACATCCTCGAGGTCTGCAGGGACCAGCAACGGGAACTCTCTCCTGACAGCATCAACCTGAAAATATCAACAATGGAGACGGGGTGAGTCCAACACTCAGCAGGTACAATTGATATGCAAAGTAAAGAAATAACACCTAAGACTAATCACGCAGATCTCGATAAAAGAAAGATAAAATATGATCCAAGTAAACAGAGAGAAACTGACTAACCAGACTCGAGTATAAGGACAAACAATCCGAGTGGTATAGGAATCCTGTGTGCATGCCAAACATAGGTATCAAACAATACGCAGATATAAACGCAGAAGCACAAACAAGCAATAAACGATCACGTATGATGCCAACGATGACGGCCCCTGGTCACCCCGACGCCACGATCATCTCATACAAAAGTGAGGCCGAGTGGGTAGGGCTGACAATGCACTCTGTCGTCACTACTCCCGATGAGTGACCGAGTGGACGGACGTCCGAGTACACCTATCCTCCTACCCTAAATCATAGATGGAGAGCGCAATGCCTCAACTCCCGGTACACGAGGAATTCCTGCCGGATAACACGTTGTGTCACACTACCCATGAGCGGACCAACGGTGCCTAACAGAGTCCCTGCTGCAACACACTCTGCCTGAATCGACCACTAACCCATGAGTGGTGGTGTGTGCAGATCCATGTAACTGGCGATGTGCTCAACAATAATGGAGCAGACTATCGCACAGCATGCAATCATGCAAATGATGCATGGCAATAACCATATAAACATCCTGACCTAATCCATATATATAGAAAAGTGCACCCTAGGTCAACGAATCATATCGAATCAAAGGTACACAGAAGGTATAAAAACCTAGGTCCTGAACATGGTGAAGCATGATATATCACTACCCCCTATAAGCATGTATAAACAGGTAAAATATACATGAGATGCAAATCAATCAATCAATCAAGCACGTACTAAGATTTGGGTAGTGATTAACCGAAACAGATAAGAAACACAATTAATGCAACATGTTAATTCCATTACTAAGCATATCAAAGACAAAAACTCAAAAGTACCCGCCTCCGATAAAATGGTCCAAATCTGACTCCGAGATACTCGTCTCGCGTCAAAGTCCTGTAATACCAAACATATACGATTATTTAGCTAAATTCCTATAAATAGCTAAATAAATTCTTTAACCCTAAATTAGGGCAAAAACCCTAATTCCAAAAACACATAAACCTAATCAACCGACACATGAATAATCATCTAACAAAAATCAAGTACACTACGATCTACAACTAAGCAAATGCTTAATCCAGATACCCAATAAACCTTACCTACTCTCACAGCCACTGTTATTAATCCACAATTAGGGATAGTGCCGCCAAAAAGGAGTAGCCGCTGTTGGAGACCAGGACCCTACAATCAGAGACCACCCAACATAGTACTGCTCACGGTAAAACACAAAACAAAGCACAAAAAGGAAAAACCAACTCTAAACCCTCACCTTCAATCACTGCTAAGACACGACACAGAAAAATGGAACCACGGTGTCGGCTCGATCAAACTGACAGAGAGATCAGTGAGGGCATCAGCAACTGGGGCGGCAGTGTGCAGCGGTGAAGAGGCTAGGGCAGAGGTGGGCGGCGGTGAATCTAGGGCATGGCTCAGTGGAGGAGGCCAATGCTAGGGCTCGGCACAGTGGAAGAAGTCGGCGGAGGAGGGCTCGCTAGGGCAAGCGAGGAAAAGGTGATCGGCTTCGGCACAGAGGATCGGCCGAGGAGAGTGGCTGGTGATCGGGGAACTAGGGCTCGGCTCTGCCCTTGGTTGAAGTTGTGCACCGGGAAGGAGAGAAACGAGGGGGTCACAAGCCCGAGAGGAGAAATCTGTCGGAGAACTAGGACCGAGGAGAATAGCTCGGCTTCACCGAGAATAGGAGAAGATAAAGGGAGGAACCGCCGTGGCCGGCGGTTAGGGCACCGAAGGAGAAGGCGCGCGGCGGCGGCTCGGGTTCGGCGACAAAAGCAGAGGAAAAGAAATAAAAAAATAAAAAGGAAAAGGATATATATAAATATAATCTTTTCCTCGCTTAAATCGGGTAGCCTAAACAGGCTTTTCCGGACCCCGTTCTTGTTCCCGTTAACTCGTCCATACGAGCTCCAAAAAAATTCCCGAAAAATTTCCAAAAATTCCGGAAAATTCCCTTATTAATATTCGCCTATTTTCGGTATTTTACATTCTCCCCCACTTATAAAAATTTGGTCCCCAAATTTCGTTATCTACCATCAGCAATTACTAACAACAGATATAGAGTATAAATGCTGAACGGTAAATAAATCACATACCTCAAGTAAAAAGATGGGGATATCGAGCTCGGATAGTGTCCTCGAGCTCCCAAGTAGCCTCCTCGTCCGAGTGATGCTGCCATCCGACTTTAATCAGCCGGATAGTCTTGTTCCGCAACTGACGCTCTTCCCGGTCGAGAATCCGTACCGGAACCTCCTCATATGTAATGTCAGGCTGGACAGGAATTGGAATATCTGTCAGCACATGTGTCGGATCAGGTACATATCTCCTCAGCATGGATACATGAAATACATCGTGCACGGGGACGGTGGTAGTGCCAGAAGCTACTGCTCCGATCCTCTCAAATATCTCGAAAGGACCAATATACCATGGAGCTAGCTTACCCCGAAGGCTAAACCTCTTCACCCTTTCGTGGGTGAAACTCGCAGAAATACTGTCACCAACAGAGAATTCTAGTGGTCTGCGTCTCCGATCAGCATAACTCTTCTGATGATCCTGCGCCTCTGACATCCTCCGTCTGATAGTACGGACCAACTCTGCATCCTGCTGAACTCTATGAGGTCCCAACAACTGGGCCTCTCCAACCTCATCCCAAAGGACGGGTGTCCGACAAGGTCTACCATACAACGCCTCAAACGGTGCCATCTGGATAGCCGAATGGAAGCTGTTGTTGTAGGCAAACTCTACTAACGGCAGATGGTCCTCTCAACTGCCTCCGAAATCCATAACACATGACCTCAGCAGGTCCTCTAAAATCTGAATGGTCCGTTCTGACTGTCCATCTGTCTGTGGATGGAAAGATGTACTGAAACGAAGCTGTGTGCCCAAGGCCTGCTGCAGACTCTGCCAGAAACGAGACGTGAACCGTGGATCTCTATCCGAGATGATACTCAACGGAACACCATGTAATCTGATGATGTTCCGACAATACATATCTGGCAATCGATCCAGGGGATCAGTCCTCCGAATCGCTAAAAAGTGCGCGGATTTGGTTAATCGATCAACGATTACCCAAATCGCATCATGACCTCGTCGTGTCCTCGGCAACCCTACCACAAAGTCCATGGTAATGTGATCCCACTTCCACTCGTGAATAGGAATCCATGAAGTAACCCTGTAGGTCTCTGGTGCTCATTCACCGCTAACAAACAAGACACCTAGCTACGAAATCCGCGATGTCTTTCTTCATGCTGCTCCACCAATAGGAACGCCTCAAGTCTCGATACATACGGGTCCCCCGATGGATCGAATCGAGAATGTGTGCCTCAAGTAGCTCTGTAAGACCGGATGAGACCGAGGTACATAATCCGCCTCGGAAGTATACGATACCCTCCTCGTCTCGTAAACTGGTCACGCCTGGAAGCTATCTCGATCGCTAATAAACCGCAAATGCCGATCATCGGCTCGTGCCTCTGGATCCTCGTCCGATCGACGATCGAGCAACCATGGTAACAAGAATACCCTCCTCTGTCCCCTGCTCCTCAAGATCTAACTCAGAAACTCGAATCAAGTCCGTGATCAAGTCCCAAAGTCCCTCTGGACTTCGAGAGTATTCGCAACCACATTAGCTTTCCGTGGTAGCTAATGGTACAATCATAGTCCTTCAGAACTCCATCCATCTCCTCCGTCAAGATTAAGCTCCTTTCGAGTGAAAATATATTTGAGACTCTTATGATCGAGAATCTCAAATGTGATACCATATAAATGATGTCGCCATAGCTTGAGCAAAGATGATGGCGGCTAACTCCAGATGTCAATGGGTAGTTCTTCTCACGCTCCTTTAGCCGACGAGAAGCATAAGAGACTACTCCGCCGTGCTGCAGCCCAAACCCTGAAGAGATGCGTCGGTGTAAAGTACAAATCCATCCTCTCCAGAAGGTAAAACCAAAACTGGAGCCGACACTAATCTCCGCTTCAGCTCCTGAAAGCTGGTCTCGCAATCCTCTGTTCATATGAACTTCACGCCTTTCCGGGTAAGACGTGTCAGTGGCATAGCAATACGCGAGAAACCCTCGACAAAACGTCGGTAACATCCGGCCAATCCACGTGTCGACGGTGAATCTAGGGCATGGCTCAGTGGAGGAGGCCAATGCTAGGGCTCGGCACAGTGGAAGAAGTCGGCGGAGGAGGGCTCGCTAGGGCAAGCGAGGAAAAGGTGATCGGCTTCGGGCAGAGAAGGCGTCGGGAAGAAGTCGGCGCTAAGGCTCGGTTGCCGGCACAGAGGATCGGCCGAGGAGAGTGGCTGGCGATCGGGGAACTAGGGCTCGGCTCTGTCCTTGGTTGAAGTTGTGCACCGGGAAGGAGAGAAACGAGGGGGTCGCAAGCCCGAGAGGAGAAATCGGTCGGAGAACTAGGACCGAGGAGAATAGCTCGGCTTCACCGAGAATAGGAGAAGATAAAGGGAGGAACCGCCGTGGCCGGCGGTTAGGGCACCGAAGGAGAAGGCGCACGGCGGTGTCGGGGAGAAGAAGGAAAGGGGTGCGGGACGGCTCGGGTTCGGCGACAAAAGCAGAGGAAAAGAAATAAAAAAATAAAAAGGAAAAGGATATATATAAATATAATCTTTTCCTCGCTTAAATCGGGTAGCCTAAACAGGCTTTTCCGGCCCCCGTTCTTGTTCTGTTAACTCGTCCATACGAGCTCCAAAAAAATTTCCGAAATTTTTTCAAAAATTCCGGGAAATTCCCTTATTAATATTCGCCTATTTTCGGTATTTTACACATGCCGCTCGGCACAAATTTTTAACATATTATATATTGAATATTATATTCTGATAAAATAAATTATGCGGATTAGAATTTTAATAACACTTACCAAAGACGACCAATAGGTTCAACTAACTGTTTCATCTAAATCCAAGCAGGGAGAATGCATGGAAGAGAGTGCACCAAGTTTAGTGCATTGCCAAGAATAATTTGTGCATGCCTACTCATGCATGCTTAGATTTCAAAACTAATTAAGTCTAATTTGGATCAATCGGTTTTGATTGGCCTAGGGCGACATGATTTTGTATGAGAAATCAGATGCAACTTTGATTGGCACAAAATCCACCAAATTTAGTCAAAATTGATCATGCTAAGATGTTGAACAAACTCAAGCTTGCTTTAGGAAGAATCTAGTTTGTCAGCATTTGCCACCTCTCTACCAAGAAGCACCATGGCAACACACGGTAAATTGGCTTTAGTATACATAGAGAATGAGAGAAGTGTGACAAGTTAGAGATAAGAGAATTTGAATTTGATGGGAAACAAGTAGCTCTCATTTAACCTTAATTTGTGGAAATTTTTTTATTTCACCTCTTAGAGTTTACTCCTTTTCAAAATAACTCTAGAGGTTCAAAATCATCAAAACAATGTAGTTTTGAAATTTTATCATTTTAACCTCTAAACATTGTCACCTTCACTTTACAAAAAAGTAATGTGGCACATATGACATACTCATCACATGGTTATTATGTTAATTAATTAAGGGGTTGAAATGACTAGAATTTGAAAATTTTGGAGGGTTATTTTGAGAAAGGGCTAAGGAGTAAACTTTGGGGGAGGGGGCAAATGAAAATATTCCTTTCCCTTATTCTTAATATTATTTACAAATTAATGTCAATGTACATGCAAGATATATCATAATACTATAAAGAACTTATATGCATGCACGTAGCCCCAATGAGTTTGTGAAGTATCTAACAAGTATAAATTGTTAAAGTATCTAATATATAAAAAATGGCAGCACATTGCACAAAGCTTATGCCAATACAGAGTTCCGGGGAGAGTCTATTGTATGTAGTCTTACTCTATATTGCAATAAAACTATAAATATATAAATGCAATAAAAATATATATATACATTTGTTCCAAAACAATACCATTTTTAGTTGTAGTATATGATATTGTTCATTTAATATTCGTTGACTATTTAAAATCATTATTACTAACTTAATATTAATATCTAATAGTATATGATTGTAATAAGTAATAATATGATAGTGAACATAGTGTATAATACCACATGAAAGAAAATTGGATTTTTCAAAATTTAGTGATATATGTTCAGTTAATACTCAATATCAATTAATACTTAATGATTTTTTTTTCAATTTATTATAATTACCAAATTTACTGGCGATCTTAAAATAATTGTTTAAGATTTCGGTGGTTTGCTCGGGTGGAGATTATCTAGCCCAAGAATTTGCTTGAATAGGACAGGCTCTATATCAAGTGCAACTGCTCTTTAGCTTCTCATTGTGAAGCAGTCTAGTGCTATATTATGCTTATTCTAGATGTTTACTCCATTGCCTTATTTAAAGGAGAGACTTAGTAGATGTGCAGGTGAGACACTCTAATATTGTAGACTGTGGATGTAAGAGTAGTCTTTTTGAACCACACTATTTGACGTTGTTAATGTTGCGATTATTTCATATTTATCTGAAATTGAAAGAAATTGGCACGTTTTCTAGTCACCCCTTTTAGTTGTACCACAATGATCTAACAATACCCATATCAGACTGCTAGGAGGGAAAAAAAACATCACCTTTGACTATCACAACAAAGTTGGATGCACTTGAAAGCATTTAGATTGAGAGTGATAGTGCTAATACCTAAAACAATGAACCAAATACCAATTATAAGCAAGGTTTAAAATTTCAATCCATGCCGAGGGCAAGGTTTCGGTCTTGGACTGGAACGATACGGTTTCGGTACCGTATCGTGCCGTGCCGATATAGTTTTAGTATTTTTTAAATATAAAATATATTAATTAAAAAATAAAATATTTAACATAAATATTTTAAAAATAAACAAAATAAACAATATAACAAATAATCTTTAAAAAAAGGGAAAGGGTATGAAAATAGATAAATAAATAAATAAAAATTTTATTATAATTTTTAAATTAAATAAATAAAATATAAAATTAATTAGATAATTTTATTAGGGTTTAATAAAATCTCTTTAGATTATCTCCATCATAGCTAGGAGTTGATTAAAATAATTAACCTAAGTTTAATTAAAAAAAAATCCAAAATTTGACACCATTCGCAAGATCACGCAACTTTTGCGCTGCCGCGGGGTTGCGTGATCCCTCAGCCATGGCCGCAGGGATTGCGTGACTCCTCCGGTATGACCACGGTGGTCATGTGACCCCTTTGCAGCGGCCGCAAAGCCACGTGACGTCTTCGTGGCGGGAGCGGAAGGGTTATGCGACCCCTCCGTTGATGTTGTGGGGTTGAGCGACCCCTCCGCTGCCACCACGACTTCACGCAACACGTCGTAGCTGTCGTGGGTCTGATGCTGGGGTCGTGCTGGTCCCGGGGTCGTGCCAGTGCCGGTGCCGGTCGTAGGGCGGAACGAGATGTTTTGCCCGTTTCGACCATCTCGGCACAACACTTTAAACCATGATTATAAGTCAATTAACCATGAAGGAATGTAAATAACGAGAGTTGTTACATTAGCATATTGGAAGATCAATAACCTAAAAGAACCATGAGTAGCTATGAAGTTATAAGTGTCTTCCTCTTAACCAAATCTGTAGCCTTCATTAGCAAATTTAATTTTGGTGATTTCCATGATCAAACTAGAGAGTACAAAGGAATCATGCATATCACTAATATGGAGCTCGCTAGCTAATTCCTAATATATGAAATGAGTGCTTAATGATGCTGCGAGCTTCCTTGACACAATCATGAAGTTTAACTACTGCATATTGCTAAAAGTATTATTTTATTACATTATGTTATATATTTGAATATTTTTTTGATAAAATAATATTAAGTCAGTTATTATTGAATTATTTTATCGTTGGATGTATATTTAATTTTTCCACACTTTTTGTATTTTTCTTTAATTAGTTTTTTTTTAGAAAACTACTTCTATGCAATTTTTTTTCTTTCCATATTTCAATTTCTTTTTATATATATTTTAAGATCTCATCCAAAGAAATCAACTTCCCAAACACTTTTTTAATTTATTTCAGTTCTTATGAAAATGAAAAGTTGAAATTGGGTGAAAATGTAAAACCAAACAAGGCCTAAATACCCTAATAACTGACATCATTATCCTTGCTTTTATTTTACAGGCTGGTGCACTAGTCCAAGTCTATACTGATGGGACAGTTCTTGTGACACATGGAGGTGTTGAGATGGGACAGGGCCTACATACAAAAGTTGCACAGATAGCTGCATCATCCTTCAATATTCCTCTTAGTTCTGTTTTTATATCGGAAACAAGTACTGATAAGGTATATTTTTCTTAAGTTTGTCATGGGATATTAGAAGGTGACAATAAACATGCATCCTTTGGATATTAGATATCTTAATTTGTCTGTTCATTAGCTCAAAGAAAGTTTTGTAGGTTCCTAATGCATCACCAACAGCAGCTTCTGCCAGCTCAGACATGTACGGTGCTGCTGTTTTTGACGCTTGTGATCAAATAAAGTCACGAATGCAACATATTGCTGCTAGGAATCCACATTCTTCTTTTGCTGAGGTGATACTTTGAGGAGTAACAATTGCAATTTAGTTTGAATTTGATGGACAAAATTCTCACTCTACAACTTCTTAAACTATTAACTAATAAGTTATTGCCGTACAATTAAATTTTATGTTCTCGTAAGTTTGTTTCTTAATATGTTTTTATGGATATATTTTATTATGAAATTCTTTTGAGATTTGATTCGTTGTTGTTTTAATTTATTTTATCTTTATATAGTGTCCTTTATGCTAGATTTTCGAAACGTCTTTGAAATTAGTTTGTAATATCCTGCTTATATATATTAAACTTAATTAAACCAATAAAATGGGAACTTCTACTTCATGCAGTAATTTGCATTATTCTAATTTTTCTTGCTTCAATTAAGTATATATTCATTTCCTTAGTAACATTTGATGGATATCCTTTAATTTATGGTGGCTAGGGACTGGAATGTATAACTTAAGCTTCTTTTGGGCAATTAGCCTTGAGAATCCTAACTTTTTAAAAATTTACCCAAATGCATCCTTTTTTAACATAATCCTCTTGGGAGGTTTTCTTTCTTTGAAATGCCATTTTGCCCTCGAGGGTAATAAAGAGTGGTTCTGTCACTTGAATATAAGTGTAGTATACTGCAAACTTTGTTTACACTTGAGGCGAGATTTAACTTGGGCATAATATGCCACCAAAGTAATAATCTCCTGTTAGTTGTAGTTATCCTAAATGCCAATTCTGACCCTTGTAGTATGGCCAATATACAGATATTTTAGGATGGTACTATGAATGTGCATGAGCATTAACAAGTGTATTCTTGATGACATAAGATAGAAACTGATTCCATCAATCAATTTCAATATTTAATGTAAAGTTGGATCTTATCCCTCCAGTACGCTCTGAAATACTACTACTGAGGACCAAATTGGGCTCTATTGAAATATATAACCTGAGGCATGTAAATGTATATGCAATAAAAATGATAATCAATATTAATGTGACATTTTGATGAGCATTCATTCATAACTGTAGTAGTTCAATATTATTGAGAAGTATCCTATTTTAGTAAATACCCTATTTCTCTTGTTAATTCTTGGAAAACTTTTATGTGACTTCTACCAGTTAGCAAAAGCATGCTATTTGGAAAGGATAGACCTCTCTGCTCATGGCTTTTACATTACACCTGACATTGGTTTTGACTGGAAAGATGGAAAGGGTTCACCATTCAGTTATTTCACCTTTGGAGCTGCATTTGCAGAAGTTGAGATAGACACTCTCACTGGAGATTTTTACACAAGGGAAGCTGACATTATCATGGACCTTGGTCATTCCCTTAATCCAGCAATTGATGTTGGACAGGTGCTCATCATAACCAATTTTAATTGTTTTTTTCTTCTCATCTAAAAATATTATTTTTTTGTAGTTATTATCAAATTCGTCATTTCCCTTGAATGAAATTCATATTCATCCTTAATACTCACTGCAAATTGCCATCAATTTCATATTTATTAAGTTGAATGGATTTTAAGTCTCTTCAGTAGTATTATGCATGTTTAAGGTAATTATAAGAAGATTTTATGCTTACACCATTAGTACACAACTTTGATGTTTTCTGGATCTAATGCAGTGAAGTTGATTGGTCAGGAAAGATTTAGGATATGATGATTAGGTTTCTCCCTAATCATATCCCAAAATGGTGCTGATAACAAAAACCTTCCTCAGTAAACCAACTCTCTGTCCATCTTGTTTACACTGTCATGAAAATTTTTAATCTATAGACCTTTGTGGGTAATCTGCTAGCTGAATTTTTGCTTGGACCAAGAGTTGAGGAACCAAGCCAATTCTGTTTGGCACTGTCAGAATTTGTTATTTTATTCGCTGACCAATGTCTACGATATTGGCATTGGAGCAACAATATGCAGCGCAAAGAGAGAGGGAATGAGAGGGAGAGATAAAAGACTGAGGGGGAGAAGAATACTTTGGAGAGAGACGGATGGCGGACATAGAGAGTGCAATGAAGGTTGTGATAGAACTATTTAAGCTAATAGAAAAATTCACATTTGGATGAATGAGAAATGTCCAAGTGATCCCACTAAGTACTATATAATGCCCACAATAGATGGCGTGTACTAGAGGTGGTCCGGTCCCTACATATTGTAATAAGAGAAAAAGGAAAAATGCTGAATCACTCAGTAGGAAAGAACACAGGAAGCGTCTGTGATTGAACAGACAGAAGAACTAGTTGTGACAACTTGAAATTCTACTCATTCTTGTAACTTGACTCCTGAACCAATCCTTCCCTGAACTGGTTCAAACTCACCGGTTTGTAGAACTGAGCCAACAACAAAACCTCAGGCCCTAGTAATGGCCCGATCTTAGCTTTAACCTGAAAATACCAATTTCAGACAAAAAATATATAATTGTGCCCTAAATTAAAACTGAAATAATTAGATTATAACACCCTCCCATAATAGGTATTCATTGGTGGAGGTTTGGGCTACTCCACTCCCATAATTTCTCCCATCTATGAAAAGGGTATTTTTCTTGATTGACAATGCTAAGGAGTCTTGTTTACATTGCGAATCGATTTACTAATAATCTCAATCATTTTTGTAGTACATAATATGCTTTTATCTGATATCCATGTTTCTAGAATATAATATTTTTCTTTAGATATTTGCTTGTCAATATGATTATGATATTTTTTCACCAAATTTTTAATTTTCACAAACTAATTTTTCTTACTGTTTTAGGCAATTTTGTAAACCCAACTTTGCGAATATTCTCAAACATTTCTGTAGTACATAATTTGCTTTTATCTGATTTCAATGTCTCTAGAATATAATATTCTTCTTTAGATATTTGCTTGTAGATGAAGGGGAGCCTTGGCGCAAGGTAAAGTTGGTGCCATGTGACCAAAAGGTCACGGGTTCGAATCCTGGAAACAGTCTCTTGTAAAAAGTAGGATAAGACTGCGTGCAATGGATCCTTCTCCGGGACCCCGCATGGCGGGAGCTTTGTGCACCGGGCTGTCCTTTTTTTTTTTTTTAGATATTTGCTTGTAGATATGGTTATGATATTTTTCACCAAATTTTAAATTTTCACAAACTATTTTCTCACTGTTTTAGGCCACTTTGTAAACACAGCATTGCTATACTAGATTACATTCTATATTACCTTTAGAGATTTTCTAAATAAAATTCAGGTTTTCTTTACTTCAAACTTTTAGTGTTACTCTACCATATTAACTCTTTGCTTCCACTTCAATGGCGTACAGATTGAGGGTGCTTTCGTTCAAGGTTTGGGTTGGATAGCACTTGAGGAGTTAAAATGGGGAGATTCAGATCACAAGTGGATTAGGCCAGGCCACTTGTACACTTCTGGGCCTGGAACTTATAAAATTCCTACTGCAAATGATATTCCTCTAAAACTGAAGGTTTCACTTTTGAAGGTACCCAAAAGTATTATATGTTTTATCATCATATTATTTATTGAAATTCAGTGCTCCTTAATGTATTACACACTTAGCTGTTTGTACTTTGAATGCATTGTCGTGCACCATTTGGGTTGACCTGTGAAGATGGTCTTCTCATTATTCAGGTGCCTTACACTAAAACAATTAGATGGTATTATTATAGATAACAACAAAAACTTATTCATGTCAGAAATGAGTGGAGAACAGAAGCATATGAACAGTCAGGTTCCTATAGTTAGGACAAGAAATTTGGTATTCTATGTATGTCTGACTTTATTTTATAATATATTTAAGTGCATTTACTTATTTAGATTCTTATGTGAACTCAGTTCGAATTCCCAAATGCATCACTTGGATTCGAGTCATGTTAAGTTGGGTTGAAGAATTGGCTATGTTGTTTCCAGCTGGTCTTAGATTTTGACATCATGATGATGAATGTAGATCATTTTTAATACATGAATCAGCAACACCTAAAATGAGTTTCTACTTGTATTTTATCTGATTCTATTACTTGGCTTTAGTTACCCTGTTGGATTTAGAGCTTTGCCTTTGTCAGGAAAACTGTAGTGTAATCCCTAATCATTTCCCCTTTGATTGTTTGATGGTACAAGGCCTGAGCACCATGATACCCTCATCATTGTCATCCCAAATCAAAGTAGATACCTCATACGAAAAGACAAATGACAGAATTGCAGAGAGGGGAGACCCGTGATAATCAACCGCTATATATTCATCACCAACATACATAAATAGGCATATATCCTACATTGGTACTTTTCTAGAATTTCATCATGTCCTATATATATATATATATATATATATATATATATATATATATATATATATATGTATATATACTCATGAATAGGCATTATAGTGAATGCAATATAACATTTACTTTCTTCAAATTTAACACATACAACATAAGAACTGATAATGATTGGAAGACACATTGGCATGTTGATTGATAAGGCAGAGACTAAAGATTTTGTAGATCGGGCATTACATCTAGTGCAGAAGCAATCAAAGATGTTTGAATAATTATGAGATGTAGATCATTTAAAATTCGCCTGAATTGGGATTATTTCCAGATGCTAGACAATCTGAAGATTAATAATGATCTAAGCCCTGAATGATCGACAGATTATCAATTATGTAAGACGTGAAAAATAAATGATTTTAAGCATCATAACATTGCTTCCTAACACTGAAATGGTCAAAAGCAATATTTGCAAGTAAACAAAAAATACTAACAAATATTTGTTGGCACAATTTGCGTACTGGACTAAATCTTGTGCTGTTACCGTAGGGTATGCTGTGCTGATCTTCTAATGTGCCAAGATGGCACCGGAACTGAGATTTTAGATGCTGTTTAGAGTCCTATATATGTTATCTCGAAATCATGAGCCTTGTCTATCTTTCATTTTTGTTGAAGCATCCATTGTGCAAGGAAGGATACCAATGGAATAAGAGCATGACATAGTACCGACAGGAAACACAAAAGGGGAACCGATTGTGAAGGCCGTGCCGATATTTCTTTTCAAAATGGTTTCGCTTGTTATTACCGTATGGATCTAGACTTGTATGCACATGTAGGCTTTCTGTGATTCATTTTTGTGCGTACTGTTTGCAGGGCGTTCAGAATACCAAAGCAATTCACTCTTCAAAGGCTGTTGGGGAGCCACCATTTTTCCTTGCCTCTGCAGTGCTGTTTGCTATCAAAGATGCGATCATCGCTGCCCGAGCTGAAGAAGGCTATCACGACTGGTTTCCACTCGATAATCCAGCAACTCCAGAGAGGATCAGAATGGCTTGCATCGATAACTTCACTAAGCAATTCACAACTCCTGAATTCCATCCTAAGCTTAGTATATGATTCTTCTGGTGTACTACTGACTTGTTGATTCTCGTCCTAAGCTTTGCCAGATTATAGTATTAAAGATTAAAACATACTTTGAAAATACCCAAATTGTGTACCTATATTCATTTTTCCTCGCCGCTCATTTGTTTCGCTCGCCAATCGATTGTTATACTAGTAATTAATAATAATAATAATAATAATAATAATAATAATAATTATTATTATTATTAAATGATTAAAATATCTTTAAAAATGATTTTAAAATGTTCTATGATCTAAAATTTATTACTTTGAATATGGTGTATTGAATTTACGTGCAGGTATATAATCAGAAAAACTTAGATAAATATATATAGGATCTTATTTCATATCATTTTGAGTTTTTTAATTCATTAGTCGGATTTGGTTAAAATCGATTTATGAATTTAGAGAATTTAAAATGATATGGAATAAGATTGTTTGTTTAATTTTTCTGAATATACATCATATCATATTGAGAGTGATGAATTTTTTTATCATAAAATATTTTAAAAGGTTTTTAGTCCATGGATTAATTTTTTTTCATAAAAACATATCAAATCTATTGATTTAATAATCCAACTCGGCAGCAAAATGAACTAAGGGAGGGGTAAAATGAATACTTCAATGTTTGTTACATAATGTGGATATTTTTAAATCTATCTATGCCATTTAGATAATATAAAACTTAAATTACGGGTTCAGCAATTTACTAATATTAATACTTCAATGTGGTTTAAGATTTTAATTTTTAAAAGCTAATTGCTAATAATTCATAATAAAATTATTCATTACTTTTTGTATTTATAATATATTTCAAAGCATACTTAAAAAATTATAAATTTTATTGGGTAAAAATGAAATGGACGTCTCAAATTAATTAAATCATTAAAGGGCATTTAAAAAAAAAAAATCAAAAAGTCGTTTGGCTTTTTGGAAGAATGTTCTTATTTTCAACGGTAATTTACCAAAAGACGTACTAGATTTAATGTATTTATCAAAATGTACACCACGATTTTATATTTATCAAAAAGCGCAGTTTACCAAAATCAATTCCCAGATTACCCCTCTGGCTAACCTGACAACCGCCTTTTTCAAACACATTTTTCTAAGCATCCAAGCTGAAATTAGAATTGAAAAATAATTTGTGGTTCGGATGCACGTCTTCTCACCGTCTCTCTCCCTCCATCCCTCTGGGTGGTGTTATAAACTTGAAAGAAATATGAACCCTGCGCTTGCCATTACTGCTCGTGCTGGTTGGCGGGATTGCAATAGACCAGTTAGGTTTATGACATAATGGCGTAAGAGTTGCAAGAGGAGACCAAGGACAAATTAAGTTAAGAACGTCAACCGAGAAGGACAAACTTCTTGCAAGAGGGAAATTAGTAGAAGCACACATTTAAAGATTTAGACATGTATGTATTGATTTTTTTACTGTAAATTAGGATATTGATGGTAAATAAAAATGACAGTATTGGTGGGAAGGGTGGCGGCAAAAAGTGTTGTTATGGTTTATTTTGGTTGTGTGGGGAATAATATTCAACAACACCTGAATTATGATGTAATAGAAGACTTAATCGATTTAAGTCATGTTAGTTTCTGACGTTGATAGTTAAGTATGGCTAAGAATTATTTATTTTTGGTTTAGAGTTTAGTCAGTGGTGGTCCTAGTTTACAAGAAGTATCTGTTTCAAAAGGAGCCTGATATCGATAACGTGTTATGTGGTTAAAACTTTACTTTTACATCAGACTCTTCCTAGTTTGAGCAAAATTACAATTTAACTACAACAATAGATTATGTAGTTGCAAATTTACTAAAATAGTTTGTAATTTATTTATCAGGGATGATCATATAATTGAAGAAATTCTCTCTGAAATATGGAATACTCTTGATGCAAATTCTAGCATTGGACATGCAGCTAATGTAAGAGAAGTATCCAGAACAAATATTCCATCATTTTCGCAGTATAGTTGTATGCCTAACACAAATAGAAATACAAGCAGTAATTTCACATTTGATCTAAATGAAGAAGCTAGTATTCAAGAAGATGAGGTTCTGAACCCGTATGCAACACTTGTTGATTACTATGAGCCTACTTGGAGTGAGGAGGAAGGGTATTATAACCGAAATGGAGAGGAAATGCAATGCAATACAGATGTACAAAAATTCTTTACTGATGATATGCAGATTGAACAATATGAAATATCTCAAGAGCAGTACAGTGACTTAGAGAAGGAGTTCCCAATAGCCGATGATCCATATATTTTAAATTCTCGATTGCTCCAAAGGCCAATTGAAGAGGAAACAGATCAACATGAATTTTTTGTAGGCCAGATATTTCCGTCTCGACAAGAGTTCAAGAATGAACTTGTGAAGCATGCCATGGTTAAACATATGAGATATAACCCAGTTGACACTCAGAAAAATAAAGTAAAAGTTGTCTACTTCAATCAACTGTGTAAGTAGAGAGTAGTTGCCCAGGGGGATGTAGAGTTCATTGTTACGAAATATATAAAGGAACACCAATGTGGCACCATTAGGGAAAGTGCTGATCATCAAGCATGCTCTTCATCCTTTGTAGCTTCTTTTGTTGAAGAGCAATTTCTTGCTAATAAACAATACAAGCCAAGTATGATTATAGCAGATATAAAAGCCAGGTTCGGAGTAATCATATCCTACAGAAAGCATACATAGCTTGAGAGAAAGCGATGAAGAAAGTTGTTGGAGATTATGGCCAAGCATATATAGATCTTCCACTATATCTGCGTAAGTTAAGAGTCAGGGATCCTAAAACCTATGTGGCACTACACAGGAATGGGGTTTGATCCTGTCCGAACGTTGAGTCGATGGACGCTGGGCACGTGGCGCTCTCCGAACTGGTGATGTGGATCTCTGACCGGTCGTATGGATCTCCGGTGAACCTACAAAGAAGTCGGGCCGGGAGGGGGTTCCCGGCGACGACCCTCCGATGCTCAAGTCAGGCAAAAGGAAAATGGTGAAGTGGCTCAAAAGATGAGAAATCGCGTGATTGCGTACCTCCGGTGAAGTCTGAGGGCTCTTATATAGAGCTATAGGGAGGCTTATGCATACCTACCGAGGTGTACACGTATCCTTTACCATACCTTAGTATGAGCTTACCAGAGGAGCATGCCTGACACCATACTGCTACAGTCCGCGCACGTCTTCTGACCTAGTCGTCGAACATGCCTATTGTCAGAAGATGTTCCCCAAAGTCCCCTTGTCCTTTTGTCTCCTCTCCATGCGCCGGTCGTCCATCCGCTCGGCAGGCATCGGTCTGACCGGGAAGATTCACCTCCTTCACATGCTCGGCTGAGACTGTTCGTTCACATCCTTCTGCTTTACGCCTTGGCCGAGCGGGCTTCCCGCTCGGCTCGGCGACCCTGTTCACCATGAGCGTCGGAAACCCGACTTCCCGTCGGGCCAATCGACCCACCCCTTCTCCGATCGGCCGGACCTCATGCTGACCCTTTTAACTTTTGACCTCCACGTGACGTTGACTTCCCTCCAGAGGGGGTCCCCCGACCTTGCTACCGGATCACTTGCCTCCCCTTCAAGTCTAGTCGAAGGAGGCGATTAGTCCGACTGACTGGACCGCCAGTCACGCCGAGCGGCGTCTCTATACAACTATCCTCCGCTCGGCCCCCACGGGGGTAGCTATAACGTCAGTCAACGCCAACATTCCTCGGATCTCTTTGAAATCTGCACCAATCTTCGACATTAAGGCCGGACATGCGTTCATTAAATGCATTCCAGTGACCGGATGCCACGTGGCGTTGCTGCCATCATCGTACGGCGGCGGCGCCGCGGGTGACGAGACCGAGGCGGTTTGAAATGGACGGCCCGATGCGTGCTCCGGTTCCCGTGACCTGCATCCGACGGTGGAGGCCGCTCGGGCTCAACCCTATAAAGCCTTCGCCTTCTCCCCCTCCTTGCCGCATTTGTGCTTTTGCGTGCCCAGAAGCTTTCCTTGCCGTTCCTGATCCGGTGATCTCGTTGCTGCTTCTTCTCTTTCCGGCGATTCCGTGTTCCTCGTCGATCTCCATTCTTCTCTGTAAGGTTCTTCTTCTTTTCTATCTTTGGTTCCTGTGTTTTCTTTGCGTTTCTTTCCCGAGTTTTGATCCTCTAGGCACTGTTTCGTTTGTCATCCTCTTCTTTCTATCATCCGCCTTTCTTCGCCTTTTGTGGTTTCGTCCGTTCGGACAATGGCCGATTCTTCTCAACTTCAAGATCCAGCCCTCGGCTCGTGGTATACCACCATGGAGTCGCGCTTCGATCGGCGCGACGCCGATGTTATGATGGACAATTTTGACATCCCATCTGGCTTTGAAATCATATTACCCTCACCCTCCGCTCGGCCTCACAAACCGCCGCGCGGAGCTTTCTGTGTTTTCCGCAACCAGTTTATAGCCGGTCCGCGCTTTCCCATCCATCCCTTCATCGTAGAAGTTTGTAATTTTTTCGGCATTACGCTCGGAAGCTTAGCCCCTAACACTTTCCGCCTTCTATGCGACGTCGTCGTCTTGTTCAAAATCCACAACATTCCCCTCCGACCGGAGGTCTTCTATTATTTTTATTATCCTAAATAGTCCGAGCTGGGTACTTACATGTTCCAGGCTCAGGCCGGTTTAGTCTTCTTTAATAAACTGTCCTCTTCCAATAAACATTGGAAAGAGTACTACTTCTATCTTCGTCTCCCCGAGCGGGCCTCCTTCCGAACCCAGTGGCAGATCAGACCGCCAACCTCCCCTGAGCTAAAGAGGTTCAAGACCCGACCGGACTATCTTCAAGCTGCCAACATGCTAGCCGGTCTGAAGTTCGAAATCAACAAATTCTTACCTGAAGGGGTGATGTACATATTCGGCCTGAGTCCGATCCGGACTCCCCTTCCGACCGGCTTCGGTAAGAATTTTACTTGTACATTCGCCTTGATTGCTAACTGATTTTCTTCTTTTTCCTTTGCAGCGAACATTGTCATGGAGTCCGTGATGGCCGGCATTTTGAAGAGCAAAGCGGCGGCGCTCGAGGCCGCAGCTGCCAAGGAGATGGAGGCGCTTGGCATTGAGCCGGTCGGCTCACACGAAGGGGAGAGAGGGACGAATGTGGGGGAGTCAACCGCTCAGGCTTCTCTCCCGGAGCCAGCGAGTGACGCAACTTCTGGCCGAGGGCCTTCCGTCCGGGAAGAACGCTCCGCTCAGGAGGAAGAGCGCCCTCTCCGACAAAAGAGGCGCCGCACGGAGACACCACTTCGCTCGGCTACTTCCGCGGTCCATCCGCCCGAGCGGACCACCGTCGATTCTCGCGGCAAAGCCCCAGTGGTGGAGGCGATCTCGTCCGATCGGACCCCATCCCAGCTGGATGCGTCCGCGGACCCCCTCGAGGCCATTCCGATCAACGCCCTTCCGCCGGCTCCCCGCCGAGTCGAACGTTCGGCCATTTTGTCCTAGTTTTCTGCACCGGCCTTCGATCCTTCTCCGGCTTCTGCTCAGACGACTCCCGATCGGCACCGTACCATCAGGGTCTCACTACATCTCCCCACCGAGGAGTTGATGCCCGAGGCCGATCGGCCAACCGCGCTCGAGCACATGATCACAATGAAGGGGCCTCTCGCAGAAATGTGGGCCGACGCTCGGGCACGCGTCTCCATGATTCCACTCAGCAATCTGGCCAACAGCCACATGCAGCAAGCTACTGGGGTAGGCATATTTTCTCAAGTCCTTTACGCATTCTTTCCGATCGGCTACTAACAATCTTGCTTATGTCAGAGATGGGTGGAGGAGATCGAGGTCTCCAATCGTCTGGCTATGGTGGACGAGGAACTAAAGAGGTTAAGGAGTTCGGGCGGCGCGCCCTCCCAGGGTCCTTCATACGCCGAGTTGCAGAAAGAGCTCAAGAAGACCCAAAATCTGCTGGCGGCTGAGCAAAAGAAGACGGCCGATCAGGCCTATACTCTGGGAGAACTTGAGAGACAAGTGAAGACGCTCGATCGGAAGATAAGTCTAGCAACCGAGCGGAAGAAGACGGCCATCTCCGACTTGGAGAAGAAGAACGTCGAGGCGCGGGGCCTGGAGCAACGGGTTAAGGAGCTGATGGATCAACTGGACGGCGAGAAGGTGAGTCGCTCGGCCGAGGCAACTAAGCACAAAGATGAACTGAAGACGTTGCAAGAATCTCTCGAAGCTTCCCAAGTCACCTTCAAGGAATATCAAGAGGTGGAACCTGGCCGAGTCGCAACCCTGAGGCTGAATCACATCCGCTCGACCGAATTTTCTGAAAAAGTATGCGAGCGGATGTATAATGCCTTTGAGCTTGCCATCACCGCCACAACGGACTACCTGAAGTCCAAGGCTCAACTTCCCGACTCCACAACTATCCCGGCCGAAGACTATGTGGCGCTTCTCTCCTCTATCCCGAAGACCATTTATGATTTTCTCGAGTAGTGCCCCTTGTAACCCTTTCGATCGGCCATAAGGGCCTAAATTGTAATGAAGCTACGCCGTATTTTTAGCAACTTAATCTTTTTCTTCTTCTCTTTTTTATTCAATGCTTGTGTCTTCCGATCGGCTTGCAAAAATACTGTCGTTCGCGTCTCCCCCTTCTTTCTTCTTCGTTAATCGTTTCACGAAGTATTCTACATAACCGGGCCGCTCGTCTGAACGCCCCCCGCTTCTTTAAATGGGATTCCCGATAAATGTTCACGAAGTACCTTTGGTTACTTGGCCGATCGGCCAAACGACTCACAAGCTGACTTCTTTATTGTCTTCGTCCGGCCGGAGGGTTTATAGTCGCCGGTTCGACTCTAGCGTTTAACGTCGTCGCTCGACGGTCATCCGACCGGGGGGTTTATAGTCACCGGTCAGACTCTCGATTTTTAACGTCGGAGCTCGACGGTCTTCCGACCGGAGGGTTTATAGTCGCCGGTCCGACTCTCGATTTTTAACGTCGGAGCTCGACGGTCTTCCGACCGGAGGGTTTATAGTCGCCGGTCCGACTCTCAATTTTTAACGTCGGAGCTCGACGGTCTTCCGACCGGAGGGTTTATAGTTGCCGGTTCGACTCTCGATTTTTAACGTCGGAGCTCGATGGTCTTCCGACCGGAGGGTTTATAGTCGCAGGTCCGACTCTGGATTTTTAACGTCGGAGCTCGACGGTCTTCCGACCGGAGGGTTTATAGTCGCCGGTTCGACTCTCGATTTTTAACGTCGGGGCTCGACGGTCTTCCGACCGGAGGGTTTATAGTCGCCGGCCCGACTCTCAATTTTTAACGTCGGAGCTCGACGGTCTTCCGACCGGAGGGTTTATAGTCGCCGGTCCAACTCTCAATTTTTAACGTCGGAGCTCGATAGTCTTCCGACCGGAGGGTTTATAGTCGGACCGTGGAGCTCGACGGTCTTCCGACCGGAGGGTTTATAGTCGCCGGTCCGACTCTCGATTTTTAATGTCGGAGCTCGACGGTCTTCCGATTCGGCTGATGATGCCCTATACTTGCGCTAATTTTCTGATTTTTTACTCCTGCATTTCAAGTATACAGTCGAACGGAAATTATACAGCATATATTACATTGGCGCACCTTTCACCCCGCCCTGTATGGCTAGAGATGATTTGCGCTCCATGGTCACTCCAGCTGCCGTTCGTCTTCATCCTCCAAATAATAGGCACCCGAGCAGAGCTTTTCGATGACTTTAAAGGGGCCCGCCCAAGGAGCCTCCAGCTTGTCAACGTCCCCGACTGATTTTACTTTCTTCCACACTAGGTCGCCGACCTGGAATGCTCTTGGGATCACGCGCCGGTTATAATTTTGCTTCATCCTCTGCCGGTATGCCATCAACCGGACGGACACCTTGGCTCGCTCTTCGTCGATCAAGTCCAACTCCATCTCCCTCCGCTCGGTGTTGTCATCATCATAGTTCTGGATCCGGGCGGACTCTACACCGACTTCAACTGGGATAACTGCTTCGTCGCCATACACTAAATGGAATGGCGTGACGCCCGTTCCTTCCTTTGGGGTCGTGCGGATAGCCCATAGGACGCCCAACAGCTCATTCACCCAGCTTCCTCCCATATGGTCAAGCCGAGCGCGAAGAATGCGAAGAATCTCCCGGTTGGCTACTTCGGCTTGACCATTGCTCTGGGGATACGCCACGGAAGTAAAGTGTTGTTCGATGCCATAACTTTTGCACCATTCTTCGAGCTGCTTCCCCACGAACTGTCGCCCGTTATCATATATGAGACGGCGAGGAATGCCGAACCGACAGATTATATGCTGCCAGACAAACCTTTTGACCATCTGCTCGGTGATCTTGGCCAGTGGCTCGGCCTCCACCCATTTGGAAAAATAGTCGACCCCCACTAGTAGAAACTTCCGCTGACCGGTCGCCAAAGGGAACGGACCTACGATATCCATTCCCCACTGATCGAACGGACAGGACACTGTAGATGCTTTCATCTCCTCCGCTGGTCGGTGGGAGACGTGGTACTTCTGGCAGGAGAGGCACGTCGCGACGGTCCGGGCGGCGTCTGCTTGCAGGGTTGGCCAGAAGTATCCGGCCAGCAGGATCTTCCTAGCCAACGACCGTCCGCCCGGATGTCCTCCGCACGATCCTTGGTGCACTTCCTGGAGGATGTACTCCGCGTCCTCCGAGCTCACACATTTTAAAAGTGGGCGGGAGAAAGTCTTCTTGTAGAGTTGGTCTCCAACGAGTGTGAACCGGCCGACTCTCCTCCTCAATAGCTGGGCTTCCTCCCGATCGGACGGTGTAGCACCCGAGCACAGAAACTCTATGATGGTTGTCCTCCAATCGCTCGGGAATGCGAGGCCCTCCATCCGGTCGATGTGCGCCACCAAGGATACTTGCTCAATTGGCTGTTGGATGATGACCGGTGATATTGAACTTGTGAGCTTGGCTAACTCATCTGCCGCTTGGTTCTCTGCTCGCGGTATCTTCTGAATAATGACTTCCCTGAAGTGGGCCTTGAGCTTTTCGAAGGCCTTAGCGTAGAGCTTGAGTTGAGCGTTGTTAATCTCAAAAGTGCCTGAGAGATGCTGGGCGGCCAGCTGAGAGTCTGAATGGATTGTTACCCGACCGACTCCTACATGCCGGGCTGCCTGCAAGCCGGCTATGAGGGCCTCATACTTCGCTTCATTATTGGTGGCTTTATAGTCCAGCCGAACGGCTAGGTGCATCCGTTCTTCTTAGGGAGAAAGTAATAGCACACCAATCCCGCTCCCGAGCTGAGTAGACGATCCATCCACAAATATTTTCCACATAGCTTCGGGCTCGGGATTTTGCACTTCGGTAACAAAATCTGCTAAGGACTGCGCCTTTATCGCCGAGCGGGCTTGATACTGAATGTCAAACTCACTTAACTCCGTTGTCCATTTGATGAGCCTCCCGGACGCTTCTGGGTTCAGCAGCACTCTTCCCAATGGGCTATTTGTCCGGACGACGATTGTATGTGCCAGGAAATAAGGACGAAGTCGTCGAGCGGCGAGGACCAAAGCAAAAGCCAGCTTCTCGAGCCCAGTGTAGCGAGATTCAGCATCTTTCAGAATATGGCTCAAGAAGTACACGGGTTGTTCTTCACCGCTCGTCCTTATTAATGCCGAGCCTACGACCCGCTCGGTTGAGGATAAATAAATACAGAGCGGCTCACCTACAGCTGGCTTGGCTAACACTGGCAAGGAGTTCAGGTACGCCTTCAGCTCCTCCAACGCCCGATCGCATTCCTCGTCCCAATGAAACTTAGTGGCTTTGCGTAGGATCTTGAAAAAAGGGAGACTCCGGTCGGCAGTCTTAGAGATGAATCTTGACAATGCAGTTATCCGACCGGTCAGGCGTTGTACTTCCCTCAGATTTCTTGGGGGCGACATATTTTGCAGCGCTTTTACCTTGCTGGGGTTTGCCTTTATGCCCCGCTTGGTCACTATATTGCCCAAGAAACGCCCTCCTTTTGCTCCGAACAAACATTCTGAGGGTTCAGCTTGACTCCATACTTTCTCAGCGTTCGGAAGGTCTCTTCCATGTCCGTAAAAAGATCAGCCGCTCGGACAGACTTGATGAGAATATCATCCACGTACACTTCTAAATTACGTCCGATCTTCTCCTTGAATACCTTGTTCATCAAGCGCTGGTAGGTTGCTCCCGCATTCTTCAGTCCGAACGACATTACATTATAACAGTAAGTGTCGTCGGCTGTGACGAAGCTAACCTTCTCTTGATCTTCTCGGGAGAGCGGCACCTGATGGTAGACCTGATAGGCGTCTAGCATGCATATCAGCTCGCACCCGGCTGTGGAGTCCACCAGTTGATCAATCCGGGGCAGGGGGTAGAAATCCTTTGGGCATGCTTTGTTGAGATCCCGGAAATCGATGCAAACCCTCCACTTGTTGCCCGGCTTGGAGACTAGCACCACGTTCGCCAGCCAGCTCGGAAACTGCACTTCGCGTATGTGGCCGGCCTCCAGGAGCTTCTCGACCTCCGCTGGGATGATGGCGTTTTGTTCGGCGCTAAAGTCCCTCTTCCTTTGCTTCACCGGCCGAGTGTCCGGTCGGATGTGAAGCTCATGCTGTGCTATACTTGGCGAAATTCCTGGCAGCTCATGCGTCGACCAAACGAAGACGTCGCAGTTTCTCTGGAGACATTTAATCACCTCCTTTTCTGGCTTGCCTCCAGATCGGCCGCAATGAATGTGGTGGCTTCCGATCGGGTCGGGTGGATTTGCACCTCCTCTTTTTTTCATAAACCAAAGAGGGTGGTTTTTCGGTTATGGCATTCACCTCAATCCGTGGCGTCTTCCGCGCGGAATTAACTTTGGCTCGGACCATTTCGACGTAACATTGCCGAGCCGCCAGCTGGTCTCCTCGCACTTCTCCAACTTTATCTTCGACCGGGAACTTAATTTTTTGGTAGAAGGTGGAGACGGCCGCTCGAAACTCACTGAGCGCTGGTCGCCCCAGGATGACATTGTATGCTGAGCGAGAGTCGACTACGACTGAGCGGCTCTTCTCCCAGCGAAATAGCTAGTCAGACTTGTCCGACCGGCAGAACTTCATTGCCCGTAAACCCGTAAAGGGGGGTTGTCATGGGTAGCAGCTCAGCTCGATCAATTTGCAGTTGGTCGAAAGCCTTTTTAAATAAGATGTTGACCGAGCTGCCTGTATGGATGAAAATGCGGTGAATAGTATAGTTAACTATTACCGCTTTGATGAGGAGGGCGTCGTCATGTGGCACTTCGACTCCATCAAGGTCCCTGGGCCCGAAACTGATTTCGGGCCCGCTCGCCCGTTCTTGACTGCAGCTGACCGCATGGATCTGGAGCTGCCTGACACTCGCCTTCCTTGCTCTGTTGGAGTCACCTCCGGTCGGTCCGCCAGCGATGATATTGATTTCGCCTCGGGACGTGTTGCTTCTATTTTCTTCCTCCCGTGCGGACGGCCTAGGCCGCTCCTTGGATACCCGGGGATTATCCTCGTGCCCCTGAGGATGATACCGCTCAGGAGACTTTCTGGATATCCGCCGATTGGCTTCTTGGTGTCGCTGTCGCCTGTCGCCTATCGGATGATGGCGATCGGCGACGGCCACTCCGGGGAACGGGGTGGGCGATCAGGGGAAGGCTTCGACAATCTCGTGTGTTATGCGTGTCGGTTCGGTGGAACGAGAAAAACATGGGGGTCCATACCTTCTTTTTTGGTTTGGGCCGCTCGGTGGATACGTCTTGGATGGCATGAGACCTTGCATGTTGATGAGGGCGGGCTGCTTTAGCTCGCGGTCCTCTGGGCGGCTGGTGGCTAGTGAGTGGCTTTCGCTTGGCAGGGGCTAGCCGCTCAGTTGGAGCTTCTTTCCTTCGGGCCGCCTGTGCTTCCTCCACATTAATGTACTCATTGGCCCAGTGTAATATATGATCATAGTCTCGCGGCGGCTTTCGAATAAGTGAACGGAAGAAGTCACCGTCCACGAGGCCTTGCGTGAACGCATTCATCATTGTTTCTGAGGTGGCCGTTGGAATATCCATGGCTACCCGGTTGAATAGTTGGATGTAAGCTCGCAGCGACTCCTTGGGCTCTTGCTTGATGGCGAACAGACTGACACTGGTCTTTTGGTAACGCCGACTGCTCGCAAAATGATGGAGAAAAGCAATGCGGAACTCTTTAAAGCTGGTGATGGATCCATCCGGCAGCCTCCGGAACCATCGTTGTGCCGATCCCGAGAGGGTGGTAAGGAACACTCGACATTTCACTCCATCTGTGTATTGATGTAGTGTAGCGATGTTGTCGAACTTACCTAGATGGTCATCCGGGTCGGTGGTTCCGTTATATTCCCCGATCGCCGGGGGCACATAATGTTTTGGCAGAGGGTCCCGCAGGATGGCCTTTGAAAACTGCCGGTTGATCCGCTCGGGGGAGGCGTCCGTTCGGGGGGCCTTGCCTTTTCTGTTGTCTCTCCTGGGCGCCTCGTCGGATGAAGATCCTTGATCACGGTTAACTGTTGCGACTTCAGGAGGTGTACGGAATAGGGCCCGATGAAATGGAACCGTGGCAGGCGGTGCTTCCGCTCGGCCTCCTGACGCTGACGTCGCTTGTTGCTCCAGCCGCTCGGCTTGTGTCTTCTGTTTTTGTTGCTCCACTAGCTTAGCTGCTCTTGCCTCGATTAGAGCATCGAGCTCCTCCTGGGAGAGCATCACGGTGTGCTGTCGTCCAGCCTCATCCATCTCTTCCGCTCGGATGCAGGTGTGTTCCCACAGACGGTGCCAATTTGATCCTGTCCGAACGCTCAATTGATGGACGCTGGGCATGTGGCGCTCTCTGAACTGGTGACGTGGATCTCTGACCGGCCGTATGGATCTCCAGCGAACCTGCAAAGAAGTCAGTCCGGGAGGGGGTTCCCGGCGACGACCCTCCGACGCTCAAGTCATGCAAAAGGAAAATGGTGAAGTGGCTCCAAAGATGAGAAATCGTGTGATTGCGTACCTCCGGTGAAGTCTGAGGGCTCTTATATAGAGCTATAGGGAGGATTATGCACACCTACCGAGGTGTACACGTGTCCTTTACCATACCTTAGTATGGGCTTACCAGAGGAGCATGCCTGACACCATACTACTACAGTCCGCGCACGTCTCTGATGGGACAGCAGAACCTTCTGTCGTAGAATTCTGCGTATGGCCTAGTCGTCGAACATGCCTATTGTCAGAAGATGTTCCCCAAAGTCCCCTTGTCCTTTTATCTCCTCTCCATGCGTCAGTCGTCCATCCGCTCGGCAGACATCGGTCTGACCGGGAAGATTCACCTCCTTCACGTGCTCAGCTAAGACTGTTCGTTCACATCCTTGCTGCTTTACGCCTTGGCCGAGCGGGCTTCCCGCTCGGCTCGGTGACCCTGTTCACCATGAGCGTCTGAAACCCGACTTCCCGTCGGGTCGATCGACCCACCCCTTTTCCGATCGGTCGGACCTCATGCTGACCCTTTTAACTTTTGACCTCCACGTGGCGTTGACTTCCCTCCAGAGGGGGTCCCCCGACCTTACTGCCGGATCAGGGTTAATCAGTTCCAACGCTGTTTTTGGGGTTTTGGAGCTTGTAGAAGAGTATTCAAGTCTTATCTTCGTAAATTAATTGGAATTGCTGCCAGATACCTAAGAGGCAAATATCCGGGTGTGTTGTTGATGGCTACATCAATAGATGCTAATGACAATGTCCTCCCAGTAGCCTTTGGAATCGCTGAAGTTGAATGTGGGTCTGCATGGGAGTGGTTTCTGGATCATACGAAGAGATTCTTTAATGTTGATCCAGAGTCAATGAGTATAGTATCAGATAGACATCGTGGCATTATAGCAGCAGTTAGGATAGTCTATCCTACTGCCCATCATGCTTTTTGTTGCCACCATATGTCTTGCAATATGGTAATAAATACTGGCAGTAGGTCAGGTTTAGGGTTGTTTTGGGCAGCAACTCGAGCAAACACAACACTACAATATGATCTCATAATGCAGTCCATGCTTGAAAAACATTCAGATGCTCATAAGTGGCTTCAGAACATTGACCCTAAAAGATGGGCTAATGCACACTTTAGTGGCAGAAGGTACACAATGCTAACCACCAATTGTGTAGAGAGTTTAAATGCTTTGTTCAAGGAGACGCGTGAACTTCCGATAAACAGGTTAATTGATAATACCAGAAAAAAGGTAGCTCAATGGTTCTTTAACCGTAAGGAGGAAGCGTCGAAATGGTATGTTGCGTTGACACCTCATGCTACCAAAGAAATGAAATCAAGGAGGGAGAAAGCTAGACGATATAAAGTCCACCCCTACTCTCAATCCGAAATGGAAGTAGAGACATGGGGTGCTTCATACATTGTTGATTTGGAGAGAAAATATTGTAACTGTGGGGAGTTTCAAATTTCAGGATTACCTTGCTCACATGCAATTGTCGTCATAATTCATCGGAACATGGATACACTTCCATATTGTGAGCATTATTTTCATTCACAGAATTAGAAAACAACATACATGGATCGTATTTACCCCTGTCGAAGCAAGGAATTTTGGCCTAGGGGAGTCAACAACATTATAGTGCTATGTCCCCGTAGCCTTGTGCAGCCTGGTAGGCGAAAGAAAGCAATGATCGAGTCGAAACATAATGGGAAGGTAAAAATCAAATGCAGCAGGTGTAAACAACTGGGTCATAATCGGAGGACCTGTAGAATGTCGCCAGCCCCTAGTTCTTGACTGAATTGTAAATTGGAGGAGTTGAGCCATATGTTTTGTATGAAGTACATATATAGGATTGTAAGAAAAATAGTTGTGGAAAGTGATGTTTCTGTTATATAGGTTTATGGAGTATTTATTTTGTGTTACAGTGTTATTGTAGGTATGAGAAGTGTAAACCATCACCTGCAAGGCAGAAATAATACTTGACACCATATCTCCATTGTGTAAAATAAAAATGCGATACATTTCAATTCAACAGGAATGGGTTCATAATTTCAAAGTCATGTAAATATGTGGTGAAATATAAATGAGATAAAACTCGCACAAAGGGATTGTAGTAATCCTTGCAAAATAAGATAGGACAGTAGTTCTCGGTCATTGAAAAATAAAAAAGGTGCACTGTTCTGTGGCAAATGACACAGAGCTATACCTTCATAGACAGGGGTATAAATACGTTTTGACACCATATATACCATCTCCCTAGTAAGAACTTCAGAGGGAACGTTATTTCAGGTAAATCCAAGTAGGGGAGGGCCATCAGTGGGTTTTGGTCAAAACCCACTGATGGACCTAGACACCTCTAATTGGACTCATTTCAATTCGAGTGGTAATCTAGAGTTGCAAGGACTCCAAATCTGTTGGCAAATCCTTATTTAAAGCTCTATAGGTGATGGGAAAAAAATAAAATATAATCAGCCTCCGTTGGGCCTGATACGCTTGAATATCAGGCCCAACGTGGGCCTGATATGAGTGCATATCAGGCCCAACGTGGGCCTGGTATCGTATCGTTTCATAAAGTTTGATTCTATCTCCCCCTAATATAAACTCCAAATATTCTAACAGTATCCTGATAAAAAAATAAATAAATAAGATCAATTTTAAAAGTCCCCTTCCATAAGGTTGAAAAGAAAAGCTATGCACTGTTCCGTGCCAACTGGCACGGAGAAATACCTTCTTAGAAATGGGGTATAAATACGTTTTGACACCAGATATACCTTCTCCCCAGTCAGAACTTCACAGGGAACGTGATTTCAGGTAAATCCAAGTAGGGGAGGGCCATCAGTGGGTTTTGGTCAAAACCCACTGATGGACCTAGACACCTCTGATTGGACCTATTTCAGTTCGAGTGGTAATCTAGAGTTGCAAGGACTCCAAATCTTCTGGTAAATCCTTATTTAAAGCTCTATAGGTGCTGGGAAAAAATAAAATATAATCAGCCTCCGTTGGGCCTGATATGCTTCAATATTAGGCCCAACGTGGGCCTGATATGAGTGCATATCAGGCCCAACGTGGGTCTAGTATCATATCGTTTCATAAAGCTTGTTTCTATCTCTCCCTAATATAAACTCCAAATATTTTAACAGGGGCCTGATAAAAAAAATAAAATAAAATTAATTTTAAAAGTCCCCTTCCATAGGGTTGAAAAGAAAAGCTGTGCACTGTTCCATGCCAACTGGCACGGAGCAATACCTTCTTAGAAATGAGGTATAAATACGTTTTGACACCAAATATACCTTCTCCCCAGTTAGACCTTCACAGGAAACGTGATTTCAGGTAAATCCAAGTAGGGGAGGGCCATCAGTGGGTTTTGGTCAAAACCCACTGATGGACCTAGACACCTCTGATTCGACCCATTTCAGTTCGAGTGGTATTCTGGATTTCGAGGGAATCCATCGGTGCTAGCCAATCATGGTTTAAAGCTCCATAGGTGTGCTGGCAAGTGATGGGAAAAAAATAAATTTAGGCACTGTTGGGCCTGATATGATTGAATATCAGGCCCAATGTGGGCCTGGTATGGTATCCTTTCTTAAAAATTGATACTATCTCCCCCTTTCTATAAACTCAAAATGTGCTACCATGCTCCTTATCAAACAAGAAATTAAAATAAAATAAATTGATTCACCATAAATTTAATTTACACAAACAGTAAATCATTACAAGAATAATATATTACAATTGTTCAGTATCTACAATTGTAATATATTACAATTGTTCAGTATCTACAATTGTTCAGTATCTACAATTGTAAATTGATTTTATGTCCAAGTCTAAATATATAAGCTCTCATATCATCTTGTACAAAGCCTGTAGATCTCTGGAACATCAAACTCTCTGCATAGCGCATTATAAAAAAAGCACAATCCAACCTACAAAACAAAAGCACAATCCATCATAAAAAAGCCAAATCCAATTATTATGGAACATACACAAATACTTACGATTTGCTTTGTGTGAGGCCAATAACTTGAATTGTTTTATACTCTCTCCCAGAGAAAGGTGCTAAACCTTTATGCCATCTGGTATAGTATGACCAGTTTAGCTCCTTAAAAAACAACACCTACAAATATCAAACCATAGTAATTAATACATAACCAATGATTATTGGATATAAGAAATTTGTTACTTACAGTTTGATTAAAAACAAAAGTGTAATTTTCTGTGGTGCCAAGAGAGTTATAATGAATTATTTGACCTTCCTCCAGGTCCATGACCATTAGATGCCAATGATCATCTTGGTTATTTAGAGGACAGAAAATATATCTAATGTCCTTGTCGTCATCAGTTTTTGCAGTTTGTTTCAATGCATCCACGTGCATCATTCCGAACAAGTCCTATGCAAATAATAGAGCTATTTAGGTGACTGCATCCAATATATATTATAAACAATTTACAATGAGATAAGGGACATACTCGGAATCCAACCCCACAAAATATGGATGGGTGGTACGGTGAGTTAGAGTTTTTGGCTTCATTAGCAAAAATATTCCAATAAACATTTATGCAATCCCTATTGGTGTATTGCGTCCAATCAAATATTGTCATAAAAGATTGCATATCTAAAGAGAAATTATCATTTGTCCATATTGGTTGCACCGTCACCCTACACACAAGGATACAGTCAATGGTATTTAATAAATTAAAAGTAAAAAAATATCATTAAAGTCCAATAATAATCCTTCGTTGACATGTGGTTTAAGTATTTAGGCTAGCAACTATGTTACCTTAACTGACTGAGCTTCAATAATGCATCGGCTATCACACCATCTTGACTCTTTTTAAAAAATGTCTTCGCTTGCTGAGATAATTAAAATTATACTATGTCATTAAGGATTATAAAATAACAACTTACCTACTCTCGACCGTACCTTCAATATTTTGGTTTTGACCTTGTTAAGTTCATGACATTTTGTTTCTAGCTGCGATGAACTTGTATCTTCGGTCTTTGATGGTGCAGGAGCATCTGGTTCGACAGTAAGAACAAGCTATTTGCCTTTTTTTTTTGGTGCATTCGGCTATCAAACTTCTCTGGGTTCTCTTTCTTTTGGGGCCTACCCGAAAATTAGTTGGAATTATAGGCAGATTAGGGTCTATGCCTTCTGATGCTCTTGGCTCCCCTGATATGCTTTGTATGACTTGTTGGAGCTCTTTAATCTTATTTTCGGCATCGGCTATGATTTTGTCTTTAACATTTAAAATTTTGTTATCCACGTCAGAATTTATAGTGTCAGCCTTGGTGCCACTCGTATCTCGTTCCTTACACAGTTCACTTATTTGTTGATCCTTTTCTTTAAGCATAGATTCCATATCAGCAATCACAATATCCTTTGCTGCTACTAGACTATCCTTTTCTTCTATTACCGTTGCCAGGTTTTTATTAGCTTCCTCCAAAATTTGAGTAGCTTTATGTAATTCTTGCTTTAAACTATCAATTTTGTTATCCTTTTCCTTGCACAAAATACAATCTACCGTATCGTCACACTGCAGTAGACCTTCTTCGGCTTGCTGTAAAGATCCTTGGCCAACCAACTCAAGAGACTCAGTTGGCTGAGGCTGGTTTGGTAGTAAATCCAACTCTGATTCTGCCGGAATTAAATCTACTAAAATTTTATCTGCAGTTACACGGTCTATCATTTTTTTGACTGTGTCAACTTAATAGTTAGGCCACCTCCGCCGTAGTATTCTTGGCAATTTTTCTGGATGGTCTAGATTAATAATGCTGATATGCTCACACACTCATACCTACAATATGATTATAAAAATAATTTATAATATTTACAAATATCGTGATATATATGTAATCGGACTTACAGCCAAAATATTTGGAAATCCCTTGAGCAAGGGGGCCTTGGGCGTTGCATCAGCAACCTGTGGTTTTGGTCTTAATGTAAGCTCCAATCCAATGGAGTCTAATTGTTGAGCCATGAAACTGTATACTGCATTGCACCAGTTAAACCTAGCTAAGTTGTCAAAATCATCTACACAGTCAATTAGGGAGAGCACAAGTATTCTAAGAACACTGCTACTTTCACAAAACAGAACAGTTGCAAAAAAATACAGGATATACAATTGACAGTACAGCTTGTCATTTGATCTCGACTTCCTAATCAGTTTCTCCAAATGTCTGGCAGAACAATCTGAATCTCGGAAAAACTCCATGTACAGTGCGCTTGAAGCCTCATTTAAATCGAGACGAACTATCTCTCCATTGTCGGGTAGGTCAAGAATCAGTCCCACATCTACCTTTGTAAATTTGAGCTTCTTCCCATGGAAGATAAAGTTTTTTTCCTCATGATCCCAATTATCAACATATTTTGTACCTGGGCTCTTATAAAAGAACTATCAAGGAGGTCAAGGATCCACGAAAAAGGTGTGCCTCGAATCTTCTGTTCTTGTTTTGCAATCGGGTTAACAGAAGAGATAAACTTTCTGAAGTGGCAAATGGTACTTTTCCAGTTCATTCTTTTAGTTCTTCCTCTGTTGACATAACTTGGATAATTTGGTTGATCAGCACTCACACTTGTCAACGCTTCTTTTGTTGCCATTGCGAACCTAGCTACTGTATAACCACACCCAGAAAAACAACTCTTAGATCCCGTAATAACGACTACGCTCTTATTCTAACACGCCCACACAAACCCTAGGTTAAACGGTTATAGAAAGCATAACTAAATGAGCAACCGATCTACGTACGAAACTAATTCTCGAATGCTGGTGAAGGTAGAGTCATGCCTCGAATGGAGCTGCGTAGAATGGCTTCGAGAAGAAGATGACGACCGAAGCAGGAGAGTGTGTGCTTTTGCAAATTGAAACTTGGGCCTGATATCTCATTATTTTATTTTAAATTTAATCGACTCGATTTATGTGTAAGATTAATTATTATTATTTTGAAATAATACTCTTTAATATCAGACCCCACGTTGGGCCTGATATGGTAGAATATCAAGCCCACGTTGGGACTGATATTCAAGCATATCAGGCCTAACGGTGCTTGAATTTATTTTTTTTCCATCACTTGCCAGCACACCTATGGAGCTTTAAACCATGATTGGCTAGCACCTATGGATTCTTTGAACTCCAGAATACCACTCGAACTGAAATGGGTCGAATCATAGGTGTCTAGGTCCATCAGTGGGTTTTGACCAAAACCCACTAACGGCCCTCCCCTAATTGGATTTACATAAAATCAAGTCCCCTGTGAAGGTCTTGGTGGGGAGATGGTATATATGGTGTCAAAAAGAATTTATACACCATGGATTAGAAGGTATGGCTCCGTGCCAGTTGCCACATATTCCACTTATGACCATGCTATAGACTTAAACCCTATGGTAGCACCTTCTAATTTTATTTATTTTTTATTTTTTCATAAGGAGCATGGTAGCACATTTTGAGATTATAGAAAGGGGGAGATAGTATAAATTTATAAGAAAGGATACCATACCAGACCCACTTTGGGCCTGATATGCTCTCATATCAGGCCCACGTTGGGCCTGATATGCAGTCATATCAGGCCCACGTTGGGCCTGATATGCAGTCATATCAGGCCCACGTTGGGCCTGATATTCAAGCATATCAGGCCCAATGGTGCCTGATTTTTTTTTCCATCACGTGCCACCACAGCTATGGAGCTTTAAACCATGATTTGCTAGCACCGATGGAGTCCTTAAAATTCCAGAATCCCACTCGAACTTAAATGGGTCGAATCAGAGGTGTCTAGGTCCATCAGTGGGTTTTGACCAAAACACACTGTTGGTCCTCCCCCACTTGAATTTACGTGAAATCAAGTCCTATGTGAAGGTCTTAGTGGGGAGATGGTATATATGGTGTCAAACAGAATTTATACACCATGGATTAGAAGGTATGGCTCCGTGCCAGTTGCCACAGAACAGTGCCTCTTGCAGTTTCAGGACTAAGAACCAATTTTTTTTTCTCGTAACTTAGTTACTTTGGTGTTCCATATTTATATGCCTAATTCAAATTTCAAAGCCTACCTTGTGCTCTTGAAACCGAGTGTTGGTCTGATCCTATTTGATTTCCTAAACAATCCCAACCGTTACCATGTTTTTAGTTTTGAGAAGATAGATATGGTGTGCAATACAACTTATATACATTATCCCTTTTTTCACTGATAAGCACCAACATCGCAATTTGGATGTCACAGGATATTGTGACTTATATTTGACTAATCACTATGCAATATAATTAATATTCCAGTTTATCCTCTTCTCATATAATACATAATACTGTATTAAACAACAAAGACTACATACAAACATATAAAACTACCTACACTATGTAACTTAATTTACAATCTCTATAAATTTTTGCCTTAAAATACTATGGATATTTAATGTTTTATGAAACGATACGATACCGGGCCCACGTTGGGTTTGATATGCACTCATATCAGGCCCACGTTGGGCCTGATATTCAAGCATATCAGGCCCAACAGAGGCTGATTATATTTTATTTTTTTCCCAGCACCTATAGAGCTTTAAATAAGGATTTGCCAGCAGATTTGGAGTCCTTGCAACTCGAGATTACCACTCGAACTGAAATGGGTCCAATCAGAGGTGTCTAGGTCCATCAGTGGGTTTTGACCAAAATCCACTGATGGCCCTCCCCTACTTGGATTTACCTGAAATCACGTTCCCTGTGAAGTTCTGACTGGGGATAAGGAATATCTGGTGTCAAAACATATTTATACCCCATGTCTAAGAAGGTATAGCTCCGTGTCAGTTGGCACGGAACAGTGCACAAATTTTCTTTTTAACCCTATGGAAGGAGACTTTTAAAATTGATATTATTTTATTTTTTTGATCAGGCCACTGTTAGAATATTTGGAGTTTATATTAGGCGGAGATAGAATCAAGTTTTATGAAACGATACGATACCAGGTCCACGTTGGGCCTGATATGCACTCATATCAGGCCCACGTTGGACCTGATAATCAAGCATATCAGGCCCAACTGAGGCTGATTATATTTTATTTTTTTCCCAGCACCTATAGAGCTTTAAATAAGGAATTACCAGTAGGTTTGGAGTCCTTGCAACCCTAGATTACCACTCGAACTGAAATGAGTCCAATCAGAGGTGTCTAGGTCTATCAGTGGATTTTGACCAAAACCCACTGATGGCCCTCCCCTACTTGGATTTACCTGAAATCACGTTCCTTGTGAAGGTCTGACAGGGGAGAAGGTATATCTGGTGTCAAAAAGTATTTATACCCCATGTCTAAGAAGGTATAGCTCCGTGTCAGTTGGCATGGAACAATGCACAACTTTTCTTTTCAACCCTATGGAAGGGGACTTTTAAAATTGATGTTATTTATTTATTTTATTAGGACACTGTTAGAGTGTTTGGAGTTTATATTAGGGGGAGATAGAATCAAGCTTTATGAAATGATACGATACCAGGCCCACGTTGGGCCTGATATTCAAGCATATCAGGTCCAACGGAGACTGATTATATTTTATTTTTTTTCCAGCACCTATAGAGCTTTAAATAAGGATTTGCCAGCAGATTTGGAGTCCTTGCAACTCCAGATTACCACTCGAATTGAAATGGGTCAAATCAGAGGTGTCTAGGTCCATCAGTGAGTTTTGACCAAAACCCACTGATGGCCCTCCCCTACTTGGATTTACCTGAAATCACATTCCCTGTGAAGGTCTGACTGGGGAGAAGGTATATATGGTGTCAAAACGTATTTATACCTCATTTCTAAGAAGGTATTGCTCCGTGCCAGTTGGCACGGAATAGTGCACAGCTTTTCTTTTCAACTCTATGGAAGGGGACTTTTAAAATTGATCTTATTTAATTTTTTTGATCAGGCCCCTGTTAGAATGTTTGGAGTTTATATTAGGGTAAGATAAAATCAAGCTTTATGAAACGATACGATACCAGACCCACGTTGGGCCTGATATGCACTCATATCAGGCCCACGTTGGGACTGATATTCAAGCATATTAGGCCCAACGGAGGCTGATAATATTTTATTTTTTCCTAGCACCTATAGAGCTTTAAATAAGGATTTTTCGACAGATTTGGAGTCCTTGCAACTCCAGATTACCACTCGAACTGAAATGGGTCTAATCAGAGGTGTCTAGGTCCATCAGTGGGGTTTGACCAAAACCTACCGATGACCCTCCCCTACTTGGATTTACCTGAGATCACGTTCCCTGTGACTGAGGATAAGGTATATCTGCTGTCAAAACGTATTTATACCTCATTTCTAAGAAGGTATTGCTCCGTGCCAGTTGGCACGAAACAGTGCACAACTTTTCTTTTCAACCCTATGGAAGGGAACTTTTAAAATTAATCTTATTTAATTTTTTTGATCAGGCACCTGTTAGAATGTTTCGAGTTTATATTAGGAGGAGATAAAATCAAGCTTTATGAAATGATACGATACTAGACCCACGTTGGGCCTGATATGCACTCATATCAGGTCCACGTTGGACCTGATATTCAAGCAAATCAGGCCCAACGGAGGCTGATTATATTTTATTTTTTTCCTAGCACCTATAGAGCTTTAAATAAGAATTTGCCAGCAGATTTGGAGTCCTTGCAACTCCAGATTACCACTCAAACTGAAATGGGTCCAATCAAAGGTGTTTAGGTCTATCAGTGGATTTTGACCAAAACCCACTGATGGCCCTCCCCTACTTGGATTTACCTGAAATCACGTTCCCTGTGAAGGTCTGACTGAGGAGAAGGTATATCTGGTGTCAAAATGTATTTATACCCCCTGTCTAAGAAGGTATAGCTCCGTGTCAGTTGGCACGGAACAGAGCACAACTTTTCTTTTCAACCCTTTGGAAGGGGACTTTTAAAATTGATGTTATTTATTTATTTTTATCAGGACACTGTTAGAATGTTTGGAGTTTATATTAGGGGGAGATAGAATCAAGCTTTATGAAACGATACGATACCAAGCCCACGTTGGGCCTGATATTCAAGCATATCAGGCGCAACGGAGGCTGATTATATTTTATATTTTTTCCAGCACCTATAGAGCTTTAAATAAGGAATTTCCAGCAGATTTGGAGTTCTTGCAACTCCAGATTACCACTCGAATTAAAATGAGTCAAATCAGAGGTGTCTAGGTCCATAGTGAGTTTTGACTAAAACCCACTAATGACCCTCCCCTACTTGGATTTACCTGAAATCACGTTCCCTGTGAAGGTCTGATTGGGGAGAAGGTATATCTGGTGTCAAAACGTATTTATACCCCATTTCTAAGAAGGTATTGCTCCGTGCCAGTTGGCATGGAATAGTGCACAGCTTTTCTTTTCAACCCTATGGAAGGGGACTTTTAAAATTGATCTTATTTAATTTTTTTGATCAGGCCCCGGTTAGAATGTTTGGAGTTTATATTAGGGTGAAATAAAATCATGCTTTATGAAACGATACGATACCAGACCCACGTTGGGCCTGATATGCACTCATATCAGGCCCACGTTGGGACTGATATTCAAGAATATCAGGCCCAACGGAGGCTGATAATATTTTATTTTTTCCCAGCACCTATAGAGCTTTAAATAAGGATTTTTCAGAAGATTTGGAGTACTTACAACTTCAGATTACCACTCAAACTGAAATGAGTCCAATCAGAGGTGTCTAGGTCCATCAGTGGGTTTTGACCAAAACCCACTGATGACCCTCCCCTACTTGGATTTACCTGAAATCACGTTCCCTGTGAAGGTCTGACTGGGGAGAAGGTATATCTTGTTGGATCGAGAAGCGCTAGAGGGGGGGGGGGTGAATAGCGCTCGTGGCTATTTCGTTCGATTATCGGAAAACTATCGGAGTTAAAACGTGCAGCGGAATAAGCGAAAATAAAATAAAGAGACAACATAAAGAGACAGGTCGATTTTACTTCGTTCGGAGCCTAAGTCGACTCCTACTCGAAGGCCCGCGATCCTTGATCGCTTCCGGTGGGCAACAACTATAAGCTCGTTAAAAGATTACAATTATGAGTACAAATAAAAGCTATCAAAAATTATACCGACAACAAGAAATGCTAATTCTGAAGCTTCGGGTCGTCGGGCACTTGTAGTAGCACTTCGGAGCGTCTTTTGGAGCAGCGTGTTGATGAAAGATCACTTAGAATTCGTTGTTCTTTGAAGCTGCACCTCAACTCTCCTTTTATATGCGGTTCCGGGCGCCTGGATCCCTTCCGGGCGCCTGGAGTGTGACGTGGCCAACCAACCAGGATGCTCCACGTGGCGAAGTCGCGCAGGGGATAGAATTTGGTCCCGGGCGCCCGGACCTGTTCCGGGCGCCCGGACAGCCTTTTTCCAGCAGGTTCCTCACCTGCAAACAAAGGTTAGTCCGAGCAAAATACCCTTCAAGACAATGTTAGAATCTGATAAAACACAGTAAGTAATAAGTCTGACTTTGGATTTCTAGCCGGAAGCCCTAGGTCGACCCCTCTCCCTCTGCGGGAACGCATCCTCACCTACTCCACTCGTGAGATTTACCTTTGCTCAGATCGTCCGGACTTTCTCAGCACTCGATGCTTCCAGACTTTCTACTGACATCCGCTTCCCCTAGTCAGGTCTTTCACCAGTTCACGACACGGGACTTTTCACCTAGGGTTACCACCCCTAGGACTTTGCCTGAAGCCATCAACCTGCCAAGACTATACGCATAGGGTTACCACCCCCTATGACCTAGGGTTACCGCCCCCTAGGGTTTTCCCTTTGCCTAACCGCAGCTAGGACTTTCCTGAAATCCTCAAGTAGACTTGTTAGACTAAAAAACATCTTAACTTTGAATTCTTTGCCGTTATCAAAACACGAGTTCGATCGTCGGATGCTTCTCGCACCAACAATCTCCCCCTTTTTGATTATGGCAACACAAATTCGAAGTTAAGTAAACAGGCGAATAGATAGTCATTTTAAACACAGGCAAAATTTGCTAAGTATAGCTGAACAAGGTAACTAAAGTAAATTTTTCCCTATATACTCCCCCTTAACTTTGGCTCCCCCTTAACTTTTGGTCCCCCTTAATTTTTAACTTGAATTTTATGTTTACATTTTTGCTACTCTCCCCCTTTGCCATAACTCAAAAAATGGGCAATGTATAAAGAGTTGTACATGATTAAAGTTAGCAATATTCAACAGAGTTTTGAAGTTAAGGTCAATTGGAATTTAAGTTTTTAGGACCAGATTATTCATTTAAATTCAGTTGGTCCTTAAGTCCAAGCACAAGTCATGTTTATATATTAGGTATCAGAGCCATAGAGAACAAAACATTCTTGAAAAAGAAATTGAGTATCTTTTGCCAACTGTCTAACCTTTAGTTACTTGCTGATTGTCTATAGGACAATAGCTTTTACTAGGTTAGTCAAGTTAAGTTATTTAGGTCCAGATAGACTTGACTAGAGCTGGAGAACTTTAACTTGATTAATGTTTATTGTATATTTAACGCCCAGACTCATATTGATGCACAGATATAAGCATTCTTGAGTCCAGGCTATACCCTATGCATCTCACGCCATTCTATGTTTTTCAATCACAATCAAGGTAAACCTAGGTGTTTTGTGAGGTGCTCTGGCTTAATTCTAGGGGAACATGATATCTAGGGGGAAATCCTAGACTAAACCCAACTTTTGAAAGTCTAGTAAAATTGGAGTTTTGAAAACTGTTTTTCCTAGAATTTGAAAACAAAATAATAATAGTAAGATATCTATTCTATCCAACACATTCCTATTTGCCTTCTAAGTCCACTGAACTCAAGTTCAGGTAAGGGTTTTGTAAAAATGTCAGCTAGGTTTGATTTGGACTCAACGTGGTTGAGTGCAATTTCACCATTAGCTACATGATCCCTTACAAAGTGGTGTTTTACCTCTATGTGTTTGGTCCTAGAGTGGTGTATAGGATTTTTGGTCAGATTAATTGAGCTGATATTATCAATAAAGATTTTAGTATTTTTATAGTCTAGTTGATAGTCTTTTAGTGTATGCATCATCCATAACAATTGAGATGCACATTCTCCTAGAGCTATGTATTCACCTTCTGTAGTGGATAGAGCAACACAATGTTGCTTTCTGCTTGACCAACTTACTAGGCACTGACCTAGAATCTGGCAGCCACCACTTGTACTTTTTCTGTCTAGCTTGCACCCGACATAGTCTGAATCAGAATAGCCATAAAGGTCAAAAGTGCAAGTTCTTGGATACCAAAGTCCTACATTTAGAGTTCCTTTAATATACCTCAGTATTCTTTTAACATATGTTAGGTGTGACTCTTTTGCACAGGATTGATATCTTGCACACATACCTACTGCAAACAGTATGTCAGGTCGACTTGCAGTTAGATAAAGTAAACTCCCTATGGCACTCCTATAGTATTTTGGGTCTACAGGTTTTCCTTCAGGGTCAGAGTCAATGTTTATGTTGGTTGCCATTGGAGTATTTATAATTTTTGAGTTTTCCATGCTGAATTTTTTGATTAACTCCTTAGCATACTTAGTTTGATAAATGTAGATTCCATCTTTGGTTTGTTTTATTTGTAAGCCTAAGAAAAAGTTGAGTTCCCCAACCATGCTCATTTCAAATTCACTTTCCATTAACTTAATAAATTCTTTTAGAAATTTTGAGTTAGTTGAGCCAAAAATTATGTCATCAACATAGATTTGGGCTATAAAGATGTCTTTTCCTATAGTTTTCACGAACAAAGTAGGATCAATTTGTCCTTGGTTAAATTCTTTGGATATTAAGTAATTAGATAATCTTTCATACCATGCTCTAGGGGCTTGTTTTAGTCCATATAGTGCCTTTTTTAATTTAAAAACGTGATTAGGGTAGTCTATGTCTTCAAACCCTGGAGGTTGGCTTACGTAGACTTCTTCCTTGATAAAACCATTTAAAAAAGCTGACTTAACGTCCATTTGGTACAATTTGAATCCTTTATTGGCTGCATAGGCTAATAACATCCTAATGGACTCGAGTCTAGCTACTGGAGCATAGGTTTCATCATAGTCTAGGCCTTCGACTTGACTAAACCCTTTGGCTACTAATCTTGCCTTTTTTCTTACTATATCACCGTGATCATCTAACTTATTCATAAAAACCCATTTAGTATCTATTATTGATTTATCTATGGGTTTAGGTACAAGGTCCCAGACTTGGTTTCTCTCAAATTGGGCTAATTCTTCCTGCATTGCAATGATCCAGTCTGGATCAGGCAGGGCTTCTTCTATAGTTTTAGGTTCAATTTTAGAAATTAGAGCAATCTGACTAAGGTTTCTATAGGACGATCTAGTTCTGACTCCTAGGTTTGGGTCACCCAAAATTTGGTCAGGTGGGTGAGAGGTACTTATTCTAGTTGGTCTTATTTGTGAGTCAGAAACTGGTTCTTCAGACTCATTAAGATTAGTTTGGATTTCATCATCATCTACATCTCTTGGATTAGTGTTAATATTTGCATTTATATTAGGTAAGTTGTTTTCTTCATCAAATATTACATTAGTTGTTTCTTCAACTTTCAATGTATTTTGATTATATACTCTAAAGGCTCTACTGGTAGAGGAGTATCCTAAAAATATTCCTTGGTTAGATTTGGGTGTAAATTTTCCTAAGTAATCTTTAGTATTTAAAATGTGAACTTTACAACCAAATACTTTTAAATAATTTAGATTGGGAATTTTATGATAGTAGAGTTCATACGGTGTTTTGTTGTGATATTTGTTTATTAAAATTCTATTTTGAATATAATTTGCCGTATTTATTGCTTCAGCCCAAAATTGGTGACTTAACTCATATTCGTTTAACATTGTCCTAGCGGCTTCTTGTAGTGTTCTATTTTTACGTTCGACTAGTTCATTTTGTTGGGGGTTCTAGGACATGAAAATTCATGTTGGTATCCATTTATTTTACAAAATTGGGTGAACTTATGATTTTCAAATTCCCCTCCGTGATCACTTCTTATTCTTTTAATTTTAGTATCTTTTTCATTTTCCGTTAAGTTGCAAAAATTACTAAATATTTCATAGGTTTCATCTTTTGTTTTTAGAAATTTTACCCAAGTGTATCTGGAGTAGTCATCAATTATTACTAAGCAATATTGGTTCTTGTTTAGTGATTTGGCTCCATGTGAATCAAATAGATCAAGGTGAAGGAGCTCAAGTATGGTGTTGGATCTTTCTAGGTTAGTTGACTTATGAGTTGACTTGGTTTGTTTTCCTTTTTGACATGCATCACAGATTGAATTTTCAATAAATTTTAATTTGGGCAAACCTCTAACTAGACCATTTTGACTCATTCTTGAAATAAGTCTTGTGTGTGTGTGACCCAGCCTTCTGTGCCACAGTTGGGTTTCCTCTTGTTGTGTCAGGAGACACTTTATAGAGGATATTGATAAATTAATTGTGTAGATGTTATTTTTCCTAAGTCCCTTAAGTTTAATTTCTGGATTTTCAATATTTTTAACTAGACATCCAGATTTATCGAAATTAACTAGATATCCGCTGTCACACAATTGACTTATACTTAGTAAATTAAAGTTAAAATTGTCAACCAATAAAACATTTCGAATAACGAAATCGGAACTAAGTTCAATATTACCTTTTCTGATTACTTTAAGTTTACCGTTGTTGCCGAATGCAACTGAGCCTAGACTCTTGTACTTGAGTTTGGTAAACTTCAACTTGTCTCCAGTCATATGTCTGGAGCATCCACTATCCAACATCCATTGATCCAATTCCTACACATGAAGTAGTTGAATTGGTTTCTTTTTAATGGATTAAAGATAGCGTGATTGAAGCAGACACTATGTTTATTGTCTCCTTAATTTTTCTATTCTATTGTATTCAAGATAAAAAATAATTTTTAAAATAATTTAAAATTTAAGTTTGAAATAATTTTGAAATTTAAGTTTAGAATAATTTTGAAATTTAAGTTTAAAATAATTTTGAAATTTAAGTTTGAAATAATTTTGAAATTTAAGCTTAGAATAAGTTTGAAAAATAATTTTGAAATTTAAGTTTGAAATAATTTTGAAATTTAAGTTTAAAATAATTTTGAAATTTAAGTTTAAAATAATTTTGAAATTTAAGTTTAAAATAATTTTAAAATCATTTAAGTTTTTCAAATAATTTTGAAATTTTAAAATAATTTTGAAATTTAAGTTTGAAATAATTTTGAAATTTAATTTTGAAATAATTTTTAAATTTAATTTTAAAATAATTTAAGTTTTTAAAATATTTTTGAAATTTAAAAATAATTTTGAAATTTAAGTTTGAAATAATTTTGAAATTTAAGTTTAAAATAATTTTGAAATTTAAGTTTGAAATAATTTTGAAATTTAAGTTTGAAATAATTTTGGAATTTAAGTTTAAAATAATTTAAGTTTTTTTTTTTTAAATTACTTAATCATCTCACCCGATCTAAATTCTCAATCAGGGAGTCCTATAACTTTTTGTGAGATGAATTGAGGTTCAATTAAAGGGTTTTGTTTAGTCTTGTGTTAGATTCAGGTTTAGCTTTGGATTCAACAAGTAAGCATTCTTTGGATAAACTTCTGGGCTATGGTGAGTCACAAGGAGCTCATTAAAGTAACCATGCCTTCGAGGTTTTCCAAATAGTCCTACCCATTGAACTTAATACTAAAACTTGGTCTAACTAGTTAGGATCCATTTAAGGGTAGCTTCGGTCAGTTTCACTTGGCCAAATGCACCAGGTCGAAGCCATATCTTCCTAGACATGCGATGCCCAAGTTTCCCTAACGTACTATCATCCAAAAACTTCACAAATACTGTGGTTCAAGTTAAACTTATCCCGTTTTAATCTAACCTTAACTACCCTGTCGGGTAATCTATTCTTGTTTTACCCATTCCGGGTAAATTAGGTTCAGTTACCCTGTCGGGTAGTTCAGTTGGAGGTGCCAGCTAGTTTGGACCCTCCATCTATTTATAATTTCGATTTGTTTAATTTTGAATTTGTAATTTAATTTTGAATTTTTAATTTAATTTCGAATTATGAATTTGATTTTTAATTTAATTTTGAATTTTAAATTTTGAATTTGATTTTTAAATTTTAAATTTTTAATTTAATTTCGAATTTTAAATTTTGAATTTTGAATTTGATTTTTAAAAATTTTTAATTTAATATCGAATTTTAAATTACGATCGTTTTCATTTTAGCTTTCCCTGGATCACGGCCTCGATATGGTCTGTCGAGGTAGTATATTTGATCCTTCGGAACCCAGTATTGGTCAAGTCCAATTTGATTTATCAATTTGGACTTGGGGACCCATGCTTGGACTGATTTACTACTTTGTTTGTTTATTAAGGATAAATAAGATTTATATTTCTTATTACTTTTATATCCTAGCCCAGTTCTATTGTAGACGGCTCTTTGTGTCCCAAGAATTAGATCCAAATTCTTGGAGCCCAGAGAGAACTTTTCTAAAGTAATTTTTAAATCATTTAACTGATTTTTCAGATTTGAATTTTCTTTCTCAAGTTGTTGTACTTGAGTTGAATCTTCAGTTAAAGATTTTGAGTTAGTTACTCCTTTAAGAATGGTTACTTCTTTTAAAAGTGACTTAATTTTCAAATTTGACTTGGCTAATTTGCGAAGTAAATAATTGACTAAATTATTAAGCCTAGGAATACTTACAGCGGAGTCTGGCCCTTCGGAAACGGATGCGGATCCGTGGCTTTGCTCGGAGTCGGCTTCTGACTCGCTCTCGGATTCGCTGATCTGGTCTAGGGCCATCAATGCGAGTAAAATTGTTTGGTCGAGTTCGTCGTCTTCGTCCTCCGAAGAAGATTCGTCCCAGGTTGCCTTTAGTGCCTTCTTTCTTCTTTGCTTTTTGGCCTCCTTTTGGTTGGGGCAGTTGGCCTTGATATGCCCTTTCTGGTTGCACCCGTAACATGTGACTTCGAACTTTACCTTTGAGTTTTGTTGGGCCTCCCTGGATTGGACTGCCTTCTTTAGATCTTTCTTGTTGAAACCCTTCTTCTTCTTGTAGAGCTTCTTTACAAGATTCACAAGTTCGCTGGTCAGTTCATCTTCTGAGTCAGGTTCATCTTCTGATTCCGATTCAATTTTTCGTCGTCCTCTTGATTCCCGTGTTCGATTCGTTCCTGCAACCAAAGCAATCCCTTTCTCGGATGGCTGTGCATTAGTTTGTTCATGGAGTTCGAATTCACTAAATAATTCGTCTAATTTCAAGGAGGACAAATCCTTAGAGACTTTATAGGCATCTACCATTGATGCCCATAGTGTACTCCTAGGGAATGAGTTAAGGGCATACCTTATTATATCTCTGTTTTCTACCTTCTGCCCGATTCCATGTAGAGAATTCAGGATATCTTGAATTCGGGTGTGCAAAGAGCTTGCCGTCTCACCTTCCTGCATTTTCAAATTGTATAGTTTATTTAGTAACAAATCATGCTTACTTTACCTTGGTTTCCGAGGAGCCCTCGTGTAGTTCGATCAGTTTCTCCCATAGTTCCTTTGCGGAGAAGAATGGACCGACTCTGTTGAGCTCTTCTTTGGTAAGACCGCACTGGATTGTGCAGGTGGCTTTGGCGTCGGCTTCCACCTTTTTGATAAATGCTGGCTCCCAGTTCTCACAGGATGTAGGCTTACCGTCTGTACCAGTTGGTAGTTGCAGTCCTGTTTTGACGATCATCCAGGTGTCGAACTGGATCTTTAGATAAATTTCCATTCGCCCCTTCCAATATCCGAAGTCTTCTCCGGAAAATAATGGGGGACGAACGGTGCTAAATCCTTCTTGTTGGGCCATTTAAATCTAAAAAAAAACAGAAACAACAAGATCTATTCCAAGACTAAGTCTTGGATTAGTAGTGCGGGAGGAAGGAAAAAAAAATAACAGGCTCAAGTGGTATTGACCAGCTTTGAGCAGAAAATCGATTCGTAAAAAGAAATTAGAATATAGCTATGAGGCTAAATTCTAATCGACTCCGAACAAAACCACGAAAAAATTGTCTTGAATAGTGGTTGCACTGATTCAAGACGACCCCGCTCTGATACCAATTGTTGGATCGAGAAGCGCTAGAGGGGGGGGGGGGTGAATAGCGCTCGTGGCTATTTCGTTCGATTATCGGAAAACTATCGGAGTTAAAACGTGCAGCGGAATAAGCGAAAATAAAATAAAGAGACAACACAAAGAGACAAGTCGATTTTACTTCGTTCGGAGCCTAAGTCAACTCCTACTCGAAGGCCCGCGATCCTTGATCGCTTCTGGTGGGCAACAACTATAAGCTCGTTAAAAGATTACAATTATGAGTACAAATAAAAGCTATCAAAAATTATACCGACAACAAGAAATGCTAATTCTGAAGCTTCGGGTCGTCGGGCACTTGTAGTAGCACTTCGAAGCGTCTTTTGGAGCAGCGTGTTGATGAAAGATCACTTAGAATTCGTTGTTCTTTGAAGCTGCACCTCAACCCTCCTTTTATATGCAGTTCCGGGCGCCTGGATCCCTTCCGGGCGCCTAGAGTGTGACGTGGCCAACCAACCAGGATGCTCCACGTGGGAGTCGCCAGGAATTTGGTCCCGGGCGCTCGGACGGCGCCACGACCTCGGCGCTCAGATCCATCCGGCGCCGGACGACCTCTTCAGCGGGTTCCTCACCGCAAACAAAGGTTAGTCCGAGCAAAATACCTGCAAGACAATGTTAGAATCGATAAAACACGAAGTAATAATTGGATCTTTGTCAAGTCTGACTTTGGATTTCGGTAGGAAGCCCTAGGTCGGACGCCCTCTGTTCCCTCTGCGGGAGCGTCCTCACCTACTCCACTCGGAGATTTACATGCGATCGATCCTCCAGATCGACTGGACTTTTGCTCAGCACTCGATGCTTCCGGACTTTCTGCTGGACATCCGCTTCCCCGGCTAGTCCAGTCTTTCACCTGGTTCGCGACACCAGGACTTTTCACCTAGGGTTACCACCCCCTAGGATTTTTGCCTGAAGCCATCAACCTGCCAAGACTTTACGCATAGGGTTACCACCCCCTATGACCTAGGGTTACCCCCCCTAGGGTTTTCCCTTTGCCTAACCGCAGCTAGGACTTTCCTGAAATCCTCAAGTAAACTTGTTAGACTAAAAAACATCTTAACTTTGAATTCTTTGCCGTTATCAAAATACGAGTTCGATCGTCGGATGCTTCCCGCACCAACATATCTGGTGTCAAAACGTATTTATACCCTATTTCTAAGAAGGTATTTCTCCGTGCCAGTTGGCACGGAACAGTGTACAACTTTTCTTTTCAACTATATGGAAGGGGTCTTTTAAAATTGATCTTATTTAATTTTTTTTATCAGGCCCCTGTTAGAATGTTTGGAGTTTATATTAGGGGGAGATAAAATCAAGCTTTATGAAACGATACGATACCAGACCCACGTTGGGCCTGATATGCACTCATATGAGGCCCACGTTGGACCTGATATTCAAGCATATGAGGTCCAACAGAGGCTGATTATATTTTATTTTTCCCCCAGCACCTATAGAGCTTTAAATAAGGATTTGCCAGTAGATTTGGAGTCCTTGCAACTCCAAAATATCACTCGAACTGAAATGGGTCTAATCAGAGGTGTCTAGGTCCATCAGTGAGTTTTGACCAAAATCCACTGATGGCCCTCCCCTACTTGGATTTACCTGAAATTACGTTCCCTGTGAAGGTCTGACTGGGGAGAAGGTATATCTAGTGTCAAAAAGTATTTATACCCCCTGTCTAAGAAGGTATAGCTCTGTGTCAGTTGGCACGGAACAGTGCACAACTTTTCTTTTCAACCCTATGGAACGGGACTTTTAAAATTGATGTTATTTATTTTTTTTATTAGGACACTGTTAGAATGTTTGAAGTTTATATTAGGGGGAGATAGAATCAAGCTTTATGAAACGATACGATACCAGGCCCACATTGGGCTTGATATGCACTCATATCAGGCCCACGTTGGGCCTGATATTCAAGCATATCAGGTCCAACGGAGGCTGATTATATTTTATTTTTTTCCAGCACCTATAGAGCTTTAAATAAGGATTTGCCAGTAGATTTGGAGTCCTTGCAACTCCAGATTACCACTCGAATTGAAATGGGTCCAATGAGAGGTGTCTAGGTCCATCAGTGAGTTTTGACCAAACCCACAGATGGCCCTTCCCTACTTGGATTTACCTGAAATCACGTTCCCTGTGAAGGTCTGACTGGGGAGAAGGTATATCTGGTGTCAAAACGTATTTATAGCCTATTTTTAAGAAGGTATTTCTCTGTGCCAGTTGGCACGGAATAGTGCATAGCTTTTCTTTTCAACCCTATGGAAGGAGACTTTTAAAATTGATTTTATTTTATTTTTTTGATCAGGCCCCTTTTAAAATATTTGGAGTTTATATTAGGGAGAGATAGAAACAAGCTTTATGAAACGATATGATACCAGGCCCACGTTGGGCATGATATGCACTCATATCAGGCCCACGTTGGGACTGATATTCAAGCATATCAGGCCCAACAAAGGCTGATAATATTTTATTTTTTCCCAGCACCTATAGAGCTTTAAATAAGAATTTTTCAACAGATTTGGAGTCCTTGCAACTCCAGATTACCACTCAAACTGAAATGGGTCCAATCAGAGGTGTCTAGGTCCATCAGTGGGTTTTGACCAAAACCCACTGATGACCCTCCCCTACTTGGATTTACCTAAAATCACGTTCCCTGTGACTGAGGATAAGGTATATCTGGCGTTAAAATGTATTTACACCCCATTTCTAAGAAGGTATTGCTCCGTGCTAGTTGGCACGGAACAGTGCACAACTTTTCTTTTCAACCCTACGGAAGGGGACTGATCCTGTCTGAATCGCCGAACCAAAGGACGCTGGGCACGTGTCGCTCTCCTAGTCGATGGCGTAGGCCTCCAAAGTTTCGGCGAACCTGCACAGAAGTCGGGCCGAGAAGGGGTTCCCGGCGGCGACCCTCCGACGCTCAAGTCAGGCGAAGCTCAAATAGAGAGAAAGGGGCTCCTAAACTAGTCGTGTGAGTACCTCCGGCGAAGTAAGAGGGCCTTTATATAGGGCAGCGAAGAAGTGGGTGTACACCTACCGAGGTGTACACGTGTCCATGGCCCATACCCCCGTAAGGGCTTGTCAGTGAGCTTCCCTGACCCATACTGCTACAATCCAAGCATGTCCTCGATGGGACAGCGAAATCTCCTGTCATAAGATTTAGAGCATGGCTTGCGCGTGAAACATACCTGCTGTCAGAAAAAGACGTCCCTTGACCTTTTCCCCTTTGCTCCAGATTTGTTGTCCGGTCGGCCAGCTCCTTCAACATCCGGCCGGACGTATGCGGTGATTTACTTGAGGAGATTCTCCATCACGTGCTTTGTGGAGACCATTAGCAGTATGTTACCTTGTGGCCTTGGCCGAGCGTGCAGTCCGCTCGTCCCTGCGATCTTTTCCCCTGAGCGCCAGAACCCTGACTTCCTACAGGGCGCCTTTAACCATCAGCCCGACACCGACCAGACGGCCGTCCGGTCGGGCCCAGCCCTCTACGGACGTTGACTCCACCGAACGGCCGGTCGGCCGTTCGGACCTCCCATCTCCGGACGGGCATCCTTCCACTTTGACTCCCACGTGGCGTTGACCTCACCGAACGGGGTCCCCTGTTCTTACCACCGGATCACTTGCCTCCCCTTCAAGTCTAGTCGAAGGAGGCGAATTGTCTGACTGACTGTACTGCGAATCTAGCCGGGCAGCTCCTCCGTGCTAGTATCCTTCGATCGGCCTACCGCAGAGATGACCTTGAACAAATCAACAATGGCATTCATCGGATCTCCTCGGGTTTTGCGCCAATCTTCGACATTAAGGTTGAGCATGCTTTCATTAAATACTCCGAATGGTAGAATGCCACGTGGCGCAATGCCATCAGCCTACGGCGGCGGCGGCATGGTGTTTGGATGCGATCGAAGCGATTCGAAATGGACGGCAAGATGCACGCTTTGATTCCCGTGACCTGGATCCAACGGTGGAAGCCGGCCGACCTCCGCCCTATAAAGCCTTCATTTCCTTCTCTCCCTCATTTGCTTCCGTGATCTCGACCACTGCCTCCAGTGCTTGGGAGCTACGACGATCCTGTTTTTGCTCTCCGACGCTCTCCGGCGCCTTTTTTGCGATCCCTTTCCTCGCAGTAAGATTTTATATCTTTCCTTCCTCATTTCCGGTGTTTCCTCCGCATTTTTTCCTCAGTTTCGATCCTTGAAACCTCCTCCCGCTTGCTGTCATTTTTCTCCTGCCTTTTCGCCTTTTGATTCCTTCCGATCGGCCCATGGCTAGCTCTTCAAATCCCGAAGACCAGTCGCTCGGCCCATGGTACACCACCATGCAGTCCCGCTTCGAACAGCGGGACTTTGATATTTTGACAGACAATTTTGAAATCCCAGAGGGTTTCGAAATTCGTTTAGCCGGTCCTTCCGCTCGGCCTCATAGGCCACCGCGCGGAGCTTTCTGTGTCTTCCGAGACCAGTTTACCGCCGGTCTTCGCTTCCCAGTACATCCTTTCATCATAGATGTTTGCAATTTTTTTGGTGTGCCGCTCGGCAGTCTAGTACCCAATACCTTTCGTCTCCTTTGCGGTGTTGTCGTTTTGTTTAAGATTCACAACATCCCCCTCCGACCAGAGGTCTTCTTTTATTTCTATTACCCTAAGCAAGCCGAGCCGGGCACTTTCATGTTCCAAGCTCGACCCGGCTTGGTCTTTTTCAACAAACTCCCTTCTTCCAATAAGCATTGGAAGGATTATTTTTTCTACATCCGTATGCCCGATCAGGCCACCTTCCCGACAAGGTGGCAAGTCAGCTTGCCCCCTACTCCCGAGCTGAAGAAGTTCAAGACCCAACCGGACTACCTCCACACTGCAAACATACTAGCCGGTCTGCGACTCGACATCAATAAGCTCCTTCATGAAGGAGTGATGTATATCTTCGGTCTGAGTCCTATACGGACTCCTCTTCCGGCCAGCTTCGGTAAGAACTTTACTTGGACATTTGCTTTGATCGCTAACTTATTTCCTTTCTTTCTTTTGCAGCGGATATCGTCATGGATTCAATGATGGCCGGCGTTTTGAAGAGAAAGGCGGCCGCTCTGGAAGCCGCGGCGGCCAGAGAAATGGAAGCTTTGGGTATCCATCCGGTCGGATCCCACGAAGGGGAGAGCGGGACTTAGGCTGAGTCGGCCGCTCAGGCCTCTCAACAAAATGTGGCCAGCGGAGCCACCCCTCCCCAAGAACGAACTGCACCCGAGGAAGGTTCCGCTCGGGAGGAGGAGCAGCCTCTACAAAAGAGGCGCCGAGTGGAGACTCCTCTGCGCTCGGCCACATCAACAGTTCAACTGTCCGAGCGAGCAACCGCCGCCGCTCGAGGCAAGGCGCCAGAGGTCGAAGCCATTTCGTCCGACCGGACTCCTGAATGGGACGAGCCGGAAGCCCCCATTGAGGCTATTCCAGTCAGCACCCGCCCACCCGCTCGGCACTCGGTCAAGCGCTCATCTATCCATTCGCAGTTTTCTGCGCCGGCTTCTGATCCCGGTCGGACAATCCCTGGTCACGGCCGCATAGTACGGGTCACCCTTCATCTCCCGACTGAAGAATTGCTGCCAGAAGCCGACCGGCCAACCGCGCCCGAGCATACCATCACATTGAAAGGGCCCCTGGCCGAGATGTGGGCCGACGCTCGGGCGCGCATTGCAATGATCCCCCTCCGGAACTTGGCCAATAGCCATATGCAGGAGTCCACGGGGGTAAGTTTTCTTTTATTAAGCTTCACTTGCATTTTTCCGCTCGGCCTTTGACAATTTCGCCTTTTTGCATCAGCGATGGGTGGAAGAGATAGCCGTCTCCAACCGCCTGGCTATGGTGGACGAGGAGCTGAGGCAACTGAAGGCGGCAGGCGGTCCGTCCGGCTCTCAGGGCCCGTCTTACTCCGAGCTGCAAAGGAGCTGAAGAAAGCTCAAGATCTGTTGGCGGTCGAGCAAAAGAAAACGGCCGATCAGGCCCACGCCCTGGCCGAGTCCGAGCGACAAGTCAAGTCGCTCGACACAAAATTAACCCTGGCCACCACCCGAAAGAATACGACCATCTCCGATTTGGAGAAAAAGAACGTGGAGGCTCGGGGCCTGGAGCTTAAGGTAAAAGAGCTGATGGAGCAGCTCGACAGAGAGAAGGTGGGCCGCTCGGCCGACGCGGCAAAGCTTCAGAGTCTGAATGAGGCCCTCACTGGCTCCCAGGCGGCCTTCAAAGAATATCAAGATGCCAAGCCGAGTCGAGTTGCTGCCTTAAGACAGGGCTACATCCGCTCGCTTGAATTCTCGGAGAAAATCTGCGAGCGGATGTACACAGCCTTCGACTTGGCTATGACCGCGACCACCAACTATCTGAAGTCCAAGGGTCTTCTTCCAGAGCCCACTACCATTCCGGCCGGCGATCAAGTGGCGCTCCTGGAAAGCATTCCCAAGACCCTTTACGATTACATAGAGTAACTTTTGTAATTCGGCCACTCGGCTAGATATGATTCCTTTTGTACTTAGGCTGCCTGGCCTAAAGTTTTAATTTGAATGCAGTGTTTTCCTTTTGCACGCTGTCCTTTTAAGTTAGCATGTGTGTCGTCCACTCGCCTATTATCACTCTTCTGGCATTCGAAAGGGAGTGTAGCGAAGTACTTGGAGTTACCTTTCCGCTTGGCTATTTATTTCGATTGCGTAACCTTTCGCTTAGGTAGCTGAGATCGCTCACTAGAAGCCGACAAGTACCTTTGTGCTCTGAGCCGAGTAGGACGTGGAGTCGGTTTTATCGATATTGAAGGCGAGTTTCCGGAGGAATTGCATCCTTCTTATTGGCCTCACCCACACGACGATCTTCCACTCGGGCGTTTATAGACGTCGGCTCGTCTCTTGATATTTAACGTCGGAGCTCGACGGCCTTCCGCTCGGAGGGTTTATAGATGCCGGCTCGTCTCTCGATATTTAACGTCGGAGCTCGACGTTCTTCCGCGCGGAGGGTTTATAGACGCCGGCTCGTCTCTCGATATTTAACGTCGGAGCTCGGCGGTCTTCCGCTCGGAGGTTTATAGACGCCGGCTCGTCTCTCGATATTTAACGTCGGAGCTCGACGGTCTTCCGCTCGGAGGGTTTATAGACGCCGGCTCGTCTCTCGATATTTAACGTCGGAGCTCGACGGTCTTCCGCGCGGAGGGTTTATAGACGCCGGCTCGTCTCTCGATATTTAACGTCGGAGCTCGACGGTCTTCCGCGCGGAGGGTTTATAGACGCCGGCTCGTCTCTCGATATTTAACGTCGGAGCTCGACGGTCTTCCGCTCGGAGGGTTTATAGACGCCGGCTCGTCTCTCGATATTTAACGTCGGAGCTCGACGGTCTTCCGCTCGGAGGGTTTATAGACGCCGGCTCGTCTCTCGATATTTAACGTCGGAGCTCGACGGTCTTCCGCTCGGAGGGTTTATAGACGCCGGCTCGTCTCTCGATATTTAACGTCGGAGCTCGACGGTCTTCCGCGCGGAGGGTTTATAGACGCCGGCTCGTCTCTCGATATTTAACGTCGGAGCTCGACGGCCTTTACGGCTAACTTTGATTATATACGCCCTGCCGAGGGGCGAGGGGTCTTCGTTATCGAGCGTGCGGCTCGTACATTTATATGCCCTGGCCGAACGGCACGGGTTCTTCACGCAGTAAACCGTTCGGCGGAGAATGCTCAATGTGTTTTCATCTTTTTGCTTCCTGCATTACAAGTACATAGGCGACTAGCACATACACAAAAATGAATTACATTCGTGCACCTTTCATCCAGCTCGATAAGGCTGGAGATGATTTGCACTCCACGGTCGATCCAGCTGCCGCCCGGCTTCATCCTCCAAATAATATGCGTCTGAGCGGAGCTTTTCAATAACCTTGAAGGGGCCCGCCCACGGTGCCTCCAATTTGCCGACGTCGCCGACCGGCTTGACTTTCTTCCAAACAAGATCGCCGACCTGGAATGATCTGGGGATTACGCTGCGATTGTAATTTTGCGTCATCCGTTGCCGGTACGCCATCAGCCGGACGGACGCCTTGGCTCTTTCCTCTTCGACCAGATCCAGCTCTGTGTTCCTCCGCTCGGCGTTGCCCTCATCATAGCTTTGGATCCTAGCGGATTCGACTCCGACTTCAACAGGAATGACCGCTTCGCCGCCATACACCAAGTGGAAAGGCGTGACGCCCGTCCCTTCCTTTGGAGCCGTTCGGATGGCCCATAAGATGCCCGACACTTCATCTGGCCAACTTCCTCCCAAATGGTCGAGCCGAGCGCGCAAAATACGAAGAATTTCCCGATTGGCCACTTCGGCTTGACCGTTGCTTTGGGGATAAGCCACGGACGTGAAGTGTTGCTCGATGCCGTAGCTTTTGCACCAATCCTCTAGCATCTTCCCTGTGAATTGCCGCCCATTGTCTGAGACCAAGCGGCGAGGGATGCCGAACCGACAGATGATGTGTTGCCAGATAAATTTTTTGACCATCTGTTCGGTGATCTTGGCTAGCGGCTCGACCTCCACCCACTTGGAGAAATAATCACTACAACAAAAACTACAAACGACAACGGATAATATCCGTTGTCGTAGGGTCAAAAAACCGTTGTAACTGAGGGTGTTGTAGAATGTATTGCCCTACAACAACGGTTTTGAATCTGTTGTCTTTGTAGACATTTGACAACGGTTTTTATCCGTTGTTGTTTACATGCTCAAAATTTGTTTACGAAGGATACGACAACGTTTTAAAACCGTTGTGGTAGATAATTTCGACAACAGAAATAAACTGTTGTGGTAGACTCTTTTTACAACAGATTAATTTTAAAATCGTTGTGATAGATAATTTTAATATGTTTTACAATAGATAAAACTGTTGTCTTTTATCACTTTTTATAAAAAAAATCCGTTGTGGTTACGTACTTTTTACAATATTTCTAACCGTTGTCTTTAATATTCATGTTGTAACATGATAATAACAAACAACCAATCTTTATTTAATATAAACAAACCACCAATACAAAACTAAATATTTACTACATTCAATCCATGAAAATGTTATCTTCAAATTTCAAAAATTAACTACACACATCAAAATGAGAAAATAATAGCTGTGTGATCGAAATCCATAACATGCAAGCTAAAATCCTCTTCCCAACTGAATCTTTAAAGCCTTTTCCAGCAACTTACTGGCTGCATCTTCACGTGACCGAGTATACAAATTTCCCTTGGCAATCAAATATGCAGAATTAAGCTGTAGGAGCTGATAAAAATAAACAAATTATAAAGACATTAAAAGATAAAATATACATGTAAGCAAATAAGAATTATCTTAACCTGCTGAAACACATATGGATTGATGATACAATTAAGCTTTGCACTACTGTTGTCTTATTTGTGCAGCATGTTATTGGAAATTAGCAACTGGTATAGAAGGAAATGAAATTGCATAACATCCACAGCTATTTGGCAATTTGCAACGATCTCAATCATATAAATCATATGGTTCTTCATTGAGTTCAATTTAGCCCAGTGGCATATTCATGATACTTTAAGGTTGGCAATGCCATAAAACTTATCCAACAAACACTGAAAGGTCAAATGCAAAGTGCTAACATAACACATTCTAACACTGAGTAGAACTAATAAGATATTTTCACCCAGAACGCTAGTTATGCACTATATGTCAAATAAAAAGATAGAAGAGAACGCTTGTGTAATGGGGAAAAAAACTTCAATTGCCCAAGTAGAAAACAATTGGATAACATGTAACAATTAATGGAGCAAGCCAATGAAGCATCAAAGAGAATAGAAGAGTTACTCATGAAGTACTTTGGAAAGTTACAAGGATTCCAACGATTGGAACTTCACCAGACAAGAAATTTGTTGATAAATTCCTACAGTTGTTAAAAAAAATCATAGTCAAACAGTTAACTCTGCAACAACAAACTGCCTAGCCACCAATAATCACATGAAGACTCACAGAAATCATAATGGGTTCAGAGAGCCAATAGATGGAGGAATTGTGCCCCTGCGCAAATTGCTTGACAAGTCCCTACATTTCAAAAGAAAACAAGGGGATGTAAAAACTACAAGATGGTAAGGTGCACAAGTTCTCCAATCTCGGATGGAATGTTCCCTTGAAGGTAATTAGCTCTCAGATACCTTGAAAAATAAGTAATGTGACAACTTCATGCAACAATATATAGTAAATTCTCATTGCTAATAACTATAATCGATAAAAAAATATATGAATAGAAGAAAACGCATACAATGTTGTTAGCTCAGTGCAGTTCTTTATGGAATAGGACCGTGTAAGATCAACAATTTATTCAAGTGTACAGCAGAAAAGTATCCATCATTGTGCTTTAAACAAGGTTAAAGACATGCTCAAACTTAGCTCAATCATTATGATCTCTTATCACAATCATGCGAACAATGCACCGTTGTCCATTGTTAGACAGATATGTTCAACAAGTGAAATAACTATTAAAATGCCGTAACGTTCACCAAAGCCTCTGTGGTGCCGCAAGATCTACTAGCCTAAAATCCATTATAAGTTGGAAATCATTAGAAATGCTTAATCAAAGAGATGTTGTAATACCTCAGAAGCATCATCATGAAATGCTTCATCCACATTTGCAGGAGACAACAATTTTTTTCTTTCATTCAATATTATTTTCTCGCTTTCCTTGTTAGCATCCATCAGAGCTACTTCTAGAAGAGCTCTTGCATCTGGATCAAGTTCACTGATGAACTTTAATGGAGAAGGCCAAACAAGAGGTTCTGCTGCTGATGGGTTTAGCAAAGCTGCACAAGCTCCATGATTGTGCTTTATAGCTACAGAATAAGGTATTCACCTATGGAATATGGATCAGCATATGTTTAATAACAGTGAAACAAAGACAGAACTTCCATGAACACAGAAATTTTAATTAGTTTGTTAGTAGAAAAGTAGAAAATTAAGAGAGAGAGACTCCTTAAATTGACTCTCCTAATGTATGGAAAATTTTGATTCATTATAATTCATCTCAACTAACAAAAGACAGCCAAAATATAAAAAGGCTAAATGCTGCCTAAAAAATTCCTAAAAAGATATTTCATGGTTGTTGGAAGATAATCACCAAAAGGCCAACTAACAAAGAATCTACACTGTCTGTTTGTTCAAGATTTCAATTGTAAAGCTAGCAGCTCCAATTTCTCCAAGAGTATAGGCAATTTGAAAAGATGAAATATGCCCACCCAGATGAATCCCTCTGGAGCTGATCGGCTCCCCATGCAAGCAATGTGCGAACACAATCCAAACTTCCTCCGCGAGCTGCCAAATGTAGAGGAGTGATCCCAGAATGACTGAAAAATATGGATTTCGATCTCAAAACAGAAAATTGACACATAAACATAATGGCAAATGATCGAGTATATAAATCAGTCAAAATACCCATATTCCCTAGTGGAAGAAGAAACAAGAGCCCCATGGTCTAAGAGTACACGGACACACTCAGTCCATCTTCGCCGTGCTGCAAGATGTAGAGGTGTCTCTCCCCTTTCATCCCCAACATTTACAAACCGGGCAAATCCCCTAATAACAGTATACCAAAAGGAAAATTGCAGAGCTAAGTAATTAAAACAAGGCCAAGGACCATCAATCAAAATGAATCAAGGGACTTGAAAAAAACCACACCAAGAATCAACAACCGCAGTGGATTGGGAAATCCACTGCGGTTGTTGATTCTTGGCTTAAAACATAATCCCAGTCGAAGTAGGATCGGGCTCCAAAACCACAAAGCTCACATAAGCACTAAGAGCTTGAGGCAACGATATCTTCGCGGGGGTGGGATGGGAGTGAGCACAGGTAGTAAGGTTCGGAAGCCCTTTCCCAAATAAGAGAGCACCTAAATCCAACAAAAAGGGAGCCAAGCAAACAATAAAACCTCACAAGCATCACCTTTATCAGGGGAATCGATCCCGACGCAGCAGCCTGAACCGAAAAGGGTTTAGATTAAGCCAGAATCTCTCCATGGACAGTTCGGCCGAGGAGTTCGCCACCCAAACCGGGACAGAGCTGGGGGAAGAGACACAGCGGCGTCGATCCGAGCCTCGGAAGCGAAAGTCCACCAGAGAAGAGGGGGCGACGGTTTGTGTAAGCAACGGACGAGGAGCTTCTACGGCGCGGAGAAAGAAGGTTAAGTGGCTACCGGGGCCACGGAGAAGTGGGAAAGTCTCCGTTGAAGTGACCGATGAAGAATCGTAGAGGAAGAGCGATAGCTTCTTGCCTTCGTCGCGAGCAGGAGAGAAACGAAACGGATCGCTCCATTTGGTGTCATGGCGTGAAGAGATAGTCGAGGAGAGGAAAGAAAAATGGCTTAGGGTTTGGGAACGCTAAGGGAAAAACACGGCGCGAAATATTTTTTGCAGAGTGGGAAAGCAAAACTGCGAGCGGAAATGACGAAACGAATAAAGCCAAAGACAACGGTTTTTTCAAAACTGTTGTCGTAGATGCTAAAAACGCGGATAAAGACAACGGTTTATAAAACCGTTGTAAAAAGTGTTGTCGTTTTAAAAAAATATTGCTCAATGACAACAGTTTTGCCAAAACCGTTGTCTTTTATATTTAATGGGGAGTTCAAAGACAACGGTTTTGGCAAAAACCGTTGTCTTTGAACAAATACGCAACGTTTTCTCTTAAAACCGTTGTCGTAGGGGTGTTGTCGTTTGCAGTTTTTGTTGTAGTGAATCAACCGCCACTAGCAAAAATTTCCGCTGCCCGGTCGCCATCGGGAATGGACTAACAATATCCATTCCCTATTGATCGAACGGACAGGAAACTGTTGATGCCTTCATTTCTTCTGCCGGTCGGTGGTTGAAGTTATGGTACTTTTGGCATGAAAGGCACGTCGACACTGTCCGAGCGGCATCTGCTTGTAAAGTCAGCCAGAAGTATCCAGCTAGCAGGATCTTCTTAGCTAGTGCTCTTCCGCCCGGATGTCCTCCGCACGATCCTTGATGTACTTCTTGGAGGATGTAATCCGAGTCCTCCGAGCTCACGCATTTCAACAACGGGCGTGAGAAAGCCTTTTTATAAAGCTGATCGCCGATGCGTGTGAACCGACCGGCTCTCCTCCTTAGCAGCTGGGCTTCATATTCATTGGATGGTGTGGCTCCCGAGCGGAGGAACTCTATGATGGGCGTCTGCCAGTCGCTTGGAAATGTGAGGCCTTCCATCGGGTCGACGTGCGCCACCAACAGTACTTTTTCAATTGGCTGCTGAATGGCGACCGACGTTATTGAGCTCGCGAGCTTGGCTAACTCATCGGCCGCTTGATTTTCTGCTCTGGGTATCTTCTGAACAATAACTTCTCGAAAATCAGCTTTAAGCTTCTCGAAGGCTTCAGCGTAGAGCTTGAGCCGAGCGCTATTGATTTCGAAGGTACCAGAGAGCTACTGAGCGGCCAACTGCGAGTCCGAGTGGAGTGTTACCCGACCGGCTCCCACATGTCGTGCTGCCTGCAAACCAGCTATGAGGGCCTCATACTCTGCCTCATTGTTTGTAGCTTTATAATCCAGCCGGACGGATAAATGCATCTTTTCTTCTTGCGGAGATAGCAATAATACACCAATACCGCTCCCAAGCCGAGTGGACGATCCGTCCACAAATATCTTCCACATGGCTTCTGACTCTAGCCTTTGCACTTCGGTGATAAAATTTGCCAAAGATTGTGCCTTGATTGCCGAGCGGGGTTGGTATTGAATATCAAATTCGCTCAATTCTGTAGTCCATTTCATGAGCCGTCCGGACGCTTATGGATTCAACAGTACTCTTCCTAGTGGACTGTTCGTCCGGACAATGATGGTGTGAGCCAAGAAATATGGTCGAAGGCGCCGAGCGGCTAGAACCAGAGCAAAGGCCAACTTCTCGAGCCCGGTGTAACGAGACTCAGCATCTTTTAAAATGTGGCTCAGAAAATACACCGGCTGCTCATCGCCGCTCGACCTCACCAGTGCTGAGCCTACAGCATGCTCAGTTGAAGACAGATAAATATAAAGTGACTCACCCCCGATCAGCTTGGCAAGTACAGGCAGAGAATTAAGATATGTCTTCAATTCTTCGAACGCCCGATCACATTCTTTGTCCCAGTGAAATTTTGTAGCTTTGCGTAAGATCTTGAAAAAGGGAAGGCTCCGGTCGGCCGTTTTGGAGATGAATCTGGATAGAGCGGTTATCCAACCGGTCAAACGCTGTACTTCCCTTGTATTTCTTGGGGGCGGCATGTCTTGTAGGGCTTTCACCTTGTTGGGATTTGCTTCGATTCCCCGCTCGGTCACTATGTACCCCAGAAAACGCCCCCCTTTTGCTCCGAACAGGCACTTCTGAGGATTTAGCTTGACTCCATATTTGCGCAGCGTTCGGAAGGTTTCGTCCATGTCTTTGAAGAGATCTGCCGCTCGGACGGATTTGATGAGAATGTCGTCCACATAAACTTCTAGGTTCCGCCCGATCTGCTCTCTGAATACTTTATTCATTAAGCGCTGATATGTGGCTCCTGCATTTTTCAATCCGAACGACATCACATTGTAGCAATAAGTGTCGTCGGCCGTCACGAAGCTGACCTTTTCTTGATCTTCACTGGCGAGCGGCACTTGGTGATAGCCCTGGTAGGCGTCGAGCATACAGATTAATTCACAGCCGGCCGTAGAGTCTACCAGCTGGTCTATCCGGGGCAGAGGATAAAAATCTTTCGGGCAAGCTTTGTTGAGATCCCGGAAATCTATGCACACTCTCCATTTGTTGCCCGGTTTGGAGACTAATACTACGTTCGCCAACCAGCTCGGGAACTGAACCTCTCGTATATGGCCGGCTTCCAGAAGCTTCTCCACCTCCACCCGGATGATGACGTTCTGCTCGGCGCTGAAATATCTTTTTCTTTGCTTTACCGGCCGAGCGTCCGGTCGGACATGTAACTTGTGTTGCGCTATGTTCGGCGAAATTCCGGGCAGCTCATGTGTCAACCAGACGAAGACATCATGATTTCTTCGGAGGCATTGGATCAGCTCTTCTTTCTGCTTCTCCTCTAGATCGGACGCAATAAAGGTTGTGGCCTCCGATCGGGATGAGTGAATCTGCACTTCCTCTTTTTCTTCATAAATTAAAGAGGGTGGTTTTTCGGTGATGGCGTTTACCTCGATCCGGGGCGCCTTCCGAGCGGAATTGGCTTCTGCTCGGACCATCTCGATGTAGCATCGCCGAGCTGCTAGCTGATCTCCTCGTACTTCTCCCACTTTGTCCTCCACGGGGAACTTGATCTTCTGATGGAAGGTTGAGACGACCGCTCGGAATTCGCTGAGCGCCGGTCGTCCCAGAATGACGTTGTAGGACGAGGGAGAGTCGACCACCACAAAGTTTGTAGTCCTTGTCCTCCTGAGCGACTCTTCTCCCAACGAGGTAGCCAGCCGGATCTGTCCGACCGGCTGAACTGCGTTACCCGTAAACCCGTAGAGCGAAGTTGTCATGGGTAACAGCTCGGCTCGATCAATTTGCAGCTGATCGAACGCCTTCTTGAATAAGATGTTGAATGAGCTCCCTATGTCAACAAATACGCGGTGAATTGTGTAATTGGCTATTACCGCTTTGATGAGCAGAGCATCGTCGTGGGGTACTTCAACTCCTTCCAAGTCCCCTGGCCCGAAACTGATTTCCGATCCGCTCGCCCGTTCTTGGCTGCAGCCAACGACATGGATTTGGAGCTGCCGGACGCTCGCCTTTCTGGCTCGATTGGAGTCTCCTCCGGTCGGCCCGCCAGCAATAATGTTGATCTCGCCTCGAGAAGTATTGCTTCTATTTTCCTCTTCCCGAGCGGACGGTCGAGACCGTTCCCTGGACGCTCGGCGATTCTCCTGCCTTGGAGAACGATGCCGATCGGGAGTTTGTTGCTGTGGCCTACCAGCTCGAGTTCGATCGGCTTCATGAGTTCTCTGTCGCCTGTCGACTGAGGGAGACCGTCGTCCGGCATTCCGGGGCACATGATGAGTCACGAAGGGAAGACTTCGGCAATCCCTTGTATTGTGCGTGTCCGTCCGGTGGAAGGAGCAGAACATCGGGGTCCATTTCTTCTTTGGCTTGGGCCGAGCGGCGGATACCTCTTGCACGTGGGATCTGGCATGGGGGGATCGAATTGCTTCGGCCCTTGGTCCTCTGGGCGGCTGATGAGTGGCGTGTGGTTTCCGCTAGGCCAGAGGAGGCCGCTCGGCTGGAATTTCTTTTTTCCTGGCCGCTTGCGCTTCTTCCACGTTGATGTACTCGTTAGCCCGGTGTAGCATGTGATCATAATCCCGGGGCGGCTTTCGGATGAGCGATCGGAAGAAACCTCCATCCACTAGGCCTTGTGTGAAGGCATTCATCATAGTTTCCGAGGTGGCCGTTGGAATGTCCATCGCCACTTGGTTGAACCGCTGGATGTAACCTCGAAGCGATTCACGGGCTTCTTGCTTGATGGTGAACAGGCTCACGCTCGTTTTCTGGTAGCGTCGGCTGCTCGCAAAATGGTGGAGGAAGGCCGTTCGGAAATCCTTGAAGCTCGTGATGGATCCGTCCGGCAACCTCCGAAACCACCGTTAAGCCGACCCGGAGAGAGTGGTGAGGAAAACCCGACACTTCACCCCATCTATGTATTGATGTAGGGTTGCCGTGTTGTCAAACTTACCCAAATGATCATCTGGGTCGGTTGTCCCATTATACTCGCCGATCGTCGGAGGCACGTAATGCTTGGGCAGGGGGTCTCGCAGAATAGCCTCTGAAAATTGGCGATTGATCCGCTCGGGCGATGCGTCCGATCGGGGGGCTTTTCCCTTTTTGGCATCTCGTCTAGGCATTTCATCCGAAGAAGATCCCCTATCTCTGTGAGCTGGTACGGCTTCAGGGGTGCGGAACAGGGCTCGATGAAATGCAACGGTGGCTGGTGGTGCTTCCGCTCGACCACCAGACGCTGATGTTGCTTGCTGCTCCGGCCGCTCGGCTATAGCTTTCTATTTTTGCTCCACGAGCTTGGCGGCCCTTATCTCGATCAAAGCGTCAGTTCCTCGTTCGAAAGCGTCACCGTGTGTTGTCGTCCAGCCTCGTCCATTGTTTCCGATCGGATGCAGAAGCGTTCCCACAGACGGCGCCAAATTGATCCTGTCCGAATCGCCGAACCAACGGACGCTGGGCACGTGTCGCTCTCCTAGTCGATGGCGTAGGCCTCCAAAGCTCCGGCGAACCTGCACAGAAGTCGGGCCGAGAAGGGGTTCCCGGCGGCGACCCTCCGACGCTCAAGTCAGGCGAAGCTCAAATAGAGAGAAAGGGGCTCCTAAACTAGTCGTGTGCGTACCTCCGGCGAAGTAAGAGGGCCTTTATATAGGGCAGCGAAGAAGTGGGTGTACACCTACCGAGGTGTACACGTGTCCATGGCCCATACCCCCGTAAGGGCTTGTAAGTGAGCTTCCCTGACCCATACTGCTACAGTCCAAGTATGTCCTCGATGGGACAGCGAAATCTCCTGTGATAAGATTTAGAGCATGGCTTGCGCGTGAAACATACCTGCTGTCAGAAAAAGACGTCCCTTGACCTTTTCCCCTTTGCTCCAGATCTGTCGTCCGGTCGGCCAGCTCCTTCAACATCCGGCCGGACGTATGCGGTGATTTACTTGGGGAGATTCTCCATCACGTGCTTTGTGGAGACCATTAGCAGTATGTTACCTTGTGGCCTTGGCCGAGCGTGCAGTCCGCTCGTCCCTGCGATCTTTCCCCCTGAGCGCCAGAACCCTGACTTCCTACATGGAGCCTTTAACCATCAGCCCGACACCGACCGGACGGCCGTCCGGTCGGGCCCAGTCCTCTACGGACGTTGACTCCACCGAACGGCCGGTCGGCCGTTCGGACCTCCCATCTCCGGACGGGCATCCTTCCACTTTGACTCCCACGTGGCGTTGACCTCACCGAACGGGGTCCCCTGTTCTTACCACCGGATCAGGGACTTTTAAAATTGATCTTATTTAATTTTTTTGATCAGGCCCCAGTTAGAATGTTTGGAGTTTATATTAGGGGGAGATAAAATCAAGCTTTATGAAATGATACGATTCCAGACCCATGTTGGGCCTGATATGCACTCATATCAGGCCCACGTTGGACCTGATATTCAAGCATATCAGGCCCAACGGAGGCTGATTATATTATATTTTTTTCCCAACACCTATAGAGCTTTAAATAAGAATTTTCCAGTAGATTTGGAGTCCTTGCAACTTCAGATTACCACTCGAACTGAAATGGGTCCAATCAGAGGTGTCTAGGTCTATTAGTGGGTTTTGACCAAAACCCACTGATGGCCCTCCCTACTTGGATTTACCTGAAATCATGTTCCCTGTGAAGGTCTGACTGGGGAGATGGTATATCTGGTGTCAAAAAGTATTTATACCCCCTGTCTAAAAAGGTATAGCTCCGTGTCAGTTGGCACGGAACAGTACACAACTTTTCTTTTCAACCCTATGGAAGGGGACTTTTAAAATTGATGTTATTTATTTATTTTTATTAGGACACAGTTAGAATGTTTGGAGTTTATATTAGGGAGAGATAGAATCAAGCTTTATGAAACGATACGATACCAGACTCATGTTGGGCCTGATATGCACTCATATCAGGCCCACATTGGGCCTGATATTCAAGCATATCAGGCCCAACGGAGGCTGATTATATTTTATTATTTTCCCAACACCTATAGAGCTTTAAATAAGGATTTGCCAGCAAATTTGGAGTCCTTGCAAATTCAGATTACCACTCGAACTGAAATGGGTCCAATCAGAGGTGTCTAGATCCATCAGTGAGTTTTAACCAAAACCAACTGATGGCCCTCCCCTACTTGGATTTACCTGAAATCACGTTCCCTGTGAAGGTCTGACTGGGGAGAAGGTATATCTGGTGTCAAAATGTATTTATACCCTATTTCTAAGAAGGTATTGCTCCGTGCCAGTTGGCACGGAACAATGCACAACTTTTCTTTTCAACCCTATGGAAGGGAACTTTTAAAATTGATCTTATTTAATTTTTTTGATCAGGCCCCTGTTAGAATGTTTGGAGTTTATATTAGGGTGAGATAAAATCAAGCTTTATGAAACGATACGATACTAGGCTCACGTTGGGCCTGATATGCACTCATATCAGGCCCACGTTGGACCTGATATGCACTCATATCAGGCCCACGTTGGACCTGATATTCATGCATATCAGGCCCAACGGAGGCTGATTATATTTTATTTTTTTCCCAGCACCTATAGAGCTTTAAATAAGGATTTTCCAGTATATTTGGAGTCCTTGCAACTCCAGATTACCACTCGAACTGAAATGGGTCAAATAAGAGGTGTCTAGGTCCATCAGTGGATTTTGACCAAAACCCACTGATGGCCCTCTCCTACTTGGATTTACCTGAAATCACGTTCCTTGTGAAGTTCTGACTGAGGATAAGGTATATCTGGTGTCAAAACGTATTTATACCTCATTTCTAAGAAGGTATTGCTCCGTGCCAGTTGACACGGAACAGTGCACAACTTTTCTTTTCAACCCTATGGAAGGGGACTTTTAAAATTGATCTTATTTAATTTTTTTGATCAGGCCCCTGTTAGAATGTTTGGAGTTTATATTAGGGGGAGATAAAATCAAGCTTTAAGAAACGATACGATACCAGACCCACGTTGGGCCTGATATGCACTCATATCAGGCCCACGTTGGACCTGATATTCAAGCATATTAGGCCTAACGGAGACTGATTATATTTTATTTTTTTTCCCAGCACCTATAGAGCTTGAAATAAGGATTTGCCAGCAGATTTGGAGCCCTTGCAACTCCAGATTACCACTCGAACTGAAATGAGTCCAATCAGAGGTGTCTAGGTCCATCAGTGGGTTTTGACTAAAACCCACTGATGGCCCTCCCTTACTTGGATTTACCTGAAATAACGTTCCCTGTGAAGTTCTAACTGGGGATAAGGAATATCTGATGTCAAAACGTATTTATACCCCATGTCTAAGAAGGTATAGCTCTGTGCCAATTGGCATGGAACAGTGCACAGCTTTTCTTTCCAACCCTATGAAAGGGGACATTTAAAATTGATATTATTTTTTTTTTTTATCAGGCCACTGTTAGAATGTTTGGAGTTTATATTAGGGGGAGATGGAACCAAGCTTTATGAAATGATACGATACCAGACCCACGTTGGGCCTGATATGCAATCATATCAGGCCCACGTTGGGCCTGATATTCAAGCATATCAGGTCCAATGGAGGATGATTATATTTTATTTTTTTCCCAGCACCTATAGAGCTTTAAATAAGGATTTGCCAGTAGATTTGGAGTCCTTGCAACTCCAGAATACCACTCGAACTGAAATGGGTCGAATCAGAGGTGTCTAGGTCCATCAGTGAGTTTTGACCAAAATCCACTGATGACCCTCCCCTACTTGGATTTACCTGAAATCACATTCCCTATGAAGGTCTGACTGGGGAGAAGGTATATCTGGTGTCAAAACGTATTTATACACCATTTTTAAGAAGGTATTGCTCCGTGCCAGTTGGCACGGAACCTAGTGACCTTGTGCTTTTGAAACCGACTGTTGGTCCGAGCCTATTTGATATTTTAAACAATCCCAACTGTTACCATGTTTTTAGTTCTAAGAAGATAGAAATGGTGTGCAGTATAACTTATATACATTATGTCTCTTTCCACTGATAAGCACCAACATCGCATTTTGTATATTGTGACTTATATTTGACTAATCACTATGCAATATTATTAATATTCCAGTGACAGTTTATAATCTTCTCATATACTACATACCACTATATTATACAACAAAGACTACATACAAAGATATTAAACTACCTACACTACGTAATAAGTTCATTTACATTCTATACAAGTTTTTGCCTTACAAGACTAGATATTTAATCCAATGTTTTAAAATACTTATCCCTCAAAATTGATACCATTACATGAATTCTAATCTTTTTCGTGTCTCCTTGTTTGAAGTCCATCTTCATATCATATAGGAGACATCGAATGTATTGCATCACAAAGAAGCCACAGTCAATGATGTAAACAACAACATTTTTATGGTCAATATTTTTTTATCAATAATTTATATTCACACTCTGTGCTCGATTTACCTTGCTTATTGTTGTGGGCATTCTATTGTGCAAGAGACCCATTTATCGAACGGATAATGCCTTTCCAAATTTGGATGAATAGCAGCAACGTGCTCACGACTATATAATTTAAAATCTGATACCTGAAGATTGAAGAGGAAATTTCCATTTTCCATCAACTAGCATTTATATTAAAATACAACCATACACATTATTATTAGATGCTCACCGCTGCTTCAAATTCATATTTGTATTTACTTCCACTTGTTAGAGAATTGTACTGATTGAACGTCATTGATTTGGTGTCCACCAACAGCAAGTGGAAGTGTGCATTATCACTGCACAAAGGTATAAATATATACCTTACCTCTTTATCTCCTCTATCCGTCTTTATCAGGTGTTGGAAGGCAAACTTACTTGACGATTTCATTAATGACTACAAATATGCAAAGTCATACATACATAACCAAATAATAAAAAGAATTCTAAATTTTACTATACTCAAATCAATTCCTTACTGTGAAGAATGTTGAACAATATATTGACCTGTTGTTTGTGCTTCCAGACGGGAATGCCCCCCTAAATAGAATTTTACAATACGTGTCGATTACATCCCCTCTTGTCAACATCTCTCCATTCACACCAGATAAAAGAGAATATAAATTTAAACAAAAGGGTGGTTCCTCCCAAACTATATCATTTGTAAACCTACAAAGTAAACAAATAAGAGATTATTTTTACAAATTTAATTTTGATAACCTTAGCTCAACTATGTAATTAGAGAAGCATATAATAGTCTTGACTAATCAACTATGTAATTTACATACTTTATTTCCTCCAAGGCTTTTAACAAGTATGCCACCTCTTCGTCTTGTTTTTTTTCATGGAAGACTTAAATTGCTTCTTCACATACTATGCACACAAACAAAAAAGGCAATTAGATAATTCATTAAATCTAACAAATTACAATGAAATTTGCAGATATCGTCTTACATCAATTGCTTGTTTCCTCATTTTGTCGTATTTGGCAAACATATCTACATCCTTCTCTGCCTCTTCATCAGATTTGTCTTCCATCAATTGTACAATATTAATTTCTTCTTCCATTTCATCCAAATCAAAATTTCCTTTCCCCTTGCCCACAACAACATATTCTTTGACAACTTTTTTTTCCTTCTCCTAGACTTGTAACTTTCTCCGCAGGCTCACTTATTTGTATATTTCTATGCTGCCTCTTAGGTAAAGTTTTGAGCCACAATGGACTATCAATTGGAGTATTCCTGTAATCATAGCGACTTCTGTCACGTCCTCTCCTACTTCTTGTTGTAACACCTACAGGTTCAATTTGAGGATCGTCTACAGGCTCGCTATATTGAGATTCCATGCCTTTATTTTCAACTATTTTAAGTAATTCTTTCACCCTCTCCTTCAATTGCATGTTCTCCATTGTCAGCTCTTTAATTCTGTTTGCTTGAATAATGCAATTACAACACTCCTTATTAATCTGCCTTCCTACTTCAGTGACTTCAATTTGTGATGCCTCCATTGCAGGTGGATTGTCAGCAACACCAGCAAGATTCTCAACCAATGATTTTTCATCTTGGTTAGGGATTAGGTCAATCACAACCTGTAAGAATATTAAACCACATGTTAAAACAAGACTTTTTAACCAAACTATAGTCAAAGTATTCAAAATTTACCTCTTCAGATGAGACTTGGTCAATCAATTCTCTCACCTTACTAATATGTGAAAGAATATTCCTCCACTTATTTATTCTTGCTCCTTTGATTTTGTATGGTTTTTGGATTGGAACATGCTCCAAAAAGCATGCCTGATTTACCATCACAAGGGTTAACTATTTTAAAAATTTCCGCAAAATATTAAAAAATTCCACATAAATTATACACTTACTGCCAAAAGACCAGCAAATCCCTTTAGGTAATGGAGGTTGGTGTTAGACTATTTTGTCTCAGTTGATGAAAATATGTCCCCAATCTTAGGTAATTGTGGAGCCATAAATTCATGGATTGCTTCAACCCAGTTGAATTTATCAAGATTCTCAAAATCATCTACTATATCTATAAGACTTAACGGGACCTTATATGTACTAGAAGAAAATAAGACACAAACAAATATATATAAAATATAGAATTTGCAAAATAATAAAACATCATCTTCGCCTTCAACGTGATTGCCATAAAATTTAAGCAACTCCTCAATTCTTGATCTAGTAGCTTCTTTTTTGTTTGAGAAGTAAGTTAGAAAGAGGTCACTGGATGCTTTAGCTGAATTCATCGGAATTGAAGATTCACGGTCTGCAATACCAAGCAACAATGAAACGTCTCCTCTTGTGAAGCCAACCGGAACACTTGGCCAAGTTAAATTATTATTAGACTTCTACTAACACATACAAAAGTATTAGGAACACCGTGGACATGATACAATGTCATATCAAGCACATGTTGGGCCTGATACGGCATCGTATCAAGCCCACGTTGGGCCTGATACGGCATCGTATCAGGCCCAGGTTTAGCAAAAGATTAAATTTTACCATACAACTACTTTGTGATTAAAATACAAAATTATAAATTGTACCTGAGAATCTAAAGATTTGACTATTTGAATCCTAATTTTGAAATATATTTACCAAAATCCCACGGATGTGCTGCATATCTTCTATGTTCAAAAAAATACGAAAGGGTGACTGTTTGATCAGCACTATGTGTCGGTCATGTAAAATAACAGACCCTTCATGCGTTCCTTTCTTCGTGGATGTTTGAAAAAAACTTTTAAAGTGACCGAGGACACTGGTCCAATGCAGTTTCTGGTCCACAACTAATTGATGTGGAGAGGATGATGATACACCCGATCGACTTCTTTGCGCCATTATGATACTAACTGATTGATGTAAACCTTAGAATCCTTTACTGTTGGCGCGCGAATAGTCCTGGATTTTAATTGAACTGAAATTCTTGATGCCGCTTGAGAAACACTCGAGGTCACTAAACTAGGGTTTCACAAGAGGAAGCTGTACTCGCATGTCACGAAGGAGGGAGGTACACTAATGATCAAATTTATTTTTTAAAATCAAAGTTATTCAAAAATATGGTTCGGATGCCTGGGAAATGATAACTGATCAGAGGAGATTGGCAGGAGGGTTATATTCGGTATTACACATCACTTACCTGTGCCTTTTGGTAAATACCAAACGGTGATACGCCTTTTGATAAATACAGTATACCACGTACGCCTTTTGGTAAATTGTCGTATTTTCAACACTAGTTACGAGTAATTGTTAAAGGGCATTTTAAAAAAAAAATAAAAAAGTCGATTCACTTTTTGAAGGATATTCTTATTTCAACGCTAGTTACGGGTAATTACGACTTATGACGTAATAACTATTATAATGTGTAAGTGTTAATACAATATTGTTATAGTAGTGTAGTTATAAATTTTTTTTAGTCAGCATCCAATATTTAACCATTTAAATTGATTAATCTTAAGGATCAGTTTAGTTTTACGAAAATTTTTCATTGACCATCAGAATAAATACAAGAGTATTGACAATGAGCATCACAATAACATAACATTCTAGGTTTATTATTTCATTAGAGAAAAATATTTTATAATACGCTGTAGCTAGGGAATCAAACTGTGGATGTTTAAAAAATTTCATGGGCATCATGTTGCTGCATTCTAACTCGGGGGACAATAACAAGATATAATAGTGAATAGCAGACCTGAAAATACTGGTTGTCAAGATGAATCTTCATATATACTTTCCTGTTTACCTAGATGGCTAGTGGAAAATTTAGATAGGATCAGACTAATCATTTCACATTATTCCACGTTACTTGACTTGAGTATTTTAATAATTTTTTAATAGCTTCTATAATTATTCTAAAGTAATTTAAATCAATTTAAAGTAATTTTGTTGGAGTTTATATAATTTTAATTATTTTAATATAATAATGTTTGAGATTTATAATTTAGGATTAAGATTTAAAAATATAGTGTTTATGAATTTATCTTTCACTATATAATAGCTATGTAGTAGCTTTTACAATTATTTTTAAAAATAATTTTTATCAATGTAAAATAATTTTAAATGCTCTGGATTAACTAAAATGTATTTTTTATTGTGCTCAAAAGATTTTTATATATTTATATAATAATATGATATTATCCATTTAGACTTGGTTCTTATGGCTCTACTGTTATATGTTGTGCAATAGATAGCTACTTAGTAACTTTTATAAAAATAATTTAATATAACAGTATTTTAGGTATAATAATTTTGAATAAAATAAAATAATCAAAATGATTAAACATGATGGTAGCTACAATAATATTTGATTAAATAATACTTTTTGATATAAATTTTCTAATGGATCACCCTTTTTATGTTGTTTGAAAAACAAACATTTTTTTTAATAATTTACATAAATTGAGATATTCATTTGATTTTTACCCTATTTTATTTATTAAACTTATTTCTTAATTTATAAGCACAATAATATACTAATAAAAGCTCACAAAATTCAAGCAATTCAAACTATATATGTATATATATATTTTAATTAAATAAACTGGGCCGCTTTCTCCGATTTCTAGCAGGCCAGGCCCATCATCTCAAAACGGAACACCGGACGCCTTGATAGAACGCGGATCAGGTTGGCGTCGAGGATCAAAGCGAACAGGGCGGCGATGGGGAAAAACGAGTTTCTGACGCCGAAGGCGATCGCGAACAGGATCAAGGCGAAAGGGCTGCAGAAACTCCGATGGTACTGCCAGATGTGCCAGAAGCAGTGCCGGGACGAGAATGGCTTCAAGTGCCACTGCCTCAGCGAGAGCCACCAGCGCCAGATGCAGGTCTTCGGCCAGAACCCCACCCGCATCGTCGAGGGTTACTCCGAGGAGTTCGAGCGAACTTTCCTCGATCTCGTTCGCCGCTCCCACCGCTTCTCCCGCGTCGCCGCCACCGTCGTCTACAACGAGTACATAGCCGACCGCCACCACGTCCACATGAACTCCACCCGATGGGCCACCCTAACGGAATTTGTCAAACACCTCGGCCGCGCTGGTCACTGCAAGGTCGAGGACACCCCCAAGGGATGGTTCATGACTTATATTGATCGCGATTCCGAGACAATCTTCAAGGACCGCCTCAAGGCCAAGCGACTCCGTGCGGATCTGGTCGACGAGGAGCGCCAGGAACTCGCAATTGCCCTCCAGATAGAGCGCGCTGCTTCCCTCGCTTCCACCTCATCTAATCTACCCGAGGGTGCTACAGATCCCAACCCGATCGTTCCTATGAAATCTGAGGTCGGAGGGAAAATTGCTTTTTCGTTTCAGCCCGCATCCTCTTCGAAGTCGAATCACGTGGACGAGCATTCCTCCAATATTTCAAAGTTAGGGTTTGATGAAGGGGCGGATGCACGGTCTGAAAGTAGAGATAAAAAACGCTCTAAATCTGCCCCTTCTGATGGCGGAGGAAAGTTGTCTGCTCTTGAAGAACTCATGAAAGAAGAAGAGAAGGCAAAAGAGAAGAGCAACAGGAAGGACTACTGGCTTTGCGAAGGTATTGTGGTGAAAATGATGAGCAAGACCCTGTCAGATAAAGGGTACTACAAGCAGAAAGGGATTGTTAAACGGGTAATTGATAAATATGTGGGGGAGATTGAGATGCTGGAAAGCAAACATGTGCTTAGGGTCGACCAGGTGGAGCTGGAGACTGTGATACCTCAGATTGGCGGACTTGTAAGGATCGTGAATGGAGCTTATCGAGGATCAAATGCAAGGCTGTTATCAGTAGACATGGAGAAATATTGTGCAAAGGTTCAGATTGAGAAGGGGATTTATGAAGGAAGGATTCTGATGGCTGTCGTGTACGAGGACATTTGCAAGATTATGCATTGAAGGTATCAACTTTCTTCTGCTGTTTGTTGAAAAGGCTATGAACCTTCTTCACTACTCTTCTTTCAAGCTAATTTGTAAAACCAATATTTGCTTGCTTCAAAATCCCATATGTATTCATCTTGTTTTGCACCTTTAGTTTCTGTTTTGTAACATGTTAAGGTTTTTTTGAAGCTAATGCCTTTGTGTCTGATGCAATTTGTTTATTGTAAATGGTGAATTTATATATATAACATGAATACCAAGTTGCTGCTAGAAAAAATGCCGTTTCATAAATGATATTCTGGAAATTTGTAGTGACTTTTTTTGTGGTGTTTATGTTTGCTTGCTTCAGAATCCCATATGTATTCATCTTGTTTTGCACCTTTTGTTTGTGTTTTGTAACATGTTTAAGACATTTAGGAAGCTGATGCTTTTGTGTTTGATACAATTTGTTTATCGTGGATGGTGAATAACTTGAATGGCGTCTTGTTAACAATACTACATAGTCCACCAAGTCATTGCCAGAAAGGAAACCTTTTCATAAACGCTATTTTGGAAAATTTGTAATGGCTTTTTGTAGTGTTTTGATTAGTTATTGATGGAGTTTAATACTTGCAGGTTAATAAAGGCTGCTGCTTAGGGTCATATTCTGCAACTTTTTTTTGGCTGATCTGGCAGCTTTGTATCTGTATTTTTAGGCAGCCATTTTGGTAGGACCTGCCATTTGATAGTTTCTGCCTCCTATGATTTGGGATACTTGTAGTTAGTTTTCTGGGTATTTGAACTTTATCGCTTTATCAACTATTTCAGACATTCTACTCGAGATTGTTGGGGATTGTTGATTTAGGCTGTTCAGTGTATCCATCAGCGGTTTTAAATCTCTATTAAAAGAGGCTATTGAGGTACTTTTGATGAGTCCCCTCTTGGGAAACTATCTTTGTTTTGTTTTTTCCTGCAATGGGCATGTGACAAATTGACCCAAGCACAAGCATCCTTGCAGCAGTAAGTCACTCAACCGCATCCTCGCAGCTGCATCTTTTATCCTTGAGTCCCTTCCTCGCGATCTCACTCATGAGATCGTATAATGGCTTAGGCTATGATGGTCATATAGCGCCTATGCAATGACATGCACTTTCTTGTAGCAGCTCCTCCTAAACATGGCAACATTCTTCTACGACTGATCATTGTAGTGTTTTATTGATGCCCCTTTTTTGATTCATCAATGCCTCTCCTAGCTGCCTTGTTCATATTAGGTCAACTATTGTGGTGAGGATGCGGATTGGCAACTAATGTACTCTCCTTGGACTCTTCCTCCTTCGTTCAGATAAACTTAATTGTTTCTATTTGGTTCAGTTGGTGTGTGATAGTATATATTTTGATTGAACTTACAATCTTTGGTAATCCTAGCCTTCTTATGATTGCTACATATATGTTTGATCATTTTCTATAAAGATATTTCATGATTATGATGCATATAAAGATTTATATCAAACATTGTCTTACCTGCAAAGAGATGATAGAGATTTGTATTTGTTTTATTGTTTAATTACATAGCATGTTTTATTTGAAAATGATAAATCAAAAATGGACTAGACAACTCAATCAAATAGAAATATATTATTATTATTATTTTATTTTACTTCAATGGATTTTTGAGTTTAATTCTGTTTGATTAACGACATTGGTAAAATTGAGGGGGTGCTTGGTTGGATGGAATGAGAGTGAGGAATGAGAATGAGATTGAAAGTGTGTGTTTGATTTGGAGGATTGATGATGGGTCTCACGGATTCATTACCCTAAACATGAAAATGAGTCATTACCTAACAAAAGGAGGGGAATAGGAAAAAAATATTATTCGGATTCAAATCATATCCATACCCATTTTCTACTTCTATCAATCTCATTTCTATTTCTATTCCCTTCCACAAACCAAACACATCTTGAATCAACTAATTAATAATTACATGAGTATAAATAATGACTCGATTACTAATGGGTAAATAGAAAATGATTTAGTATGATTTGTAAAGTTCTAATTCAAATTTCGATTTTAAATTGAATTAAACTGAAATTACATTGAAAATTTTCAATCTAAACCGTTTCAATTTTGTTGAAAAACAAAATAAGTTTGGATTTAATTTATTTATAAAATTGATAAGCTCCTTCACTCAAAACCCTAGTTCTTAACTTAGCATGTTAAATTCGCTTGCCACATATTTCTTGTTGCCGTCTCACGTAGGGGTGGGCATAATTCGGTTCAAACCGGAAAAATCGACCGAACCGAAAAATTTCGGTTTTTTTTTGTTCGGTTTTTTCGGTGTTTCGGCCAGTTTCGGTTTAAGTTTTTTAAAATTCGGTTATTCGGTTCGGTTTCCGGTTTTGACTCCCAAAAAACCGAAAAAACCGAACCGGCCGTATTATACTTAAAACATTATTTTTATAGATATTTGATCATACAAGTGGATTAATTTCTAATTATTTATAATATAATAGCATAATCAAATTATATATTTATATTTACTTATTGTTATCGGATAACAAAATTTTAATATTACTTTAAATTCATAATTATTTTAATAAATTGATACTTTTTCTTTGTCTCTAAACTAATATTTGTAGTAGCACAAAATCAATTTAATTCATTGTATAAACCGTATATAACCGACCGTATAAACCGGACCGTATTACATAAAAACCGAACCGAACCGTAATAAAATGATTTGATTTTGGATCAAAAATCTTTAAAACCGAAACCGAAAAAATAAAACCGTAGTAGGGTAAAACCGGACCAAACCGGCCGATGCCCACCCCTAGTCTCACGGTGATATCATTTATTCTATATTTTCTAGTATCATTTTACGTCCATTAAAAGTTGATTCAAAATTTATTAAAAGAAAAACTGGTACAAACACCAAAGCACTAATCATGGTGGGCGTGTTGCTTTGTGTTAAATGGTTAGCAAGTTCGATTGTCTCTGAAACCACGACTTGAGCATTCATATTCATTTAGGGTCGAGTTAAAGCTCATCAAAGCCGTAAAATCTGCGACTCGATCAGCCAAAGTGATCACATCATTTTCTGCCATCAGACAAATGGTGGAGAAAGAATAATTCACTTTATCTCTGATGAATTGAGGACATGGTTCATAGAACTAGAATTTGGTAAAGCACGGCTTCGCCACAAAGCATCAGTCATCGCTCTCAGCGAAGCAACAAAGCAATCTCTTAACATCAGCTATATTGCACTCTATATAGCCTGAATAAAAATGATTGTGTCGACCAATCAATCGTAAACCAAGCCAGTGCCGGTGCAGATATATTCTGTCGGTTGGTTCGGAGATAGGATGCTAAAGTTGTGCGATACCATTCACACAGCCACCCGATGATTCAACTGGGCACACATTGATTCCTCTTGTTCGCCCGGGTGCACCTCCTTTAAGAGAAGATATATCGAGCAACAACCTACCAAACATCAAGCCAAGGGTGATTAGATTTTCCACATAGGTTGTTGTATTGAATCTGGCAGTGTGTAGGATGACTTACAAATCTTTATCACCACAGTGGAGGAATGTTTTATCCGTCTTGAATTCTACGTCGGACACAAGAATCTTCGAGTTCTTCATGGCTGGAATGAACAGGATATTTGTAACTTCGCTTTGAGAAATCAGAATACTTGAAAGCGACATTACAGTATAACTTACTTGATCGATGTAAAGGAGTAGCTAGTTCATCTGAAGCAATTAATTTCTGCAAAGGGAAAAACAATTTGGAAAAGTTTTTAGAACAAGCTTGTCGGACATTTGGATCCACAACTAGGTTGGTTATATGTCCACAAGGTGAAGATAGCTTGAGTACTTAGCATGAAAGGGAAGCAAGCACCTTAAGATTGTCATAGCAAAATTCTAGTTCATCGTTCACCAACAGATGATCAAAAGGACCGTGAGATTTTGCTTCATCCAGCTCTGCCTTGGCATTTCTTAGCCGTTTCTGGATCTGCTCCTCGACCTCTGTCCCACTGTTCAAAAACAAGAAGCATCAAGACACATACTAGATTTGTTGTGATCTGATGAGTGCATGAGCAGAAATAGCATCTAGTGTTCTCAAATGTGATTATATACCGTGCTCGTAACCGCTTCTCAAGCTCTTCAAATGATGGAGGGCAGATAAAAATAAAGATCGCATCAATAGAACTTGCCCTCACTGATCTCGCTCCTTGAACATCAATGTCAAGAATGCATCTCTGAGAATATAAAGTCCTGTAAGCAGAACAGAAAAAACACAGAACAGACTCCCTATTGAAAAATCAGATATCAAAATTCAGTACCTTCCTGGAATCTGTAACAACTTCAACTGCTTCAATACTCGTTCCATAAAGGTTTCCGTGAACGGAAGCAAACTCTAAAAATTTCCCATCTCTTATATCTTGCTCCATAGTAATCCGATCTGTGAAGTGGTAGTGGACTCCGTCTGATTCTTTCTCTCTTGGTGCTCGAGTTGTGTGGCTCACTGAAAATCCATAAGTTGATGGAAATTCCTTCATAAGTTTGTTTATCAAAGTGCCTTTGCCCACACCAGAAGGACCACTGATAACAATTGGTTTTGGTGCATTGCCAGCTACACCCTTACTCCATGCGACTACCTCGGTGCCAAATACCTTCTTTTGCTCCTTAACAAAAGGGGTATCCACCTACGAAACACAAGGTTAAAATGCTAAAATGAACACTTTAGCATCTAAATTCTTTTAGCAAATGCAAAAAAAAAAAAAAAAAAAAAGAGTCAGTTCAAACCTCAAGAAACCAGATGCAATCATCCAACTCAGAATCCCTCTTAACAATCAATATCCTATCTTTGTTCAGAAGAACAGCTGAGTGGCCTCCCACATGGATTGGCTTCATACCAAGAACAGTCGGGATTATCCTGCCCAAGTCAGTAGATGAATCTAAATATGTATAACTTTGTATAAAAGCCTGACTGACACAAGAGAGAGAGTGGATACACACCATGATCTTGTAATGTTATCAAAAATCTTTACATTTGTTGGCGAATTTCCTCCATACTCTGATCCTTTAACTACATACTGAGCATGGAAATACAAACTTTCAGATCTTCCTAAAAAAATGTTTACATCAGCCATGCTTGAAAATGGCTAACCATCTTATTGCCAAAGTTGGTAGAGGTCTGATAGGCTGCTGACTCAGAGTCATAAGCAACAGACAATTTCTCAACCGAGCTGTTCAGAATATACTCAGGAACTTCTTCCCCCTGATGATGATGAATTCCCATAAAAATAACATCAGACAACAATTTTCTGACAAAATTACATTTAGAAACAGAAGGATTCTTCAACAATCTTCTGTTTTAGGTGAACTAACCATTAAAACAAGCGCTGATTCTTCAACAATCTTCAGCTCCTGAATGAAGTTAGTCGGTGGCAAAGTCAATTGAAAGATTTAACAGATCCAATAAAAGAAGCAAATAATTCAAATTCAATAAATGCAGGTCAAAAACAAGTTCTTTAAGAACTAGAGCACATGAACAAACAAATTGAAAATCGAACCCAATCTTCCACAAGCTGGACGCCACTAAATCTTCTTTTTGGCTGATTGTCAATATTGCAGAGAACAAAGCATAGGATACGAGGAAAGAACAATGGGGTAAAAAAGAACGAGAAAAAAAAACCCAATCTTTCCCCGACAAAGACTCAAAATTTCCTTCTTTTAGCCAAATCAAAATTATGATTAGAAGACCTGGAAGACAATCCTAAAGACGATTTCTTTTTGTCCTCCAATGCCAATGTAAACCGTGAAAAAATCAAGCCAAAATAAAGCAGAACAAGAAAAACAAATCCCAAATTACGACAAAAGTAAAACGTAGAAGGAAAGTGCTCTGAGATCTTGAACCTACCTTGATCTGTGGACGAAAAAGCCCAAAGGGAAAGGAGAAGAGTTTGTCCTGGAACGAAGAATTAGCGGAAGCAAAGGCGGCTCTCAAACAGCCAATCTTTCCCTATTGCTGCTCTCTTCGATTCCTTTCCTATCAATCTCCCTCTTTAAATAGACAGGACGCGTAGATTCGTTGAACTTGCAGCAAAGAACTCGCGATTTCCTTCAATCAAACAAAAAAATATATTAAAAAAAAGGATCGAGAAATACCAAAAGCGCCGATTCTTTCGCACGAGGAAGTAGAAACCATGGACCGGACAACGAACGATCAAGATGATCGAACTGCTGGATGACTTGATCTAGACCGTTCATTTATTAAGAGCGATACATTCGTGTGGCAGAATAAACGCGCCCCGTAATGGACGGTCGAGGTTGATTTTGATGAGAAAACACGGAAATTTATGTCACAGGAACAAGATTCCGGGTCCCTGTTCCGAGAGGACTTGAATGGACATATTAATGTGATTAATATTCATTAATAATATTGGGCAATTAAATTAAGAAAAAAACTTATAATTCATGAAATCTTAGGAAAGATATATGAAATTGTATGGTCAGGACCACTCATTAAACATTACGATAGATTTATTTTAGATATGTTCTTATTTTGAATTAATATCTTATGAACTGTGATGTTATCATGCAAAAGTAACAAGTCACCAGAAAATTATTATTTTTTTTGTTAGATGGGAAAAAAATTAATAAGGGTTGGAAATGACAACAGTAACGTGCACCTTGATGGCCCACCATGCAGTCCTTTTTCTCCTTTGGACCCCACTTAAATCACACACTTGTATATTTAAATATACAAATATTTTAAATCACACACTTAAAAGTTAAATCACGCCTTAAATTAAAATTTTATATAAAAATATCTAAACATAAGAAGGAAATAAAAAAACAAAAAATTAAATATATGATAAATTATAGAAAACGGATTTATATTGTGTTGTCAAAATAAATATTAAATTTAATAAAATAATTTTTTATTTTAAATTTTAGATTTTAAATTTTAGATTTTAAATGAGGATTTTAATATAAAATATGTTCGGTTAAGATAGATTTTATTTATAATTTCTAAAGTTATTATTAAGGACGTAAAATTAATACAAACATATTTATAGCTTATAACCTACGCATTGAATAATAAGACTAGCTACAGATAGCTATGGCCGGAGACGTCACATAGCCTTGTTTGAGATGAATTCGAATATTCCCTGGCTAATACGGAATAATATTAAAAAAAAATCAATGAAAAAAAAAGACAAATTTAAGTTGCATTTAAATAATTAAATTCTTTATTTTTTAATAAAGAAAACTTCTATATACGGTTATAAATTACGCAAAGTGACGAAAGTTGAACCACCACTCAAGTTGATCAGTCAAACAATTGCGTTAAAAAGCAATTAAACAAATGTATAATACATGATTAATTAATTAATTAATTAGGATTTAGAATTCAATGGGTAACTTGCACATTAGAAAGTGCAGCCTTGCTTTTGAAATGGTCTAAGTCAAATGAAAACAAACACAATCACATTGTAAATATGTATATAATTTCTCATAGTTCTTGATGAACAATGAATTGGAACAAACATAATATTGTTTATATTAAGTGGTCCAATATTAGTAGTCGTATGGTAAGATTAAGATATAAATAGATAAATTATAAAAGATATTTTTACTGTAATGAACTTTTACATAGTAAAAATCAAATATTTAAGAAAATATTTTACATTGATTTAGAATTGATCTCAAAATTTATTAAAATAAATAGTCATATACACAGAGACGAATCCAAAAATTAGAAGTGGGTTGTGCTAATCTTGAGTTGGTCTAGTCCACTATAGAAGAGATCCACCTTCATTTTGCATGAGCACACTACCAACTCATTTCTCCCTATATTTTCACTAAATTTTAAATTTTTATTGAATGATTTATTTTTTTTAATTTAATATCTAATTTGTAGACGTTGAAAATTTGGACGCCATGGCAGAAGACCTAGTTACTGATGCTAGAGCGTGTCGTCGACGGTGAAGTAGAAGTAGTCAGTCCACGAGCTTGTCATGAGAACATGCTTGAGCATTATATCTCATTTAAGACCGAGGATGACCATGTCGACGACTACACCTCTATAGGTGAGGGCTTGGCCATGAAGAGAATGGTCGTGACCACGAGTGGCGATAAGAAAAGGACATGGGAAGAAAAATACAAGAAACAAAAGAACATAAGAAGAATAAGCTAAGTCAACGTATGGAGGCAAGGCGGTGGGAGCCGGAAAAATAAAAAAGAAAAGAGATGAGAGAATATATTTTTTAAAAAACTCTCTTACTTTCTAAATTGATTGAACCGATTTAATATAATTAAATTTGATTCGGTAATAATATGGTCAAATTAAATCAATATCAGTTTCAGCCAACATATTCCTTATCTCCGTGTTTAGATTTTGTTCCACCTCAATTTAATTTTAATTTAATAATTTATTTTAATAAAAAAATTAATATTTAACAAAACACAGGAGTTGCACATACTTGATTAATTTTTCTCTTTTTTTTCCCATAAATACATGAGTTGGTGCAGCATGGAACACCACAAATGTTACCTAGGATCCACCATCACTATGTTTGGACTTGGTGTTGTGGGCCTCACAGTGAGAAATTGACAAACTCGCTATTTGAATTAAGTTTTCAATTTAACAAAATTTTAATATTTAATAAAACTTTAAAAAATTGGAGTTGGTTATAACCTAGGATAGCCCTAACCTCCCTTCGTCTCTGCATATGCACATTGTGTCAATTCATGAGGTCCGTGTTGTCCCTGGGACGGATTGGTACAAGCACTAGGGGCGAACATATTTATCTTTTGCCACCCATTTTTTTATTTGATTGTTCCATTCTCTATTCTCCCAGTAATATCATTCGTTTTCTTTCCTATATGTTTGTTTGTTATCAGCACTAAAACATCATATCAGAACTAATAGCACTCGAATGTGTGACTTCATCTGCACCTATTTTGAAATTAAGCTAAAATTAAAATAGAGCACTCAATTAACAAATACTGAACTTCTGAACCGTCTATCGTAAATACTTTTCAATTTATCTTCGGTGGATCCTTATTGTCGGTGAAAAAATTTCATCTACCGAACCGATAGTCCAAGTTTTAGCTTATTCAATATTTTTTTAATAATCCATTTTGGCATTGTACAAAGAATATATGAGTAGGTGATCCATTGAATTAAATGGAATGGACGAAAATATCTTCTTTGATGTGTATACTATCACCTCATCTGTCAAAAACTATGGAATATAATTGAATTCAGGCACACTAGTCAATAGGATGCATCTATGAGGCCCAATCCCGAGCTGCATCATGATGCCCTATCACACTGAGCCCACAACCCGGCCCAAACCCGAGTGGATTGTGGGTGTTGAACAGCTACCAAGCCCGAGTGGATTGTGGGCATAAAACTCTCGAGCACCACAAGCCCGAGCATCCAAGCACTCGAACGAGTTGCACTCCTGAGCACCCTGGAGTCTGAGCGGATTGTATTTCTAAATACATATGTGTCCGATCCCGAGTGAGTTGCGAGCGTTGATCCCCCAACACTCGAGTGTTTGGTTATCAGTGGTGCATTTTAAGAATTATTTCAGAAACAAACAACGGAAATGTAATAATTTTCTAAATTATTATAACACCAGCATCACACAGATGCACAAACATAACCATAGAATAAAATTTTAAAAATGATATTATACATTCGAGTTTGTAATCGAATTTTGAAGAGAGTGTTTAGCTAGCCTTACAAGGCTAGCCTCTATTGATATCCACGCTGAGATATCTTCAAGACGACTTCGCTAAGCTACAAGTTGTTGTCTCTAATTCGGTACTAGCCAAACGAAGAGACGATGCGATTAGAGAGAGGAAATCTGGCTTGACTTTGTGCCCGGCGGTGAGGGCAACCCGACGGTACAAAGCAAGGAAAGGGGTAGTCACAAGGGCTACTATCTGTAAGTACCTCATGGAGGTTTTGATATGATCATCCAAATCAAGTTAGGCCATGTTGTGGTTTGATCTTAGTGTCTAAGTGTATAGGAATTTAGGAGCACAGGAGGTCGAGCGAAAGACATAACTAGCGAGAAGGATAGAAAGAAAGAGAGTCGATGGGCTTGGTGCATCCGAGGGACGAGACACTGCGGAAGAGTATGCTGGCAGACGAGAAGGAGGCGCGCGACGTTTCCAAGGGACAAGAGGCCAGAGCGGAAGGTTGCTCGAGAAGATTGGAAAATGGATTCGGGTGAGGCCTATTCTGGATGGACGAAATCACCCAAGCGAGCGGAGTCGGAGCGAGAGCCCAGACGAAAAAGTCAACAAAACTATTGACTTTGGTTCGGGTGCTTGAACCCTCTGGGCTAGCTAGGGCACCCGAGCTCGTGCCCTGGTCGAGCTGGTTCAGCTCAGTCCAGGCGCTCGAACTTGGTCCAAGTGCTCAGACCAAAAAACTTATCAAAGCGCGAGCTGTCGTGATCCATTGCGCCGTAGATAAAATTTTATCCACCCTCAAGGGTCTGGAACCCTTCCAGGCGCCCGGATCAACGTTATAAATATAGCCCTGATTTCAATAGTTGAATAACAACACTTGTAAATGAATTCTCTTTTTGTTCCACTACTTTTATGAGCTGTCAACGTTGTAAAGAGGTTACTCTGCCCAAAGGAGATTTTAGTGAGCTTTATTTGTCTAGGATTAGCAATCCTCTGATTGCAAACCTAGTAAACTCTCTTGCATTTGTTCTTAATTTATGCATTTACTTTTTTTTATTATACAAGTGTTTGTCTAACCTAGTTCGAAGATTGAAAAGGGCATTCATGTCTTTTCAGGGCTATTTACCCCATCTAGCCGGCCGCTAGGGGACCAACACTATCTGGCAGCAAAAGGCCGTTGTCTAAAGACCTTTTTGTTTCTGTCCGACATCCCTAGAAGTCACCGTCAATGGCAAAACTTCTTTCTAGCGAGCGGCTAGGAAGCCTACGGTAAGGAAAGAAGGGCTGGTGGCAAGCAAAACCAACAAGTTTTGCTTGCTGCCCAATAGCCCCTTGAGGTTGCTGGATGGAAAGAGGTGGTTGTTGTTGGCGTCCTATTGGCCAAAGGGAAGTTGCTAATAGGAGGGAGGCTTCTTGGGTGGCGGTGGCACTAGGAGAACTTCTCCTTGTGGTTGGTGGTGGGAGAGAAAGAGAAGAGGAGAGAAGGAGAAGTCTAATCCTATTAGGTTTCTCTCCAATGAATAATTCATTCTTTCTTCTTCTTATGGAAGGTATTTATATACCTCTTCATAATGATTTGAGAAGCAAGTCATCTCCTAAACTTGAAACCCAATAGCAACCCATCCATTAGCATGAAGCTTGGTTTAAAACCAAACTATCTTGATTTATAATCAAACCAATTTTGGTTCATAACTAAATCAAACTAATTTAATTTATTATTAAACCATAATGAATCTAACCTTGCCTTTAATACATGTGGCCAATCATCACTTCTGTCCAACAAATTGTGAGGACATGTAGAGAACTAGAGGATGAATAGCTTCGTTCGCTTCGTAGAAGATGATTTATAGCGAAAAATTCGAAGCAATGTTAACACCTCAGATTTACTTGGTCTTCACCTCTTTGAGGTAACTAATCCAAGGATGTACACAGTACACACAATTCCACTATGAACACACTCCTACTCAGAAACTTTTCAAAAGCGGAGAAGCATCGTACAATCTCGAACATGAGAAATACAATAAGAATACAAGAGAAAATAAAAGTAAACACTTTACAATGAAATCTTACTTAGCTTGCTACCTTGTTGTTTTGAAATACCTCTTGATCAGTTGGAAATACAACATCACTTTTTCCTCAACATCCCAAGAATTGGCTTGAACAATTATGTTTCAAATCTTCATGAAAATCCTTTTCTAGGGTTACCTTGACACTTCTTAATCGTTAAGTTTACTACTAATTGATTGTCACGTTAGATGATTGTTCAAACACCTACAAAATGACTCATTTTCACTTGTCTAATCGATTGTGAGTCATATTAATCGATTACCAGCTTCTAATCGATTCCAAAGCTTCTATTCTCGTGAGAAAACACTCCTAATCGATTAACCCAATCGATTAACCCATGCTGAATCAATTAGCTCATCAATTTAACAACCTTATGTTTGCTCGCGAAAACCTCCCCAATCAATTACCTTAATCAATTAACCAATTGATCCTAGCACTTTCTGTGCTCTCGCAAAGAACGCTCCAATCGATTGCTTAATTAATCGATTCGGGCCCTTACTATTCTCTCGTAAAAAGCTTCCTAATTGATTGCCCTAATCGATTGCCCAACCCTAACTCTCTTAATCCATGTCTAGGGTTCCTTTATCTAATATCTAATCAATCTTGACCTATTGGAACTTTTCGTCGCCTTGCATTTGATCAACCTTGACCTACCAGGACTTTCTTACCAAGTGTTCGATCAACCTTCACTCACTTGGACTTTTTCATTGCCGCTAGGATTTCTGATCACCAAGTCTCCAGTCAACCTTTGACTCACTTAGACTTTCCCATTGGCACTAGGATTTTGGATCATAAAGTATCTAGTCAACCTTTGACCCACTTAGACTTTTCCCTTACCTAGCCCCACTAGGACTTCCGTTACCTAATTCCCAACTAGGTCTTCAATTGTCTAGCCCCGCTAGGACTTTCATTGTCTAGTTTTCAACTAGGTTTTGATTGTTTAGTTCTCAACTATGTCTTCACTACCTAACCCCGCTAGAACTTCCACTACCTATTTCCCAACTAGGTCTTTACTGCCTAGCCCTGCTGGGGCTTCTCGTTGTCTAACCTCCAATTAGGACTTTCATTGTCAAACCTCTAGTTAGAACTTCCCTAGATAAGTATCTGGTCCTCCCTTGATCTACTTGACTTCTCTCTTATATATTGTCAAATATCAAAACTCAAGCTCGAGCCAACTCAAGCTCAGTCAAATTGGTCAACCTTGATCTAAGGATGATTGCACTGACAATCTCCCTCTTTTTGATATTTAATATTATATTTAAGTTAGACTAACCCATATTAGCCCAACTCCCTTCGTCACCCATGTCAAAGTATAAATGAGGGATTCCTAACTTGAACCTTATATTTTTCTCTCCCTTTGATGCACATCAAAATTCTTCTCCCCAAGATTCATCTTTATATCATTCAAACTTCACAATAAAGGACGCATACCCTTCCATTGTCTCTAATGCTCAACCTTGAACATTCATCCAATATCCTTTTAAAATTCTCCTTCTATACACAAATCATGTCTTTAAGGTGGTCCTCCTCCTCAAAGCATGCTACAACTTCTATCATTGAATCAACAATAATTTAGACTTTCTAAACCTTTAGAATATTCTAAAATTGAAGTTATGAGGTTTAAAATCTATCTTTGAATTTAAATCTCCTCTTTAACTCCAAATTAGTCTCTTTTAACCATTCATTTCTCATTTTCATTAAGAAAATTACCCTCAAATTAAATGCTTACCTAAGCATGTCATGGGGCTAGAAATAGGTAACTTTGTAGGACCGAGATGTGCTACAAGGGGGGTGAATAGTACTCGTGGCTAGTAAAGGTAGTGGAATAAAGAAAGAGACAAAAGAACAATGCTAACTCGACCAAGATTTATTTTGTTTGGAGCCTGTGACAACTCCTACTCCAAGACCCGCACGTGAAGTGTTTTCGTTGGGCAAATACTAATCAATCGAAAAGTTACAATATATGATTACAATTTAAACACAAGTAACTTGAAAATAATATCGACGACTTAGAGGATTAGATCTTCAGCGCAGTCATTGTCGGAGCAACTTTCGGGCGTTGAGGAAGCATTTTCTAAGCAGCACAAAGAAGCAAAAGTTGTTCAGTATATTGTTCTAAGCCAGTGGTCGAAGGCTTCTTTTATAGCCCATTCTAGGCTCTTGGATCCCCTCTCGGGCTCCTGGACTGTGCTGATGTGGCGTGCTCTTCCCTGAAATTTATCCACATCCGAACACCCGTACCCTTTCCAGGAGCGTGGACCGCTGATGTGGCTTGGCCAGTCATCGTGCTCCAACTCAACAATTTGATGAGATTTGGCCGTCCGAGCTCTTGGAACAGCTCCGGGCACTCGGACCGCCAAGGCGCCCAACTAGGCACCCTGCCAGGGCGCTCCTTTGCTAAAGCATCCCGGGAGCTCGAAGCAACTCCGGGCGCCCGGACCACCATGTTTCCAACTTCCACTTTCTACAAAACAAGGTTAGTCCAGGCAATAATATTTAAAGAAAGACAAGTTTTGACTGCTTGCGAACTGTCTGGTCCTAATTTTGAGTTTCACAAAAACTCTACATTGGACTAACGCTTACTGTTCCCTCTTCGAAAAATGTATCTTCACATACTCCTCTCAAGAGAAATTACCTTTTGCCAGATCGATCCTCTAGACCGTCTGAACTTTTGCTCAACGTCCGAGACTTCATGACTTCATGCTGTACGTCTGCTCCATGACCCATCCAGTCTTCCACCTGGTGTCCGCTATGTTCGAATTTGAGGGATGTCCTAAGGCAATCGCCTTACGTTTTTTTATTTATTTGATGACTATAGATTCACTATTTGAATGCATATTATATGTTTAATTGTCTTAAACTCCTTTTCTTCGTACACCAATGTAGGAAGCTTTTCAGTGATTGCGTTCACCTCCAACTGCGGATTCTTCCGAGCACTTCTCTCTTCGGACTTGACCATTTCGACATAGCATCGCCGAGCGGCCAGTTGATCGCCTTTGACTTTGCCCACCTGGTTGTCCACCGGGAACTTGATCTTTTGGCAGTATGTAGACACCATTGTCCGAAATTCGTTGAGGGCCGATCGGCCCAAGATGATGTTGTAGGCCAACGGTACATCCACCGTGATGAAATTTGTGGTCCTTGTTCTCCTCAGTGGTTCTTCCCCGAGCAATATGGCCAGTCAGACCTGTTCGAAAGGCAGTACTTCATTACCCGTAAAATCATAGAGAGGGGTCGTCATGGGCAGCAACTAATTTCGATCGATTTGTAATTGATCAAACGCCTTCTTGAAGATGATGTTCACCGAACTCCCTGTATCAATGAAAGTTCTATGAATAGTATAATTAGCAATTACCGCTCGGATGATCAGCATGTCGTCATGAGGGATCTCCACTCCCTCCAAATCGCTGGGGCCGAAGCTGATCTCGGGCCCTTTGGCTTTCTCCCTGCTACATCCCACGGCGTAGATCTCCAATCGCCGAGCGTACGACTTTCTGGCTCTGTTGGGGTCACCGCCGGTAGGCCCTCCGACGATCATGCCTATTTCTCCTCGGGTAGCGTTGCTTCTTCTTCCCAAACAGAGAGTCTATTTCGCTCGGCCGAGGGTCGGGCATGATCAGCGTTATCCCTCTCCTGGTGCCGATTGTGCCGTTCAGGTGCTCTTCTTTTGTCCTCTAGCCACCCGGTATATCTGTTGGTTGCTACTCGGAAAACCTAGAGGTTCCACTGTACAAAAATTTTGTACAAAGGTCTGAACCTTTTCCTAGCTACCATGTGTTCTTTTAAATTAAATTTTGGATCGCCTGCGGAACTTAACACGTTTGATCCAAAACATAATCTATTTGTTCTTTTAGGTTTTGACTTGGATCTCCTGCGGAACTTTACACGTTTAATCCAAATCACCTAAGTTATTAATTCCATTAAATATTAATTTCCATAATTGGTTCCCAGTACTGACGTGGCGAGGCACGTGACCTTCTTGGATATGGGAACAACCACCACCGACTAGACAAAACCTTTTAAGGAAAGCTAATATTTAATTTTCTAAAATAACTTTAGGTTAACCGAAAAGAACAATCAAATCACAAGGAAAAGAAAAAACAAAAGAACACAACATCGAAAAACATATTCAAAATACTAGAATCGTAAGTCTCTTGTATTTGGTATTTATTTCCAAAAATAACTAGTATGATGCGGAAAGGAAAAATTACTAATTATACCTTTTAGAAAGACCTCTTGATCTTCTACCGTATTCCTCTTCTAACCTCGGACGTTGTGTGGGCAACGATCTTCCAAGATGAGAAACCACCAATGCACCTTCTTCTCCTCTTAGCTAGGTTCGGCCAAAACAAAAGAGCTTCACCAAGGATGAAGAAAAAAACACCAATCAAGCTCCAAGGGATACAAGCTTTCTCTCCTTCTTCTTCTTCTTCTCCAAGTAGTATCCGGCCACCACAAAAGCTCCCACAAAGAGGAAGAGAGGGAGAGAGGTTGGCCAGCCACACCACCAAGGAAAAGAGGGGGAGAATAATAGAAGTTGTTACCCATGAAGGCACCCCCACCCCTTCTTTTATATTCCTTGGCTTTGGCAAATAAGGAAATTTATTTATAATAAATTTTCCTTAACTTTCCTTGACAACAATTAATTAAGAAAAATTAAATAAAATTTCTTAATCAATTAATCATGGCCAACCACCTCAAATAGATAAATTAGGAGAGTTTCAATTAACAAAATAAAACTTCCTAATTTGTTTCCGGAAATTTTTTAAAAATAAAATTTCCCTTTAAAATCCCTTCATGGTTGATAAAAAGAAATTTCTATAATTTTAATTTTCAACATGTGAATAATTTTTCAAAGAGAAAATAAAATATCTTTCCAATCTACAAATAAGGAAAGAAATCTAATCTCTTTCTTTAATCTTTTGATGATCTTTTTAAGAGAGATATTTTAATTTTAATTCTCTTTAATAAATTATATCTTCCACATAATAAAAATTAAAATTAACAATCTTTTTAATTTTATTATGGCCGGCCCCCTCTAGCTTGGGTTCAAGCTAGGGCCGACCACCCATAAATCAAGCTTAGGCCGATCCTAGCTTGATTCCCAAGCTAGCTTGGCCGGCCCCCTTTAGGTGGGTATAGAAGGTGGGTATAGGTGGGTATAGTACTCTATAATTAAGAGGCTACGATAGGGACCGAGAGGAGGAATTGGTTTTGGTCTCCCGATAAAATTAAGCATCCCGTGTTCGCCCCGAACACACAACTTAATTTTATCAATAATAATTCATTCCACTAGAGAACTATTATTGAACTACCGCACCAATCCCAAATTACATTTTTGGGCTCCTTCTTATTATGAGTGTGTTAGTCTCCCTGTGTTTAAGATGTCGAATGTCCACTAATTAAGTGAGTTACTGACAACTTATTTAATCAATATCTTAATCCAAGAATAGTACCACTCAACCTTATCGTCATGTCGGACTAAGTCCACCTGCAGGGTTTAACATGACAATCTTTATGAGCTCATCTTGGGGACATTATCAACCTAGATTACTAGGACACAGTTTCCTTCTATAATCAACAACACACACTATAAGTGATATCATTTCCCAACTTATCTGGCTTATTGATTCATCGAACTAAATCTCACCCATTGATAAATTAAAGAAATAAATATCAAATATATGTGCTTATTATTATATTAGGATTAAGAGCACACACTTCCATAATAACTGAGGTATTTATTCCTTTATAAAGTCAGTATAAAAGAAACAACCTCAAATGGTCCTACTCAATACACTCTAAGTGTACTAGTGTAATTATATAGTCAAGATAAACTAATTCCTAATTACACTATGACCTTCCAATGGTTTGTTCCTTTCCATTTTGGTCATGAGTTACTGTTTATAATTTATAAGGTATTGATAACATCATCTTCTGTATGTGGCACCACATACTATGTTATCCACAATATAAATTAATTGAACAACTACAACTAAATGTAGACAATTTAACCCAATGTGATTCTTTATTCAAAATAAATGTTTACAAAAGCTTAGGCTTTTAGTATACACTCCAACAATCTCCCACTTATACTAACGACTAAGCTGCCATATCTTCTGCCATACATCTGATTCCCATTCCCTCCACATGCCGATCGAAAGTTTTAGCTGGAAGGGCCTTAATGAAAGGATCTGCCAGGTTATCTGCTGATGCAATCTTGGCGATGACAACTTCTCCTCGCTTCACGATATCTCGTATCAGGTGGTACTTGCGCTCTATATGTTTACTTGCCTTATGGGCTCATGGTTCCTTCGAGTTTGCAACTGCACCACTATTATCACAATAAATTGTGATGATTTTGGGCAAACCAGGAATCACATCTAAGTCCATTAGAAAGTTCCTGAGCCATACTGCTTCTTTAGCTGCCTAAGAGGCTGCTACATACTCCGCTTCCATGGTTGAGTCCGAAATGCATTTCTGCTTAACACTCCTTCATGCTATGGCTCCACCTCCTAAAGTAAACACATAGCCTGATGTAGACTTACTGTTGTCCCTATCTGATTGGAAATCTGAATCCGTGTAACCCACAGGGAGCAAATCGTCTGCTTGGTAAACTAGCATATAATCTCTAGTCCTTCTCAGGTACTTTAATATATGCTTTACCACAGTCCAATGTCCTTGTCCAGGGTTACTCTGATATCTGCTAACCATGCCCATGGCAAAACAGATATCAGGTCTCGTACATAGCATTGCATACATTAAGCTTCCTACAGCCGAGGCATAATGAACTGCTTTCATGTCCTCTATCTCCTTTGATGTCTTCGGAGACATCTCTTTAGATAGAGCTACTCCATGCCTAAAAGGTAAGAAACCTTTCTTGGAATCCTGCATGCTAAAACGAGCAAGGATAGTATCTATATATGAAGCTTGGGACAGACACAACATTCTTTTCTTACGATCCCTTATAACTTTGATCCCAAGAATGTGTGCACAATCTCCTAAGTCCTTCATATCAAATTTTTTGGACAACCATACCCTTACGTCTGATAATACCTTGACATTGTTGCCAATTAACAAAATATCATCTACGTATAGTACAAGAAATACCACCACGTTTCCGTTACACTTCTTGTATACACAAGACTCATCCGGACACTGAATAAATCCATATGACTGGATTACTTCATTAAACCGGATGTTCCAAGACCTTGAAGCTTGCTTCAGTCCATAAATGGACCGATTGAGCTTGCACACTAGATGCTCTTTGCCTTTTTCAATGTATCCTTCTGGTTGCTTCATATGGATGTTCTTTTCAAGACTTCCATTAAGGAAAGCTGTCTTGACATCCATTTTCCAAATCTCATAATCCATATGAGCAGCAATGGATAAGAGTATCCGGATAGACTTAAGCATGGCTACCGGTGAAAAGGTCTCCTCATAATCGATTCCCTCTTTCTGAGTGTACCCTTTCGCAACAAGCCTAGATTTGAAGGTTTCTACCTTCCCGTCTGTCCCTCTTTTCCTTTTGTAGATCCACTTGCATCCAACGACTTTTACACCATCAGGTGGTTCTACGAGCTCCCAGACCTTATTAGAGTACATAGACTCTATTTCAGAATTCATTGCCTTTTGCCAAGATGCTGCATCTATATCTTGGAGTGCTTCGTCATATGTTCGGGGATCAGGTTCATGTTTACCCGGGATCAAGTCTGAAGACTCTCCTAAAAACATGAATCTTTCAGGCTGCCTTACAACCCTCCCACTACGACGGGGCACAGTCTGTGGTTGTGTATCATGTGTGACATGTGTTGCAGTCTCTTGTGGTACTTCATCTTGTACTGTTGGTACTAAAGTAGACGTGTCCTCTCTAAGTTCTTCTAAAACAACTTTGCTACTGGACTTGTGATCCATTATATAGTTTTCTTCTAAAAACTGGGCATTGGTGCTAACAATGACCTTATGGTCTTTAGGACTATAAAATAAACCACCTTTCGTTCCTTTGGGATACCCCACAAACACGCGAACTTCTGTACGAGATTCTAACTTATCAAGATCTTGTTTCAAGACATGTGCTGGACTACCCCAAATCGAATATGTCTTAGATGGGTTCGCCCATTCCATAATTCCGTGGGAGTAGAAGAAACTAATTTAGAAGGTACTAAGTTCGGAATGTATTCCAGAGCGTATCCCCAAAATGAATTTGGTAATTCCGAATAACTCATCATCGATCTAACCATCTCCATAAGAGTCCTATTCCTTCGTTCTGCCACACCATTCTGTTGAGGTGTACCAGGTGCGGACAGTTGGGATTGAATCCCGGTCTCTGATAAGTAATTCCTAAACTCTCCTAAGAGGTATTCGCCACCACGATCAGACCGTAGTGTCTTGATACTTTTACCTAGTCGTTTCTCCACATCAGCCTTGTACTCTTTGAACTTATCAAAGCACTCGGACTTGCGACGTATTAGGTAAATATATACGTATCTTGAATAATCGTCTATGAAAGAGACAAAATATTCAAAACCTCCTCTTGCCTGGACAGACATAGGACCACATAAATCAGAGTGAACCAATTCTAATACTTCTTTGGCTCTATACCCCTTAGCCTTAAAAGACCTCTTGGTCATTTTACCTTCTAAGCAAGATTCACAAGTTGGAAAATTTTCCAACTCTAATAAACCCAAAAGTCCATCGGCCATAAGCCTCTGAATCCTACTTAAGTTAATATGACCAAGCCTTAGATGCCAAAGATATGCTTGGTTCATTTCCGAAGGTTCTTTTCTCTTATTAGAGTTAGAAGATGAGTTATAAATTTCCTTGTTATGCTTTGTGGGAGAAATTGGATTTAAAGTATACAAATTGCCTACTAATGTACCAGAATAGATAATCACTTTATTTCTCTTAATAATTACATCATTACTAAAAGAAACTGAATATCCATCCAAAAATAGTTTAGAAACTGAAATTAAATTCTTTCTAAAACTGGGTACATAAAGACAATTTCTTAAAACAAAATTTCTATTTCTATTAAAAGATAAGTAGACGTCTCCCACTGCAACAGCCGCCACCTTAGTAGCATTGCCCATGTAGACGGTAATCTCTCCTTCAGTTAGTCGTCGGGTTTCCAGGAACCCCTGCAAGGAATTGCAGACATGATCAGTGGCTCCCGTATCTACACACCAGGTGCTGGTAGATAACACCGCTAAACATGTTTCAACAACTAGAGCATGAGATATACCTTTATTGTTCTGATTCCTACGAGGACAGTCCGCCTTCCAATGCCCTGACTGCTTGCAGATGAAGCACTTGCCCTTCGACTTCTTCACTCCAGCTTTAGGTCCTGTACTCTTAGATTTATTCACTTTCTTTGCTGAACCAACTTGTTTCTTCTTCTTCTTTCCTTTCGGTTTAGAAGTAGAACCATTTTCAGCATAGTGAATATGAGAATTGTGACGAAACAAACCTTCTGCTGCCTGAAGTTCTGTCAGTAGTTCCGCCAATGAATATACCTTTTTGTTCATATTGTAATTCAGGCGGAATTGCTCAAAACTTCTAGGTAGTGTTTGGAGGATCATATCGATTTGGGTTTCCCCATCAATTTCTCCTCCAAGGATCTGTATTTCGTTCAGATAAGCCATCATCTTTAGGATATGATCCCTCACAGGAGTACCCTCTTGCATGGTGACTGTCATTATCTTTCTCATGGCTTCTTCCCTAGAAGTCCGATCCTGATGACCAAAGAGTTCCTTGAGATTGTTCATAATATCATAGGCTGTTGGTAAATCTTGATGCTGATGTTGCAATACATTTGACATTGAAGCCAAAATGTAACACCGCGCCATCTCATCTGCTTTTACCCATTTCCTATGATATTCAATCTCCTCTTAGGTAGATTCACCAGTGAGTGCATCAGGACAAGGCTCAGTCAGTACAAACTTATAGCTTTCAGTAGTAAGAACAATGTCTAGGTTCCTTTTCCAATCTATGTAGTTAGGACCAGTAAGTCTATTCTGTTGTAGTATGATGGACAATGGGTTGAAAGTCATCCTAAAAATCACAAATAACTTTTGGTCAGAACTCTAAATTTAGAATAATATTGATTCCTCAAACAATACTATTTTAAATTAACCGACACCTCAAAACACCGCGAATATTGTATGCCACGATAGTGTGGACATATACAAATTCAACATTTGTAAAAGGAGGGTTTTAACCCATTAATTTTATTATCTTGTCAACCTAACTTTTTGACAAATAAAATTAATAGTTGATATCCTTTGGTCACACAAATAATAGCAGTGACTCCGATGGGGAGGATACTATTAGATGTGCCTAAGTGTATACCATTACTTGACACTAAGTCCATTAATAAGATTGTGCCCCTTCCGATGGGGAAGATCATACGCTCTTAATTAATTTCCTATAGTCATCCTAAATGGAAGTTTGTTCTAGTGATCCACAAACAAGCTCATCCGATATGGAGGAAGGCACTCAGAGCCAACGCGCAAGCTTGTTTGCATCACTTACAAACCAGTAATGGAGACCGTGGAATTTATTTAAAATTCCTCTCCCACTTAGTTATTTATAAATGAGGAATTTTAACTATGCTAGCCTACTGGACATGTATACTAACATGCACACACAACACAATATAAAAGCAATAAATGAAAAACTAATTTTCAACTATTATGACTTTTATCTATTGTTGTCCTCCGTGTGTCGCCAACCCTAGCTGCTGCCTTATTTGGCCACCATCACCGGGTCTTGCTGTCGCATCCATCTTGCTCCTTATTCCGCTGCGCCTCTGGTCCTCAAAAGGTTCCACGCCTTGTAAGATTCGATCCGCGACATAAATAGAATGTTACATTTTTCGATCCTATATTCCTCGAAGGAATGTACATGTGAACTAGATCGAACATAAAATAAAAATTTACATCCATCGATCCTATATTCCATAAAAGGAATGTACATGTAACTAGATCAAAAATAAAATCCTAATTAAAACTAACTCCTGCTGTATTTTATAATACAATCATGCACACACATATAATTGCCCTTGACATGTCCAAGGGACCAATCACACACATAAAGAAAACTATAAGCCATAATAGTTGGATCCTGCATCCACAAAGTTAGCACATCCTACTATTAACCTGCCTAAATTATGAATGACATGTGCATAATTAAACTAATACCAAATACACAGAGGCAAAACCCTAGCTCTGATATCAGTTGTTGGTTGCTACTCAGAAAACCTAGAGGTTCTACTGTACAAAAATTTTGTACAAAGGTCTGAACCTTTTCCTAGCTACCATGTGTTCTTTTAAATTAAATTTTGGATCGCCTGCAAAACTTAACACGTTTGATCCAAAACTTAATCTATTTGTTCTTTTAGGTTTTGACTTGGATCTCCTGCGGAACTTTACACGTTTGATCCAAATCACCTAAGTTATTAATTCCATTAAATATTAATTTCCATAATTGGTTCCCAGTACTGACGTGGCGAGGCACATGACCTTCTTGGATATGGAAACAACCACCATCGACTAGACAAAACCTTTTAAGGAAAGCTAATATTTAATTTCCTAAAATAACTTTAGGTTAACCGAAAAGAACAATCAAATCACAAGGAAAAGAAAAAACAAAAGAACACAACATCAAAAAACATATTCGAAATACTAGAATCGTAAGCCTCTTGTATTTGGTATTTATTTCCAAAAATAACTAGTATGATGCGGAAAGGAAAAATTACTAGTTATACCTTTTAGAAAGACCTCTTGATCTTCTACCTTATTCCTCTTCTAACCTCGGACGTTGTGTGGGCAACGATCTTCCAAGATGAGAAACCACCAATGCACCTTCTTCTCCTCCTAGCTAGGTTCGGCCAAAACAAAAGAGCTTCACCAAGGATGAAGAAAAAAACACCAATCAAGCTCCAAGGGATACAAGCTTTCTCTCCTTCTTCTTCTTCTTCTCCAAGTAGTATCCGGCCACCACAAAAGCTCCAAGCAAGAGGAAGGATTCGGCCACCACAAAGAGGAAGAGAGGGAGAGAGGTTGGCCGGCCACACCACCAAGGAAAAGAGGGGGAGAATAATAGAAGTTGTTACCCATGAAGGCACCCCCACCCCTTCTTTTATATTCCTTGGCTTTGGCAAATAAGGAAATTTATTTATAATAAAATTTCCTTAACTTTCCTTGACAACAATTAATTAAGAAAAATTAAATAAAATTTCTTAATCAATTAATCATGGCCGGCCACCTCAAATAGATAAATTAGGAGAGTTTCAATCAACAAAATAAAACTTCCTAATTTGTTTCCGGAAATTTTTTAAAAATAAAATTTCCCTTTAAAATCCCTTCATGGTTGATAAAAAGTAATTTCTATAATTTTAATTTTCAACATGTGAATAATTTTTCAAAGAGAAAATAAAATATCTTTCCAATCTACAAATAAGGAAAGAAATCTAATCTCTTTCTTTAATCTTTTGTAGATCTTTTTAAGAGAGATATTTTAATTTTAATTCTCTTTAATAAATTATATCTTCCACATAATAAAAATTAAAATTAAAATTAAAAATCTTTTTAATTTTATTATGGCCGGCCCCCTCTAGCTTGGGTTCAAGCTAGGGCCGGCCACCCATAAATCAAGCTTAGGCCGATCCTAGCTTGATTCCCAAGCTAGCTTGGCCGACCCCCTTTAGGTGGGTATAGAAGGTGGGTATAGATGGGTATAGTACTCTATAATTAAGAGGCTACGATAGGGACCGAGAGGAGGAATTGGTTTTGGTCTCCTGATAAAATTAAGCATCCCGTGTTCGCCCCGAACACACAACTTAATTTTATCAATAATAATTCATTCCACTAGAGAACTATTATTGAACTACCGCACCAATCTCAAATTACATTTTTGGGCTCCTTCTTATTATGAGTGTGTTAGTCTCCCTGTGTTTAAGATGTCGAATGTCCACTAATTAAGTAAGTTTCTAACAACTCATTTAATCAATATCTTAATCCAAGAATAGTACCACTCAACCTTATCGTCATGTTGGACTAAGTCCACCTGCAGGGTTTAACATGACAATCTTTATGAGCTCATCTTGGGGACATTATCAACCTAGATTACTAGGACACAGTTTCCTTCTATATTCAATAACACACACTATAAGTGATATCATTTCCCAACTTATCAGGCTTATTGATTCATCGAACTAAATCTCACCCATTGATAAATTAAAGAAATAAATATCAAATATATGTGCTTGTTATTATATTAGGATTAAGAGCACACACTTCCATAATAACTGAGGTATTTGTTCCTTTATAAAGTCAATATAAAAGAAACAACCTCAAATGGTCCTACTCAATACACTCTAAGTGTACTAGTGTAATTATATAGTCAAGATAAACTAATTCCTAATTACACTATGACCTTCCAATGGTTTGTTCCTTTCCATTTTGGTCATGAGCTACTGTTTATAATTTATAAGGTATTGATAACATCATCTTCTGTATGTGACTCCACATACTATGTTATCCACAATATAAATTAATTGAACAACTACAACTAAATGTAGACAATTTAACAAAATGTGATTCTTTATTCAAAATAAATGTTTACAAAAGCTTAGGATTTTAGTATACACTCCAACAATATCGTGGTCTATGCCGCCGATCGAGATTTGGAGATTTGCGACAGTATCCCCTCGGAGCTGGTCGACTATCGATTGGTGTCATATCGTAATAGTCGCGCATGTTGTGCGTCACTAATTGGTGAAAGGAGCAGAACATGGGCGTCCATACCTTGCCTCTTGTCGTCTTATGCCGACTGGAGGCCTCATGCTGCACGGCATGTGTCCTGGCCTCCTGGTGTGGTTGTGCTCCCTCTGCCCTTGGCCCTTTGGGCGGTTGATGGCTGCTTGACGATCGTCGTTCGGGGGCCGCCCAGTCTCAACCGGCGTCTCCTTTTTCCTTGCTGCTTGGGCTTCTTCCATATTTATGTATTCATTGACCTTCCTGAGCAGGTGGTCGAAGTCCCTGGGCGATTTTCGGATGAGCGATCGAAATAACTCTCCTTCAATCAACCCTTGAGTGAAGGCGTTCATCATTATCTCGGATGAGACCGAGGGGATATCCATGGATACTTGATTGAAACACCTGATGTATGCTCGGAGCGCTTCCTTGGGTCCCTGCTTTAGGGCAAAGAGGCTGACGCTCGTTTTTTGATAGTGTCGACTGTTGGCGAAATGGTGTTGGAACGCAGCTCGGAAGTCCTAGAAGCTATGTATTGAGCCATCGACAGTCTTCGGAACCAGTGCTGCGCTGAGCCGGAGAGGGTAGTGAGAAAGACTCGGCACTTCACCCCATCCATGTACTGATGCAACGGGACTGCATTATCAAACTTATCTAGATGATCATCTGGATCGGTCGTTCCGTTGTATTCCCCGATCACCAGTGGGGTGTAGTGTCTGGGTAGAGGGTCACTCAAGATCGCCTGAGAGAACTGCAGATTGATCCGTTCGGGCGAGGTGTGACTTCTGGGCGCCTTTCCACTGTTGGTTAGTCCAACAGAAGATCGTACCGGTTCCACTGTACAAAAATTTTGTACAAGTGTCGAACCTTTCCTAAATAACCTATTGTGTTCTTTAGAAGCTAAATTAGGAATCACAAATGGAACTTAACATTATTGATTCCAAATTTAACTTATCTATTCTTAATGGTTTAGATTTGGATTGCAAGCGGAACTTAACACTATTGATCCAAATCCACCTATGTTATAAATTTAATTAAATATTAATTTCTAAAATTGGCTTCCAGGTTAAACATGGTGAGACACTAGGCCTTCTTAGATATGGGAGCAACCACCACTTCATAGACAAAGCCTTTTAAGGAAAACTAATATTTAATTTCCTTATATAACTCTAGGTTTAACCAAAAGGAATAATCGAATCACAAATTCGAAAAATAAAAACACAAACTCGAATAACAAATTCAAAAAACTAGAATCTATTGCCTCTTGTGTTTGGAATTCATACAAAGAAAAATAACTAGCATGATGCGGAAGAAAATTACTAGTTATACCTTCTCTTTGTATGCTAATGACCTCGAGATCTTCTGCCGTATTCCTCGCCTCGCCTTGGACGTCGTGTGGGCGACGAACCTCCAAGATGAACATCACCCAAAAGCTTTCTTCTCCTTCTCTATGTTTCGGCCACCACCACCTTAAGGGAACAAGAGAGCAAAGGGAAAGGAAGAGGGGAGAGGGCCGACCACAAGAGGATCACCAACAAGAGAATAAGAATTGTTCTCTCATGAGGCCTCCCCTCCCTTTCTTTTATATTACTTGCCCAAGGCAAATAAGGAAAGACTTTTTACAAAAATTAAAATCTTCCTCTTGTTTTTCCTTTTTCCTTTTTATTTTTCCTTTTCTTTCCTCTTGATTGAATCAATCATCAATCATGGAATGATTGGCTTGATTGACCGACCCTTGCTTGGGCACCAAGCAAGGGTGGCTGGCCACATCATCAAGAACAAAAAAAATAATTTTTATAAAATTTTATAAAAAAAGAAATCCTCTTATAAAATTTTACAAGCTCTCTTTCTTAAAGTGAATGTAAAAAAAAGAAAGCTTTAAAAATTAAAACCATGTTTTAAAATTTAAAACTTCTCATCTAAAAATTTCCTTTTATAACATGTTCACAAAAATAAAAATTTTAATTTTAAAACTTCTCTTCCTTTTTTCTAGAACTATGAGGATGGTTAAAAAAGAAAAGTTTTAAAACTTTTAAAACTCTCTATTAAACCATGTGACCTAATTCAAATAAGGAAAGTTTTTCATTTTAAAATTTCTCTTTTAAAACTTATAGTTTTCTACAAAGAGAAGATTTTAAAAAATTCAAAATACCCATTCAGTTTTGAATTAATATGGCCGACCCCTTCTTGCTTGGACACCAAGCAAGGGGCCGACCCCTTAAGAGAAGAAGATGGGCGACCCTTGGCTTGGTCACCAAGCCTTGGGTCGGCCCTCTCTTGGACACCAAGAAGGGCTTTTATTTGGATGGACTTGAGGTTTTAATGAGGCTACGGTAGGGACCTAGAGGAGAAATTGATTTTGGCCTTCCGATGAGCTTGAGTATCCTGTGTTCGCCTCGAACATACAACTCAAGTTCATCAATAATAGCTCATTCACTAGAGAGTTATTATTATATTACCGCACCAATCCCAAATTACATTATGGGCTCCTTCTTATCATGAGTGTGTTAGTCTCCCTATGTTTAAGATAACAAATGTCCACTAATTAAGTAAGTTACTGACAACTCACTTAATTAATATCTAGATCCAAGAGTAGTACCACTCAACCTCATTGTCATATAGGACTAAGTCCACCTGCAGGGTTTAACATGACAATCCTTATGAGCTCCTCTTGGGGACATTCTCAACCTAGATTACTAGGACACAGTTTTCTTCTATAATCAACAATACACACTATAAGTAATATCATTTTCCAACTTATCGGGCCTATTAATTTATCAAGCTAAATCTCACCCTTTGATAAGTTAAAGAAATAAATACTAAATATATATGCTTGTTATTATATTGGGATTAAGAGCACACACTTTCATAATAACTAAGGTCTAGTTCTTTTATTAAGTTAGTATAAAAAGAACTTACCTAAAATGGTCCTACTCAATACACTTAGAGTGTACTAGTGTAATTTATTAGTCAAGATAAACTAATACATAATTACACTACGACTATTCTAATGGTTTGTTCCTTTCCATCTTAGTCATGAGCAACTGTTTATAATTTATAAAAAACTGATAACATGATCTTCCGTGTGTGACACCACTCACAATGTTATCTACATTATAAATTAATTGAACAACTACACGTAACAAATAAAATGTAGACATTTGACCAATGTGATTCTTTTATTTCATAAATAAATGTTTACAAAAGTTAGACTTTTAGTATACACTCTAACAGTCTGGGTAGAGGGTCACTCAAGATCGCCTGAGAGAACTGCAGATTGATCCGTTCGGGCGAGGCGTGACTTCTGGGCGCCTTTCCTTTTTGCGTATCCCGAATGGGGGTGTCGTCCGAGGATGACCTCCTCTCCTAGTTTATCTGAGCAATTTCTGAGGGAGTTTGGAACAGGGCGTGATGAAAAAGGATGAGAGCGGGCGGTGCTTCTCCTTGCGTGCCTGTCGGGCCCCAATTCTTCCCCATATGAAAACTTGTTCCGGTCGATCTTCCATTCCCGCTCGCCCTCTTGCTGCTGAAGTTGCCGGCTATTGTACTAGCCGATCGGCTAGTGCTTGCTGTAGGACCGTTAGATTCGATAGAGGGGGGGGGGTGAATATCGATTCGAAAAAACAAGAGTTTAAACGCAACGGAAAAGTAAAATAGACACAGTTGTTTTTTACTTCGTTCGGAGCCTGTGACGACTCCTACTCGAAGGCCCGTGGTCCTTGACCACTTTCGTTGGGCAATCACTAGCAATTTAGAATAATAATTACAAAAGAACCGTACAGGGAATGCTAATGAAACTGAAAAACAAATACCGACAAAAGGGAAAAGAACGGAGCGTAGTGTCGGAGCTTTGTTGGCGTCGCACTGAGCGTCGAGCAGCAAGACCAGCAGTAGAAGAGTTCTCAGCTTAATTGATTTCTGAAGCTCCTGCCTGGGGCTTCTTTTATATGCTGTTCCGGGCGCCTGGATCCCTTCCGGGCGCCTGGAATGTGAAGTAGCTGCTCAAACCGAGATGCTACGTGCTCTAGCGACTTCGCATATCTTATATTATTTATTGTTTTATGCCTAAGACTAACTTCCTTTTCCGCAAAATAAAGTTAGTCCGAGGCAAATGTATATCCTGTAAAACAGATTGTCAGCACAGTTAAGGTTCAACAGATAATAAAAAAGAGTATGACTTAGATTCCATCTTTCCGAGACCGGAATCTAGTCACGATCTCGACTTAGATATCCGAAATGGATCTAAGTCGGATCGACACCTAATGTTCCCTTCCCGGGAACGCGTCCTCACAGTCACTCCCTTCCAGTGACTTACCTTGCTTACCTGCCAGACGTCCGGTCAGCCCGTCGACCCGTCTGGACTTCTCGCCAAGCGGACCCGCTTGGACTTCTCGCCAGCTATCCGGTCAGCCCGTCGACCTAGCTGGACTTCTCGCCAAGCGTCCGGTCAGCCCGTCGACCCGCTTGGACTTCTCGCCAGCTATCCGGTCAGCCCGTCGACCTAGCTGGACTTTTCCTGCACACTTGATCAAAGTGTCAGACAACAACACAACTAACTTAACCTATTTGTCATTCATCAAAACCTGGGTTAGACCGTTAGTGCTACCCGCACCAACAATCTCCCCCTTTTTGATGGAATGACAACCTGGTTAAGTTAGTGAAAACATATGCAAGAAAACAACATGCATTTATGTGGTTTTAAAGTTTGTTAGTTTGTATTTTCAAATTGGTTTAGCTAACTTAACCACCTAACCCTCCTCCCCCTTTGGCATTCATCAAAAAAATGAACAAAGGTAAATAATCATAGTGAAGAGTTACTGTAACAGGTAATCAAATTTTGAAAAGTTAAAGTTAATCAAGTTTAACTTTTCAAGCGTGTAGAAATTTTCAAGACAGGTTTTTCAAATTTGCTTTTTATGTTTAAGTAACATTTAATTTTCAAAAAGGTAAAATTTTCAACTTCGATTTAAAACAAAGCAAAAATTAAACTTTTCAAGAAATAAAATTTTGCCAAAATTAATTTTTAAGGCTAATTTTGGAAATAGTTAATTTTTCAAATCAGGTTTGAAAATTAGGTGGGATTAAACTTTCACATTTTTCAAATACTTAGTTAAATTTAACTTTTTGTAAATCAATTTTCAAACATAGGTTAGGTTTTTAAAAGGCATTTTTCAAACACACAAAATTTGAGTTTATTCTCCCCCTGAACTTGATACTTACTCTAACCAGCTGTCTAACCAATTAGCTACTAACTGACTATCAGAAGATAGTAGCTTTCACTTGGTTAGTCAGATTAAGTTAATTATAACCAATCAGTGTTTGAC